>NC_053040.3:349933266-351133266 GCF_002575655.3 Aegilops tauschii subsp. strangulata | reverse complement strand
TAGTCGAACGTTGTAGGTCCATGCCACAGACAAAAACTGCACCTCTACCCTCTCACATTCCAGTAGGCCAGCCGCCCTGTATCTTTGACGTGGACAAACAAAAATTCGATGGCACTCTTTATCGATCGCGCACCCACACACTTCATCCCTGTTTTCGATTCTATCGATATCTCACACCGATAATACCTCCACTCTCTTCTCGTGGATCGCTCCCTCTATATATGATATATCCATGACTCTGTTTCACACACATTGCATATGTTATGTTTTTTTGTTTGAGATATCATCGACACATTGCCTCTGTTTCGCACAAACCATCTCTCTCACACCCACCCACGTACGTACCTGCAACTAAAGAAGAGGTGCACGCACGACGCACGTACCCATGTCTTGTTCCCGGCCACACCCGCGCGGGTACACGGTGGAGTTCATTTCTGTATGAAAAGGCAGCCCACGTGATAATTTGACGCATGTAGAGGTTGTTTACTCGAAGGAGGGTCGTGTACCACGCATAGACGGAAAAAGTTTGACTCGACGCGTTAGTATTAAATAAAATTACATTCCTCAATGGCACGTATAGAATATAAAATGATTGTCGTCAGGAAAAAAGAAAAATCCGCTCCACTTGACGCGTTAGTATTAAATAAAATTACATTCCTCAATTGCCTGCCTGCCGGGGTTTGTCTCTCATCACACACTACAAAAAAAAGACACATCCGTGACATTTTGGGCCGAACGAAATTTTTTCTGTCATACTAGGCGAACATTTTGGGCCGAACGAAATTTTTTCTGACATGTTGGGCTCTAACTGAACCCGAGCGAGGCGTTGGGCTCTAACTAAACCCGAGCGATTGCACTGCAGGCTACGCGTTACTGAACCCGAGCGATCGATCGATGGCTGTTAACTGAACCCGATCGAGCGATTCCTTCGCTACTGCTGCTAACTGAAGCCGATCGATGCTGCCTCTGGATGAACAGTGAGTGTTGCTGGGGGGGGGGGGGTTTGGATGAACAGTTCCCGGTGGGGGTGGATGAACAGGACCCCGTGGTGTTGCCTCTGGATGAACAGGACCCCGATCGATCGAGCCGGTTGGGGCTGGATGAACAGGACCCCGTGGAGGGCTGGATGAACAGGACCACCCCGTGGAGGGCTGGATGAACAGTAGACGGTGGGGGGCTGGATGAACAGTAGCCCGTGGAGGGGTGGTTGAACAGGAGCCCGTGGAGAGGGCTGGTTGAACAGTAGCCGGTGGAGTAGTGCGCGTTGGAGGCTGGATGAACAGGAGCCCGTGGATGAACAGTCGCAGGTGGAGGCTAGAGGAGGTCGACGGTGGATGAACAGTAGCCCGTGGAGGCTGGAAGGGGTCGACGGTGGAGATGAACAGTATCCCGTGGAGTCCCGTTTTGCGGTACGCCACACCCCTCTCGATGAACAGGACCCCCGTTTCAACCGTAGCGCTCCAACACAAGTCCGTTTCCTCCATTTTGCGGTATGCCACACCCCTCCCGATCAACAGGACCCCCCGTTTCGACCGTAGGAGGTCCGTTTCCTCCGTTTTGCGTTACGCCAGACCCCTCCCGATGAACAGGATACTGTTTCAACCGTGGCCGGTCGAACACAAGGCCGTTTCCTCCGTTCTACGGTACGCCAGGCCTCGTTTCCATCGGCTGTTCCGTCCAAGCCCTCCCGATAAACACGACGACGCATTCCGTTCCGACCCAGCCGGTTGGCTCCCCATGAACACGACGACGACGCAGTTTCTCCGTTCCGACCCAGCCATGTACACGAGCCCTGGCCGTACGTATGCGCGAGTAGGCGTTTGAGACCCTGCCCGTATGTACGTACGTGGCTGTATTTTCTTTCTTGCACACTGGCCGCTGTACGTACGTGTACATGCTACGTGCGCGCCTCTACTACGACACGTGCACGCCTCTACATCGACCAGTATGTACGTACACGTTCGAGACCAGAATGACAACTCTACGTACGCTTCGACCAGGTGGGTCCCGACTGACAGGCACTTCCTTGCCTGCGAAGATGTAGCTGGTGGGTCCCGTCAGTCAGGGAGGCGAATCGTTTTGTTTTTTGCCTGGACGCACTTCCTTGCGTGCGAAGATGTAGCTGGTGAGTCCCAGCAGTCAGGGGGAAACATTTTTTTCGTGAAATACGGTGGCCTGTCCGGTGGGTCCCCGCTGTCAGGTGGAGGAATAATTATTGTGCGCGTAATAAGGAGGCACTTCCTTGCTGCGGCCGTGGACCCAGTTGTCAGCCTCTCCACCTATAGTACTCTTCCAATGGAAGTCGTTCCTTGACCATGTTGACCACGCCGCGCCGAGAGCACCAGGGCGGTGGACGACGGTGAGGCCTAGGAAGGGGACGACACAGAGCCGGGGAAGACGTGGCAGTGGAAGCCCGCGCGGAGAGGACTACGAGGGTTCACTGGTTCGGCTGCGGTGTGAGGCCGCCGTCACTGCAGGGCCTGGCCAGTGGTGGGAATAGTAGGGGGCGGTGAGGCCTCCGCGGTAGCACAGCCGACCACGGGAGGCAGGGGCATGCAGCACGACCGGCGCTACTTTGGGCGGCTGGAGCAAGAAGACCAGAGGTTGAAGAAGCATTACGACAGTTGGATGGACATCGTACGGTCACTAGAGCTAGAATCATTCATATTGACTAACTTGACAAAGCACTCCATCCCCGTCAACTTAGTAGGCCCACAAGTCAGCCACCTACCAAGGTGGGTCCCAACTAGCAGGGGGAGTATTCATATTTTTTTGCGTAATAAGGAGGCACTTCCGGTGGGTCCGAGCTGACAGCGGGGGGAACGTTTTTTTGCGAAATACGGTGGCCCGTCCGGTGGGTCCCAGCAGTCAGGGGGGAATGTTTTTTCGCGAAATACGGTGGCCCGTCCGGTGGGTCCCTGCTGTCAGGTGGAGGAATAATTATTTTCCGCGTAATATGGAGGCACTTCCTTGCGGCTGCCGTGGACCCAGCTGTCAGCCTCTCCACGTATAGTACTCTTTCGATGGAAGTCGTTCCTTGACCACGTTGACCACGCCGCACCGAGAGTACCAGGGCGGTGGACGACGGCGAGGCCTAGGAAGGGGACGACGTGGAGCCGGGAAAGACACGGCAGTGGATGCCCACGCGTAGAGGAGTATGAGGGTTCACTGGTTCACTGCGGTGTGAGGCTGTCGTCGCCACAGAATAACAGGGGGTGTGGGTGAGTAGAGGGATGGCCTGGCCAGCGGTGGGAGTAGTAGGGGGTGGTGAGGCCTCCGCCACATCGCAGCCAGCCACGGGAGGCAGGAGCACGAGGCACGACTGGCGCTGGTTTGGGCGGCTGGAGCAAGAAGACCAGAGGTTGAAGAAGCACCACGGCCGTTGGATGGACATCGTACGATCACTGGAGCTAGAATCGTGCATATTTACTAAGTTGACAAAGCCCTCCATCCCCGTCAACTTAGTAGGCCCACAAGTCAGCCTGCCACTATACTGGGTCCCAGCTAGGAGGGGGAGTATTCATTTTTTTATGCGTAATAAGGAGGCACTTCCTTGCGTGCGAAGATATAGCTGGTGGGTCCGAGCTGTCAGCGGCGGTAATGTTTTTTTCGCGAAATACAGAGGCCCTTTCGGTGGGTCCCAGATGTCAGGTGGAGGAATCATTATTTTGCACGTAATAAGGAGGCATTTCCTTGCATGCGGCCGTGGACCCAGCTGTCAGCCTCTCCACGTACAGTCCACTTAAGATGCATGTGGGTCGTTGACCACGTTGACCAAGCCGCGCCGAGACCACCAGGGCGGTGGACGACGGCGAGGCCTAGGAAGGGAACGACACGGAGGCAGGGAAGACTCGGCAGTTGTTTCCCACGCGGAGGGGAGTACGACTGTACGAGGGTTTACTGGTTCGTCTGCCATCGCCGGAGAAAAACAGTAGGTGAGGGTGAGTAGAGGGATGGCTAGGCCAGCGATGGGAGTACGGTGGGGCGGTGAGGCCTACGCGGTAGCACAACCGGCCGCGGGGAGTAGGGAGCAGGCAGTCCCGCCGGCGCTTGTTTGAGTGGCTGGAGCAGGAAGAGCAGAGATTGAAGAAGCACGACGGCAGTTGGATGGACATCCAACAGTCACTGCTTGTGCGTCAACCTTTTTTTAGGAAAGCCTCATATCTGTGGAAAACAGCATACATCCCATCTGCCATTATTTCTAATAATTTACAGCCCATTTGCTATTTCTTAAGGTTTTTTTGGAGCCCATATTCTTTTTGTTAGCATTACAGCCCATATTGTGGCCACGGTTAAAAAGTTATATGAAATTTTGCATATTTCAGTGCGGTCCGAACTATTTTTAATCCCGAAATTTCGAGTCACATTCAAACTGATTTTAAAAATAAATGTATATCAATATAAAATCCAACAAATTGTCCACGCATAAAAATTAATGCAATTTAAAATCTCGAAATGAAAAAAGAAATTTGAAACTAATTGCGGGTTTGATGTGTTTTAAAAATGTACATCCCATTTCTCATTACTGATAGACCATTTGCTCGGCCAGCCGAATGAAGCTCTCCTCGTCTTGAAAGATTTGCAGCCCAATAGGCCTGACAAAGCGACTTACTTGGAAAATCACAAAAAAACTGGGCTAGCCATTTTCAGAAAGAAAAAAAACTACTGGGTTGGTCTGTGGTAAACATAAAAGAGAAGGCTGTCTAGACAGGCCAGAGTGCCCCGCACAACCCAGTTGACACCCTGCTTCCGTCTCAAAAACAAATTAGATAAATGCCACTCCAATTATGGCGATTCATAAAAATGCCACTGCAATTTCCAAACTTTGAAAAATGCCACTGCAATTGTTGCAAACTTTGGAAAACGCCACTGCAATTTGCAAACTTTGAAAAACGCCACTCCAGACTTCGAAAAATGCCACTGGAAATGGCATGAAATGGCATTTTTCAAAGTTTGGAAATTGCAGTGGCATTTCTTAGAAACACCAGATTTGGAGTGTTATTTATCAAATTAACCCAAAACAAAAATAACTGGGCGAGCTGCTGGGTCCCTGGTGTCAGCCGCTCGTTGTGCAATTCTCTCGTTTATTGACTACGTTGACAATGGCATGGGACCCAGATGTCAGAAATCCATTAGGAAGAGCCATTTTTTATTGGCTTGAAATAAGGAGGCACTTGCTTGCGTACTGCCATGACCTTGGCGGGTCCCTGTTGTCATCCTCTCCACGTACAATCATCTCCTGATTGTGTATGCGTCAACTTGGTAGGCCCACAAGTCAGCTTCAAAACCCGTGGAGGACAAATACAACCCATTTAAAAAAATAACAGCCCATTCCATATGTTCAAACGGAAAGTTCAACATTCAGAGCAAAGTAACAGGTCTGATCCACATATAGAGTACTGAACTTCCACGTTGATAACCATCATAGCCAAGTTAACTATCTACTCCCACTAATACTCTAGTAGCGTACAAGTACTAACTTACTCTTAGCTAACTAGACGATGCCGGCCGCCATCTGCGGCACACGCTAAACGCCGGCACCAGCGTCCTCCGCCTCGCCTCGGACTTGCCAGAGGTGCGATAAGGCGCGTTGCTCGTGCGCGTTGGCCCTTTCCATGCCGGCGTGGTCCACCGAAGCTTCGGCTTCTAAGCGGGAAACCCACTTGACGAGCTGGTAGTAAAAATCACCGTCGCAAACGCGTGCGTGCCCGACAGCCTCCAGGGCTATTTGTCGGGCGCCGGACTCCACGTAGTCGGCCCAGTTGCGGGTGCTCTGCTCGCGACTCAGAGCGTCGGTGCGCTGCTGCTCCATGTCCCGCTGGCGGCGCAAATCGGCGATACGCTCCTCCTCCGCCATGCGGTCGCGCTCCAACAACTCCCGCTCCTCCGCCAGGCAGTCGCGCTCCAACAAGTCCTCGATCTCCGCATTGCCATCTAAAGACCGATAGAATGCCTCCTCCCTCTGTCTGCCTTCCGGTGAAAAACCGAACACTAGTTCCGGCGGTGACCGCCTCCGGCCTCGCCTATCGCGGACGGGCGGGGGCATGGCGGACGTGGCGAGAGCGAGGATAAGTGGTGAGCGACGTCGGGCCAGTGGGGGCTTATGAGGATAGGGCGAGTTGGGTCACGGTGCCACCATAGAAGGCCAGGAAACAGTACTTATAGGCGGAAGGTAGCGCGACGGTCATCGGAATTCAATGCATAATTAAGTAGGCATGGCTTAGCACGCTAGCTTGCCATGGAAAACTAGAGAAACTGAAATTATGACTGTGTCGTCCCGTCCCGTCCGTGCTGGGTCGCACGCCGGCATGACGGTCAAACGAGTGCACTCAAATCATCTCCCTCCTTGTCAATAATGATTCCACAGATTTAAAAGGCCCGCAACAATTAAAGCACATCTTTTTTCACATCAGTTAGCTACCTTAATTATGGCCGGCTGCATGCAGGCACTCAAAATTGCTCGCAGCCAGTACGCGGAGCAGCATGCAACGAGTCGCAGCCAGTACGCGGAGCAGCATGCAACAAGTCGCAGCCGAGGGCATTAGTTGATGAACTTTAGCTGGGAGATAAGGCATTTGCGAACGTTTTTGCTGGCAGTTTCTTCAGATTCGCATGGCATTTTCTTCAGAGAAGCTTGTCAGTTTCTTCAGCGGTAGGCATTTTTATTCAAAAAACTGCCACTTCGGATCTTGCGTCGCAACTAAAACTGCCAGGAGCGCATTAGTAGGCTAGCTAGTGATCGATGAGTAACTTGTAAACACTAAGCGAACAGAAATAAGGAACTGTTAATGCATCTCAATGATTCACAGATCATATACAAATATATAGCTCCAAAAGTAAAGATCAGCCACTTCGGATCTTGCGTCGCAACTAAAACCAACTAGTATGATTCCCATACATAAGATCAACATGTTAATGCATCTCAATGATTCACAGATCATATACAAATATGTGGCTCCAAAAGCAAAGATCTAGAAAAAACATCTGTTCTGCCTACTAACATGGATGCTTCTCTTGGCACATTCAGTATAGACTGAAAGACAAATTTGTTTGTGATGTCTACAATTCCTCTTGCAAACGTAAGTGGTTTCACCAATAGCTGGAACCATGAGAATGAACCACACATGATGGAGGAACATCCACTGCAATATGATTTGGTCTTCCCTCGATCACACGGCGGGACTATTTTCGGCATAAAAACTTTGACTTAGGCAAAATGATGCCCATTGTATAATCAGACCAAAGCAATGAAGCACCTAGTGTTGGCCAATAAATAGTACAGTACTACTTTTCTGCAGTCCATGAAGTGACTATCCTATCTTTCTGTGTCTATTTTCAAATGGCACTGCATGCAGTGACTATACTATTCTCTTGTGCAGTTCAACCAAAATTGCGGTCACTTTGTGTGTTTGCCAAATAGCAACGGGCAGACATCTCTGTCTGCAGAAATATCAAGCAACTAGTAAACATATACCCCACCTTGTATTTTCGGTTTAAACATGTCTCTTCCGCTTAGCATCTGTCATGTTTTGCACTGGACAATTTGATACAGTCATGTTTTGCCCTGGACAATTTCATACTGAATTGATTTGCTGGTTCAGAGCACAAATATAGCGCCTATTCTTCATCAGACCAAGGATATCCATGTTCGCAGTGATGGAAGAGGTGAAATCGATACAACCGAAATTGAGCATCCAATCATTGAATCCTGTCCTGCACCTCCAATGTAGGTCCACCCTGCCAATCTAATGACAGTACAAAAAGAGTAGCAAGATAGTAGCAAACCATGTACCTTCATAATGAAGAGCTCATAGTGCCACCAATTGGATATAAAGGTCTGGAAGAAAACATGCTCCTAATGTTGAACCAGTTGGACTTTTTGTGCAGTTCCACTAAAATCGAGCATCCCTGTTTGCATAGATATTCAAAGTGTGATTACTATAAAAGTGGCACTAGTTGAAGCATAGACTCACAAATATAAGCATTCCAATTTCTTAATGGGAAAAGGTAGCAAGACTGTTTCTAACCACCTGTTTGATGGAATAAATAAGGCAACAGCGGCTGATGTCAGAAAGGCATATATAGTTCTTTCTGAAAGAATGATCGATTCCTGACCTTTCCTCTTCTTTTAAGCATATTTTGTGCAGTTCAACTAAAATAAAATGCCATCACCGCCTTAACAATTCAGTGTCACTGTACAAAAGGAAATGACTTAACATTACATCATGATGTCAGGTATGTAGTCGACAGGCATTAGAGACAAACTTACAGACCTCCTCCGATAACATAATGAACATTAATTTTAACAAAGGTGTGACTAGCTTTACCGGGATAATTTGAGTGAACTCTACACCCTTTGTTCCTTAATATAAGACGTTTTCGCGGTTCAATTTAAAGTACCCAAACGTCTAGTATTTAGAAAAATAGGTAGTAGTTTTCTTGAGCACATATCTGGGAAAGCTTGCCACACTTTATTTATGTCCATACGCTAATGCAACACCATTCGAAATTTCGAATACTACAAATATACACTAATCCAGTGGCTAGTGCAACAATAGAGTAGTTATTTTATTACAGGGTACAGTACAATGGTTTTACTGAACAGATTTCAATAAACTCTAGCACTGGAAGATTTCTATAAGAATTAACAATACAAAATGTAAAGGTAACACGTTTCAGCATTGGTATACTAGCTGTGCATGAGCATTAAACCAAATACAAAAGTCTGAAGGTAACTAGCATTATTAACTAATGACAGTATAAAAAAATTGAAACCATGTACCTCCAAGGTAAATATCATTTCGAACTCGGGGGGACCATAAAAATTGCTATCCCAATCTTCATAATCGATCAAACATAAAAACTTGATCGAACGAATCAAGAGAACAGCTAGAGGAGGAGGTGCCCACTCTTGACCTTTCCTCTTGTCTTCATAATTTTTTGTGCAGTTTAACCAAAATAAAATGACATCAGCGCCTTGGCATTTTGGTGACACTGTACAAAAAAATTAACTTATCTCATGAAAGTGAGGTCTGTAATCTATAAGCATTAACAGTGCAAAAATCTGAAGGTAGTAACAAGTTTCATCATTTGTATACTGGCTGTGCAACAACATTAGAATGCCTTAGCTGAAAAATCTTTAATACATCCACAATCAATAGCTAACCCTGAAATAATTCTGTGACATTAAATGGCATTGCTTAAATTTATCGGTGGCATTAGACTGAGTGCGGCATTAGTTAAATGTGGCATCACTTTAGCAGTAGCATTGCTTGACTTGACTGCTGGCGTTATACTAACAGAAAAAAGTGACAATAAGAGCATGGGAGGCCCATACGGACAGTGGGCGCACTAGTACGATGTACCTCCACGGACGCATAGAGTGGTGAGGGAGGTATGGTTGCCCAGAGCAACAAATATCCAGGCAGCATATGTGGATTACGTCCCATTTTTGTTCTGTTTAGCCACCTTTTCCTATATGAGGACAACAAACCGATCGACCTGGTCATTCTCTATTGCGTTGTCATGCCTTTCTACCCTTCTTCAACCAAGAGACACGAGACTCGTTCCTTAGCTACTGATTTTCCCCTTTTCAACCTAGATGCGGGTTCGATGCCTGCTCTCTTGGACAGTATAGTCTCCCTTCCTTTCCTTATTCAACCCGGACATGGATTAGTCTGCATGAAGTAGGGTTTCCTTTAATAGTGCAAATTAAGGTTTTCGTCTGCGTGACCAGCAGAGCAGAGGATAGCAAATTGGGAAGATGGTGGAGTGGAAAAAGATCCACATGCAACGACGTGGCAGATGGGGTAATAGAACAAGGGTATGGTTCGAAAAGAGGTAGCATACCTGAGGGTCGGCGGGAAGTGGCTTCGCTCGTGGTCGTCGTCCTCCGCACGCACTACGGCAACGAGCTTGGGGACGAAGGCCATCCCGCGCGGGCACTAGGTCTGAGAGGACGGCCTTGTCGTCAGTGCGTGACGTCGCTCGCCGACGACGAGTGCGTCAACGCTGCACGTCCTTTTCTTCTCCGGCGGATCTGTGACCACCGGTGAGGAGGGAGAGAGAGGCCGTCTTTTTTAGATCTGGAGAGAGGGTGATAGTGTGAGAAGCAAGTGGGCAGCCCTTAGCAACAAAGCTCTGAAGCTCCAGCCTATATATCTTTTTATACTACTAGTACTAGAGGTGGAGTAGTGGTAGAGTAGTTTATATTTTCTCTGCAAACAGTACCAGTTAGTCGTGCTTCAAAACTGAAGGGCACGCCATTAAAAAAATAAAGGTCGATAACTAATGCGGCACCTCGGGCCAACGCGGCCAAATCGCATTTTGCACGAAAAATTACACACCATGTTTCGTTGACATGTGGTCCTGTCCCAACATGTCAGTGAGACGATGGCGAGTCCTTTTGTACAATTTCTGAAAGGACGAGTAGGCCGGGGCGCCTCTTCGTGTACCGTGGCAAACTGGCAACCGTCCACCGACTCTTCGCCTTTCCCTCTCGATTTGGAACTGCTGTCGCACGCTCTTCCTCCCTCCTCCATTTGCCTTCACCCTTCCTTCTGCCATTGTTCGATCGTCTTCTCCATGGAGGGAACAAGCCGGAAACGACCCCATTATTCTTGCCCCGATCTGAAAGATGACGTGGTGGGGGAACTCATTGATCAATGCGACGTCAGCACCTCGGCTAGCATGGCAGGTTCGTTCAAGACCATTCGCGACTCAACTAATAACATCATTACAAGGAACCCAAGGGTCCAGGAGCTGTTTGATCTCCCTTATCTTCTTCGCTATAAGCCTGCTCGCATGGGCGCGGACGACGGAGGCCTCTCCTTGTGCAAGTTGATGCCACTTGATAACGATACGTGTGATGTCAAGATGCCATCGCTTCATGGTAAGGCCTGGGCTGGCGCAAATGGAGATTGGGTTGTTTATATTGGGTACAATTGCGAGTGGGAACTTGTGAATGTGTACACTCGTCAGCGGATTCCACTTCCAAAACTCTCCGAGTGCCCTGAGGTTGAGCACACAGATGATCTACGTATGATCAAATATGATCATGGTAACTGTCGTCTATGGAAGATAGCAATTTCTCGAGTTCCCAACCGCTCTTGGAATTACAAGAACTATCAAGTTGTTGCTATCTTCGACAAGCTTGTTGCCGCCATTACTGATTCCACGGTTCGTCCATGGATATTGCTCAAAAATCTGTTTCTGTACACGGATGAGTACTGTGATGCAATTGAATACGAGGATCTTGTGTTTGCTGCCACCACTCATGGCACTGTTTTTGCATGGGATCCTCGTAGTTTTGGTACGTTTGTCTTCCACCGTAATTATAATTGTTTTAGCCATATGGATGCGGTTTAGCAAGTTTCCCTTTACTAATTAACCTTCTTCTTGTGTTTCCAAGGTCCTGTGAACATTCCACCACCTATACTTGAAATTTTTTATAACCAAGGGGGAGATGACGATGGTGATGATCACGAGCATGAGGACGAGCAGAACTTATATACTCAGTGGCACCTGGCAACTAATTTTGATGGATCACCTCTTCTTGTCTGTATACAGTGCACTATGATTGTTACTACTGAGGTAGCAGGTGTTGTCTCGCATGGTTGCCCTCTCCGGACCTATTCCAACACCCGTTGCAGGGTATTCGGGATGGATACTAGTGTGCTAGCGCCAACACCTTCTTCCTGGTATAGTATTGGTAGTCTTGGAGCAAACTCGCTCTTCCTTGGACCAAACTATCCAATGATGGTTAAAGGCGATCCAGCTGCTGTTGACACAGCGTTACTACCATTTATGAGAAGCAATTGTATCTATACCTCGGACATTGCGGTGGTTCCCTACCCTGCTCCTGATATATGCCGCTTCAGCCTGGATGATCAGTCCTGCGTTGCTCTCGATATTGACAATAGCTGGCCCTTCCCAGAGCACCTATGGTTCAAAGCAAGCGTTTCCAACGCCAAGGATTGGTTGAGTTGAAGTTCATTTCATTGCTTGTTATTTGTTATGTGATGAAAACTTCAGTATTTACTGGAATGTTTTGTTGGAAATAATCTATAATCCAACATGTATCATCGTTGTCGTTGTGTGTTAATGACTTGTTGTATGTAATGAATGGTACATTTGCAAATGCATGTCATAGACTCAATTTATGAATGGTTTTTGAGTCACTTCTTGGAGTGTGAGTACCGTAATAGTATAGCCAACATCCGGTTAGTATATGAAGTTGCCACATCACATAGAGCCAACCTAAAATTGGAGTACCAGATCTGAGATGCCACGTGTACCAGATGAATGACTCCAAGTTCGACCACCGTGATGCTAGGTGCGAGCCGAGGAACACTGTTGGAGAGACCCCCCTCATAATTTTCCTACATTGGTCGTTTGATTCATAGGATAGAATGCTATAGGATTTTTTTCCTATGTAATCATGTTTTAATTGGCAATCTAGCATCCACTCCAACTTTTGTTTCACTTCCTTTGATCCTACGAAGAGAGTACTTGCTCTAAATGATGTGCCGCTGCAAGTGCCGCCTATATTAATTAACCATGCTCTAAAAAGGTGGACCAACTTTGGCTGTAGTACTGTACTAGGTTAGTAGGTGACCTTGCGCTTGGCTCTTCTCCTCTTCCGGAAGTCGAACAACAATGATGGTACTATACTACTTCTGGCAATCTGACACCAAATTAACTGCTGCACGTCCACTGCTTGTAAGCAAAAGTTTCTCCTCGTGCTGCAAGCCACCGCGCACGCGTTGGCGAGGGAGAAGGCGTAGTAAGCAAGCTTCTCGTCGTTCTGCGAGTTGACGGGACACATCAAAGTTACGTATTTATTAGTACTCTCTTCAAAAAGGGCTGGCCATGTCCATGGCTACCATCCCGTGCTCTGTCATTACATGCACTATTCACGTGCCATCGAGGAGAAAAAATATTGCGTAGTACTATGTGCCATCGAAGTGCACGACTCACTTACGCACTGCATATCTCCATTTTCTTGCATGACACGCCACCTTGATGCTAGATGTCCCGCGTGTCATGGAGGCATATGGTATGATTTTGTAAAATGGAGGCATATAGATGTCCCGCGTGTCGGCAACAGGATGAACAAAGCTCATGTCTTAAACGAAAGAGTGGAAGAACATAGATTCCCGACGACCGAGAAGGAGCTACAAACCTCGGGGTGGAGCGTCTGCACTCATAATATTTTATATTATTCAGTGATATAAAATCAACCAAATCTCTCCACGTTCCTATACCATTCTATAGTATGAGAATAACTTTGAACGTAAGCCATTGATTCACTCTATCCAATGGTCATAGTTGGAAAATCCAAACAAAACCAAGCATTGGATCAACTCTTTTTTCGAGATCAACTCTTTTAGCACTTAGATTGTTGCCGCCTGCCCACCTAGCCCACATATATATCCGCTCACGTGTGATGACCACAGGAGCTATCCACTCAAGTTGTATGTTAAAAAAATAAAGGCCGATAACTAATGCGGCACCTCGGGCCAACGCGGCCAGATCGCATTTTGCACGAGAAATTACACACCATATTTCGTTGACATGTGGTCCCGTTCCAACATGTCAGTGAGACGACGGCGAGTCCTTTTGTACAATTTCCGAAAGGACGTGTAGGCCGATGCGCCTCTTCGTGTACCATGGCAAACTGGCAACCGTCCACCGACTCTTTGCCTTTCCCTCTCGATTTGGAACTGCTGTCGCACGCTCTTCCTCCCTCCTCCATTTGCCTTCACCCTTCCTTCTGCCATTGTTCGATCGTCTTCTCCATGGAGGGAACAAGCCGGAAACGACCCCGTTATTCTTGCCCCGATCTGAAAGATGACGTGGTGGGGGAACTCATTGATCGGTGCGATGTCATCACCTCGGCTAGCATGGCAGGTTCGTTCAAGACCATTCTCGACTCAACTAATAACATCATTACAAGGAACCCAAGGGTCCAGGAGCCGTTTGATCTCCCTTATCTTCTTCGCTATAAGCCTGTTCGCATGGGCGCGGATGACAGAGGCGTCGCCTTGTGCAAGTTGATGCCGCTTGATAACGATACGTGTGATGTCAAGATGCCATCGCTTCAGGGTAAGGCCTGGGCTGGCACAAATGGAGATTGGGTTGTTTATATTGGGTACAATTGCGAGTGGGAACTTGTGAATGTGTACACTCGTCAGCGGATTCCACTTCCAAAAATCTCCGAGTGCCCTGAGGTTGAGCACACAGATGATCTATGTACGTTCAAATACGATCATGGTGACTGTCGTCTACGGAAGATAGCAATTTCTTGAGTTCCCAACCGCTCTTGGAATTACAAGAACTATCAAGTTGTTGCTATCTTTGACAAGCTTGTTGCCGTCCTTCGTGGTTCAACTGGATGGATATTGCTCAAAAATCAGTTTCTATAGACGGATGTGTACTGTGATGCAATTGAATACGAGGGTCTTGTGTTTGCTGCGACCACTCGCGGCGCTGTTTTTGCATGGGATCCTCATAGTTTCGGTACGTTTGTCTTCCACCGTAATTATAATTGTTTCATCCACATGCATGCGAGTTAGCAAGTTTCCCTTCTCTACTAATTAACCTTCTTCTTGTGTTTCCAAGGTCCTGTGAACATTCCACCACCTATACTTGAAAATTTTTATAACCAAGAGTGAGATGACGATGGTGATGATCACGAGCATGAGGACGAGCAGGGCCCATATGCTCACTGGCGGCTGGCAACTAATTCCAATGGATCACCACTTCTTGTCTGTATACAGCCCACTGCTAATGTTACTACTGAGGGAGCAGGTGTTGTCTCCCATGGATCGCACTCTCCGGACCTATTCCAACACCCGTTGCATGGTATTCAGGATGGATACTAGTGTGCTAGCGCCAACACCTTCTCCCTGGTACAGTATTGATAGTCTTGGAGCAAACTCGCTCTTCCTTGGACAAAACTATCCAATGATGGTGAAAGGCAATCCAACTGCTGTTGACACAACCTTACTACCATTTATGAGAAGCAACTGTATCTATACGTCAGACATTGCGGTGGTTCCCTACCCTGGTCGTGATATAGTAGGCCACTTCAGCCTGGATGATCAGTCCTGCGTTGGTCTCGAGATTGACAGTAGATGGCTCTTCCGAGAGAATCGCTTGTGGTTCAAAGCAAGCGTTTCCAACGCCGAGGATTGGTTGAGTTGAAGTTCATTTCATTGCTTGTTATTTGTTGTGTGATGAAAACTTTAGTATTTATAATGTATCCTCGTTGTCGTTGTGGGTTGATGACCTGTTGTATGTAATAAAATGATATGCCTGTGATAAACTTACTAAATTTATGAATGGCTTTCGAGTCGCTTCTCTGAGTGGGTGTTGCGACGGTGCAACAGGTTATCGGATGAGGCCAATAAACAATAGTACACTATTTGTACTAGCTTCAAATGCTGCACTATCTCTACGTCTACGTACGTAATACAACAAGTTTTAAACTTGAGACCAGCCACCCATCCTCACAAAGAACACTTTTTAACCTAGCATAGACTCCAGGAAATTTGGCCACAGTGTGAGGTGGGCCCTATGTTACTGTGTTCGCTGTACGTAACCAGCACCTCGAATCCTCGATACTACTACTGTAAGTAGTAGGAGTAGTAGGGTGGCATGGGCCAGAACAAGCATTCACGTCCAGGAGTACGGCACACACCACCAGCACGACTTCCATCTGACACCATATTTCTTGGAGTCCGTGCTACATCAATCTTATCAACCTCGTCGTTTCTCTAACTCAGCCATCGCGTGGCGGGCGAGGTGGGGGTTTGCCTATAGTCGGTTTCCTCAACTGTGGTCCCACTTGTAAGGCCAACTCCAACGCACGACCCCAAACAGACCTCCGTTTTGCCCGGATTCTGTCCGTTTGGGTAGGGCACTGGGGTCGTGTCCGGGCCATTTCTCGGATGTGGTGGCCGTGCGCCGAATGCGTGGATGCATCCCGGCCGCGTACATTTTTCTTTGCAAACACATATCTTTTTTTCATCATTGATTTTTTGGTACATGGAAATACATCACCAAAATTTTGACTAGAAAAGCAAGACCAAAGAAAACAAGAACTACAAGAATACATTTTAGAAGATATCCAACTTCCATAACTGCTCCTGTAAGTTGGATTAGTGCCTTCTCGATGCATTAATTGTTGATCTGCGGAGGCTCGATCTTGCGTGCTTCTTTATTCTTCGAGTGTAAAGAAGTAGACGTGTCTAGCCTCTATTCTATCAACAAGTGCACTAGTCTCATCTCTAGCCTCTATGCTAGCTAAAAGTGCTAGAACATCTACTAAATTGCGCTCTATCAATATATCGTTGTACTCTTCTTCCCAATACCAAAACTTGCATCGATTCTACACAATAAAATTTTATGTTAGCACAACTAGTCTAATCCGAGAGCACAACCGAAGATTTGGTCGAGTTCTTCCTCCTTTTGCCGACACGTGGGACATCCAGCATCCAGGTCGTGTCATGCAAGAAAATAGAGTGTAGTTGAAGCCACGTGATGTGCATCTTGGGTTAAACTGTAAATAGAATCTTACTACTCTTGTGTAGCTCCAAAAGCGGCCACCGAAGATCTTTATTGGATTTGTTTTTCATCACCAGCACGTCGAGGTGAAAGATGTACAGGTTCAGTGGGTCCTCTTGCGTTTTCACTGACATGTGGGACCGCATATGAGCAAATAGACGATGGGCTCCGCGCGTCTGCTGGCTGGCTGAGAAGAGAGATAGAGGAGGGCTGAGCACGGACTCCAGGAAATTTGTTCTACGTAACCAGCACCTCGATATAGTGGGGTGGCATGGGCCATAACTAGCATTCATGTCTAGCAGTATGGCACACGCCACCCACACGAGTCCCATCCGACACCAATTTTCTTGGAGTCTGTGCTACAGCCATCTCTTCTCCCTCCTGTTTTCTCAGCCATCGCACGGTGGGCGGGGTGGGGGTTTGCCGATAGTCGGTTTGCTCAACTGCGGTCCCACTTGTAAGTGAAAATGCAACACATCACACATTCCCCCTTGAGCGGCGTGCCGGACCAACCATCTGGGGGTGCGACGCGAACACGACAGGTTTTTCCTTTTGAATTTGTAACTTGTAAAATTAGGTTATGCTCCATGGCGCGACCGATAGATAGAAATAACTATTTTCCCTAGAGTAATGAGAAGTTTGGTTCTGGCGCGGTTCATGCATGGAGTACGTAGGAAAATTATGAAGTTGATGCGAAAGGTAAGATAATTACTAGTAGTACCATATATTACTACATGGATTTGACGGAAAGATAAAGATACATACGGATCCATCAACGACATCCTCACGCCCTAGTGCACCAGGTCACCAGCCGACGTGTGAGGAGCAGCGGTGTTGGCGGCAAGCTCAACGTGCTTCTGAACAATGTCGTCCAGGGTTGACCTGCGGTCCAAGAGGGCCAGCGTCCTATCGTCCTCCTCTTGCATGTAGTAGTCCTTGTGGACGATTTGCGCGTAGACGTGGGTGATTATGTCGATGGTGTCTTGCTGCGCCAGGCGCTACTCGGTGTGCGCAACCTCGAGGTGGACATTCTCCGGCACGACAACGGGCAGTCATAGGGCCACCAGTGCATCGAAGAGGTTGTCACCATAGAGGCCGTTGAGGGTGGCAGGCATTGCAGAGCCTGGGCGCGTGGGCTGGAGGCGTACGTCAAGGTCATCCGCGAGCTTCTTGACGACGCTGAACTTGTCGAGGAAGCCGACGAGGACCTCGTCAAACAAGGAAACGAAGCTGTCGTCCAAGTCGCCCCTCGCCCTGGTGGCCTCAAGCACTACCTGGAGACGTTCCTCGGTGCCAGGCCGCAGGCCGGCGTCGTGGACCATCTGGCACAGCCGGCTGATGCTCGCGCTCATCGCCTCCATTGGTATAGCTTCTAGTCAACTAATCTTGCGATTGGAGTGATCACTCTTGCCCTTGGGTGCGTAGGTGCGCAGGATTTCGTAGATTGGACTGGCGGGAGCCTTTATATGAGAAGTCCGGACTGCGTTGAATTCACGTGCGTGTTGGCCATCTACTCCTCGCCCCTCTACTGCACCTGCCTTTGGTTGTATGACAGGTTGGCCAGCCACCCGTTGGGCCCACGTGTCATACACCCAAAGGCAGGTGCAGTAAGTCAATGAAGCTGTGTCCCCCTCCATGCTCGTGCATGCTTTCAATGACTTGAGACTACCAAACATCACATGCAATGGTTAGTTCATTACATGTAATCCTATTAAGTAGCAAAAAGACATTAAGTTATCACGCCGATAGGAATAAAACAATACACCTTGTATTTATTTACAAAGGGAGTAGTACAATTTTGTGACATGCATTACTAGATATTGCTAGTCAAATACTAAATCCAGATGGACGTGGTAGTAGTACTACTAAATCCAGACGGTGGTGCTAGTACTAGTAGTAGTAGTACTACCAATGTAGTAGCACTGTACCACCCGTTGGTCAAATTATTACGTGCTGCTCCTCACAGTGAAGTGACAAGACCCTACGCCGGAGATGACACCTGAGTATAGGCGCCGTGTTCGGCATACCATAGTCAGCCTCACCGTCTGCAGTCACTATCATCATGGCGGTAGACCTAGCCTGCTTACAACTAGCCGTGTTCGACATAATTTCCCGTGCGTAGATGCTCGTGCATTACACGGAACACCAAGATTGGGGGGTGGACGGCGCCGGCAGCGGCCATCGCGCCATATTTGTCCATGGCCTTCTAGATGTGGTGGGGAGGAGACAAGGCTGATTGTGAGAGACAAGGAGTTGTTTGTAAATAGGGAACAAGTGCGGGCATCTTTTTGCAAAACTGGAGAAGTTTGGTTTGTATGCGTCAGATCTAGATCTGACGGCTATTGGTGAAAGATGGCAGGCACAACATCATCACCAACTCAGGACCTGTTTGATTCATAGGATTTTGAAAACGCAGGAATAGGACAGGACAATATTACAAGTTTCAAACTGATATTACAAATGTTAGGAGTAATGCTGCACCTACGAAGAGGGAATTACCAGGAAGTTTACGTAAGAACTTTCGTTACTTTAGGTGGATGCAGCATTATCGTACAAACTAAAATCCACCGCCCTGACAAGTCAATAATGGGCAAATAAGTTTTTGAGTCTCTGGCCACTTGATGTTTCAAAAATAAATTCAGCTTCTGCGGAGACTTTGTCATTTAGGCTTAGACGCTTGCGATGATCAGCACGCGATTCATTGTTGCGCCAGAGAACGCCAAACCTCATTACCTTGAGCACACTTGCCTCCAGAACAAAGAACTTGGCCAATTTAATCTCAAATGTGCTGCCTCGGTAGTCGATCAAATCAATTTCTGTAAGACGGAGATCAAGGCATTCGATGAGATTGTTATAGTGCAGCACATTTTTCACTTTCGGGTCTTTTTTTATCTGCAAAAGAAGAGAACATATTAGAGCCGCTGGCTGTAAAGATTGCCGTGTCATCAAGAGGTACCAATATCATTCACTCATATGATAGGGTTGGCTGTCTAGTGATATTTTTTCACTCTCTTTCTCTCTCTCTCTCTCTCTCTCTCTGTCTTTCTCTTTCCTCTCATTTACCTAGGAGTACGTGAAGAGCTTGGGCATTTGTTGCCTTCCACTATGTGGCCGATGCCATATTTCGCAAAAGTATGCCACATAATACGCATCGATGTCAAATCAAAAGATTTTGGCACCACTCTCGCGATGTGAGAGAGTTGGCACCGCTGTGCACACAGACCCACATGTATAAACAAATCAATCAAACCAACTACACCAGCCTCTCACTCTCCCAAACAAGTGTTTTTTATTGCCTCAGTCCTCTCTCTCTCCCACGCAAGTGTTTTTTCATTGCGTGAGTTAATTTGGCACCGGAGCAAAGTAGGTGATCCAGATTGGGGCACCAGGTGAGCAATGGAGGGGCATCGATGCCAAATGCATCACAAGTGAATTTGGCACGTGTTTTGGCCTACATAGTGGAGGGCCGTTATAGCCCACTTTTCTACTACCTCTTATTTAGTATAAAATTTTGACCATATATTTATGTAAGAAAATGCCAATGCATGTCACTAAAAATTACACCATTTGAAATTATGTTCAAATACGAATACAACGATATAGTTCTTAGTGACATGCATTAACATTTTGTTAATTAAATCTATGGTCAAATTTTGATACTACAAAATAGGAAGAGTAAACTAGGACGGAGGTAGTACTTGCTCTTAGGGTAACCATAGAGTTACTGGAGTAGTCTAAGTTACTTTCCACTATGACTAGCCTAGGCTACTATAGTAGTACAACAACAAAATGATGCAGGTGATCACGTGAGAAAAAAATACTAAAAACATTTCTTTCGGTGCAGTGCGTAGATGCAGTTTTGAACACTACACTTGTCATCGTAATTTTGGGAAAATTACGAAAAATTTGAGCTACGTTGTGATTACCGTTTACTAATAGGAAAGAAGTTTCACCTCGATGAGTAGCTTCTCCGTGCACGGAAAGCATGTAAGGAATCCAACAACTTGATCCAGATTGGGGCCGATAGATTTTATTGCCAAGATCTTCACTGTGCGCATAGACTGGGTCAAGCTTGTGGGAATCATTTTCTGGAAGACGGTCGTAAATACATCAAGAAGAAATTTAAAAATGTGAATTTCAAGAAGACGGAGAAGAAGATGAGTGCTGTACCTGAACGATTACGGATCCAATAAAGAGTTCGGAGAATTTGGCAGACGAGTGCACCAATGCTATCAATTTTGGCGCGTCAATGACCCTGATTTTTGTTGGACCTTCTAGATCCGATACAAACAATCTCACAAGGAAAGGCGCATTCTCAATGACCATAACGTGGAACAGCTGGAGTGATCTCTTCCCAATTGATGTCTTGTTGCGGGGCCAGCAAGACACATAAATCCATCGGAGATTCATCGAGGCGATGTGGAGGCTAATGAACCCGTGGATCTGCTCAAGACGAAGGTACTCGAGCGTAGTACAGCTGCGGAGCAGGTGCTCCATAGCTTTCTTCGAGATGACAACGTCGAAGAGGTCGAGCTGCTCGAGTTGAGGGAGAAGAAGGGCGGGCACGGCATTAATCTGGGGAAGATAGCAGGAGCTAAGGCTGGCGCGGCGCAGCGTTGGCGCGAGGCGGAGCGCGGACGGTGGCAGAGAGCGACATCGTCCAGCTTCAAAGCTGAGCTCCTCGAGCTGATCTAGGGCGGGGGATAAGAACCACCCGTTGAACTTGGGTTGGACCTTGCAGTTGGTACTGAACATGCGGATGTCAAGGCGTCTGGCTGGCCCAGGGTGCGATGAAAGGATCTTGGAGACTGCAGCCATGCGTTTGCAATAGCCGTCGTAGAGGCAGCTGTCGACGGCGATGTTGAGGGGGACGTGGCGCCAGAGGGGACGCCACCGCTGGGAGAGCAGGGCAGTCCGCACGACAGATTTGGTGGGGAGGAGGCCGATGATGACGAGCAGCATGTCGTCGTGGAGGCTGCTGATGAAGTCCAGGCTCACCGGTTGCGGTTTTGGCTCGAGCCACCTCTGCTTGTTGGCTGCCTCGTCGTCCATCTCAACCGGCGGCGACACCGGCGTACACGTGTGCTGGTGTGTGTTGTGTGCTGGGTGTGCGCGAGTGCGTCCTTCTGTGCATGCCGCCGCGCAGTGGTGAATTGTGCACGAGTGAGTCCTCCATGCGGAAGAAGTGTGTCCTCAATGCGCCCTCAATTTACTAGCACGCGGGGTGCTACCCCGAGTGGTTTCAACTTTGTTTACTTCACCGCGTGTCAGATGGGCCTCTAGTTCACTTATTTTCACCCACTGCCACATGGGCCAACACACGAAGATACAGAACACGAGCTGACAAGGCAACATGTGGACTGGTTAACCGGTCAACTAAACAATATACGGAGCTATACGCTGACAGGAGGCCCGTGAGAGATAGCAGAGAGAGAGAGAAAGAGCTACTCCCTCCGTTCGATAATGTAGTTCCAACATTTTTTTTAAGTCAAACTTTTGAAACTTTGACCAAGCTTATAAAGAAATTACTTATATCTACAATACCAAAGATAAATGATAGTATGAAGTAAGTACATGTTGTGATGAATCTAATGATCTTTCCAGATGTAAATGTTTTTCTCCACATATACCTGGTCAAACTTTTCTGAGGTTTGACTTTTCAAAACATCCATATGCTTATGGACGTGAGAGAGTCCCTAACTAGAGAGAGAGAGAGGGAGAGAGTGAAATAGAAAGAGTGAGTGAAAAAAGTGTGTGTGCGTGTGTGAAAGAGACATGGACAACACTTGATAAAAGTCGAAAAAAACATGTGTGTCTTATGCAAACATATCACACATGCATCTTCGACAACAGAAGCAAGGTGAGGAGATAGTGTGTGGTTGTTTGCAACCGAGAGAGCAAGACCCCTAGCACGTGGCCAAGAGGGGTCTGACAAACAAGGGAGAGAGGTCGAGAGAGACGTACGGAGAAAATGCAGACATGGGGAGGAGAGAGTGTATGTTTGTCATAGAGAGATCTCCTGGAGATCGTGATGGGACTACATGGGTGGGAGATCGAGTGACAAGGTGTGTGCGCGATAGAATATACCCCGAGAGATATCGAGATAGACGTATGGATGGAAGGAGACAATACGTGTGTTCCTGATGGCTAGTGAGAGATAATCATACTTAGGGGGGAGTGCTTGCGCCTATGATGGAGTGAGGGATTATGGTACTTATTAGGGGGGTGCTTGTCACATAGAGAGAGAACAAGGGCGGAGAGTGTTGGATGGGTCTATATGTATAGCGCGAGCGAGACATGTGTATGTGTGAACTAGGGAGATATAAAGTTTGAGAGAGATTGAGGAGCCCCGATAAGGCTGAGTGATGCGTCAGATAGCTGAGAGGGGGAAAGAGATATTCCATCCGCTCGATAATGCAGTGCATGTAATTTTTTTAGAAGTCAAACTTTGGAAACTTTGATCAGGTTTACACAAATGTTATTTATATCTTCAATACCAAAGATACATCATATGAAACTACATCTCATGGTGAATCTAATGGTATATGTTTGTTGTTCTAGATGTAATTGTTTTTCTCCACGTACATGGTCAAACTTGTGATGTTTGACTTTTCAATAAATCAATATGCTATGGACCGAGGAGAGTGCCTAAGTCGAGAGGGATCAAGTGCGTGTGAAGGAGAATGAGTAAGTGTGCAAAAAGAGTATGTGTGTGAAAGAGAAAGTGACAACAAATGATAAATTAGAGAGAGAGTGTGTTTTTTCATTTCTTAGGCGAACATATCACGCATGCATCTCCGAGATAGAAAAGAGAGGCAAGGAGATACACGAAGATAGCTAGTGTGTGATTGTTTGCAACGGAGGGAGACACCCCTATAGCACATGTCCAATAGAGGTCTGGCCAACAAGGAACAAAGGTCGAGAGGGACACATGGAGAACATGGACGCATGGGGAGGGCGAGAGGGTGTGTTTGTGATAGAGAGAGCCCCTCGAGATTGTGAGGGGACTATATGGGTGGGAGATCGAGGGAGGTGCGTGCGCGATAGAAAGATGCCCCGAGAGAAATCGAGATAGACCATGCACATGTTTGTGATGGAGACTAAGATTAGCTAGTCATATACATATAGGGGGGACTGCGTGTGCCTACAATTGAGTGAGAGACCATCATACTTGGCTAGCTAGGCATGAGATTGTGTGTGTGTGCGTGTGAGATGGAGAGAGAACGCGGGAGAGAGATAGAGTTTTAGATGGGCCTATCGAGTGCGAGTGAGATATGCATGTGTATGTGTGACCCAGGTAGATGGAGAGTTTGAGAGAGGGGGGGAGAGCTCCGAGACGACAGAGTGGTGCGTGAGAGAGTTACGGGCAACGAGCCAAGGAATTTGTGTGCGTACGATGAGTGCACCCAAGATATCTATCTTGGACTAGATAATCACACATATTGTGCGAGAGAGACCTATAGATGGAGTATATATGCATGTGAACTAGAAAGACCCCCCCACGCACACACACAAAGAGAGAGAGAGAGATGGAGAGAAAGCGAGAGGGACCAACAAGGTTTGTGTGTTGGATGCGTGCGACAGAATTGAAGATTGTCGGCGAGAGAGAGAGAGAGAGAGCAGGAATCCGGGAGAGGGGGAGGTCGCGTTTTATGCATCAAAGACTGATATAAACCATGTTTCAATATAAACTTGCATTCAAATATTTAAATTGGAGAACATGTTGTCTGCAATCCACACATGAACAGATATATGCGTATATCAAACAAGTTCATTAATTTAACTTTCAACATGTTCATGGAGTACTATAATACTGTACAACATGCTATTCGATTGAGGTGTTCAATTTTGGATTTAGTTAACTGTTTTGACCTGGTGAACGAGCTATTTCATTGAATCAAGATATTTCATTTTGGGTTTGATTCCCTTTTTTAGTGGGTCAACTATTTGTCATATAATAAATCTCTAGCAACGAGCATGTAAAAACACATTACTCCCGAGCATCATCTCTCCATCTAAAAAAGAAGTGGCAAGCTAATATTTCAAAATTTGATTCGAATTGACTTGGTAAGGTAGACGTGGATGCTCGTTCTCCCAAATTTTGAACGAACTGTTAAACATCCTCTGCTCGGTGGAATTCGCCCGAGCAAATAAATGGGAGACGCGAAATTACCGTCCTATGTGGGAGACGCATTAATTGGCCCATTGTACATCGAGGGTAGGTTCGTAACTTCATCCAAGCGCGCCTTCTCCTCGGCCGAAATGACATGTGCCAAATAATTCATAAACCATGGTCGGCAAAACACGCTCTCCTCGCCCAAAATAGCTTGCGCCCACTATTTCAAAACACGCTCTCCTCGCTCGAAATCGCTCGCGCCCACTATACTTCAAAACACGCCCTCCTCGCCCGAAATCGCTCCCGACCACTATTTGGGGAGAAGCAAAGTTACTCTACTATCCCCGACCCTCAGTACACAGACCCAAGCCGAGAAGCCTAAAGGCAGGGGTAGAACTGTAACTCCCCCTCACATTTCAGACAAATGCATCCGTAAAATGTGGTTCCACTCCCCTCCCAATTCCCCCCCATTCATACCTCGTGGGCGCCAAATCACCTTCTCCCCGAAAGCTCCCTTCTCCCGAGCTGTGAAACCTCAGCCCTCCTCCATGGCGCCCCCACCGCACCAATTTCACAGCCGCCCTCCTCCCTAATGCCGGAGACGCTGTCCATTTTCCGTCATGCACTGGGCCGTGTGCCTCTTACTCCGTGCTGCTGGAGCTGCCTCGACGACGGCCGCGTGAACAGTACCAGAGCCGATTCACCCCCTCCGTTGTTCACGACGCCGGAGCGGCTCCAACTTCGGATCCGTCCAAAGTCCGGCGCTGCTTCCCTGTAGCCGTCGACCGTCGCGACATCGCTGTTTCCCTGCCACCGGTGGCCACCACAACCGCGCCGGCCTCACCGACTCGGCAGCTGGACCTGCCTACTTCACCATGCCGCCAGATAGGTCGCACCCTCATCTCAAATCACTTTATTTAGGCGTCAGTTGTCTGAATTTTTATTCTGGGCCAATCGATTCCCAATGGGAAGCAACACCCCTTGAGGCGGCGGAGCTCCTATGCTGCCAGTTGGCTGGTGTCTAACGTAAGGGTGTGGGGCCGCAAGTTCGCCGTGGAAGCAGCGCTTAGATGGCTATATTAGAGTTGCGTGGGTTGAAGGTACTGCCGCTGCCGGATCTAGATGACGGGGAGTCTTTGTGGATTGTCCCGGGGGCGGCGCAACCACGGCAGTGCGGTGGGGCGGGGAGCGGGGTTTTGGCCGGGGCCACGGACAGCGGAGGCAAGCTGCTCTGCCGTTGGTCGCTGGCTCTTCAGGGAAGATTCCTAACAGTGTCAGCCGGGAGGCACAAGACGGCCATCAAGCCATCCGGCGTAGATCGGACAGTACCAAAATAAAATAAAACCGTGTGACCCCAATTTAATCTTCAGTCAACAGACGTGTGACCACTCTCGTACCTTGCTGTTGATCTCTTAGTGTATTTCTTCAGATCAAAGAGATGTGTCGTTCTTAACATTATGCGTTATCTGCATCTTTAGCCACACGGTCTTCCGACTCACCACAGCTTCTCCAACAAGGGAAGCATACACCAGAAGGGAGCTATAGTCCCCACTCAACAGTTCCCTGCATCGAATGCGCGTGCCCGACAAGGACAGCCACAACAACTGCAGGGCCATCGACAAGTCAGCACATGATGCTCACTCCTATGGATGGCGGCCAGATAGGTTGTACCCTCATCTTACTTGTGTGCAACACTTATGGCTTTGTTATTCATCTAAGCATGGAAAATAGATTATCACATTTCACTGTATATTCATGCTGATCTCTTACGGGTCTTGTTCAGGAGTTAACGTTGTTCCATAGTAAGCTAAGATACTTGTTCTTTAGGTAATGCTGTTCCATAGTTATCATCCATTAGCCAATGCAATCCCACAGGCTGGTGATTATAGTATTATACCACTTCTAGTATTACCTATGTTGTTCTTTAATACTTTCGCGTGCCATCTAGTTAATCTCGAGTACAAACGATACATATTCTGTAGCTTTCATCTGTGTTCTCCCTTTAGTTTTTGAGACCTGTTGCTGCTAGTTAACCCCAGTCCTACCATTTATGTCGTCTCCTACAGGCACTCATTACATAAATCTAACTACTAGTTGTCTTCCATGCATGTCAGATATAATTGCACACACTGATATATCCACAAGAACCTCACGGAGCAATGTAAAGGCCAATAAACTTGATGTCAATGATACCCAATATGATGGAACATGTAAAGGCAGTTCTTCAGAAGACTTGCTGAAAGATGTTGAATCCTCTTCACCCCACAAGGTCCTTGCTCTAACTTGGCCCGTGATATGGGTACAACATGCATATAATGTACTGGAGTGTATCTACTCTGTTGCAATGCCATGTGCTTAGCATGCTGATCATGCATGTAAATATGTCATGCCTTCCTGTTTTTCAGTACCTATTCCATTCATGATAACATGTTTTCAAATTCAAGTACTGTCATTCTACTCTATCGCAATGCCATCTGCTTAATTTGGACATCATGCTTCTGAATATCTTATGCATTGTTATTCATCAGTATGTACTTCATATGTCTACCATACCATGTTTTTTTTACATTGAAGTGTTGTTCTAGTGCTCTGTTGCAATGCCATCTTAGTTTCCCAATCATACACGTGTATGTTGCCTTAGTTTTTCTGTACGTATTCCGCTAGCATACAGTTTTACATTCAACTAGTGTTTTTTTACTGTGTTGTCCTGTCGTATCCCTAGCTCTTACACCATACTCCCTCCATCCGGATTACATGTTGCCGAAATGGATAAAAAAAGATGTATCTAGAACTGAAATACGCCTAGACCCATCCATTTTTTTCGGATGGAGGGAATACATGTCAATATGTCATGACTTTCTATTCTTCAGTACCTATTCCATCTCTCTGCTGTAGCATGTTTTATAATTGAAGCACCATTCTTCTATACAAGGCATGCAAGGGGAAGACGACTATGTTAGAATCTGAAGGGTTACAAACCAGGTCTTTGTAAAAGATCCAAACGCCATGAGATAATAAACCAACTCTGGTTTTTATAGATACTGCTCCAGCATAGAGAAACCCAACTCCTACTGATAATAAGCAGATTCTAGTGGCCAAAGAATTACTCCGCTCCAGTCCAGCAAAAATATGTCAACTCCATTCTAAGAAGCATGTGCGTATCCTTGCATCATGAAATTTTATAGCATGCTGATCATATTTTCTACATGTTTCTTACCCATCTCTCTTTTAGAAAATAAGCTTAACAGATAGAAGAATTTCTGCACTGGTATCGTCTGTGAGGAAAGATTCTTGCAGGAATTCTTTGTACTCCAATGCAGATGTAAGTACCTGTTGTATATCACTATATTTTTACATCAGCATGTATTTTGTTAATCGGCATGAATCCAACCTTTATATGATCTAAATTTAGTTGTAGAAAAATGTATGATTAAAGGCCACAATGTTGATTTTTGTAAGGAAACTGCCTGGTAGTTTTGCATCCTGAGCTGCATGAGTGTACTATCTCATATTAGTGGGTTTGATTACTTTTGTTCTGCGGTGGGTTTTCAGTGTTTTTTTACTGTGTTGTCCTGTCGTATCCCTAGCTCTTACATCATACTCCCTTCGTCCGGATTACATGTCGCAGAAATGGATAAAACTGGATGTATCTAGAAGTGAAATACGCCTAGACCCATCCATTTATTTTCGGATAGAGGGAATACATGTCAATATGTCATGCCTTTCTATTGTTCAGTACCTATTCCATCTCTGTTGTAGCATGTTTTATAATTGAAGCACCATTCTTCTATATAAGGCATGCAAGGGGAAGATGGCTATGTTAGAATCTGAAGGGTTACAAACCAGGTCTTTGCAAAAGATCGAAACGCCAGGAGATAATAAACCAACTCCATTTTTCATAGATACTGCTCCAGCACAGAGAAACCCAACTCCCACTGATAATAAGCAGATTCCAGTGGCCAAAGAACTAGTCCACTCCAGTCCAGCAAAAGAATGTCAACTCCATTCTAAGAAGCGTGTGCGTATCCTTGCATCATGAAATTTTATAGCATTCTGATCATATTTTCTACATGTTTCTTACCCATCTCTCTTTTAGAAAATAAGGTTAAATGATAGAAGACTTCTTTCATTGGGATTGTATTCGAGGAAAATATCTTGCGGGAATTCTCTGTGCTCCAATGCTGATGTAAGTACCTATTGTATATCACTATATTTTTACATCAGCATGTATTTTGTTAATCGGCGTGAATCCAACCTTTATCTGATCTAAAATTAGTTGTAGCAAAATGTTAAAGGCGCCAATGTTGATTTTTGTAAAGAAAACTGCCTGGTAGTTTTGCATACTGAGCTGCATGAGTGTACTATCTCATATGATGCACATTACTGAATTGTAGTGCTGCTCTGGTTGCCCATTCATTCATTGTGTCAATGTTGCTTTTGTATTACCTTATATGGCTGATGATAGCTGTGCCATATTGTGTTAATTTGGTGTTGGCTAGTTGCCCAAACGTTCGTTGTGCCAATGTTGCTTTCCTATTATCTGACTTGGCCAATGATAGCAATGCTAGTGTCTTAATTTGGTGCAGGCTGCTGAAGATAAGAAGACAAACTCTGAAAACAGCAAGGCAACCCCATTGTTTCTTTCCAATAAATCTAGGTCAGGTAATATGCCAATAACTCATGATTAATCTGTTTGGTTCCCCTCCTAATTTATGTTATGATTCAGTGGTCGAGACACTCTCCACTATCAATAATACAAGCCTGCCAAAATCGCCATCTGAATCTGTTCAGTATCCTCTGTCTCGAATGCAACGGAAAAAATGTATTTTTGTGAACCAATTAATGGCTGAAGAAATGATGGAAATGGTGGAGGAACCAGAGGTGCAGAGTCGTGCGACACAACAACTGATCAATGTTTTCAGAGACAGTGTAGCAAAGCAGCAAGAACTTGCCCACATGCTTATGGGCGTCATCCGTGCTGAGGTTGCAGATTGTGACATTGTAGATCATTAGGTTCTGTTCATTTATATGCACTGGCATCAATCTTTTATTGCCCAGTGGATGTAATTTCCTGTAATATATGCTGGATGTGCAATGTTTTTCCCTGTACGCCGTACCTTTGCTTGATCGGTTTTGGTCCTGTGCATAATTGCTCGTCGTAATGGGCTCAAATTATCTAATTTGGCCTAAATACATGTACGAACTTTAGTGGGCCCATTAAGTTAATGGGCCGTTACCAGGCCGAAAGTTAATGGTCGCCCTCTTAACTCCCAGGCCGTTAACAGGCTGACATTGAAGTGGGCAACAGGTGGGCCCAATTGATTTCACGGGCCGTTAACAGGCTGTTACTAAGTTCGGGCTACATATGGCCCAACTATACCGTGGGCCTTTAGCAGGCCGAAAGAGACAGCGGGCTTGTACAGGACCATGAAGAGCATGGGCCGCTAAGAGGCCGAAAGTCAGGTCGTATTGTAAATGGCCCAACTATGTTGTGGGCCTTTAGCAGGCCGAAAGAGAAACCAGGCTGGTATTGGACCATGAAGGGCATGGGCCGTTAAAAGGCCAAAACTCAGGTCCGATACAAATGGCCCAACTCATTATGGTCCGTTAACAGGCTGAAAGGCACACAGGGCCGGGAATTGGCCCAACACATAAATGGGTCGCTAAAAGGCCAAAACACAGGTCCGACTACAAATGGCCCAACAGATATATGGGTCGTCACCAGGCTGAAAGACACACCGGGCCGGAAATTGGCCCAACACTTAAATGGGTCGCTAAAAGGCCGAAACTCAGGTCTGACTACAAATGGCCCAACTGATTTATGGGCCATCAACAGGCTGAAAGACACACCGGGCCGGAAATTAGCCCAACATTTAAATGGGTCGCTAAAAGGCCGAAAGATGTACATCGTGAAAATTGGCCCATCCACTGAATTGGCCGTTAATAGGCCGAAATCTCATCGGGCTGATATTGAGCCCAAATATATAGCGGGCTGTTAACGGGCTTGAACTGATGATGGGCTGCAATCGTGTCAAATCTTTAACGGGCCGAATGGGCACATCTCGTATGGGCCGTGGGCTTAAATGGACCTGACACAAGTAGGCCTTATATGGGCCGGCCTGCTATTTTTTACTGGGCCGGCCTTTTTCACCGGAATGGGCCACTGTTGGGCCGTGCCACGTGTCGACCTATCATAGGCGCCTCCTGTCCAATGAGTGGATGACATATGTCCCAACGGTGAGGCAGCACGTGTTTCCTCCGGCCAATGATGATTTTACACGTGGAAAATCCCCATTGGTCTAGGCTGTTAACGGGTTATCGGATCCAAAACCGGACCCGATAGCTTAACGGCGTTCCGGTACGGTGGATGCCACGTGTCGGTCACCCTTGACGAAAGCACTTCTGTGACGCGCGATTTATCGTCATGGAAGTGGACACTTCCGTGATGATAATTTTGGTAATGTCATGGAACACTTCTACGACAGCACAGGTATGCCTATCTTCATTCTGTCATAAATTTGTCATGGGTGTACATGTATGACAGAAAACGTGACCTACTGTGACAACACGTATTATCACGGAAGTGTATTTTTTTTGTAGTGACACTATCTCACACAAGGCAGCAGTGGCCTCTCTCTCTCACCATTAGTCACTGATCCGGCCGCATCCCGTCCATCGGCGAAAAGGGAGGATGTGCATCGTTTCTCCGTTCGATGGCGTTGAGGCAGCACGTCCCGATCTGCGGTACCCGCTGTTCTCTCTGACCAAGCTCTGGCGTTGTAGGGCCTTCGCCACTTGCTCGCTGCCGTAGTATGGGCAGATCCCGGCCGCCGGTGCCCTCCTAGTTACATCCCGACAACCCTGAGGTACAGCTTCCTCCGGCCTTGCTCCACTGCCCATCTTCCCACGTTGCTGCATGTGGAAAATCCTGCATGTGGATCTTCTGTAGTTGCTTGCTTAAAACGTACCTCGGCCAACGTACTTTCCATCTTGCAATCTCGTCCTCAAACAGTTTTTGATAAACCACCATGCTGCCATCTTTCCCTTATTACATGGAATATGCTTCTTTTTTGTCGGCGTATGTGTCTTCAACTCGTGTTATTGGACAGTAATTGTTTCCTTTCTACCTCCTTTTGCAAACAGGGCTATCAATTTCACCTCGTTGCTATTGCGACCTTTTGGTGAACTGCACAAATCACTTTTTTCTTAAGAGTGTTTTGTGCAGTTCCACCAAAATGTCACACTGGCAACGTTTTTACATTTTTGTGGGACTGCAGAAAGGGAGATAACTTTTGCTATCCTCCTCATCCAACTCCGTGCCTAATCTTCTCCAACAAGTAGTTAGTCCTAAAGAGAGATTGCAGAGGTGATCGGCTTCTATTTAAGGGTGTTATGTTTCATCATCTATTTCCACTATTATTGTAATCACACTGACTGAATATCTTTGCAAATAGGGATGATCAGCTCAATTTTAGTGGAGCTACACAAAATGATCAGATTGTGATGTCCTCCATACACCTCTTTTTTGGCTACAGATCTAGGTGAAACTAGCTGCCAACCAATGAACACCGTGCCCAGGAAATGGAGCCATGCCTACGAACAACATCGATCAATTATATATTTTTCTTTATTTGTACACCTTCTCACAACTTTGCCTTCAGTTGTGATGTGAATATTAGCATTGCTATGAACCATTGAGATGCATTAGCAACCATGGTTGTTTCATTTGGATTTGATGGAATGTTGTAACGAGACAATCTTGAGGCAATAGGACACATGAATCCTAAGTTGAAACCTTTTTTCCGACGGGAACCAAAGTTGAAACCTTCATAACATCACAGCACAATTTCATTATGCTGGAAAATTATGCGTACATATAAAAAATTCCTGAAGGATTGATAGCAATGCCAGAAACAATTCAACTTCGTTTCGCCAACATGTGGGACATCCTTCATCCGGCTCCACTTGCCATGCAACAATATTGAGTGCACAACTGCAGGGAAGATTCACCCCGGTCGTTCCGCCACAGTAATAATGACTAGTGAGCAGTCAAATCACAGAGCCCCACCTTCACCACAGTAAGTTGCTCGGACGAAGCAACCATCATTTTCTCTTCATTGAATCCGTTGGTACTCCAATATTCCTGAGTAATAAGTTGCTTGGGCGAAGCAACCATCACTTCACCTTTCCCACAGTAAGTACTACCTCCCTTTTTATTCTAGAAACAATCACACGCGAATATTGGACGGTAGCAGCACAACAACTGAATCAAAATTCGAAACCAACCAATGAACTACTACTAATGGTGAGCGTTTGCTAGTATCATGTACTCCGTGTGTCCATGTATATAGGGCTTAATGTGTTTTCCGAGACTAACTTTGGCCCTGTTTGGATCCATGGGTTAGAGTTAGTTTGAGCTAGTTGGGGCTCAAATAGCCCTAAAGTATCCAAACATGAGGGTTAAATTGGAGCAAGTTGCACCAAACCTACCAAAAAAACTATCCCACCCAAGAGGTGCTAATTGGAGATAGTTCTCATTGGGCCCACTGAAAAATCACTTTTCTCTCTCTATCCCGCTAGCCAAGTGGTGCTAATTGGAGCTAGTTCTCGTGGGGCCCACTGAAAAATCACTTTTCTCTTTCCATCAAGTGCATTTATTGTCAATCTAACCTTGTCATCCAAACACCTCTTTGGCTAGAGTTAGTTCAGGGTTACTAATGAGTTAGTCTAACCTCTAGCTAAGTTAGATTATCCAAACAAGAGCAGTATAGGACATGCAAGTTGCTCAAAGCATACCGTCAAATTCGTACGTGAAATTATCTTATTTTTTGAAACGGAACGTGGAAGGATCTTCGAATGATATAATTTTCAAATTATATAAAATCTTATCAATAGTCAAAGGCAACCTTGAAGAATACATTAGGCCCTATATAAAATCTTATCAATAGTCAAAACCAATTGTTACTACTACACCAAACAAGTTCAAAACGAGAATCTGGACCCACTCACGGCACGGCACGCATGTCTCGTTTGGTTCGTCAGTCAAAGCGCTTCCTCTTCTTGGCATAACAATAGAGTATAGTAATTTCTTAGAATGCTCTTGGCATGTCACTAACATGTGATGAGTTAACCAACCTCAATAGACGGCAAAATTGCCAGCCCGCCGCACTTTGAGAGAGACAAGGAGCGAGAAGCGATACAGGCTGGTGGATTACTAGAGCTAGGTGTCGCACGGAGGCCAAGAAATATGGTGATAGCGTGGGTTGGCCATGTATGATGTAACTACACTGGGCTGCCATGTTTCGCACTCTTTCAGTCTACTGTGGAGAAGATTGGGTAGATTTTTTATCGCCGAATAAAAATATTAAAGAGTCTAGACGCTCCAGTGCGAGGTTCCTTGCTCCTTCTCGGTCGTCGGAAAGCGTTCTTCTAAGTTTTGCCAACACGTGGGACATCCAGCATCCAGGTCCACGTGTCATGCAAGAAAATGGAGTTAAGTATAGTAGGAGAGACTCACCAACGGTCACAAACATAGGTGGAGTACGTGCACGAATCACCTGGAAAAAAGGAATACGAGCACGAAGAGAAGAGGTGCAGGCACCAACGCAGGTACTCTTTGCCTCTTTCCCTAATACTCATGCGTGGGTACACGGTGAGCTTATTTCTGTACGAAGAGGCAGCTCACCAGATAATTTGGCGAGTGTAGTAGCTGTTCATGGGAACCACGCATGGACAAATCAAAGTTCGATCATGACGCGGTGGCGCATTTTTTTATAAATTAAGTTATTCTATTCGATGGCATGTACACAACATTATTTTCCCAACAGAACGTGAATCGTGCACGCACAGAATGACGGAGCACGGGATGGTAGCCATGGACATGGTCAACCCTTTTGGAGACTAATACACTACATTTGATGTGTCCTATCAACTCGCAAACGAGGAGAAGCTTTGCTTACTACGACTAGCCATAGTGGAGAGTAACATACACATATTCCTAGACTATGTTACTACCTTCATAGTGGGTAGTAACATAAGTGTGGTGTCATTGAAAGCTGCATTTATTAGGTTATAGACTCATATTGCATTGGGACATGTGATGTTATAGTAACTAGCTAAGTTACTCAAACTACCTCTCTCCTCATTAACTCACTGCCACATAAGGCTGAGTTGGACTCGATGTTACTACTGAAGTTACTCCCACTGTGGCTAGTCTACTAGTAGTACGACCTCTCCCTCGCTCACGCGCGCGCGGGATGGCTCGCAGGACGAGGAGAAGCTTTTGCTTTACGATAGTGCGCTTAATACAGGTGATGGACATGCAACAGTTCATTTGGTGTCAGATTGCCAGAAGTATCTATACTGTAGTACCATCATCATTGTTCGACTTCCAGAAGAGGCGAAGAGCCAAGCGCACGGTCATCTACTCACAGTATAACCGACCGTGTTTGCACGAATTTTTTAACATAGTACAATCTGAGTGGATTGCTCTAGTGGTCATCACACGTGAGCCAATCGATTTTCACCCTTCCGTGCTTCATTTTGTCTTGCGTTCCTTCCTCCGTCCAGCACACTGGCAAGTGGGCCCCATGCTCATGTATGCTAACGTGGTAGTCAATTAGTTTGCCAGAGTTAGCTATCACACCCTTTCGATGCCACATCCATTTACCCACTGAAAACAAGTTAGACGTGTTCGGTTCAACCACCTCCATAGGTGTTTGGAGAGGAATTGGCCATCGCGAGGCGGTTCTATAGGTGGGCAGGCGGCAAAAAGCAGGGGAAAACACGCGAACCAGCTAGACGAGAGATTTGGTTGATTTTATATTGCTGAATAATATAAAAAATTATGAGTGCAGACGCTCCACCGCGAGGTTCCTTGCTCCTTCTCGGTCGTCAGGAATCTATGTTCTTCCACACTTTTTTTGACGTGAGCTTTGTCCATCCTTTTGCCAACACGCGGGACATCTAACATCAAGGTGCACGTGTCATGCAAGAAAATGGAGATAAGCAGTGCATAAGTGAGTTGTGCACTTCGATGGCACCTAGTACTACACAATATTTTTTCTCCTCGATGGCACGTGAATAGTGCACGTACTTAATGACGGAGCACATGATGGTAGCCATGGACATGGTCGGCCCTTTTTGGAGAGAGTACTAAATAACTTTAATGTGTCCCATCAACTCGCAGAACAACAAGAAGCTTGCTTACTACGCCTTCTCCCTCACCAACGCGTGCGCGGTGGCTCGCAACATGAGGAGAAACTTTTGCTTACAAGCGGTGGACGTGCAACAGTTCATTTGGTGTCAGATTGCCAGAAGTACTACTATAGTACCATAATTATTGTTCGACTTCCGGGAGAGGAGAAGAGCCAAGCGCAAGGTCACCTACTAAGGGCAGGTTCTGATCTCTTCCAACTTCACAAAACTCCACAAAGCCAGCTTCCCTAGCCTACTTCTTGCTTCACCTGGCGATTCCCAGACGTTCGGCGTCAAGCGTAGCATCTCCCAGCGCTTGCAGCCCAACTGGGAGCTTGCTGGGCCAGTTTGGGCCACTTGGAGGCAGCCCAGCTTGGGCTATCGATCAAGAGGAGGAGCCCCGTATCAATTCAATTGAGGGAGTGAGGGGAGCGATATGTTCCAGAGCGTTCCAGCTCGATCTGAAGGCACTTGGCAGTGGCAGCTCCATGTAAATAAGGGGAACTTCTCCTTTTCCAATCGGTGGAGCTGGGCCAACCGAGCTTCATGTTTTTGCATTGAGATTTAGCTAAGCTCCTAGAAGTTAGCTTCTTTGATCAAAAGCGTTCGGGCTGGCTTCTCTCTGAAATTTTGTGAAGTTAGGAGTTGGATGAGATCAGGCTAGTCATAGTGGGTAGTAACTTAGACTAGTAACATGCATATGTTACTAGTCTATGTTACTATCATCATAGTGGGTAGTAACATAAGTGTAGTGTCATGCAAGCCCTCATTTATTATGTTGTAGACCCATTTTGCATTGGGGTGCATTATGTTACGGTAACATATTATGTTACCACAAGCACCTCTATCCTCATTAACTCCATGCCACATAAGCATATATGTCTTGGGGTGCGTTATGTTACTACCTAAGTTACTCACACTATGGCTAGTACAGTACTATACTATAGCCAAAGCCGGTCCACCTTTTCAGAGCATGGTTAATTAATATAGGCGGCTCTTGCAGCGGGACATCATTTAGAGCAAGTACTCTCTTCGTAGGAGCTTAAAACACAGGAATAGGAAAAATAAAGGATTGGAGTGGCATGTCCACTTGAATCCCATAGCATTAACACAGTGTTCCCCTAAAAAATAGAGTGTTTGACACAGGGAAAACAAAGGAAGTGAAAAAAAGTTGGAGTGGATGCTAGATTGCCAATTAACACATGATTACATAGGAAAAAAAATCCTATAGCATCCTATCCTATGAATCAAACAACCAATGTACAACAATTATGAGGGGGGTTTCTCCAACGGTGTTCCTTGGCTCGCACCAAGCATCACGGTGATTGAACTTGGAGTCATTCATCTGGTAGACGTGGCATCTCAGATCTGGACTCAAGGTGACGTACACCGTCAAGGATAATGTTGTCCTCAAATCCGGATGTGCATGGTCAAGGGGGTAAGGGCGGACACGACCTCTCACTGTGTACGCCATTTGAAGCGGCGCGTCGGCCGAGGGCACCGCCCACTACACTCCCAGCTGTACCCGCCTCCTCGCCGCATTCAAAGACCTACATTTACTAGCAAGATGCCCATGTGTTGCACGGAACATCAAGATGCATTTGTATGAGTAGTTTATCTTGTGGGAGAAAAGGATGAAAGAGGGAAGGCCTTTTTTGCAAAATTGCCATAGTTTCCTTCCTATCCGTCAGATATAAATCAGACGGCCTATATTGCAGGATGGCACACACACCATCATCACCAACTCTGTTTTTATAAGAGTAGAGATAGAGAAACCCGTGTGGAATGCAAGAAACCCACTCCGGCCACACACGTCCGTTCAGGAGCAGGACGCTGGCCAAGCTCCTCCTTCCACCATTTTCTACACTCTTTCGGCGGCATCCGACGAGCAGGAAGAGCAGTTCCCCGACATAAAAGCCGTTTGGGTGGCCCGCCGAGCCCGACAGTTACGAGTGAGGCAGCTTGCTGCTCCACCTACCTCGCCTAGCCCGTCGGAGGCAGTTGCCGCACTAAGCTAGCGCGTGGTTCCGCAGCTGGCCGCTCCAATAATGCCGCTGCCCTCGCCGCCGCCGCATCGTACAACACCTCTAGTGCCTGCGACTGTGCCATCCGCCGTCGACGCGTGCGTAGCCACGCTATGCAGGCAGAGAAAGAAGCCGCCGCGGATGTCAACAAGGTAACGTCCAGCACGTCCCCGCCCGCCGCCATCATCGAGGAGAAGTAGAACACTTGACGCCGCCGTCGATTGTATTTGTGCAAATAGGGTTGTCTATCTCCATATGGTGTCTATTTGTGCAAACGGAAGCACAAACCTCAATTTTAGTGGAACCTGCTGTCAGCTGACCTCACGGTGCTCCAGGTATTCCTACATTCGTAACTAGGTAGAATGACCAATGCAAGATGAAATAAGCTTATTCATACGCTGACTTGTTGTTTGCAGTGTCGAACAAGCCTGTCATGTGTGGAGGAGCAAACAAGCACTGCAGCCGTGCCATCAACGCAAGATAAAAGGGACCGAGTCATTGATGGCCTGGCCGGCGAGTAGGGGTCGTGCAAATGGCGGTGCATTATTAGTGGAACTGCACAAAAAAGATATTGGGGTTAGTCGGACAAATTTTCTACAACCACACGGAAGGAATTGCGCTCATCGATTGGATAGAATTTCCTTCGTGCCATCATAGGAGATCCCAAGGTGGAAATCAACTAACCACCTATAAAGTTATGCATAATCTTCCTCACCCAGGTCAGTATCCCCTTCGTCCAGATGATCGTGTTTTGTCATGCCAAGCTATTGATATGTGCTACTGTTTTGCGACACCGTTTAAGTACAACGCTTTCCTATCTTTTCACATTCAGGACAATGAAGACGATTTCAGTGGAACTGCACAAAATGGCCTGATGTTGAGTGATCTCTATTGCCTGCTCTGTTTTCTGCGATGTGTCAGCGTAAATTGCAAGATGAGCCACCAAGCTAGTTGTGGTGTTACTAACATGCTCAAAGTGCACGCAACATTGAGCAAAAAGAAGCATGGCCAGGAAATTAATACGTGTGTAGGGAGGCCCTTTGCTCAGAGAAGCATCGATCGTTTTTTCTTTATTTCTAAACCTTCTCACAGCTTTGTCTTGGTTATAGTCTTGTGAATCATTTAGATGTGTAAACATGCTGAACTTAAGTGCTTGTGAATGTTAGCTACTATGCATACCGTATCTTGTGAAGCTCAGTTTGAATGTTAGCGTGTCAACCTTTATAATCTATGTATATTGTGGGCATGTTATTTGACCCCTCATTTTGCCGCGCTACGACCAATGTGAGTGTTTGCATGCAGTACGCCATCCTCTAATTTGGTGGATTCCAAGCCGTCCTGAAAAGGAGCTATAACTTTTTCTAAGTTGGAAAATGTTACACATGAGGAGCCATAATTAAGATAGAGTCGTCTCTTTTTTCTTTCAATTGGGCAATAAGATGGAGAGTGTCTCTAATGGGCCGCCTCTAGTGTTAAGGGACTCCCGTACGAAACACCGGCATCCGACTAGGCCGATACAAAAGCCTATCCATCTTAAAGCCCATTTGTTTTTTTTTGCGAGGAAAAGCCCATATTTCTTAAAGAGGGGCGATCCCAGAAAAACCCTACTTCCTCCTCGCTTCCACTTATACTGCAGCTTGCTGGACTATCCCGCTTCCGTCGCCCCCCAATTCCCCCCGCTCCCCATCTTCCTCACTCATACAGAAAACCCCCGCTCACCTTCTTCCTCACTCATACAGAAATGCCTGATCCTCTTCTTCCACTCCTACAGAAAACCCCAACCCTCCTTCTTCCCCGCTCGCACTACCACTAGGCTCGTCTCTGGCTACTCTGCTCAAACCCGTGAGCTTGGCGCGATGCCCGCAAGGAAAATGGAGTCGGCTGGCCCCAACGCCAAGAAAATGAGGCTTCCGCCAGCGGTGATGTCGGTTGTAGATCCCACACCCGGCAGCGCGGGGAGAAGCGGCGAGCCCCCCACTCGGATATGAGGAACCCGTAGAATCTCCGGTGGACCGCATCAGTGATCTCCCGGATGACATCCTTGGGGAAATCATCTTGCTTCTCCCCACCAAGGATTGCTGCCGCACACAAGTCCTCTCAACTCGGTGGCGTCCTCTATGGCGCACCGCGCCCCTCAATCTCGATTGTCGTCAGATATCTGTCCTTCCTGAATTTGATCTCCTCAGAGCCATCGTCTCCTCTCACCAGCTAGGCCCCGTTCAATGCCCACTGGTACGCGTCGGTGCTATACAAACGGTTTTTAACCCCTTTCCGCGACGGCATTTGGCACCGCCGCCTAGTGAGTGACGGCGATAGGGGGGTCCTTCCCACACGACCCAGAAACCATCTGAGATATGCCCTCCCGGCACACACGCTTGGCAAAACGAGGTCGTGTGCGACCGACGAGTGCTCATATACGGAAATACATACAGTAGAGCTAAAAAATACAATTATACATGCGAAATTGTTTCCGATCGCAAGTACATCCCACACAGTCAGTCCCCGCTAAAAGTTTCCGTTCATATGTAGATCCCACATAGTTGCTCCAAGGAAAACGTTTCCGTTCACAGGTACATCACACACAGTTTTCCCCGTTAAATCGTTTGTGATAGCGTTGCCATTGCACACGATATTAACAATTTTATCGTTTGCGTTATTGAATGGATCACACACGGTGCGTAGAAGAAACTGTGTGGCAAAGGTTGTCCATCACACACAGTTTTTATGTGGTAAATGTTTGCGCAAGGTGGCCTAACGCAAACAATTTTCAAGAGAAGGTCCTGTGTGATTGTTCATTGATCCAACACGGTTCATTCCTAGAAACTATGTGCGTTGCCTGTGGTCATCGCCCATGGTATTTTTTGAATAACTGTTTGCAATAGCAAAACCTAATTAGCAGGCTAATTCGCCATTAGCAGGCTCCCTATTATTAATAATCCATTTATTAATCTAATTGACATTCATATTAACCCACAATATATTTCATTTCCATATTAAGGAAGCAGGATTTCATAATTGAAATACATCAGAGTACAACATGATATAGCTTCAGCACTCAGCTACCCCTTTACACAACTGCACCAGCACCAAGTTTCACATGCAACATCTAGAACCTTTCGAAATTAGCATGATAGACGGTATATAGACAGATGCATCTCATCTGGAGAACTGCTGAAGCGGAAGGCGAATATTGAGCCTTCATTCATGTTGAAGGTCTTTGCAACTTTAGGCCAGTGCCTGTGGATGATTGACCGTCTGTCCTTCGTCCTCTTCAGGAACACTTCAATATTGAACCGTGGGTCTTGTATGTAAACCTTCCCCGCCTCCTGATCATAGAGGTGGTTTGAGAAGTAATCATCAGTGAACTGCTTTGGAAATGCCTAAAAACAAGGATGTGCATACATATCTTATCTATACTGGAAATGGGGCAAAGGAATAAAAAAAGGCAACGTATAATAGTTAGTACCATCTTGTAGTGAACTGATGTCTTGTTCGTTGTGCAGACAAAGATCTTGTTGGGTTTTGTCGCTAATTTCTTTATCCTAACAATCTTTCTGAGTTTCTTGACTTGATTGATATTCATGGACAACTCATTTTCCCATATGCAAAAATGGTCGAACAATGGGTCAAAACCTCTGACAGCAGGACCTACATGTGTAAGACCAAATTGTTAAAAACCTAAATATTAGAATGGTTCCTGCAATTGCACAATAATGTGCTATTAGACAACGGACCATGCACGTGCTAACCTCGATTGTAAATTTCAGTGCTTCCCATTGTTTCCCTGCAACACATATAAGGTAGTTAGTCATCAGGTTAAGTAAGGGTTCCCATGCTATCAGTAAAATATGTTGATGAAAAATAAGCACATTGCAGATTCATCAGATTAATTCAAGCCAGATGGAAAATCCATTTATCCAAACCAAGCATGATTAAGAACTAGGAAATATAGCACTTGTATATGTTTCTCATGTATTAAGTGCAGCCAAATTTGATTTATTCGTCACATGCACAACAATACAAATTCTACCCACGACAATTGGACATCGCATTGCAGAATTGAACCAAGCAGTTAACTAAACACCACAACAAATGAACCAAAGATTAACTGAGCACCACATTGCACAATATAACATACTCCTAATAGAAGATCAGACAGTTAACCAAACCAAGCATGCTTAACAACTTGGAAATATAGCAATTTTATTCGGTTCTCATATATTTACCACAACCAAATTCAATTTATTCCTCACATGGTATACAATAACAGAATGCACCAACAACTATTGAACATTGCATTGCAGAATTGAACCAAACAGTTAACTAAACACCACAACACAAATGAACCAAACGTTATCTGAGCACCACATTGCACAATGTATAACCAAACCAAGCATGCTTGACAACTTGGATATATTGCAATTGTATTCGTTTCTCATGTATTTTGTGAAGATAAATTCGATTTATTTCTCACATGGAAGACAATACAAAATTGCAGCCTGAAGAACATCAGATTTGCATAATTGAACCAAACAGTTAACTGAAGACGACAACTAATTAACAAAACAGTTAATAAGTGAGCACCACACTGCACGACATATAGAACATATACACTAGAGCAACAGATTGCATGGTAAAATTAGTTAGCACAATTCACTAGATTTGTGAAGGAAAGGCAGGAGCAGCACACGCAACGAGTAAACCGAGCATGCTTAACTGGCGTAGCTAGCAAATATCAAGGTGCTCCTCCAATATCTGGGGGTCGGCACAAATGGCAACCATCACGACCTCATCCACGCGTGCGGCCGCGATTTGCTTCTCCGCTGCCAAATGCTCCTTGAGACCCTGGCTATACTGCGTGCACCATGGATTAGGGCGGCGCTTATTTGGTGGAGGGGTCGGTGATTTGGGTGGAAGGTGTTGCACCAGCGGTCGGGGCATGTGGGATGTGGAAGGAGGAGGAGGATGGGGGTCGGGTGTGGATTACCTTCCTAGATAGATGAGGCCGAGCAGCGAGGAGGCGGCGTTGCAAGCAAGGAGTGAAGGTTTCAACTTGGAAAGGAAGGCGGTAACAGGGGAAATATGGCTTTTCGTAAGGGGGAGGGGGCAGGGAGGTATATATTTCCGCGGAAGCCGAAAATTTGGAATCGCTTCAGCGAAAAAACTGGCGCGCAAAGTGTCATCAGACACGGTCCCTTATTCAGAACTGTGTGCGATATGTGAACATCACAAATGCAGATAGCTTACCTCGTGTGTGATGAGTTTGAATGTCAAAAATTTTGGTTCGAATTTCCCTGGTTACAATGGTCATCCACGTCATTGCATAATTTGGGTACACAAAGGAGACTACATCACACCCACGCTTCTTAATCGAGCAAGTTGAACAATTAAACAGAGCTACCTGGCCTAAACATTACTCTAACAAATTAAAGACCGGTGCTCTTAATTAAACAAAACAAAGAGTACTACTACGACTGGTGCTTGTTGATCTCCGCCGCCGCCTCCATGTCCAGCTCGCGCCCGACGGTCTCCTGGGGAAGGGGCTCCATGGCATCCATCACACCATACTCGGCAAGCATCTCGCCATCCGCGTTCGCCATCTCTTTGGAAAAGGCCGCCATGAGCTGGGGTGGGTGACCGCGATCTAGGCTTGGACGGGCTCCGTCGTCGCAAGGTATGCGGCGGAGGAACGGACGGCTGCTCGAACGCTCTCGGCGATTGCCAACTCTTCGGCCGTGGGTTGTCGACCGTTGTCGGAGAAGCTTCGTTCGATTTGTGCTGTGACCGCCACGAGCTGGGCGTGGGTGGCCTCGACATGGTCGTGGGCGGCCTCCATCAGGGCTAAGGCCGCCGCTGCGGAACGGACATCTGATGTGCCGCTCTCGCCAGTTGCTATCCCCGAGGCAGATGTTGCTGCCGCCACCTGACAAGCAACAGCGACCGTTTGGGCTACCTTCGCCGCTCGGTCGCAGATTGCGGCCACGCTCTCGCCGGAGTGGGCCACTGATGTTTCCCTCACGACGCGGGTCCACGTGCCCATCTTTCACCGGCGACGATTGAACAGTGAAATGCTATTTGGGGAGCGAGCTAGTGTGCTTGAGAGGCCGACTGTGGACTGTAGCCGACGCACCTTCTCGCGTAAGCCATAGGCGTACTATAGACAGACAGTGCTCCAGGATATTTTGTGCTCTATCTCACACGGTTGGTGATAATAAACTGTGTGGGATCTACTTGACTTTTCATCTTGATTTGAATTACATAATGGCGTCACAGCGGCAATGGACAGTGTTTGAATTGCTAGACCTTTTATCTGCAGTGAACCTGCAACTATATGTGTGTCATAAAAGAAATGGAATTATTCAGGGTTTGTTTGAACATTTTACACATTAAATTGGTTTTCTAGCCATTTCAGGTCCACAATTAAAAATTAAACTACATGCACATGCTCCGATGCACCAACATGGGTTGTAAAATCATATATGTGTCCATGGGTTTATGCTTATGTCACATGCAAGAAATGGGGATGAAATTTGAACACCACGGCACCGTGGCTCTCCGGCAAACGTCGGCGTACTTGCTTTTGTAATTCTCGTAAATCCAAAATTCATCCGAAATTCATGAAACTTGGAATGCTATCATGGAGCGACATCAACAAGCCGTGGTAAATTTTTGGTCCAATTTGGGGTAGGTTTGGGTATAATCTTCTCATAAACCAGAGCTTCTCACAACAAGTGTGATGGTTTCGGTAGGGAACGTTTCACCTTTCTGGACGAAACGATATCCGTTGCCTCTTCTCGATTTCAATTTTTTTCCTAGTGTCAACATAGAACAACAGGAGTGTTGTGTCAATTATTGGGATTTTTCGGGGTTCGCTTCGACATTTTTAGACATTAACTGAGTTTTCTATGCATTCATGTGCATAATTCAAATTTGAACTACAGGCACATGCTCTAATGCATATAAATTAGTTGAAAATTCAAATATGTGTCTTTGGTTGCATTCTTAGGTCCCATGAAAAAATGGGAAGGAATATCAAACACCCTGCCACCGTCACTCGGCCGCAAACATTGAGATACCTGGTTTTTAAATTCTAGTAAATCCAAAGCTCGTCTGAAATTCATGAAACTTGCCATGTTGTCATGGAGCGGCATCAACATGCCATGGTAATTCTTTTGTCCCATTTGGGGCAGGTTCGGGGATATGCTTCTCACAAACCAGAGCTTCTCACAACAAGCGTGATGGTTTCGGTAGTGAACGTTTCACATTTCCGGACGAAACGATATCCATTGCCTCTTCTCAATTTCAATTTTTTCCTAGTGTCAACATAGAACAACAGGAGTATTGTGTCAATTTTTGGGATTTTTCGGGGTTCGTTTGGACATTTTTATGCATTAATTGAGTTTTCAATGCATTTATGTGCATAATTCAAATTTGAACTACATGCACATGCTCTAATGCATATAAATTGGTTGAAAATTCAAATTTGTGTCCTTGGTTGCATGCTTAGGTCCCATGCAAGAAATGGGAATGAATGTCAAACACCCTGCCACCGTCACTCGGCCGCAAACATTGAGATACCTAGTTTTTAAATTATAGTAAATCCAGAACTCATCTGAAATTCATGAAACTTGGCATGCTATCATGGAGCGGCATCAACATGCCGTGGTAAAATGTTTGTCCCATTTGAGGCATGTTTGGGTATATGCTTCTCACAAACCAGAGCTTCTCACAACAAGCATGATGGTTTCGGCAGGAAACTTCCCACCTTTGGGGACGCAACGATATCCATTGCCTCTTATTGATTTCAAAAAATTTCTCGTGTCAACGTACAATAACAGGAGTGTTGTGTCTGTTTTGTGGTTTTTCGGGGTTCCTTTGGACATTTTATGCATTAATTGAGTTTTTAATGCATTCATGTGCATAATTCAAATTTGAACTACATGCACATGCTCTAATGCATATAAATTGGTTGAAAATTCTAATCTGTGTCCTCGGTTGCATGCTTAGGTCCCATGCAAGAAATGGGAATGAATGTCAAACACCCTGCCACCGTCACTCGGCCGCAAACATTGAGATACATGGTTTTTAAATTCTAGTAAACCCAAAGCTCGTCTGAAATTCATGAAACTTGGTATGCTGTCATGGAGCAGCATCAACATGCCGTGGTAATTTTTTTGTCCCAATTGGGGCAGGTTTGGGGATATGCCTCTCACAAACCAAAGCTTCTCACAACAAGCCTGATGGTTTCGGCAGGGAACATTTCACCTTTCTGGATGAAACGATATCCATTGCCTCTTCTCGATTTCAATTTTTTTCCTAGTGTCAACATAGAACAACAGGAGTGTTGTGTCAATTTTTGGGATTTTTCGGGGTTCGCTTGGACATTTTTATACATTAACTGTGTTTTCTATGCATTCATGTGCATAATTTAAATTTGAACTACAGGCACATGCTCTAATGCATATAAATTATTTGAAAATTCAAATCTATGTCCTTCGTTGCATGCTTAAATCCCATGCAAGAAATGGAAATGAATGTCAAACACCCTGCCACCGTTACTCGGCCGCAAACATTGAGATACCTGGTTTTTAAATTCTAGTAAATCCAAAGCTTGTCTGAAATTCATGAAACTTGGCATGCTGTCATGGAGCGGCATCAACACGCCGTGGTAATTTTTTTGTCCCATTTGGGGCAGGTTCGGGGATATGCTTCTCACAAACCAGAGCTTCTCACAAACCAGAGCTTCTCACAACAAGCCTGATGGTTTCGGGAGGGAACATTTCACCTTTCTGGATGAAACAATATCCATTGCCTCTTCTCGATTTCAATTTTTTTCCTAGTGTGAACACAAAACAACAGGAGTGTTGTGTCAATTTTTGGGATTTTTTGGGGTTCTTTTGGACATTTTAATGCATTAATTGAGTTTTCAATGCATTTATGTGCATAATTCAAATTTGAACTATATGCACATGCTCTAATGCATATAAATTGTTTGAAAATTCAAATTTGTGTCCTTGGTTGCATGCTTAGGTCCCATGCAAGAAATGGGAATGAATGTCAAACACCCAGCCACCGTCACTCGGCCGCAAACATTGAGATACCTGGTTTTTAAATTCTAGTAAATACAAAACTCATCTGAAATTCATGAAACTTGGCATGCTATCATGGAGCGGCATCAACATGCCGTGGTAAAATGTTTGTCCCATTTGAGGCAGGTTTGGGTATATGCTTCTCACAAACCAGAGCTTCTCACAACAAGCATGATGGTTTCGGTAGGAAACGTCCCACCTTTCGGGACAAAATGATATCCATTGCCTCTTATTGCTTTCAAAAATTTCCTCGTGTCAACGTAGAACAACAGGAGTGTTGTGTCAATTTTTATGATTTTTCAGGGTTTGTTTGGACATTTTTATGCATTAATTGAGCTTTCAATGCATTCATGTGCATAATTCAAATTTGAACTACATGCACATGCTCTAATGCATGTAAATTGGTTGAAAATTCAAATCTATGTCCTTAGTTGCATGCTTAGGTCCCATGCAAGAAATGGGAATGAATGGCAACCACCCTGCCACCGTCACTCGGCCGCAAACATTGAGATACCTGGTTTTTTCATTCTAGTAAATCCAAAGCTCGTATGAAATTCATGAAACTTGGCATCCTGTCATGGAGCAGCATCAACATGCCGTGGTAATTTTTTTGTCCCAATTGGGGCAGGTTTGGGGATATTCCTCTCACAAACCAAAGCTTCTCACAACAAGCCTGATGGTTTCGGCAGGGAACATTTCACCTTTCTGGATAAAACGATATCCATTGCCTCTTCTCGATTTCAATTTTTTTCCTAGTGTCAACATAGAACAACAGGAGTGTTGTGTCAATTTTTGGGATTTTTCGGGGTTCGCTTGGACATTTTTATACATTAATTGTTTTTCTATGCATTCATGTGCATAATTTAAATTTGACCTACAGGCACATGCTCTAATGCATATAAATTAGTTGAAAATTCAAATCTGTGTCCTTCGTTGCATGCTTAGATCCCATGCAAGAAATGGAAATGAATGTCAAACACCCTGCCACCGTTACTCAGCCGCAAACATTGAGATTCCTGGTTTTTAAATTCTAGTAAATCCAAAGCTTGTCTGAAATTCATGAAACTTGGCATGCTGTCATGGAGCGGCATCAACATGCCATGGTAAATTTTTTGTCCCATTTGGGGCAGGTTCGGGGATATGCTTCTCACAAACCAGAGCTTCTCACAACAAGCCTGATGGTTTCGGGAGGGAACATTTCACCTTTCTGGACGAAACAATATCCATTGCCTCTTCTCGATTTCAATTTTTTCCTAGTGTCAACACAGAACAACAGGAGTGTTGTGTCAATTTTTGGGATTTTTGGGGGTTCTTTTGGACATTTTTATGCATTAATTGAGTTTCAATGCATTTATGTGCACAATTCATATTTGAACTACATGCACATGCTCTAATGCATATAAATTGGTTGAAAATTCAAATCTGTGTTCTTGGTTGCATGCTTAGGTCCCATGCACGAAATGGGAATGAATGTCAAACACCCTGCCACCGTCACTCGGCCGCAAACATTGAGATACCTGGTTTTTAAATTCTAGTAAATACAAAACTCATCTGAAATTCATGAAACTTGGCATGCTATCATGCAGCGGCATCAACATGTCGTGGTAAAATGTTTGTCCCATTTGAGGCAGGTTTGGGTATATGCTTCTCACAAACCAGAGCTTCTCACAACAAGCATGATGGTTTCGGTAGGAAACGTCCCACCTTTGGGGACGGAATGATATCCATTGCCTCTTATTGCTTTCAAAAAAATTCTCGTGTCAACGTAGAACAACAGGAGTGTTGTGTCAATTTTTGTGATTTTTCAGGGTTTGTTTGGACATTTTTATGCATTAATTGAGCTTTCAATGCATTCATGTGCATAATTCAAATTTGAACTACATGCACATGCTCTAATGCATGTAAATTGGTTGAAAATTCAAATCTGTGTCCTTAGTTGCATGCTTAGGTCCCATGCAAGAAATGGGAATGAATGTCAAACACCCTGCCACCGTCACTCGACCGCAAACATTGAGATACCTGGTTTTTTAATTCTAGTAAATCCAAAGCTCGTATGAAATTCATGAAACTTGGCATCCTGTCATGGAGCAGCATCAACATGCCGTGGTAAATTTTTTGTCCTATTTGGGGCAGGTTTGGGGATATGCTTCTCACAAACCAGAGCTTCTCACAACAAGCCTTATGGTTTCGGTAGGGAACGTTTCACCTTTTTCGACGAAATGATATCCATTGCCTCTTCTCGATTTCAATGTTTTTCCTAGTGTCAACATAGAACAACAAGAGTGTTGTGTCAATTTTGGGGGGTTTTCGGGGTTCATTTGGAAATTTTTAAGCATTAATTGAGTTTTCAATGCATTTATGTGCATAATTCAAATTTGAACTACATGCACATGCTCTAATGCATATAAATTGTTTGAAAATTCAAATTTGTGTCCTTGGTTGCATGCTTAGGTCCCATGCAATAAATGGGAATGAATGTCAAACACCCTACCACCGTCACTCGGTCGCAAACATTGAGATACCTTGTCTTTAAATTCTAGTAAATCGAAAACTCGTCTGAAATTCATGAAACTTGGCATGCTATCATAGAGCGGCATCAACATGCATGGTCAAATTTTTGTCCCATTTGGGGCAAGTATGGGTATATACTTCGCACAAACCAGAGCTTCTCACAACAAGCATGATGGTTTCGGTAGGGAATGTCCCACCTTTGGGGACGAAACGATATCTATTGCCTCTTATTGCTTTCAAAAAAATTCTCGTGTCAACGTAGAACAACAAGAATGTTGTGTCAATTTTTGTGATTTTTCGGGGTTCATTTGGACATTTTTATGCATTAACTGAGTTTTCAATGCATTCATGTGCATAATTAAAATTTGAACTACATGCACATGCTCTAATACATATAAATTGGTTGAAAATTCAAATCTATGTTCTTGGTTGCATGCTTAGGTCCCATGCAAGAAATAGGAATGAATGTCAAACACCCTGCCACCATCACTCGGCTGCAAACATTGAGATACCTTGTTTCTAAATTCTAGTGAATCCAAAACTCGTCTGAAATTCATGAAACTTGGCATGCTATCATGGAGTGGCATCAACATGCCGTGGTAATTTTTTGTCCCATTTGGGGCAGGTTTGGGTATATGCTTCTCACAAACCAGAGCTTCTCACAACAAGCATGATGGTTTCGGTAGGGAATGTCCCACCTTTGGGGACGAAACGATATCCATTGCCTCTTATTGCTTTCAAAAAATTTCTCGTGTCAACATAGAACAACAGGAGTGTTGTGTCAATTGTTGTGATTTTTCGGGGTTCGTTTGGACATTTTTATGCATTAACTGAGTTTTCAATGCATTTATATGCATTATTCAAATTTGAACTACATGCACATGCTCGAGTGCATATAATTTGGTTGAAAAATCAAATCTTTGTCCTTGGATGCATGCTTAGGTCCCATGCAAGAAATGGGAATGAATTTCAAACAACAGGGCACTATTGATTGCCGGCAAAACTTTGAGATACTTAGTTTTTAAATTCTAATAAATCCAAAACTCATCTGAAATTCATGAAACTTGGCATGCTATCATGGAATGGCACCCGACATGCTGTGGTATTTTTCGTGTCCATTTTGAGAGAAGTCGCACTCGAATAACAGCCAACAACGGCATTTTGAAAAAATAGCTGCCACTTTAATATCTCAAACGTTTGTATAATTCAAACCGTGTGCGTTCTGTTAACCATTCACGTGACGCCATGTGTCTTGGTTTTAATGGCTATAGGATGTGCCGTGCGGACAGCTGTTTGACGTTGACTGAACGGGAGGCGTGCGAGCGCAGTCCAGTGCGCAGGCTGACCGAGAGGCGTGCAAGCTGTCCTCTAATGCGGAGGCTCACCGGGAAGCATGCGAGTTGCACGCTGTGCAGGCTCACTGGGAAGCGAGCCCTTTGACTTCCATGGCCGCCCGCCTTCCTCTCCATTAATGGTGCCCGAGCCGCTGCTTAATACGGGCGACCTTACTGTTCGCCTCCCATTCCCCTCCCTCCCGCAGACCTCCACCAACGCCTTTGCGTAGAAGTGTCATCTGCCACTAGTCTTCAAGTTTGGTGAAGTCAACTCCGAGCCGGAGGAGATAGAAAATAAGGAGGAATAAGGCCTCATGGACATGGCCGAGAACGAGCTGGCCATGGAGGTTGCAGCCCCCGCTCCCGTCCCAACTCCCATCCCCGCGCCCGCGCCAGCGACCATCCCCGTAGCATTGACGGGCTAGTCACCGAGCACTATCGCAGAGCTGGAAGCTGCGGGCGCCAGCGAGGTCTCCGTGGACCCGCGCGAGCTCGTGTACATGCCAGCGCCAGCGCCCGTGCCCATGCGCGCCCCTCCACCCACCACGGCGCCGGTACCCGTGCGTTTGGCTGCACCCGCCGCGCCCGTGCCCGTGCGTGTGCCCCCCTGAGCGGCATGGGACGCCGCCATCGACCGCTACCTCTTAGCGCTGCCAGCTGCCATCCTCCCGCGCCCCACACATCGATCGCGCGACGACATGATGTTTGATTTACAAGTGAAGAACATTCTGTCCGACATTGAAGACTTCAACAATGGCGTCCGGGAGGACGACAACGACTGCGCGGCACGCCGCCTCCGCCGCCGCCGGAAATAGTTTTTTCTTGGGTTTAATACTGTATCTCGATCATATGAATATAAATTCGCAGTATGACTGAATGAAAGACATGGTTTGAGCGAACTTGCGTTTCTCTCTCTTAATGTACAGACATATCAAACGATTTTTTTTGAAAAAAAATGTCAATGGTTTTTAAATGTAAAACACTCATCGCAAACGTTTCAGTTAGAACACCCGTATGCAAACCGACAGCTTCCCCAAGAGGCCAAGGGAAAATGTGCCGAGTAGGATTTGTGCAGCACTTGATCGCAAATGTTTTAGATAGAACACCCGTATGCAAAGTGAGAGCAGGATTTGTGCATCTCTTCAACGCAAACGGTTCTTTTGGATGACCCGTCTGCAACCACTTACAAAAAATTTGGTAAGATTTGCATCTGTCATATGGGGTATGTTGCCATTTGTCAAACTGGAAAGATTGACATTTGTTGATCTAGTAACATTGCCATTTGTCAACCTTGTAACACTGCGATTTGTCAAAATATGAAGCTAAAAATCACTAGCAGTATCTAATTTTTGCCACTAAAATTCAGTAATTAAGCATAGATTTCATTCATCGATTAAGCAGTCGTTCTTAATTTATACAAACAGTTCAACTCGACAGCTGAACCGACCAAACTTTTCCCCAATTGTTGCCAACCACGTACTGAAATAGCTAGTTCAACTATATATACTAGCTAATTTTAAGTACGTTGTACAGTTCCACCACATCTATAGTCACATGAACTGAACAAAATAGCTCCTAAATACTACTACTACTACTACTACTACTACAGAGGGGCTTTGTACTACTTCCGGCTGCCTCTCCTTTGCCGAGTGCGCTCAGTAAGAGGCAGAGGAGCCTACCGACGAGCTGGGCAACCGCAATACGGTGCTTGCCGCTGCTGCAGCTTCAGCGACGCTCACCTCGAAGGCCCTCTGCCGCTCCAGATGATCCCTCTCGAAGCGGTGGTTCTCCTCGTAGATCTCCTGATTCCTCGCCTCTGAGGTGGCGTGTGCCGCGTCCACGGCGGCGGTAAGGCTCTTTGCATGCTCGACGAGGCGCTCCTCCTCCACCCGCAGGAACTCGGTGCAGCGCGCAAGGTCGCAGACGCACGTGCGGGCATCCACCTCGGGCGGCGGTGGCGGAGCGGGTATTCCGGCGGTCGATGGTGGGCTGGCGGCCACGGCGGCCGACGATGGGGTGGCGGCCATGACCACGACCTGCCGCCTTCGGGCTGCGGTGGCGAAGCGGGTGATGGCCACGCTGGCCGGCAGTGGGGTGGCGGCCATGACGACCACCTCCCGCCTTCGGGCCGCGGCGGCGGAGCGGGCGATGGCCGTGGCTTTCGACGGTGGTGTGGCGGCAACGGCGACCGGCAACAGCTGCCGACGGGCAGCGGCGGCAGAGCGTGTGGTGGGTGTTCCGCGCACACCCAACAAGGACACCACACGCACTACGTTATGCCAGGGACTGCGCCACCGCCGCGGTGTAGCCTCCCAGCTGGAGCTGTCCTCTGATGAAGGCAGAGTGGCTGAGCGACGATGACGGACCGGTGCCATTGCCGATTGTGGGAGAAGCAGACGAGATAAGCTACACGGAGGGAGGGGAAAATGCGATGCAGGACTCGCCGGCCGTGAGGGTTTATATAGCAGGCCGGTAAGCATTGGGATTTTGGGGGCTTTCACCGAGTCGGATGGGAAGCTTGCACGGGAACCTGCGAGGTTGCGCGGGAACGGGCTCACCGACGATTCATTGGCGCCACTGTTTGGCCAAAAGAACGCCCCCGCGCGCTGCGCAAGCTTGCGCTGTAAGCCGTCTACGGCAGCGGGGTGACAAGACATGCAAGAGGAGGACGAAATGCCACGTACACATACGGTTAATAAAAAAACGTTTGTGATTAATTACCTACTATACCCCCGTCCTGGTTTATAAGTATGATTTAACTAATAAAATACGAATGCATGTCGCCAAAGATTATATAGTTGGATTCGTATTTGAACACAGTTTCCAATTATATAATTTTTATAACATGCATTAACATTTTGTTGGTTAAATTTGAGGGCAAAGTATGGCACAGATATAAAGGGGACTATAGACTAGACGGAGGTAGTAGCACACGACGCCTCTCTACGCAGCGACGCAACTGTCGGCCGGCTTGTAGGCGACCATTTCCTGCGTGTTCAACTGCTCTATGCGTGTGGTTGCTTGTGGTTCTGGCGGCCGCGGCGCGTTCTGCTCGCGTCCCGCCGCGCGCGCTCTGCTCTCACGTCCCTCCGGGTGCTCTACCCTCGTCCCTCCACGCGTGCTGCCAGTGTTTGGGGCCGGCGCACGATCACGCATGTTCGTGTGCATGCGGTTGCACCGGGCGCGGCGCGTCAATACAGTTACCCGCTGCAAAAACTGCCATGCCTACGCGCAGAGAATCCAGGCCGCCTGGCCTCCATTTATTCCCGCGGCCATTTACCTTCATCTCTTGCGTCACACGACACAATAAGCACACCCACGAAGACACATATAGAGAGGACATCCAGCGGTTCCAATGGCGCTCCCCGTGGCTCCAATGGCGCTCCCAGCGGCCGATGATGACAACGGCGGGCAGTTCACCACGCATCATGTAGTGGACACCCACTTGAGGGGGAAGGCCCTCTCGGTGGTGTGCACGAATGATACGGTCTCGGTGGAGAGCTCCATCCAAACTATGGAGCAGTTCCTTGCCGGGGACAAGTACCAAGTGGTCGTCTTCGACCTCGAGTACACCATCGGTCGTGCCGGGCACGATTAGAAGGTTGTCGTCGCCCAGTTGTGCGTGCGACATGACGTCCTTGTCTACCACTACCACCTTGCCACAAGGCCTTGCGAGCGTTTCTCCAGGTTTATCAACAGCTCCGACTACAGTTTCGCTACGATGGACACCACCAACGATCTAAAAGTGTGTAGCGACCAGACCTCAAATGGCCTGTGCTGCTGTGCACCAGTGTCATCCCTGGATCAGTAATGCTGACACGCACGGTACAAATAGAGGATTTATAACAGAGTAGCAATCACACACTTATTACATCGAATATCTCCAAAGAGATTAAGTATGATAAGCATGGCTTAAGGCCATCTAATAACGATAACAGCGGAAGACTTGGAAGATAAGTGAGTCCATCAACTCCAGCAGCATCACTGAGTATAAGACCACGACCTAAGGCACCTTACTCGTCGTCTGAAAAGTCTGCAACATGAAACGTTGCAGCCCAAAAACAGGTCAGCACATAGAATATGCTGGCAATGTAACACATAGAGAGCAACGAACAAATAATAATGCTATACTATATGCAAATATGGCTGGTGGAAGGCTCTATGGTTACAGTTTTGCGAAAAGCCAATTTTATCCTACTGCAAAGGAATAAATTTTGTTTAACTATCATGGTGGTTGAAACATTGAGAAGGTACCTCCAACTCAATCCCAATTAAGTATCATCATTAACCCAACAAAATTAATTATAAGTATCACGGTGATGAGATTCAAATGATAATCCAGGTACTAGATACTCAAGTTGTCCATAACCGGGGACACGGCTAATCATGATCAGTTTGTACACTCTGCAGAGGTTTGCGCACTTTTCCCCACAAGACTCGATCGCCTCCGCTTGATTCTCGCACTGTATGTTGTTTGAGAAACGGATGACCGAGACACAGTCTTTCAGAAACAATCACTCTCTACTCTGGATGGACCGGTACACCTACTTTCCCCTACATCTGCTAGTCCACCTCTTCAAGAGATCCTGTAACCTACTCAGCTATGCTAGAGCCCATAATAGCTTGTGGCTGCACACGGAAGTTTCTAGCACGAATAATCTTATGATCCCTTTGAGCCTGGGTGGCGGACCTTATACATACAGACAACACTGGGTTCTCCAGGTGCCTCAATCCACCCAGATGTGAGTTTTAGTTGCCACCTTAAGTAAACCATTATTAACAATCTCACATCTGTCATGAATATCACTCAAACCCAATCCACGTCTACGAGCATAGCATGGCAATAATAAAAGCAACGTAGAAGTAACTCCCAAGGGTTTGATAAGAAAAACAGGTAATAGGTACTACCTCAACTACTTCCCAGTTCCCACAATTTAATTAGATCCTAATCATGCAAGTGTTTGAGGAAAACAGATCTAATGCAATAAAACTGGGTATGAACGGGGTATGATCAAAGTGTTACTTGCCTTGCTGATGATCCGCAAAACCTAGCGATTCGAAGTAACAAGCGGCACACTCCGGGTACTCTATCGCAAACAAACAAGCATACAATCAGTACTCATCTAATGCACAGGTAAAACTCGAATGAAAGATCCAACCAGAAAGTTCAACTTAAGAACTCCGGTTTGCAAAAAGAATCAACTCGAAAGAAGCAACGAAAGTCAAACGGCGAAAGAAAGAAACTTCGTTTGCTAATCTGGATCTAGGCCAAATTTTACTGTAGCAAAAACTTGTTTGAGTAGATTAATCAGAAAGAGAATTTCGAGACGAAACTCTAGGCGCTTGAATCACCTGATTCCGATAAACGAGCGAGAAGTTAAACAGATTCGAAAATTCGATCAGAAATCGAATCTGAGAAAATAACGAGAAAATCCGACGAAAAAGAAAAACGGACGAACGGTTAAATAACGGACGTTCGTTAACAGAGAAAAACCGACGAAGGCGTTCGTTAAAACGAACGGTTCGGTGAACGCTCGCAAAATAATAAAACCGAAAAAAAACCGATCTAGGGTTTTTTTTAAACAAAAGGGTTTTTTTATAAATAAAAAACCGGCAAACGAGGCGAGGTCTACCTCGTCGGGGATAGAGCTCCGGCGGGGCTCCCGTGCTCCGGTGAGGGGCGGCGAGGGCGGCGGGGCTTGGGGGCTCGGGGGGGGGGGCGGGAGGGGCGGCGGGGCGGCGAGGTTTGGCGAGCGGCGGCGCGGGCTCGAGCTCCGTCTCCGGCGAGTGCGGCGGCGGGATGAGAGGAGGAGGCGAGGGGGGTATAAATAGGAGGGGGGAGACCGGCGGCTTGGGGGAGGGGCAAGCCGGGCGGGGCGGCTCCCGTGTCCGCCATGGACACGGCGCGGCGGCGGTGCTCGTACGCGGGGAGGAGAAGGTGCGAGCGGGCCGGCCTGGCTTCGGCTGGGCCTCGGCCCAGTCGGGCACGCGCGTTTTTTTAAATAAGTTCCGCGGAAAATAATTCGTAGAAAAATAAATATAAAACAGAAAAATATGAAATAAATTTTCCCCGTCTAGTTAGAAAATCTAGAATAGGGTGAACATTTTTATAATCCAAAATAAATATTTTGAAAACATGCAATATTTTTAATGCAATAAAAATTGCAAATAAAATCCAAATTAATTCCAAATAATGATTTTAACATTTTTCCTCCAGTATTTCAATTGTTTTGGAGAAGTCATATTTTCTCCTCTCGTTTATTTATAAAATTGGAATATTTTTCCGGAGAGAAAAATAATTAAAACCAAAATCCTCGTTTGAAAATCAAATTTAAGAATTCGAGAAAATCCCCAACTCTCTCCGAGGGTCCTTGAGCTGCTTAGGATTATCGAGGATTTGTCAAAATGCAACAAAACATGATATGCAATGATGATCTATGTATAACATTCCAAATTGGAAATTTGGGATGTTACAAACCTACCCCCCTTAAGATGAATCTCGCCCTCGAGATTCGGGTTGGCTAGAAAACAGGTGGGAGTGGTTTTTCCGTAGATCTTCCTCTCGCTCCCAGGTGGCTTCATCCTCTGTGTGGTGACTCCACTGAACTTTGCAAAACTTGATAACCTTGCTGCGGGTAACTCGGCTGGCATACTCGAGAATCTTAACTGGTTTCTCCTCATAAGTCAAATCACTTTCCAACTGAATCGCTTCCAGTGGCACAGTATGTCTCAGCGGTATCTCAGCCATCTCTGCGTGGCACTTCTTCAACTGGGAAACATGAAATACATCATGTACTCTAGACAATCCTTCGGGCAATTCCAGCTTGTAAGCAACTTCTCCCATACGTTCCAACACTCTGTATGGTCCGATAAAACGGGGCGCTAACTTTCCTTTAACTCCAAAGCGCTTCACTCCTCGAAGGGGTGATACTCGAAGATACACTCTGTCTCCGACTTCTTGAACTGTCTCCTTACGTTTAGAATCAGCATAACTCTTCTGCCTGGACTGGGCTACCTTGAGCCTATCGCGAATCAACCTCACTTTCTGTTCAGATTCCTTAATCAAATCAGGTCCAAACAGCTGACGATCTCCAACTTCGTCCCATAACAACGGTGTTCTACACCTCCTTCCGTACAAAGCTTCGAAAGGGGCCATCTTCAAACTGGTTTGATAACTGTTATTATAAGAAAACTCCGCATATGGCAAATTGTCGTCCCAACTAGATCCATAATCTAGTGCACATGCTCTCAACATGTCCTCCAAAATCTGGTTGACTCTCTCGGTCTGTCCATCTGTCTGTGGGTGAAATGCTGTACTGAATTCCAGCCTGGTTCCCAATGTTTCATGTAACTGCTTTCAAAACTTCGAGGTAAATTGGGTTCCTCTGTCTGATACAATGGTCCTCGGAACTCCATGCAAACATACTATCCTGGTCATGTATATCTTTGCCAACTTAGCACCGGTGTAAGTGGTCTTCACTGGAATGAAATGAGCCACTTTCGTCAACCGATCGACTACAACCCATATCGAGTCATAGCCTGAACGAGTCCTGGGTAATCCCGTGATAAAATCCATGCCTATTTTATCCCACTTCCATTCGGGTATCGGCAATGGTTGCAGCAATCCTGCTGGCTTCTGATGTTCTACCTTCACTCTCTGACATACATCACAAACTGCTACATACTCCGCAATATCCTTCTTCATTCCGGTCCACCAGAAAGTATTCTTCAAATCCAAATACATCTTGGTATCCTGGGTGAATCGAGTACGGTGAATCATGGGCTTCTTGCAAAATCAACTTCCTGATCTCCGGATCATTTGGCACATATACGCGGTCCTCAAACCACAAGGTATCGTGCTCATCCTCACGCAATCCCTTGGCTTTTCCTTTGCTCATCTTCTCCTTTATCTCTTCAATCTCCTTGTCTGTCTTCTGAGCTTCTCTGATCTTGTCCATCAAGGTAGACTGAATCTCCAACGTCGCTAAATAGCCTCTTGGGACTATCTCCAAAAAAAGCTCGCGTAGGTCCTCGGCTAACTCCTGAGGTAACTCTCCTGTCATGAGGGTGTTGACATGACTCTTGCGGCTCAACGCGTCTGCTACTACGTTAGCCTTTCCAGGGTGATAATGCAATCTCATATCATAATCCTTGATGAGCTCCAACCATCTCCTCTGTCTGAGATTTAATTCCTTCTGCGTGAAAATGTACTTCAAACTCTTGTGATCCGTGAACACTTCATAATGGTTTCCGATGAGGAAATGTCTCCATGTCTTCAGTGCATGCACCACGGCTGCTAATTCCAAATCATGCGTAGCGTAATTCTTCTCATGGGGTTTAAGTTGTCGTGAAGCATACGACACAACTCTTCCTTCCTGCATAAGCACTGCTCCAAGTCCTCGACGAGAAGCGTCGCAATAAACTTCATAGTCCTTGCGTTGATCTGGCAGAATCAACACTGGTGAGGTAACCAATCGTTTCTTCAACTCTTGGAAACTAGCTTCACATTCCTCAGTCCAATTGAATTTGGTGTCCTTCTTCAATAGCTCAGTCATGGGCTTAGCAATCCTTGAGAAATTCTCGATGAATCTCCGATAGTATCCCTCAAGTCCAAGAAAACTCCGGATTTCTCCAACTGTCGTGGGTGATTCCCAACTTGTCACTGTGTCAACCTTGGCAGGGTCTACTGCTATTCCTTCTCCAGAAATAACATGTCCAAGGAATCCAACTTCCTTCAACCAAAACTCACACTTACTGAACTTGGCATACAACTGATGTTCTCTGAGCTTCTAAGTACCAATCGCAAATGCTCCTCATGCTCTTCTTCATCCTTGGAAAAGATTAAAATATCATCAATGAAAACCATGACGAACTTATCCAAAAACTCCATAAATACTTTGTTCATCAGGTTCATGAAATAGGCCGGTGCGTTAGTCAGTCCAAATGACATAACGGTATACTCATACAATCCATATCTGGTGGTAAATGCCGTCTTGGGTATATCCTGCTCCCGAATCTTTAACTGATGGTATCCTGATCGTAGATCGATCTTGGAAAATACTTTAGCTCCTTGCAAGCGGTCAAACAAATCATTGATCATCGGCAGTGGGTACTTGTTTTTGATGGTCACTTCATTCAATCCTCGGTAATCAACAACCATCCTTAGTGATCCATCTTTCTTCTCCACTAGAAGTACTGGTGATCCCCAAGGTGCCGAGCTTGGGCGAATATAGCCTTTATCCAGTAACTCCTTGATCTGCTTCTTAATTTCCTCCAAATCCTTTGCGGGCATCCTGTACGGTCTCTTAGATATTGGCCCTGTGCCTGGCAAAAGTTCAATCAAGAACTCAATGTCTCTATCCGGTGGCATGCCTGGCAACTCTTCTGGAAATACATCCGGATAATCCTTCACCACTGGTACTTCCTCCTGTACAACTCCTGATAAGGAATTTACTTGAGTCCTCTTCGGCATATGCCGAGATACATACTTGATCCTTTTTCCTTCCGAGGTGGTAAGCAAAATCGTCTTGCTGGCACAATCGATGTTTCCTCCATACAACGATAGCCAATCCATTCCCAAAATCACATCCAAACCTTGCGATTCCAAAACAATGAGGTCTGAGGGGAAAACATGCCTACCAATGGCCAACGGTATCTGAAAACATCCTTGGGTGGCCATATACTCTGCTCCTGGCGAGGTTACTAACATAGGGCTTTTGAGAACTTGTGTGGACATCTTAAACTTGTTCACGAATCCCCTTGATATGTATGAATGCGATGCACCAGTATCAAAAAGAACGGTTGCAGTAAATGACTTAACCAAAAACTTACCTATTACTGCATCAGGCTGAGCTTCAACCTCCTCCACGCTCACGTGGTTCACATGTCCTTTGTTGAACGGGTTCGGCTTCTTCCCAGAGCTTCCATTGCCATTTCCATTTTGGGCTTGGGGACAATCAGTAGCATAATGTCCCGTCTTCTGGCACTTGAAACAAGTAATGTGACTTAGATCTCTCTTGGTTGGGGTAGATGGGTTGGTGCGGTTCTGTCCGTTTCCTCCTCCATTCCCATTACCATTCTTGGAGCCATTGTGGTTGTGCGAACTACCTCCTCCATGGGTATGCTGAAACTGTCCTCCCGGCTTCGGGGTAAAACGAGGCTTCTGCTAGGCTCCAGAATTGTACTTCCCTTGTCCATACTTCCTTTTGCGGTTTTCAATCTGCTGTTGCTTCCCTTCAATCATGAGAGCTCTATCTACCAGCTCCTGGTAGTTGTTGATAGTTGCTACCATCAACTGCATACTCAGCTCATCATTCAATCCTTCCAGAAACTTCTCCTGCTTGGCTGCATCTGTAGCACCGTCATCTGGTGCATAACGTGCTAACTTACTGAAATCCTCCACATACTGGCCTACGGTGCGTCCTCCTTGGCGTAGGTTGCGAAATTCTCGCTTCTTCATAGCCATAGCTCCTGCTGAAACATGAGCTGTACGGAAAGCTTGCTGAAACTGGTCCCATGTGACAGTGTCAATAGGGTGCGTGGCTGTGTAATTCTCCCACCATGATGCTGCGGGTCCATCAAGCTGATGTGCGGCAAAACGCACTCTTTCCGCATCTATGCATCCTGCAGTGGTCAACTCCCTTCCAACTTTGCGGAGCCAATCATCTGCTACAATCGGCTCGGTGCTACTGGAAAACACCGGCGGGTTTAGCCTTAGGAAACGGGCTAAGTGATCAACAGGTGGTGGTGGCGGTGGGTTGTTGTTGTTGTTGCCTTGGTTCTGAACTAACACTTGCATTAGGGCATTCTGCTGCTGAATCAACTGGGTGATCTCTGGCGGGAAAACAAATCCGGGGTCGCGTCTCGGAGGCATCTGATAGGTTTAGAAAAGATGAGAGTTAAGAGTAGAATGAGGTCTAGAGAGAAAACACTACCCATATGCTCATGAGACAAATTCAATCAATATCACTCAATCAATCCAAACAAGGCAAAACAATCGATCTAGCTAGCGTTACAAAGTGCTTGAACTATACTACTAAATGGGGGGAAACTACTACTGGTATGGTGGTCTACTAGAAATTCTGATCCATTGAAGACTCCATGATGTCTGCTCCAGCTTCATCAATCCATTCGTCTTCACTTGGTTCCGAGTCGGTGTCGTCGATGATGATGTAGTTATCCGGACAAGTGCATTCGTCGACTTCTGCTTTTGGCACTGGATTTCCCACGAATGATCCAATCTTATTCTCCAGGTCGTCAATCTTCCCTACTAGTGCGTTGATTTCCTCCAAGTAGTCTTCGCGTGTAGTCTTGAGTTCTTCTTGGAGTTCCTTGATCTTCGTGAATGCCTTCTTCAGTTCTTCCTTGTCCGTGCACATTTGATTCTCCTGGCGTCGGATATGTTGGTTCTGCTCCTGGATGAAAGCTGCAATTGATCCATCCTTCTTGGTCTTGATCATCTCCCATTGCGCGTCTCGACGTCCACAAATTTGGTAGATTGTATCCTTAAGCTCCTGGTGATAGACTTCTCCAATGCGTCCCATGGCGATGTGTGCGGCCATGCTCTTCCCTAAACTCCAAGTTGGTGCTTCGAAAACCAATCTCATGGGTTCCGTAATTGGCGCAAACGTCCTTCCTGGAATGATAACTTGAATCTTCCAGCTCTCCTCTTCAGGTAATGTGGCGTTGTAGGTTCCGGTGACGCTTGGTATTCCTATGTTCAAGTACTTGGTGACTTCCTTCAAGTGTCGACCAAACGGCGTGTCTTCATCTGGTTGCATGAACTTGCTCCTTGCATTCGCCATTCCTAAAAGAGTAGAAAGTGGAGCGGGGTCAGAAATGAGAAGAGAGAAGCTTTCTAGGGCTTAAGCTTAGTGGTCGTGTCCTACAGTCAGCGTGTGCTCTGATACCAACTTTGTAGCGACCAGACCTCAAATGGCCTGTGCTGCTGTGCACCAGTGTCATCCCTGGATCAGTAATGCTGACACGCACAGTACAAATGGAGGATTTATAACAGAGTAGCAATCACACACTTATTACATCGAATATCTCCAAAGAGATTAAGTATGATAAGCATGGCTTAAGGCCATCTAATAACGATAACAGCGGAACACTTGGAAGATAAGTGAGTCCATCAACTCCAGCGGCATCACTGAGTATAAGACCACGACCTAAGGCACCTTACTCGTCGTCTGAAAAGTCTGCAACATGAAACGTTGCAGCCCGAAAACGGGCCAGCACATAGAATATGCTGGCAATGTAACACATAGAGAGCAATGAACAAATAATAATGCTATACTATATGCAAATATGGCTGGTGGAAGGCTCTATGGTTACAGTTTTGCGAAAAGCCAATTTTATCCTACTGCAAAGGAATAAATTTTGTTTAACTATCATGGTGGTTGAAACATTGAGAAGGTACCTCCAACTCAATCCCAATTAAGTATCATCATTAACCCAACAAAATTAATTATAAGTATCACGGTGATGAGATTCAAATGATAATCCAGGTACTAGATACTCAAGTTGTCCATAACCGGGGACACGGCTAATCATGATCAGTTTGTACACTCTGCAGAGGTTGGCGCACTTTTCCCCACAAGACTCGATCGCCTCCGCTTGATTCTCGCACTGCATGTTGTTTGAGAAACGGATGACCGAGACACAGTCTTTCAGAAACAATCACTCTCTACTCTGGATGGACCGGTACACCTACTTTCCCCTACATCTGCTAGTCCACCTCTTCAAGAGATCCTGTAACCTACTCAGCTATGCTAGACCCCATAATAGCTTGTGGCTGCACACGGAAGTTTCTAGCATGAATAACCTTATGATCCCTTTGAGCCTGGGTGGCGGACCTTATACATACAGACAACACTGGGTTCTCCAGGTGCCTCAATCCACCCAGATGTGAGTTTTAGTTGCCACCTTAAGTAAACCATTATTAACAATCTCACATCTGTCATGAATATCACTCAAACCCAATCCACGTCTACGAGCATAGCATGGCAATAATAAAAGCAACGTAGAAGTAACTCCCAAGGGTTTGATAAGAAAAACAGGTAATAGGTACTACCTCAACTACTTCCCAGTTCCCACAATTTAATTAGATCCTAATCATGCAAGTGTTTGAGGAAAACAGATCTAATGCAATAAAACCGGGTATGAACGGGGTATGATCAAAGTGTTACTTGCCTTGCTGATGATCGGCAAAACCTAGCGATTCGAAGTAACAAGCGGCACACTCCGGGTACTCTATCGCAAACAAACAAACAAGCATACAATCAGTACTCATCTAATGCACAGGTAAAACTCGAATGAAAGATCCAACCAGAAAGTTCAACTTAAGAACTCCGGTTTGCAAAAAGAATCAACTCGAAAGAAGCAACGAAAGTCAAACGGCGAAAGAAAGAAACTTTGTTTGCTAATCTGGATCTAGGTCAAATTTTACTGTAGCAAAAACTTGTTTGAGTAGATTAATCGGAAAGAGAATTTCGAGACGAAACTCTAGGCGTTTGAATCACCTGATTCCGATAAACGAGCGAGAAGTTAAACAGATTCGAAAATTCGATCAGAAATCGAATCTGAGAAAATAACGAGAAAATCCGACGAAAAAGAAAAACGGACGAACGGTTAAATAACGGACGTTCGTTAAAAGAGAAAAACCGACGAACGCGTTCGTTAAAACGACCGGTTCGGTGAATGCTCGCAAAATAATAAAACCAAAAAAACCGATCTAGGGTTTTTTAAACAAAAGGGTTTTTTTTTTAAAAACCGGCAAACGAGGCGAGGTCTACCTCGTCGGGGATAGAGCTCCAGCGGGGCTCCCGTGCTCCGGTGAGGGGCGGCGAGGGCGGCGGGGCTTGGGGGCTCGAGGGGGGGGGCGCGAGGGGCGGCGGGGCGGCGAGGTTCGGCGAGCGGCGGCGCGGGCTCGAGCTCCGTCTCCGGCGAGTGCGGGGGCGGGCGGCGGCGGGATGAGAGGAGGAGGCGAGGGGGGGTATAAATAGGGGGGGAGACCGGCGGCTTGGGGGAGGGGCAAGCCGGGCGGGGCGGCTCCCGTGTCCGCCATGGACACGGCGCGGCGGCGGCGCTCGTACGCGGGGAGGAGAAGGCGCGAGCGGGCCGGCCTGGCTTCGGCTGGGCCTCGGCCCAGTCGGGCACACGCGTTTTTTTAAATAAGTTACGCGGAAAATAATTCGTAGAAAAATAAATAAAAAACAGAAAAATATGAAATAAATTTTCCCCGTCTTGTTTGAAAAATCTAGAATAGGGTGAACATTTTTATAATCCAAAATAAATATTTTGAAAACATGAAATATTTTTAATGCAATAAAAATTGCAAATAAAATCCAAATTAATTCCAAATAATGATTTTAACATTTTTCCTCCAGTATTTCAATTGTTTTGGAGAAGTCATATTTTCTCCTCTCGTTTATTTATAAAATTGGAATATTTTTCCGGAGAGAAAAATAATTAAAACCAAAATCCTCGTTTGAAAATCAAATTTAAGAATTCGAGAAAATCCCCAACTCTCTCCGAGGGTCCTTGAGCTGCTTAGGATGTTACAAAGCGCTCAAGGTTTCGGGCTTGAAATGCCCGAATCTTGTCAACATCCAGCACCACTACAAGGTCTGGGGCAGCGACAAAAACAAACTGAATTCCTTGGTTGACCCCGCCTCGGCCATCATCGACCCCTACTACATGAACATGAAGAATGAGAGCAAGAAGGACAAGAACGCCTGGCACATTGTGTGGCATGAGAGACTGGATGAACAACATGTCAAGTACGCGGCCAAGGACAACCCTCACAATTTGCACCCTGGTCAATGCCCTTATGAGTTTGAAAACTACATTAGAAAACAAGATCACTTCAATGCAAATGTTATGAAACAATTGGAATATAATTCTGATATGATTGCTCGCTTGAGTGACTTGTTATTTAGAATCTAAAATGATGTTACAGGTGTTGGAAAACATGCTTTTATGGTTCAAACCCAGTTAGAACAAGTTGCTAAATCTCAAAGAGAGTTGCTTATGAAATGAATAATAATATACATCACTTTGCTGTTAGAGTTGCAACTAGAGGTGGTAAAATGACTCAGGAACCACTTTATCCTGAGGGACACCCAAAAAGAATTGAACATGGTTCACAAAGGAACAACACCACTGCACCTAGTCCTTCTAAAAAGAAGAAGAAAAATGATAGGACTTTGCATGTTTCTAGTGAACCTGAAATAGAAAAACCTCCTGATAATGATAATGATATTTCTATTTCAGATGCTGAAATTCAATATGGTAATGAACACTCACCTAGTGATAATGAAAAATATAATGATGATGTTCATGAAGATACTCAATCAAACAATGAAAAAGAACCAGATAATGATGTTGAGATAGAACCTCCAGTTTATCTTGATAACCCACAATCCAAGAATACACGATATGATAAAAGATATTTTATTGCTAGAAAACACGGTAAAGAAAGAGAACCGTGGGTTAAAAAACCTATGCCCTTTCCACCTAAGTCAACTAAAAAGAAAGATGATGAAGAATTTGAACGCTTTGCTGAAATGCTGAGGCCAGTCTTTTTGCGTACTCGCTTGACCGATATCCTTAAAATGCCTCCTTATGCAAAGTACATGAAAGACATCATCACCAATAAGAGAAAAATACCGGAAGCTGAAGTCTCCACTATGCTTGCTAATTATACTTTAAAGATGGAGTACCTAAAAAACTAGGAGATCCGAGAATACCAACTATACCTTGCTCCATCAAAAGAAATTATGTAAAAACTGCTTTATGTGATTTGGGAGGTGGTGTTAGTGTTGCCTTTATCTTTATATAAAAGACTTGATTTGAATAAACCCACACCTACCGAAATATCTTTGCAAATGGCTGACAAATTAACTGCCATACCTATCGGTATCTGTCAGGATGTGCCCGTTGTTGTTGTTGGTAATGTTACTATTTTGACTGACTTCGTATACTTGAGATGCCCGAGGACGGCAACATGTCGATTATCCTTGGTAGACCCTTTTGAATACTGCAGGGGCTGTTATTGATTGCAATAAAAGCAAGGTCACTTTTCATACCAATGGTAACGAGCATATGGTGCACTTTCCGAAGAAACAATTCCAAGTGAATGGTATTAATGTTATTGAAAAATCTCCGACAATCACTATTTGAAGTTTTCAACTACCTCTACCTATTGCCAAAAAGAAATATGAAATGCTTATTGTTGGGAAAATTCATATCCCCGTTGAGGTAACTTAGTGATTTATGAAAGTTCTTCGGTTTCATGCCAATCGAAAGTGGGTGTTAATAAGACTTGATCAACCTTATTAATGGATCATTTTTGAGAGGTATGAAGTTGATGAATTTAGTAAGCACTACTTTCTGTCCCTATCTTTTCTTTTCTGTTTTTATTAGTTCAACAAAATAAAATGCCATGTTTTGTCTGTTTTCTGAATTTCCCGTGCAATAAAAAAATGACCCAAAAATAAAAGTTCTTAGAATGCTCTGAAAATTTAATACAATTTTTTCTGAATATTTAAGAATTTCTGATGCAAATAATATCAGAGGGAGGTGCACCAAGTGGGCACAACCCACCTGGGCGCGCGAGGACCCCTAGGCGCGCCCTGGTGGGTTGTGTCCCCACGTGGACCTCCTTACTTATCTCTTCATCCCACATCATCACCTACCTCCAGAAAAAATTCACCATTGCTCTTTCTCTCGCGTTCTTGCTCTCAAACCCGCGGATTTTGATCTCTTTGCTCGAAGCTCCGTTTCTGAAACTGTTTTGGGGGATTGTTCTAGGTATGTGACTCCACCGTTTGTCCAATTAGTTTTTGTTTTAGTGGTTTATATTTTGAATAATTAGCTACTCTTGGTGCTGCTGTAGATGAGCTTGCATGTTGAATTCTTAAAGTTCTAAGTAGTTTGAATGCTTGCTATGGCCTCTACGTATCCCTATGAGTAGTTGTATCAATTTTGTTGAGAAAAATTTGTGGACTAAATTTTTTAGAATTTTATTCATAGGAAAAAGATGAATATCTTCAGGAAGTTTGCTTCCAAGAAGAAATCCAAGGGAGTTATTGGGGAGTCGTCTGACAGTGATCTCCATGCCCGGAGGTTGGCGGAAGTACGGCCGTGCGAATGGCCGCATACCCCATTCATGGAAGGGGCTGGAATCCTTCAAGAGTTTACACAATATGCTGCTAAGGCCGGCCTCACCGACTTCATCGTAGCTGAATGTGAACAATATCATCTCCTCACAAACACCTTTGTTCAAAGTTTTAATTTCCTTCCTAGGAATAATCCTCCTGAGGTGCAATTTAATTTATACGCTGAGTTCCATCAGATACTGCTTACTGAGTTCTGTGAAATATGCTTGCTTCCTTCTAATGGTGGTTTGGTAGAGCCTAGGCTGGCAGAGTTTGAGACCTTTTATCGTACCTTGACAGTGGGAGATGAGAGAGGGGTGTCGGGTATCACTGCCGCTAGCTTGCATTTTCCTGCTGTTCATTATTTCATTCTTTTTATTGCAAAATGCTTGCTTGCTAGAGAGAAGGTGGGTGCACCCAATGCCCCAGACCTTACTGTTTTACGCCGTGCACTGGAGGGGCACCACTTATAGCTTGGGGGGCTATTGTGGCACGCCACCTTCATCTTAATAAATCCAAGGGTAAAATCCATGGTGGTATTTACGCTACTCGTTTGGCGGCTCGCTTTGATGTTGATATACGCCTGCATGATTATCCTTTGACCAAGGTCTATCTAGATCGTGCAGCTATGGAACACCACCAGTTTATTGCACGAGATTTCCCTAACATTCCTATTCCGTATAACCTGGTTTTTAGTGTGAACACTCGTGATATTATTCCATTGCCTGCACCTGCTTTGTTTGATCGTGTTGCCAGGGGCGGATATAGGATTATGCCTGCGGATATCATCGCCTACCAGAACGAACAGGCTGCAGCAGAGGAGGAACCTCAGCAGTGGGATCCATGGATGCCCGCTCCTCAGCACCACGACTATTATCCAGGCTACTGATTGATTACCAAGTTAGGCCAAAAGCCTAAGCTTGGGGGAGTACGTGTTTCTCACCGACATTACATTCATGTTTACACATCTCGTTACAGTTGTCGGTGTTCACACTTTTTCATTGTATCATCCATGTTAAATTTATTTTCTCGCTTTCTTCTTGTGTGTTTGAAAAACCTTACAAAAAAACCAAAAAATTAGTTGTAGTTAGTTTACTTTCTATGAATGTTTAGTTGTAATACTAAAAACAAAACCCAAAAAGATTTCCTTGTTCTTCTTTTGCTTGTTGGGAGCTTTCCCGTGTAAATAGTTTTTCTCGTTTTTGCTTTTCCCTTTTATTTGCTTGTTCAAGAAAACCAAACACTCCAAAAATATTTCAGTGTGTTTCTCTGAATTTCTTTCCTTTTTATTTGAGTCCTACCAAGGAGAAGACCATGATGAAAATGTTGAGTGGCTTTCATATGAATAATTGTTGATCTAATAAAGAGCCTATATTACCTTGTCTTCTCCTGTTGAATAAAATGTTTGCAGATTCCAGCTTAGTCCACGACACTCTTGCACTATTATTATTTTCACATCGTTCGGTTGTGCAAGTGAAAGGCAATAATGACGATATTCGATGAACTGGCCGTGGCAGAGAGAAACTGGTATGAACTCGACTTGTTCTGTTTTTGTAAATACGTTTAACCTAGTACCCATGATTCAGCCCATTATGATTAAACATGTTTCCAATGACAATTAGAGATTACAGTTTCTCATGCCATGCATAAGTAGCTAGGAGTGGATAATGATTTATCTCGGATATCAACATTGCATTAAAATGATTGTGATGTAGTGTGATGATATGGTATCCTCCTCTGAATGTTCGAGTGGCTTGACTTGGCACATGTTTATGCATGTAGTTGAATCAAAACCAACATAGCCTCTATGATATTTATGTTCATGGTGTTCATATCCCACTAATGCTAGTGTCTAATGTTACTTATGCATAATGCATGTTCATGACCGTTGTTGCTCTCTAGCTGGCCGCTTCTCAATTTATTTGCTAGCCTTTGCCTGTACTAAGTGGGAATTCTGCTTGTACATCAAAAACCTTGAACCCAAGTTATTCCAGATGAGTCCACCATACCTACCTATATGCGGTATTACCCTGCCGTCCTATGTAAATTTGCATGTGCCACCTCTAAAAACTTCAAATAAATATCCTTTTTGTGTGCCTATATCGTTCATGGAACGACATGAGGTGGTCGGTATCTTCCATGCTAAGCGGGTTATTCTCAGGTTGAGTGTTTATTCACTCACCATCGCACGACAAAAGGGCGGTAATAGGGATTCCCAGTCCCGAACTCAAAAATGCAAATAATTAAACAAAACTCCCCGGGACTGTTGTTGGTATGGACGGCACCCATTGTTTTGGACAAGCCGTGGAGTATGATTGATGGTGGAGGGGAGTAAACCTTTACTTTTATCGCTTGGGAACCGCCACTAGCGTGCTTAGCATGGAAGATATTGATAACTGATGGTCATGAAGTAAACAAGAAGGGTGCATTTCTCAAAATATCATTTACCTCTGTTTTAAAATCTTGAGCTCTGGCACCGCTGCAAATCACTGCTTGCCTCTGCGAAGGGACTATCTGTTTAGTTTTATGTTGTGTCATCACCCTCTAAAATAAGCGCCAGAACCTGAGAGCACTGCTGTCATGCTGATGCATTGTGTGTAGCTAATGTTGGGTGCATCATGACTGGATCTTTTCTACCATGAATTACAATGTTTAGTCGCTGCTTGAACTTTGGAGGTGCTCTGCATTTATGTTTTGCGGTCTCAGAAAGGGCTAGCGAAATACCACTATTGTCATATTACATCATGGTTGTTTTGATAACGTGTTGCTGTTTGAGATATCTTATTATTGCTCGCTAGCTGATTATGTCATTGATATGAGTTAATATATTTTTTAAGAGTTATTGTTGGCATGGTTAGTTATAATGTTGGCTGAAAACCTAGGTGTTGTTTAAGCTTATTTATGCAACAAGAGCAAAAGAGTTCGTAAAAGTTTTTCTTTTTCACTTTCAGTTTATCAACTGAATTGCTTGAGGACAAGCAAAGGTTTAAGCTTGGGGGAGTCGATAAGTCTCCAACGTATCTAATTTTCCTAATGTGTTTCCTCTTGTTTTGGACCCTAATTTGCATGATTTGAATGAAACTAACCCCGGACTAACGATGTTTTCAGTAGAACTACCATGGTGTTGTTTTTGTGCAGAAATAAAAGTTCTCGGAATGGAACAAAACTTTGCAAGGATTTTATATATAATAAAAGAGAATTTTTGGAGCCAAGAGTCACCTGAGGGGGAACCTGGGTGGGCACAACCCACCAGGGTGCGCCTGCCCACCGAGGCGCGCCCAGGTGGGTTGTCCCCACCTGGTGGCCCCGCAGACCCTGAAACCGACGCTATAAAATCCTATTTTCAGAGAAAAAATCAGGGAGATAGAAATATCGCGATCCATGAGACGGAGCCGTCATCACCTCTTGTTCTTCATCAGGAGGCCAGATCTGGAGTCCGTTTGGGGCTCCGGAGAGGGGGATCTTCGTTCTTCGTCATCACCAAACCTTCTCTATCACCAATTCCATGATGCTCCCCACTGGGAGTGAGTAATTCCTTCGTAGGCTCGCTGGTCGGTGAGGAGTTGGATGGGATTCATCATGTAATCTAGTTAGCTTTGTTAGGGCCTGATACCTAGTATCCACTATGTTCTGAGATTGATGTTGCCATGACTTTGCCATGGTTAATGCTTGTCACTTTGGGCACGGGTGCCATGAATTCAGATCTGAACCATTTATTATGTTATCACAATTATATCAATGTTCTCACTACAAAAAAAAAGACTCATCCGTGGCATTTTGGGCTGAATGAATTTTTTTCTGTCATGCTTATGACACTTCTATGACGATAATTGTGACAAAACCCGGTATCATCATAGATGTGGTGGCCTCCTACTTCTATGACAAAAATCATGACAGAAAATGGGTTTTTCATCCTGGGCGGGCCGGAGACGCAGCTGCATGACAGTCTTTGGGCCGTCCATGACGGAAAAAACCATGGTAGAAGTAGGGGCGAGGAAAATACTGGGGAGTTCCCGGTTACGGTGGGTGGTTGGGGGCCGAGCGATGCACGTTTCTCTCGTACACGTACGCACGTGGGTGCGAGGCGTTGGGCTCTAACTGAACCCGAGCGAGGCGTTCGCCTACTGAACCCGAGCGATTGCACTGCAGGCTACACGTTACTGAACCCGATCAATCGATCGATGGATGTTAACTGAACGCGATCGAGCGATTCCTTCGCTACTGCTGCTAACTGAAGCCGATCGAACCCTGCTGCCTCCTTCCCTTGGTGAACAGTGAGCGTTGTTGGGGGGGGGTTGGATGAACAGTTCTTGGTGGGGGGTTGGATGAACAGGACCTGTGGTAGTAGAGGCCGTTGCCGCTGGATGAACAGGACCCCGATCGAGCCGGTTGGGGGTGGATGAACAGGACCCCGTGGAGGGCTGGATGAACAGGACGACCCCGTGGAGGGCTGGTTGAACAGTAGCCATTGGAGGGCTGGATGAACAGTAGCCCTTGGAGGGGTGGTTGAACAGGACCCCGTGGAGAGGGCTGGTTGAACAGTAGCCGGTGGACGAGCGGTGGAGGCTGGATGAACAGGAGCCCGTGGATGAACAGTCGCAGGTGGAGGCTGGAGGAGGTCGACAATGGATGAACAGTAGCCCGTGGAGGCAATCGACGGTGGAGATGAACAATATCCCGTGGAGTCCTGTTTTGCAGTACGCCACACCCTCCTGATCAACAGGACCCCCGTTTCGACCGTAGCGCTCCAACACAAGTCCGTTTCCTCCGTTTTGCGGTACGCCACACCCCTCCCGATTAGCAGGACCCCGTTTCGACCATAGGAGGTCCAAGAGAAGTCAGTTTCCTCCGTTTTGCGGTACGCCAGGCCCCTCCCGATGAACAGGATCCTGTTTTGACCGTGGCCGGTCGAACACAAGGCCGTTTCCCCCGTTCTGCGGTACGCCAGGCCTCGTTTCAATTGGCTGCTCCGTCCAAGCCGGCTGGCTCCCGATGAAGACGACGACGACGACGCAGTTTCTCCGTTCCGACCCAGCCATGTACACGAGCCCTGGGCGTACGTATGAGCGAGTAGGCGTTCGAGACCCCACCCGTATGTATGTACGTGGCCATATTTATTTTCTTGCACCCTGGCCGCTGTACGTACGTGTACACGATATTAACGGGACTGCGTGACATGCTACGTGCGCGCCTCTACTACGACACGTGCCCTTCCTTACACGGCCATGGTTCATCGCTGTAGCCTGCAGATAGACCGATCGACCAGTATATACGTACACGTTCGCGACCAGAATGACAACGCTACGTACGCTTCAACCAGGTGGGTCCCGACTGTCAGGCACTTCCTTGCGTGCGAAGATGTAGCTGGTGGGTCCCAGCAGTCAGGGGGGAAACGTTTTTTTCACAAAATACGGTGGTCCGTCTGGTGGTCCCTTCTGTCAAGTGGAGGAATAATTATTTTGCGCGTAATAAGGAGACACTTCCTTGCTGCTGCCGTGGACCCAGTTGTCAGCCTCTCCACGTACAGTACTCTTCCGATGGAAGTCGTTCCTTGACCACGTTGACCACGCCGTGCCGAGAGCACCAGGGCGGTGGACGACGATGAGGCCTAGGAAGGGGACGATGCGAAGCCGGGGAAGACGCCACAGTGGAAGCCCACACGGAGAGGAGTACGAGGGTTCACTGGTTCGACTGCGGTGTGAGGCTGCCATCGCCGCTGAATAACAGGGGGTGTGGGTGAGTAGATGGCCTGGCCAGCAGTGGGAGTACTAGGGGCGGTGAGGCCTCCGCGGCATCACAGCCGGCCACGGGAGGCAGGAGCACGCGGCACGACCGGCGCTGGTTTGGGCGGCTGGAGCAAGAGGACCAGACGTTGAAGAAGCACTACGGCCGTTGGATGGACATCATACGGTCACTGGAGCTAGAATCGTTCATATTGACTAAGTTGACAAAGCCCTCCGTCCCCGTCAACTTAGTAGGCCCACAAGTCAGCCTCCCACTATGGTGGGTCCCAGCTAGCAGGGGGTATTCATTTATTTGTGCGTAATAAGGAGGCACTTCCTTGTGTGCGATATAGTTGGTGGGTCCAACCTGTCAGCGGGGGGAACATTTTTTTCGCGAAATACAGAGGCCCTTCCGGTGGGTCCTAGCTGTCAGGTGGAGGAATCATCATTTTGCGCGTAATAAGGAGGCATTTCCTTACGTGAGGCCGTGGACCCAGCTGTCAGCCTCTCCACGTACAGTCCACTTCCGATAGATGTCGTTCGTTGACCACGTTGACCACTCCGCGCCGAGCACATCCAAGGTGGTGGACGACGGCGAGGCCCTGGACAGCAATGAGCCGGAGAAGGGAAGACGCGGGAGTGGAGTCGTAGACGGAGAGGTGTACGAGGGTTAACTGGTTCTGGTGCAGTGTGGTTCGGCAGTTGGTGGAGAAGGACATGAGGTGTGGAGGGGTGGAGGGATGGCCTAGACGGTGGTGGGGTAGCGCTTCACAACAAGCGTGCTAAGCAGAGTTGCTAGCAACAGGAGGCGGGAGCAGGTGGTCCCGGTGGCGCTGGAGGAAGAAGACGAGAGATTGAAGATGGATGCCGGTCGTTGGATGTAAATCTAATGGCTAACAATGTCAGAATCATTTGTTGACTAAGTTGACAACGACTTGCGTTGGCTTCGACCTATTGACCACATTTCAGCCTCCAAAAATGTGGCACGTATTCAACCCATTTTTTCAGAATTTACAGTCAATTTGATCTCTTTTTTAGAATTACAGTCCATTTGCTGGGCTTGGTGAACAAACAATGTAGCGTCCATGCGGCCCATTTATTTTTTCCTAAAAATTACAGGCCATTTGCACTTTCTCGAAATACACGATTTTGCTGGGCTGATTCTAATTATAATGTTGGGTTGGGCGCATCAATGTTATCAAAAAATAAACAGGCGCCGAGCATTTTGTTATAAATATATTTAAATAATAAGTGATTTATTATTACATTTGTACTTAAATCATACCAAGCTTTTGTACACAATCACCAGGATTTTCGTTGCCAAAAAAATCCAGGATTTTATTGTTAAGAAATTAATTTTATAAGTCAATAAGATGTGGGATATTGTTTTCTTACATATGTAAGTATCTGTTAAATATATGATGGCAATTACAATAATGTAGAATAACATATAAAATAATTTAAATGTATATAATATAGTTAGAAAGGAAACATAAGTTGGACCAGGCGTTCCAATTCGTATAAAGAAAAATAGAACAGACCTCTGCGCTTTCTTCAAAAAAATACATAAGTTGGGCTGCCGACATTTCAGGAAAAATAAAACCTCGGATGGGAGGTCCATAGGCCGGTCGATACATGACGGCCCTCAAGAAAATACAATCCTACATGTCGTGGGCTGCGCATGTTAAAAAAGAAAGCCTAGACGGGGCAGCCCACAACCCAGCTGATACTTGCTGCCCCAGTGATAATAAATGATACCTGCCAGCTCCCGGCTTTGTTGTGAATTTATGTCCTTTAGTAACTACGTTGAAGCACCTAAAAAATGTAACTGTGTTGAGAAACCCATGGGCCCCAATGTCAGAATAGCATTAGGAGGAAGTAGTTTTTTCAATGAGGCACTTGCTTGCGTACGGCCATAGACCTGGTGGGTCCCGACCGTCCGCCTCTCCACGTACAATCCTCTCCAAATTCCTCTCATTGTTCAGCATGTTCACAAAGGCAGACAGCGGCGCCGCGGCGAGCGCACAAAGGCGCAGGAGGAGATCGGACCACCTGAGGCAGTGCCTTATTTGTAATGAAAGTACTGAACTAGCCCAGTGGCCAAGTGACACTACCCGACATCTGTTCCGCCCGGGTTCGATTCCACCTGATGCAGGGAAAATATCTCCAAATTTTTTGCCTCTGCCATTATTGACATATGGGTCTCCAAATTTTCTCTGTTTTTGCACACTCGACATTGTATGGGCATTTTGAAAATAGCATATCTTTTTGACTATGCATCATATGAAGATGTGCTATGCATGAATGTTGATCAGCATGATGTTAACTGGCTGGTAGTTTGTAACATCCCAAAATTCTAAATTTTTGAATGTTATAATAAATAGATAGTTATGATTGATTGTGTGAAGTTGAGTGAAATTCAAAACTTTTTGAAAGTTAAATGAGAGGGAATAAAAGGACTTTCCCAAACTTTCATTTTTGCTTTTATGATCTCCGTGAATTCAAATTCTTTTCACCACAAAACCATGGAGAGAAGATGACATGACTTTTTCCATTTATCTAAATGACAAGGGGTGTTGAAAATATTTGAATTTCATTTGAGAATATTCCCAATTCTGAAACTTTATGCAACTCAATGATTTTCACGAGCGAAGATAAAATGACTTCTTCAAAACATATGAAATATGAGTTGGGAGTTTCAAAGGATCAAATTCAAAGTCCTTTTGGAAATTATTTTTAATTTGGAGTTATTTGGGTTTTATTCAAATTATTTTTCTCCAAAAATAAAATACATCGAAAATAGGGTAACAAGATTCCCTACAACAGAAAATTGGAGAGAAATAAATTTGAAATCATTTTTGTATTTTTAAAATGAATTTTACTGGATTTACTAGAGCAGTAGCACTCTTTGCTTTATTTAAATTTGTGTGGACTTTATTTGACTCTATAAAAATGTTCAGCTTGTAGGAAATCTTTTGATGAAAATTTTGATATATAATACGCCAATACAAAATTTTACTTTATTTTCTTTATTCGGTTTTCCTTCTGTTTCTATATAAAAAAACTGTACGTGCGGTCCATATTTATTTAGTGCCTACACGCGTAGCATAGTGGCAGCAGGCGCCTCATTTTTTTCTAAATGGGCCAGGGCCAACCGGCCATATTATTTCCCCAGATTTTTTTTACAAATGATTTTTTTTCTGTTGACCGAAAAAAAACTGCAGCCGCAGCTTACACGCGCGCGGCCGGCCGAAGGCCTTTAGGCCCATGCGAGGCGCCTCTTTTCTTCTCTGTTTCTTTTCTTTTCATCTACGTTTAGTCCCACATTGCCTAGCATTTGACCTTTAAGTCTTTTTTCCACCAATAAATATAGATCCATAGAGACTTCAAAAATCATTCGATTCGGGTTCTTCTCTTTTTATACTTCCGTAGTTTATTATTTCTAGACTAATATGATAGAATAATTAGATTATCAATTAGTCTACATATTTATACATAGACCTTAGCCGTAACTATTTTTCTTCCGTAAAACAGCTTGGCCATGATTTTTCAATAACCATAACTTTTCACTCGTTTATCCAAATTAGATGAAACCAGCGCCTATAGTTTCGTCTTGTTTTCACCTATCTAGTTAACCTGTCACTCAACTTTTTGAAATTTTCAAATTTCGAATTTTGTTCAGATTCATATTCAAACTTTTGTTGAACATAACTTGAGTTCCGTAACTCCGATTTAGTTGATTCTTTTTGCAAATTAAAGCTCTTGACCTAAACTTTCTCATAAGGCCAAATTCACATAATTTTGGTACTGTTAGAAATTGTTTTATGTTGCAAGAGTTATTTGCTTGGTTTTGATATTTTCTGAAGTATCTTCTTCGTTCTCTCTGATCTTTTGAGTGATTGCTTATGTGTGGTTACCATTGCTTGCTTACGATAGATTGACCGGAGTATGATGAGTAGAACTATCAAGAGTTATGAGTGCGAATCATCTTCATCAACATTGAAGGCAAGTTCACACTTTTATCATATCCCTTCCATACCCAGTTTTTATGCATTAGTTCACCCTCAAACATTGCATGAGTAGGATTGATAACATGTGGGTATTGGGAAGTAGTTGATGAGGTAGGAACCTATTGCCCTGCATTCAAACCTTGGGAGTTACTATTATGTTATGCTTATACTGCTATGCTATGCTCGTAGACGTGGATTGGGTTTGAGGGTATTCCATGACAGATGTGAGATTGTTTACTTAATGGTTCAACTTAAGGTGGCAACTTTAATACACATCTGGGTGGATTGGTAGGGGCACCCTGGGGATGTACCAGTGGACTTGCTCGGACACCTGGGGATATACCAGTGTTGTCCTAGGAGATCCCGGGGATATACCGTGTGATCATCCTATGGTTCGCCACCCAGGCTCAAATTGATCATAAGATTATTCATGCTAGAAACTTCCGTGTGCAGCCACAAGCCATTATGGGCTCTGACATAGTTGAGTAAGTTGTGTGAGCTCTTGAAGAGGTGGACTAGCATATGTAGGGGGATTGTAGGTGTAACGGTCTGCCCGGAGTAGAGAGTAAATGCTTCTGAAAGACTGTGTCTCGGTCATCCGTTTCTCAAACATCATGTAGTGCGAGAATCAAGCGGAGGCGATCGAGTCTTGTGGGGAAAAGTGCACAAACCTTTGCAGAGTGTACAAACTAATCATGATTAGCCGTGTCCCCGGTTATGGACATCTCGAGTATCTGGTTCTTGGATTATCCTGTTGATCTCATCATGTTGCTTTAATTAATCTTGTTGGGTTAATGATGATACTTAATTGGGATTGAGATGCTGTCAACCATCTCAATGTTTAACAACTACCATGTTAGTTAAATAAAATTTATTCCTTTGCAGTAGGGAAAAATTGGCTTTTCGCAAAAACATTATAACCATAGAGCTTTTCCACCAGCCATACATGCATGTAGTGATAGCCTTTGTTCATCATTTCTCTATGGTGTGAATTTGCCAGCATATTCCATGTGCTGACCCGTTTTCGGGTTGCAACGTCTCATGTTGCAGGATATCTTACGACGAGTAAGTGATACGTTAGGGTTACGATTTCTACACTCAACTTTGCCGTTGGTGTTGATGGGAATCCACAACCTTGTTACTTCCGCTATTTGGATTGAGGTAATAGTATTTACGTTACTTTATACATGTGATTTACCTCTGTTATAAATCCTCGAGTACTGTGTGTGTCAGCATACCGATCTAGGGATGACACTTAAGCACAGAGACTTGATCCATTCAGGTCGGGTCGCTACAAGATGGTATCAGAGCACATGTTGACTGTAGGACGTGACCCTAGAAACTGGTAAGCCCATAGGAAAAGATTTTCTCTACAACTTTTTTTTCAAAAAGGATATTTTACCTCCCTTCTCTTCTGAGCTTATTCAAATATTCCTTTTAGTGAGACCATACCCCTTTTCCCTTTTGACCACTCGAAGATTCGACTGAATAGAACCACTCCCAGAAGTACAAGATATGAGACAACCACGACCACTACGGAATGAAGGAGATTTTACCATGCATCTGAATAATGGAAACTACAACTGTTGAAGACTCTGAAGACTAGGAGAATTGGAGACTCTGAAGAATTCTCAGATTTTTATGACCTAGGAAGGCTACCCTTATGGAACTTGGCAGACTATGGAAGATGTCAATACCCGAGATCAAGTTGTATCGGAGAAAGCGGAGCATGGAGAGTTAAAAAAACTCAAAGTTCTGTCAAGGAAAACCCTAAGGCAGGAGATATGAACTATGGAGAGATAGCTCATGGAAATGACAAGAGCAGAAACACGGCTATCCATGATGTTATCACCCTCTTATGCTATTGTCACCGTGCTGAGTTAAGCATGCATATGCATGGAAGGATTGGATGGTAGAAGGCTGATGGAGCACCTATCAGCAAGATGAAGTTTTAACCTTAGCCGGTGTATCACCAGGATCTGGAGTGTTACATCAAGAAGTTAAGATGGAGCTACAAGAAGCCGTATTTGAAAGGAAGCATTTCATGAAGAACTCAGGACCTAGAAGCTGAAAGTAGCCAAGCTGGAGGAGCAAAATTTTGAGATACCGGAGATTCGTCAGGAACTGAAGGACAGTAGGACCATGGTTCATGCCAAGGTTGATGAAACCCAGAAGTTTGGAATGCAACTCCAGAATATTCAAGGATGTCACGAGAGACTTTGAGTCAACAGAGATGATCTGGCAAAAGAACTTAAGAAGGACAAGCACGATGGGAAGAAGCCATTGGAGGCATGAACAAGACTTGAAGAGTTTGACGACGTTGAAGATTTATTGACCTTTAGAAGACCAAACCCCTGTTATACCTACGTTAGATGCGACGTTTGTGAGCTGTCATTTGTTTGTTGTTTTTCCGACAGCCACAATAAAATCTGTCTTTTCAAAACCATTGTTTGTATTGTGTGCATCCCTCTCTATCTCTCTTATCCCACCCCAAACCCATGGACCCAATAGAGGATGAATGAAGATGAGCTTATATTTTCTGGACCAATGACTCAGTTGGAGACAGACCGATGGATTCAGAACATGGAGGATCACATGGAGAATAACCCTATAGCCGGAAAGGATATGACCCAGCGTACTCTTGAGTGCTTTGAAAGAGGTGCCACTACCTGGTAGAGGATGTACCAAACCATCAATGGATGGCAAGGAGTAACCACTTGGAAGGAATTTAAGTGGACTTTGTTAAAGTCTTGGCTTGTGTCCCAGAAATTGAGGCCTTACGGAAAGGATATGAAGAAACCTTGTGCATACAAGCTTTGTGGAGAAATAGGACACCACCATAAAGAAAATAAGGATGAATACCCTCATAATCGGAGGATTACCAAAGGAGTTAGTCGAGGATCTCAGGGAACTTCGGTTGGAGATTGTCCCCAAAGGTTTTGTTGCAGCAAGGGAAGTTCAGTCTACATTGTTGGGAAAGATCCGTGAAGCTCAGAAGGATGACAAAGAAATTGCTGAGTTAAAAGAGAGGATGAGCAAAGGAAAGGCCAAAGGTTTTCGTAAGGATGAGCACGACACCTTATGGTTCGAAGACCGTGTATATGTGCCCAATAATGCAAAGATCAGGAAGTTAATACTTTAGGAGGCTCATGACTCAACATACTCGATTCGCCCTGGAAACACCAAAATGTATTTGGAGTTGAAGGAGCGTTTCTGGTGGACTGGTATGAAGAAGGATATTGCGGAGTATGTAGTCGTAGGTGATGTATGCCAGAGAGTAAAGGCAGAGCATGAGAAGCCAGCCGGATTACTACAGCCTATGCCGATACCCGAATGGAAGTGGGATAAGCTTGGCATGGATTTCATTACCGGATTTCCCAGAACCCGAATGGGATATGATTCTATCTGGATAGTAATTGATTCGCTTGACCAATGTGGCTCACTTTATCCTAGTAAAAACCATCTATACAACTGCGAAGTTGGCCAAGATATATTTGACCAGGATCGTATGTCTGCATGGAGTTCCGAGGACCATCGTATCAGATAGAGGAACACAGGTTACCTCAAAGTTTTGGAATCAGCTGCACCACACTTTGGGTATTAGGCTAGAGTTCAGTACAGCCTTTCATCCGCAGATAGATGGATAGACCGAGAGAGTCAATCAGATTCTGGAGGACATATTGAGAGCGTGTGCGCTAGTTTATGGATCTAGTAGGGATGATAAACTACCTTACGCGGAGTTCTCATACAACAACAATTACCAAGCTAGTTTGAAGATGGCCCCTTTTGAAGCTTTGTATGGGAAAAGGAGCCAGACACCGTTGATGTGGGATGAAGTTAGAGACCGTCAGTTGTTTGGACCAAATGTGATCAAGGAGTCAGAAGAGAATGTTAAGTTGATTCGAGATAGACTGAAGGTAGCTCAGTCCTGGCAGAAGAGTTATGCAGACTTAAAAACACAAGGAGGTAGTCTATGAAATTGGAGACAGAGCATGTCTTCGTGTGTTCCCTCTGCGAGGAGTTAAACGATTTGGAGTTAAGGGAAAATTAGCCCCGAGATTTGTAGGACCATACCGAGTTTTGGAGCGTATGGGAGAAGTGGCCAACAAGTTGGAGTCACCTGAAGGACTGTCAGGAGTTCATGATGTGTTTCATGTTTCCCAGTTGAAGAAGTGCCATGCAGAGATGGCCAATATTCCCCTGTAAGGACGCTTGACCCTGGAAAGGATAATGATGTTCCACGAAGTGGAGTATGGACTTCATAAGTATAAGTTTTATCTCGGTATGTGGGATATCCCACGAGGATGAAGAGATAAATTACTATTGGATATAAAGGAGGTATGATGTTGGAAATATGGATCAATGGAAATTCCATGATGAGTCTGAGTAAACATGTCCTAGTTTGGTGCAAATAGAAGGAAGGGAGACAATAAAATTGGATGGATTTAAGAATGCTGGAAGCTGGATGTTGGAATAATGATCAGTTGCTCGATGATAAGTTCAAGGACTACAAGTGATGAGATGGGCCATAACCCACAGGCCCCAGGACCTGCCAAGAAGCAAGCACATTCTTGCTGAAGGAAAAACCCTGGAAAAGTTACGATTTTATCGACAGACGATCTTATAGGAGTTACGCAAAACCTAAGGGTTGGGAAGGAACGATAGATGTTTGTTTGGCTTGCAGAATCCATGGATTTATCCGAACTTGGTTCGTCGACAAGAGAAATTCTGCAATGCTTGTGAGGATGACCGAGTGTTAGAATGCGAGATTCGCTAAACCATATACAAGGTAATGATTTGGGTGCGGGATGGATTGATCACCATACCGACTTACTCTTATTGTTCGCCTTGCTATACGAGATGGTAAATCTGAGTGACTTACCTATATTAGAGAGACGGCGGTATTAAACCTTGTTTGAACCTTAGAATGGTATAAGAATGTTTCCCTTGTACACGGCAGTTGTTGCCAATCGTAGGTTATACGGTGAGGATCAACCAGACCCATTTCCTGCAGGAGAAACCATAAATTGTTGACCACCATGAGATATCGAAAGTTGTTTAGCATTGGCGCCAGACTTGTCAGCTAAGAAGACCCAGCCTCGGAATAACCATACCAAGATGAAAGGATACAGAAGAATTGAGGAAAAAGGTTATGCCACTACCGGAAGAGCCCATTATCCTTACGATCTGAGAAGACCGACACTGTCAACCATAAGGATGGAGTATATGAATTTTGATGCGACCGTAACGATGTTTCTAAGGGTGGTAGCACCCCAGACCCCCGGAGATGATCGATGGATTTTGAGAAGACCCCCAAACCTAACCTATTTCTTTCCAGCCTCTCCGAATCTCGAGGACGAGATTCATTTTAAGGGTGGTAGGTTTGTAACATCCCAAAATTCTAAACTTTGGAATGTTATAATAAATAGATAGTTATGATTGATTGTTTGATTGATTGTGTGAAGTTGAGTGAAATTCGAAACTTTTTGAAAGTTAAATGAGAGGGAATAAAAGGACTTTCCCAAACTTTCATTTTTTGCTTTTATGATCTCCGTGAATTCAAATTCGTTTCACCACAAAACCCTGGAGAGAAGATGACATGACTACTTCCATTTATCTAAATGACAAGGGGTGTTGAAAATATTTGAATTTCATTTGAGAATATTCCCAATTCTGAAACTTTATGCAACTCAGTGATTTTCACGAGCGAAGATAAAATGACTTCTTCAGAACATATGAAATATGAGTTGGGAGTTTCAAAGGATCAAATTCAAAGTCCTTTTGGAAATTATTTTTAATTTGGAGTTATTTGGGTTTTATTCAAATTATTTTTCTCCAAAAATAAAATACATGGAAAATAGGGTAACATGATTCCCTACAACCGAAAATTGGAGAGAAATAAATTTGAAATCATTTTTGTATTTTTAAAATGAATTTTACTGGATTTTACTAGAGCAGTAGCACTCTTTGCTTTATTTAAATTTGTGTGGATTTTATTTGACTCTAGAAAAATGTTCAACTTGTAGGAAATCTTTTGATGAAAATTTTGATATATAATATGCCTATATAAAATTTTACTTTATTTTCTTTATTTGGTTTTCTTTCTGTTTCTATATTAAAAAACTATACGTGCGGCCCATATTTATTTATTGCCTACACGCGTAGCATAGTGGCAGCAGGCGCCTCATTTTTTCCCTAAATGGGCCAGGCCCAACCGGCCATATTATTTCCCCAGATTTTTTTTACAAATGATTTTTTTTCTGTTGACCGAAAAAAAACTGCAGCCGCAGCTTACACGCGCGAGGCCGGCCGAAGGCCTTTAGGCCATGCGAGGCGCCTCTTTTCTTCTCTGTTTCTTGTCTTTTCATCTACGTTTAGTCCCACATTGCCTAGCATTTGACCTTTAAGTCTTTTTTCCACCAATAAATATAGACCCATAGAGACTTCAAAAATCATCCGATTCGGGTTAAATCAATATTTTGGTTTGACTAGATTTACTAAAGAAAAATATATTTCTCCTCTCCAGCGGGACTTTTGGAAGTTGTCTCCTCTCTCCAAAGTCATCTTTTCTATGCCTTATAAAGGTAACTTCTTTTTTTCTTCTCTTTTTATACTTCCGTAGTTTATTATTTCTAGACTAATATGATAGAATAATTAGATTATCAATTAGTCTACATATTTATACATAGACCTTAGCCGTAACTATTTTTTCCGTAAAACAGCTTGGCCCTGATTTTTCAAATAACCATAACTTTTCACTCGTTTATCCAAATTAAATGAAACCAGCGCCTATAGTTTCATCTTGTTTTCACCTATCTAGTTAACCTGTCACGTCAACTTTTTGAAATTTTCATATTTCGAATTTTGTTCAGATTCATATTCAAACTTCTGTTGAACATAACTTGAGTTCCGTAACTCCGATTTAGTTGATTCTTTTTGCAAATTAAAGCTCTTGACCTAAACTTTCTGATAAGGCCAAATTCACATAATTTTGGTACTGTTAGAAATTGTTTTATGTTGCAACAGTTATTTGCTTGGTTTTGATGTTTTCCGAAGTATCTTCTTCGTTCTCTCTGATCTTTTGAGTGATTGCTTATGTGTGGTTACCATTGCTTGCTTACGATAGATTGACCGGAGTGTGACGAGTAGAACTATCATGAGTTATGAGTGCGAATCATCTTCATCAACATTGCAGGCAAGTTCACACTTTGATCATATCCCTTCCATACCTAGTTTTTATGCATTAGTTCACCCTCAAACATTGCATGAGTAGGATTGATAACATGTGGGTATTGGGAAGTAGTTGATGAGGTAGGAACCTATTGCCCTGCATTCAAACCTTGGGAGTTACTATTACGTTATGCTTATACTGCTATGCTATGCTCGTAGACGTGGATTGGGTTTGAGGGTATTCCATGACAGATGTGAGATTGTTTACTTAATGGTTCAACTTAAGGTGGCAACTTTAATACACATCTGGGTGGATTGGTAGGGGCACCCTGGGGATATACCAGTGGACTTGCCCGGACACCTGGGGATATACCAGTGTTGTCCTAGGAGATCCCGGGGATATACCGTGTGATCATCCTATGGTTCGCCACCCAGGCTCAAATTGATCATAAGATTATTCATGCTAGAAACTTCCGTGTGCAGCCACAAGCCATTATGGGCTCTGGCATAGTTGAGTAAGTTGTGTGAGCTCTTGAAGAGGTGGACTAGCAGATGTAGGGGGATTGTAGGTGTAACGGTCTGCCCGGAGTAGAGAGTAAATGCTTCTGAAAGACTGTGTCTCGGTCATCCGTTTCTCAAACATCATGTAGTGCGAGAATCAAGCGGAGGCGATCGAGTCTTGTGGGGAAAAGAGCACAAACCTCTGCAGAGTGTACAAACTAATCATGATTAGCCGTGTCCCTGGTTATGGACATCTTGAGTATCTGGTTCTTGGATTATTCTGTTGATCTCATCATGTTACTTTAATTAATCTTGTTGGGTTAATGATGATACTTAATTAGTATTGAGATGCTGTCAACCATCTCAATGTTTAACAACTACCATGTTAGTTAAATAAAATTTATTCTTTTGCAGTAGGGAAAAATTGGCTTTTCGCAAAAACATTATAACCATAGAGCTTTTCCACCAGCCATATATGCATGTAGTGATAGCCTTTGTTCATCATTTCTCTATGGTGTGAATTTTCCAGCATATTCCATGTGCTGACCCGTTTTCAGGCTGCAACGTCTCATGTTGCAGGATATCTTACGACGAGTAAGTGATACGTTAGGGTTACGATTTCTACACTCAACTTTGCCCTTGGTGTTGATTGGAATCCACAACCTTGTTACTTCCGCTCTTTGGATTGAGGTAATAGTATTTACGTTACTTTATACATGTGATTTACCTCTGTTATAAATCCTCGAGTACTGTGTGTGTCAGCATACCGATCCAGGGATGACACTTAAGCACAGAGACTTGATCCATTCGGGTCGGGTCGCTACATAGTTCCATTTTCGACCATGAATAAAACTTCCAACATGATGTCCCTGTTTGAAAAGGCCGTGTTAATATAAATGATCTGCCTGTGAAAGTTGCAGTTTCTTATTTGAAACTAAACTTGCAGTTTCTTATCTGAAACTGAAACTTGCAGTTTCTTCTCGGAGAATCACATTGTCTGCACTTTTATACTCCTATGAAACTACATTTTTTAAGTGCTAAAAATAGATCTCTAGAATTCATAAAATACTTCATATGCTCAATACTGCAAATCTGAAATTTAAAAGACATTCATATCTGAAAGTACTCTCAAAATACACAACACAAAACACAATTCACAGCCTGCAAATACTGACAACCCTAAGCTCCTCCTGACAATTCACAACCTGCCCGAGTATTGGGCTGGGGGGCAGTCCCCTCCTATTCCTCGGCGGTAGACAACCGCCCCGTGAGACGATGTGAACGGCGAGGGAGAGGATGGCGGCGAAGCATCGTCGGTCCAACTGCTTTTCTACTCTTGCAGTTGGGTTCGGTCGACGAAGACTCCACTGGCTCGCTCTGGCACGACACCCTCACAAGCGACACCCTGTAGATGCTCGATCCTTCAATCTCTGGTGGATGCTCCATCTAGGATTGATACTCCCACCACCGCTCCCTCACGATCGGATTCGGTGAATTTCTTTGCTCCATGGCCCAGAGGAGCAACTCTATGTACTCCCGCGTGACTCCCTTCGGGAGTATCGCGCCTTTTCGCTCTGTTGCAAATATTTGGCCATGGATGTCGCCGTCGCCGCTAGTTGGTCCTTGTTGTCAAACCAAGACTGTATCTCCAACATCCTAGCTAGCTTCACAGGGTCGCCACCTGCGATCCTCACGTATCGGTTGTACTCCTCCATCAATCTACTTCTCCACAGCACCTTCACTCGCCGGCGGTTGTTTTTGAATGGAAGAGGAGAGGAGCAGTGCTGGTTTTGGATTAGAACAGGAGAGGAGCGACACTGGTTTTGGATTGGAACATGAGAGGAGGGGCGGTGGTTTTGAAATGGAACAGGAGAGGAGCGGCGCTGGATTTAGATTGGAACAGGAGAGGAGCGGCGGTGGTTTAAGAGGAGAGGAGTGGCACTAGTCTTGGAAGTATTTTTTTTGTTTTGCGTATTTTGGGTCAAAGTTTGACCACGTACTGTATTTGACAAGCAAAATGTGAATGCATGTCACCAAAAATTGCATCGTTTGGTTCGTATCTGAATATACTTTCAAATTATATTATTTTTGCAACGTATAACACATATTTTATTTGTGAAAATCATGGTCAATTATGACCCAGAATAAAAGGGAGACTAGTTAATGTGGGGTCGCTTTCTTAATTGAAGGGTAAATTGATTTTGATTTTGATCCAGTCACAGCGCGCCGGCCCTCTCGTCCAATCCTAAATCGCTGCCGCACATTCCTCTCCCTCTTCTCCATTGCAAAACCACCTCCTCTCCTCTCCATCATCTCCATTCCAAAACCACCGTCTCGCCTCTCCCTCTTCTCCATTGCAAAACCACCTCCTCTCCTCTCCATCATCTCCATTCCAAAACCACCGTCTCGCCTCTCCCTCTTCTCCATTGCAAAACCACCCCTCTCCTCTCCATCATCTCCATTCCAAAACCACCGTATCGCATCTCCCTATTCTCTATTGCAAGACCACCATCTCTCCTCCCACTTCCAAAGCTAGCACCGGACCACTCAGAAGGACATCTATGGAGAGGATGCAGCAGCGAATCAGGCAGATCGCCCGCCGCGACCAGGCAAAGTTAGCCAGGTTGAAGGAGATCCTTACTTGGTTTGACAATGAGTGGGAGCTTTCGAGGATGGTGAGGGCCATGTGGCAATGCATGCGAAAGAGCGAGACGACGGCGATGTACTCCTCTGCGGCAATCACGCCGCGGTCCGTCGAGTTCATCGAGTATCTCCTCTGGGCGATGGAGCAGATAGATTCGCCCAAGGCGAAAGTCGGGCGGAGGTGGTGGGCGTATAGGTCGAAGGTCGAGCACCCAGAGGATAACGAATCGATCGAGTGCGGTGTGCCGTTCGTGAGGGTGCAGAGCCAGCCGGAGCCACACGAGTATTCGTTCTCCCACCGCAAGAGGAGGCCGGATGGCGCGACGTCACTTCCCCGCCGTTCTCCATGGTTCCCTCGATGCTCGCCTTGTTTCAACGGCGGCGGTAGGGTTTAAGGTAAGCTTCGCACTAACCTAATCTTCCATCTGCTCATGCTTACAATCAGTGTGACAACTAATGAAAATCATGCTTACAATCAGTCTCCGAGTACTACGCCAATCACCCTAAAATAGCTCTGGACCTTCGGGTCAAAGTTGTGACACTGTGTACAAATAAACAAAAATAGATTGGTGCTTCTTTCATAAAACGAGCTACTAGTATTTGGTTAGAGGATTTGCTGCCGAGAAAGATCCGTCCACAAAGAGCGCCACACATCCCACTGGTGGTGGTGGATTCCAATGCGTGCATGGAGCATGGTTGGTGTCGGTAATTTTTACTTGGCACACCTCACACTCTGCATATATGCCGGTTCCATCCGTACATTTGTGCAGTTCCACCAAAATGCAGCCGAATAACCCTGTTTGCACAGATAATGAAAAAGCGTGATTACATTATAGTGGCACTAGTTGATGAAACATACACTAATAAATAGAAGAAAATATTGCGATAGTATCATAGTATGCCATGCCGCGAGGGCAAGATGGGCCCCGTGACGCCTCATACGGTATGCCTGATACTGGAAATCGACCCAAGTCTCCCCGATACACCTTCTGCCAGTGATGAACATTAATGTACATCGGTAGTACAAGGAGCGGCCTTGAGACATTCCAATCTCTATTTTTGTGCAGATCAACTAAAATTAAGCACCCCAGTTTGCAGAAACGCTTAAACATTAACAATGGGACTAGTTGATGAAACATATACTAACAAAGAGAAGCACTTTCTTTATCTACATTGGAAATGAAATGATAGAGAGGACACTCGCTCTATTTTAACTGTATTATTACTTCATTTTATCAGTGGCACTAGGGTCGAGCAGGTGGCAAACGAGGTGTACCATACATCGCAAGGATGGAGGCCGGGGGTGCTTAGACTGGGATGCTGAAGCTGGCTCTTTCAGTCCCTATCTTCCCCCCTGATGCTTCTGTGGAAGCATTTGGGTTGTAATCCAAACTTGGTCGAGCTGGTGCTGCATCCCCCTACCTGCCTAGCTTATGTGGTGAACTTGTCTCCTGCTAGTACTCAGTCTGTTCTAGTAGTAGTTGCATAACTGCGCATTTACACTGAGATGTTGTCGGATAATGGTTCTCTATGGTTGGGTTTCTTTAATGAAATCGGAGGAAACCCCCTCTTTCGATATATAAAAAAATCAGTGGCACTAGCGGTGCCAAAACATTGCCTCAAATTAATAGTGCCACTAGATTAAGGTGCAAAATAATAACATTACTGCTTTATCATGGCAGTGCCAAAACAGTAGCACAAGAGCAGACTCAACATGCAGGATCTTTGGCAAACGGTCAGACCAAAAAGGAACATACCTCATGATGGGAACCATATCTGCAGGTAACGCCATCGTAGAAGGGATGACACCAATCACCAACATGGATGATTCAATTCATGGCACCTTTTGGTGCAGTTCACCTAAAATGAAGCAATGTCCCATGAGCTAACAACTTCTTCATTTTTTTGAGAAAAGGGCTCCTGCCCCGGTTCCATTTCCATGAGATAACGAAACCCACACAGCTTCTTCTTCATTAGTTGCAATAAAATTGAGCAACATCAAGGTTGGTTGTGAAGCTCCTGGAATGTTCAACTATAATTTGGATATCATTTGTGCAGTTCAACTAAGATCAAGCGTGAAATGTATATCTTTGTTTGCACAAAAAAGGTGGAAAGGAGGGTGACTAACAAGTGATGAAACATACATCAAATGAAAAGAAACATGTTTCTTATTTGAATGGCAACCCTACAAGGACAGTAGAAATTTCTAAAGCAACTGTATTGCTAGATATTAGTGTGGGCGTTAGGATTAACTATGACAACTGTTAAATACGACATTACTTTAATGGTGCCATTGCTTCATTTTACCAACAACATTACATTAACAACTGCTACAGAGTTGGTATTTGGGCACGGGAGAGTAGGTGGACCAGGACAATTGCATTGCTAATGAAAAGAAGCAACTTATCTTAATGGGAAATTTAGCAGGACATGAAAAAAAGTGCCATTGATTCATATTACTGGAGGCATTACACTTAAAACAACATTGGTTTAACGTGTCTTTACTTTTAATAGTGCGACTGCTACATTTTACCAGTGGCATTACATAAGAGTGGCTCGAGGCAACAAACATCGGAACAAGATATCTGGGTTGGTCCCATTTTTGTTCGGTATAGCCACCTTATACTGTGTGAGGCTAGAAAATCTAGTGCTGGACTTACTCTGTTGACTTGTCCCCCAGTCACCACTTTCTTTCCTTTTTCAACCAATAGATCGGGTTTATATTGAGTTTGTACTGCGTTTCCCTTTATTTCCCTATTAGACCAAGAGACCAGTTGGATAGCCAGTCTCTGCTACTTTTCGCCCCCATTATTTCCTCTTTCGACCAAGTCCTAGATTGGTTTGAACCAAGTAGTACTAGATTCGAGTGCGTGAACTAGTTTTACCTCTTAACAGTAAAAATTTAGGTGGCTTTCGAACAGCCGATCGATACTATCTACGAGGGGGCCTGAGAAATAGTAAAAGATACAAATGCAGCGTCGTCAGGAGCTCGGGAAGTAGAGCAAGGCCGGTTTCGAAGGAAGTTATACCTGAGGGTCGCCGGGATGTCCCTAGGTGGGTGGCGGGAGGCCGGATCTGCCCACACTACGGCAGCAATGAAGAAGGGGTCGGAGGCCCTCCCTAGCCAGCGGTGCTTGGGAGAGAATGACAAGGCACGCTGATCGAGACGCACCGACAGTGGGTAAGAGCCGTCGCCGAGGACAACCGCGTGAACGTTGCACCTTCTCACCTTCCTCGGCAGAGAGGATCCGGCTGGATCTGTGACCAGCGGTGAGCAGAGAGAGAGAGTGTGTGGCCACCGCTGTTGTGTTTAGATCTGGAGAGGACGAGACAGTGTGAAGAGAGCAACACTAGCAAGCAAGCGCGGAGGCTCCTGCCTATATAGTGGAGTACTAGTTTTCTTTTGTCTACCGGAGCCGGCTTGACCTCGTCAATGACTGTCGAGAAGTCTTCATGCACGTGCCCCGGAGGCGCAGTTGTCGTCATTTTGATCTGAAGCACCGGATTATAACATATAACACAAAAAATGCCACATGACAAGAAACCATAACCTCACTACCCAAAGGAGACAACATGAATCCCGACGGACAAACTAGACGAGGATCAAAGCTCAAATTAAAGATAAACTCGTAGAAAGGGGTCCATCGATAGATGTCCTAATTAACATAGTCGGCTTGACCTAGATGGCAGCCGAGTAGTCTTCGTGCATGTGCCCCCAATGACCAACGCCTTGGAGGAACTCAGTTGTCGCTATTTAACCCTCGCAGTGATCGGAAGCACATGACACCTAATATTGCGAGATGACAAGAAACCTTTTTTTTAGATTTCTCATCAGAACTACAGCCCTGTACAACACAACCTGCACGATATGTAGACGATAGCCAATCCAGGCGTGTCTGCTGGAGTCTGGTCACATGCATGGCCGAACTGATCTTCCGTGTCATGCAGGGATCGTCCAGGCACCAACGTCTGTACAACATTTCTCTAGTACTACTATCGCTCGTCTCTCTCTTCTATTAACTCACCCGACTTGCGGGGCCGGGGAGTGTGCCTATGGCCGGTTCTCAACTGCGGTCCCACATGTGTGTGCAAACGCAATATGACGCGCCATTCGGAGAGCGGCGTGACAGACCGACCGACCGTCTGGGGTGCGACGCGAATGCGACGGGCGTGCCGTATACTCCGTACATGTGTACCGCCATTTTCTTGAGGCTTTGCTCCATGGCGCAATCCATGGAGTAATATTTAAAATTCGAGGGCGGGGCTTTTCCCACGCGGTAGGCGGGGCAGTTCCGCCTAGTCGGTTCGACAGAGACACAAGAAGATGAGGGAGTAGGCTGCTGCAAACGTAGGGCTATGTGATTTGACAGCGAGTTACTGCTGGACAGGTGGGGCCCCGTGATTTGACTTGCCATTATCATTTTACTGTGGTGCTATGACCGGCATGAGTCTCCCGATTCCTGACCACCTCCATGGTATACAGGTGCCTCTCCCAATGCTCCACCATGTAGAGGCTGGCTCTTGCATGAGAGCCCACTCCTCCACTTTTTCCTTGCCTCTTTCCTCCACATATGCAAAAATGCCATGTAAGCGGGCTTATAGCCCACTATTGTACTTGCTCATACAGGTGCTAAGCCTGCCACATAGGCATAAAGTCTGATGTGGCAAGTTAATCAAGAAGAGAGAGACTAGTTTGGTGACCCCAGGAAGAAACGGTGCTAAGCGCGTGCACCTAGGTGAAAAGACAATTTTGAGTCTATAGCTAATTAAATGAAGCAAACTTAGTAACAAAAAACTAAGCACCTATGCATTGGGGACTTGAGTTGCTAAGCCATTTAATGCCCTTAGCACCTCATCTAAGCACCATTTCATTGGAAGAGGTCACTCCTTGGCAAATGCAATAAATACTACGAAGAAAGAGATAGAGAGAAGTAAAAATATACTCTTATAGCCAACCTTATAGCTAACCTTGTTGTATGAGTGACTAAGTGATGAATATGTATGACATGCCAACATTAGATAGCCTAACGCACTGTGTTAAATCTCCTAGGGCGCGACTGCGCGAGCGACGCGATGGTCGTGGTAGGCGCGACCATGATACGGGCTGCTGGCAGCCCTTGCATCTAAGATCGAGTCGCATGCTAAGTTGCTGAAAATTTGCAGAATAACCCTCCAGGATAGGATATTCACCCATAGGTCTAGAATCACGCCATGCAACCGTTCAATCTTAGATCCAAGGGCTCTCGGAAGCCTGTATCATGGGAGAATGGAAAGCTTCGTATCACCTGTAATTTTCCCGACGCTTGACATGACATCGAAAGCCATTTAATTGGGCATCGAGTAGACATGACATCTAATTGGGCCCCCATAGTACTGTGCATGAACCCATTTATCCACCAGGCAAGCCACTACCATGCCGTTCGCGTGCCCCACTTAGCATTTTTCAATCAAAAAACCGCTGGCAGTTTGCTCCTACTCGTCCCCGGACGTCCTTTAACATTACGACAGTTCGCTCCTAGTCATCCCATCCTTTCACATTACGGCAGTTCCACTAATCCTAACCCTCCTCCCAAATCCATGGTGTCCCAAATCTCCATGATCGGCGGTGAGTACAAGGTTAGAACCATCACCGGCGATGAGTTCGACGTCATCTACACCCGTTCTTCCGCGACTGTGAAAGGATGCCTTGATCGCTTCAGACGCATGTTCGAAAACTCAAATGATGAGTGGGTCGCTGGGCTAGATGTTGAGTACACCACAACCCTGGACAAAGAGAAGAATCAAAAGGAGGAAGAGAAGATGAAGCCCGCCGTGATCCAGGTTTGCGTGCATGACTTATGCTTGGTCTACCACATATGCCATGCTGACGTTGAGTGCGAGGAATTTAAGAACTTCCTCAAGGGTGGCCTAGTCAAATTCGTTACTGTAGACTTTACGAACGACAGAATAGTCCTGGGTCGGATAGGCCTCGTTGTAGGCAAGCCCTTCGACCTCCAGAAGAATGGGCTGGTGCCCTCCCGTGATCAGCCTTCAATGCTGACCCTGGCAGGAGCCATGGTTCATCCTTCGTACGGTAAACTGAAGAAACCTCCACCCAAGTTTCATCGTGCATGGCAGTGGAATGTACTAGATATAGACCACATCCACTATGCTGCAATGGATGCCTACCTTTGTTTCAATATCTCCAAGGGTTGGATGAAGAGCAAGAGCCAAGTGTGCGGTTCAAGCAAAGAAGTATCGGCCAAGAGGAAGAGGGACAAGGACGAAGTCGAGCACGTGGACGAGGAGTCCGAGTAAGGTGGCAGTGTCGTTGCTCATGGTGGTTCTAATGCAGTGTCTACCGGATTAGTTGCTTAGTTTAATTTCAGGTGTGCTTAGTTTTATTTGAGGGGTGTGTTGTGCTGAGCCCCCAGCAGAACAATGTTATGTTCCTTCTCGTTACTTTAACTCTTCAGTACATACATACTAGTATTTCTTACAGTTCATCTTTTAGTTGATATAGTACTACCACTCGTTTCTTCACATTATATACGTACAATATATATGGCCAACATCATATAGCCAGCAGTTTAGTTGTCAATGAATTTCAGGGTGCTTAGTTTTATTTGAGGGGTGTGTTGTGCTGGACACCATTATTGTGACTCAAATCTCTTTTTCCATGTTATAATGACATAAATACCGATGGACCAACATGCCAGCTCTCCCTCTATCTCACTACAGTGAAATAAAGTGTGGGGCCTACTTGATCCCAATAGTGTTCTTATTTTTCGATAAAATTATTCGCTTGGTTACTCCTGACAAGCGGGGCCACACTTATCATTGTGAGAATCGACTTATTTTTGTCATATAACATGGTCAACGGGTTTGACGTGAAAATAACTATGTCTAATGGCATTTTTGAGCTACCATCAAACTTAACGATGTCATTTTTGAGATATCTAATTGCATTTTTGAGCAGCCATCTCACGGATCGATGGCATTTTTGAGTAGTTGTAACTTCTAATGGCAAAGTTGAGTAGTGATACACAACTAGTGGCATAAATAATAAGAACCCAAGAATTAAATAGGTATGCTAATTTCTTCAATAGAATTTAGCACCCCATTTAAGCACGTACTAGCTTTTTTAATAGTACTATATGCATAATTTGGCGACGAGCGCTCTCTATATGTACCACCTTTTTTCTTTAATTTCATCTTGTTAGTTTTGCTCCATGGCGCAATCCATCGATACTACTACCTCCGTCCTGGTTTATTGGTCCCCATTGTAATCTATGCTAAACTTTGCCCATAAATTTAACTAAAAAATATTCATGCATGTCATAAAAAAATTATATCTTTTAAAACTATATTCAAATACGAATCCAATGATATAATTTTTGTTGACATGCACTAATTAATATTTTGTTAGTTAAATGTTTGGTCAAAATTTCGCACAAATTACAAAGGGGACTAATAAACCAGGACGGAGGTAGTACTACTGTACAAAAGTATACATTTTTTAAAAGGCTAGAGGGCGGGGCAGTCTAGCATGGTCGGTTTCAAGAGAGGCGAGGGCCTTTGTGATTTGACGGCTCATTACTGCTAGAAGGCGGGGCCTTGTGATTTGACTGCTCGTATAAATGTGCCGATGACCTGAGGAGGAGCAAAGAACCGTGCGGTATACTCAAGTTTTCCATTGGAGTACGACGGAGGAGCACGAAACACGGTAGCCCAGTGCCATATGGTGATAAAAAATGATCTAATTTACTACTCATCTCATTGTTAGAATTATTCTGTTCATGCCTCACAGAGAACGTGACACGTGCGGCGAAACACCCGAAGCAAAAGAAGAAACACAGGAGAAAAAGAAGAAGGAAGATTATCGCCCCCCAAAAAGAAGGAAGACGCACACACAAGTCTGGGCGTTGCTCTCTACTACATGAAGGGTTGCTGGCCGCGGAGTCGTAACTGCTTCTTCATCGCCTCCACGACCTCCATCTCCTTGCGCATCTCCTCCGCCATCTTTTTCATTCTGTCCATGACGCAGGATTTCTCGGCGCGAGCCTTCATCATCTGTTCCACAGACGCATTTACGTACCTTGACAGCAGCCGGGTGCTCGATGCGGAGCTTCTCCAACTCCTCCTTCTGTTCCATGATGAGGGCCTGCATCATCTTCATCGAGGAACTACTCTTCTCATGTAGCTTATTCCAGCCGGCGTTCTCCTCCTTCAGCAGGTCGAGCTCGTGGCAGAGCTTTGCCTCGTCCTCCTGAAGTTGCAGGATTTCACCGGTCGCCTTCTTCTCCAAGGCAATGCTCTTCTTCAGCAGCATCACCAAGCCAGTGGTCAACTACCCCTGCTCATTGAGCTTAGCGGGCATGTCGTCGAGGCTATCCTTCAGCAGCTCCACCAAGCCGTGGATGAACTCCTTCTACTTATTGAGGTGCTTATTGAGCTGATCGGGCATGCCGTCGAGGGATAACGACTCAAGCGCCGCTAGCTCAGCATGTTTGCCTCCGCGGCTAGGGCGCTCCTGGGAGCCATCGCCTGCCTGTGAGAGATCTTTCGAGGTCTCTGCGAGGCGGCGAGCCCTCTTTTTTTTCCGCAGCCTTGGTTGCCGTTCCCTTGTTACGAGTAGTTCTCGACCTAGAGCTCTGCACACCGGCCATGGCAAGGACGGACGAAGAAGAAGGACTTATGAGGAGGAAGGTAGAGTAATTTTTGGTTAGGTAGTTCCCCTTTTTATAACCTAAGTACTAGCACTAGTACTAAAACCTGCATAGTGGGAACACGTTCAGGTTTGGTACGTACTAGTAGGTGTGAGCAGGCTTGCACTTAATTGTAGCACTAGTACTTTGGAATGTGATGGGAACAAGGTAAATATTAATTGATGGTTTTGGTTTCGAGGCCCGAAACGGCTCCTGATGAGTTTAGTGGAACATAAATTTCAAGTACTCCCTCCATCTCAATTTACAAGGCTTGCACGTGTATCTAGGTCGTCAATGTAACTTATATAAAATAATTTGTTTAACATAAAAATATATCATTAAAAAGAATGGAATATTTGAAGTTTGTAATGATATATTTTCGTAATGTATGCCTCTTATTAAGTTGGTCAAATTAACGACCTAGGTACACGTGCAAGTCTTGTAAACTGAGATAGAGCGAGTACTACACTACTCAAATGCGGTCTCACAAGTCAGTGATGTAACTGGTCGTACATGTCAGACCAAGCCGATGCGTGTCCCTTCGGTGAGATGCGGGTCCGACCGACCGTTTGTTGGTGCGACCGACCGTAAAGTATTACGCGATGGAGACTTCTGGTTGTGGCTTCGGTTGATTGTCACGACCAAGCATTCTAAAACTAGGAATAAATCAATTACCATATTTTTCCAAACGACCAAGTATTTTCATAGGAACACAATACATATAGATGGAGTGATTGTCAAGGTTGCAAACCGACATGGCGTTGCAAGTTCACTACAACAGCAACCGACTAGGTCACTGCATCCCTAGCAGCGAAGGAGGGTAGCTGACCTCGCCTACGATGCATGCCCAGCGGCCGCACCTCAACTGGTCCCTGGATTGGCTTCTCCTACCACCCATTTGAACAGTTGCACCGGCTACTGATGCCATTGCGCAGGCATGCGCGTTCTTTCCTTCGCAGTCGACTCCGTGAATATGATCTCTGCCTTTAGCCCTAGCTGAAAATCAACACGACGCTGCCAGATGCTGACATCCCTCAGCATCTCTCCCCTGAGATCGACTGGTGCCTCCGCCTTGTGCTACGCTAGGCGCAGCTCCTTGGAACTTCTCTCCAATCGATGCGACACTTCCTCGATCCGATTTGCCCTTGTTGCCCACCACCTGAAATGCAGCCCTGGCATGTCCTCCGGTGCCACTGATCTGTGATTCTAGAGCAATGGATCCCCTCTAAAACACATGTGGGTTTCTCTCAAAGGCGGCAGTGCTACGGGCCGCAGCGAGAGGGCAGCCCGCGGGATCCTGGGATCTAAGGTATTATCCATGGCGGGATCCGGTGGGCAAGGTGGGGAGGCGAGCCTAGGTGCTGGGAGAGCCCTACGAGGCTAAGATAAAGATAGTACTACTCCACTCTGTCCATATTTAAATACAAAGGCCACCAATAGTAGCCCTGGCAAAATTTGGTCATGCTGCCCGTGTCCTGGTTTATTGGCCCCCTTTTTTGTGCCATTTTTATGACATGCATAAATATTAGTATGTTACTTAAAAATATGGTCAAAAATTGGCACAGAATACGAAGGAGACCAATGGAAGTAGCAACCCATGATTTAACTACTCGCATGAATGCAGTGGAGTAGTAATGTCTTTCTTCCTCCCTCACGTCCACTCAATTTGCATGCGCTGTATTAATTGACCATCAATGAAGTGAAGGACTTTACACGCGTCAAATTATCACATGGGGTGGATCTTCGTACAAAAATGCGTCCCCCCGTGTACCCGCGTGTGCATGCGAGGGAATGAGTGCGTGTGTGGCATGTGTGCACATCTTCGCTTCGTGCATGTACCACCAGTGTGCCTCAGAGAGGACGAGTACATTCTTCTGGAATAGCAGAACATCATTGTGATCAACCCACACAAGGAGGTCGCGACAACGCCTCCACATGTGCCATGTGGCTTCAAGAACTATAAGAGAGACACCGTGTAGTGTGCCATTGGAATTCTAATTTACGTGTTTTGCACATACTCGAAGTACTAGTAAGGTACACGTGCATTGCACGCATCAGATTTGGCAACCAAATTATTAATAAATACCGCACTATATCATGTAAGCTTTGAGTCATGTATGCCTGATGTAGACATTCGTTTAATTCTTATAGTTCATCTCATTCAAAATCAATTAGTTTTTATAAAAAGCTAGGGCCTCTTTGATTCGTAGGATTTCCAAAACGCGGGAATAGGCATGGGATTAGAGTGGAATGTCGTCTTGAATCCTACAGGATTGTACGAGTGTTTGATTGTGCATAGAAAAAACGCAGGATTCTTTCAAAGAGGTTTGAGTGGATGGGATGGTTCCTATGAAATCTAGTGCAAATGAATCCTATGGAAAAAATCCTGTGGTTTACAATCCTACGAATCAAACAACCAAGATAGGAAAAATTCCTAAGGATTAGAATCCTCCAAAGTTCCTTTGAGAATCCTTTGAATCAAACAAGCCCTTAATCTGTTTTATGATTCATGGAATTGTGCGCTGTAAAGCATAAAGTAAGAACAAATAATGGCAATTCAACTAGAAAAAAAGTTTGGGCAGTTATGATAAGGAAGATTCTATAACAAAGGAGAAGCACTTGTGTTTTGAGGTTTGTGCATTATGCTTAAGTTCAACCATGGAGTCTGCTAGATTGTACATGTGGCAAAATCCGGTGGGGGGCTAGAAGATGGTGCGAGGGGCCAAGTGGAGGGAGACTATGAAGGAGTGCACAAGTGCGAGATCGATATTTAAAGAGAGGGGGCGAGAACATGCGCTGTTGCACGCAGTGGCGGAGCCAATAAAAATAAATGAGCTAGGGGGCCAAGTATTGCTAATCCTTTACGAGGAGAGCCAATTAATCAACTTAAACCATTTTACCAGCAATTGTCTAATGATCACATCCATATTAGCCTCGATATATAGTGATGTTAGGGGGGGGGGGGGGCGGGGCCCTTGCTGCCCCTGTCTTCGCCATTGTGCGCGCGTCTGAGAGATGAAGCGGAAGGCATGGATGATGAGAGGGCGACGTTGGATATATAATTAATGTGGGTGTATTAGCTATGTAATCCTATATAGAGAGGTATAGATTGATCGATGTGGACGTGGGAAAGAGGGTGAGACCTCACTAGATATATAGATTGATCGGTTTGTGTGGAAAACTAGGAAAGACCTAGCTATACACACACACACATAGAGGAACATCAATCGTTGCGCTTGTACGTGAGAGATAAAGAATGCCCGATATGATGGAGAGGGGGAGGTGTGTGTGCATGCATGGGAGACCGACCTAAAGAAAAAGATTGCATGTGTGCGATGGATAATGCCGACTAGTAGTGTGTGTGCATGCATGCACGAGAGAAAGTTAGTGGTACAATTATAAAGAGAAGATGACTGTGTGGGTGTAAAACACTAGGTGAGGTCATAATCAATGTAAAGTTGAATTCAAATATTTGAATAAGAGATCATGATGTTTGAAACCCATGCATGCATGAATATAACTGAGATATGCGTGGTGTGGTTTGGAAACGAGCATGTTGTACTGTATACACATTGAACAAGGTCAGACTGATTTGAATTTGAGATACCGATGGCAGACATCGTTTGGCCACATTGCATCCATGCATGGACACACTATTCTAATTGGAGATGATGGGTGGATTTCGCATCACATATCTATATCTATACCCCTATATATTATATTTTATATGTTTTATATAGTGTGCGGAAAACTTTAACTTTGAAAGATGGTCGTTGGATGAAGCCAATCCGATGGTGCAGAGGTGGAAAATTTGAGCACTACTGGTCGTTGGATATAATCTAGATTCCACCAGATTTTGCCACATGTATAATCTAGAAGACTCCATGGTTGAACTTAAGCATAATGCACAAACCTCAAAACACAAGCACTTCTTCGTTGTTCTAGAATCTTCCGTATCAGAATTGCCCAAATGTTTTTCTACATGGTTTGCCATTATTTGTTTTTACTTTATGCTTTACAACACACAATTGCATGAATCTTAAATTAGATTAGCTTTCTTATAAAAACTAGATGATTTTGAATGAAATGAACTATAAGAATTAAACGAACATCTACATCATGCATATATGACTCAAAGCTTACATGCTGTAATATGGTATTTATTCATAATTTGGTTGCCAAATCTCATGCGTGCAATGCACGTGTACCTTACTAGTCTAAATGGTGTTTGTGTGTGTGTTGTGCGTGTTAAACACATTGTACGCAGTATCATACATGGTTTAGATTCCGAACATCTAGCTAGAGCATACATGTACTATGATTTGAATTCAACATAAAATGGATACATATATTTGAATTTGAGATCGTATGTACATGTAGTTTGTATTTATATAGGAATTTACTTCTCCTATACTCATGTCATGTGTTGTGAAGATAATATTTAGATGGTTGTATAACTAACCCGAGTACAATCCCATTCAAATAGGGAAAATGTACTCAAATTTAGTCCATATGCTAGACAACACACATTTCTTTTTTTATTGTTGAGGGAAGTGCAAATTGTTTTGCTACTGTACACGTTATGTTTGTTGTCCCGAATTTTTTAGTTTTTTTGTTGTATTTGAATGCATTTATAGTAATATAGTAAAACGGGACATGGCTCTCTTTAGTGATGAGGTGCGAATTGTCTTTTTTTGGGTACACATTAAGCTTGTTCTCCCGAAATTTCAAGCCGCGCCTTGTTATGCCGAAATTTCAAGCTAGCATCTATGTCTATCGTGCTGCGAAACTCCCACCTCTTCAACCCACGCCTTGTTACCCTGAAATATTTAAGATATATCTTTGTCTCGTTGTGCTCCGAAAACTCCCTCCATCTCAACCCGCGCCTTGCTATCCCAAAATTACAACGCGTGCGAAAACTCCCACCTCCTGCGAAATCCCGACACGCGAAATGCCCGTGATACCCCTGAACCGAAAGAACTGCCTAGCTCAAATTGGTGGGGGTACTTTTGTAACTTACCCCACATTTTGGACAAGCGCGTCCCTAAGCCATTGTTTCCCACTCCCATCCCATCAGCCCACCCACTCGTACACCGAGCCCGGGAAAACCCGCGAAGCCCCACACCCTCCTCCGTCCGCCACCCAGTCGGAGCCTCTTCCCCGACGACGTCGTCCACAGCAACACCTCGACGTCCCTCATCCACCGTACCAGATGAGGATACGTCATCGATCTCGTCGTCTCCGGTTCAGCCACCCCGTCCTCCACCTCCAAGGAGCTGCCCCGACGTTCCCCTCGTCTTTTGCGCCACCTCCATTCCCACACCGCCGTCTTCACCCGCACCACCGGAAGAGCATCATCATCACTGTTTCCTCGAATGAAGCTGAGGCCTAATCGGCGCCACCAAAGAGGTTGTACACTAATCGCCGCATTTTCTTCTTGATTCGATCTCACGGTGCTGCTGGCGCTCGGTCCCGAGCCGACATGGCGCGGCTCCATCCACGGCAGCGTCGCCGGCCCACTTCATCCACGGCGTCGCTCCATCGGCGGCGACGTCCACATCAGTAGGAAATGTTGTTGCTTTAGATCTCGCTCGTGCTGCTGCTCTGCTCTTGCTCTCGGTCCCCTGCCCGATCTGCTCTTGCTCTTGCTCGCGCTGCTGCTCTCGCTCTTGCTCTTGCTCTTGCTTGCGATGCTGCTCTCGCTCTTGCTCTTGCTTGCGATGCTGCTCCGATTTAGCTACACTTCAGTCGACTGAATCAACTTTTGGGTTAGTCGATTTTCAGGGGGTGGGGGGGGGCTCGCCGGAGTTAAGGAAGAACCACCCACAGCGGGGAGTGGGGCTCGCCGAAGAGGTACCCCACTATCTATCTTAGGGTTCAGGGTGGGGGCGGTGGTGGGGCGGTGGCGTGGGGATCGCCGGAGAAAAAGCTCGCCACGGGGGGGCTTAGAGGGATGGCCGGGGCGGCGGTGGGAAGTGGTTTCGGGGCGGGCGGGGTGGCGGTTTAGCCACTGGTGGCTGGCAGCTCAGGGGGGTGGAGGTTGAAGATGAACTGCTACACAAACAGCCGCCCCGGCTCTCGCACGGGCTGGTGCTACTGCTTTTCTGCTACTAGTGCGTTCAGTTTCGAAAGTAAAATTCAGTTTCGACAGGAAAATTCAGTTTCAACAGTTAAGTTCAGTTTCGATAGTTAAATTCAGTTTCAACAATTAAGTTCAGAGATGAGCGGCTGATGTATTTTACATCTAGCACTTTGTGGTTATGTATTTTACGTCATCTATCGGAGATGCTATTAGAATTCCACTCAGGTTAACGATGTCTCTCTTGTCCTACTTCAGCCTCGGGCTGTACAACTCACCGGAGCTGCTCCAACGGCGAAACCCTCCATCACAGCGGAGCAGTACCCCGGGCTCCATCTCCAGACGCCTAAGATCTTCTTCCCCTCCTCCGACAGCCAAGTCAGCTGGAGCGTCCTCACCGACCAACCCAATCACGCTGAGATCGACATGGCTTCGCCAAAGAGGTTGTACACTTGTTGCATCTGTTTTTTACTCTACATGTTATATATATTGTCCACTGAGCACACGTAGTAATGTGAAATACGATTATTTTATCCTTCTATATGACAAGCAGTGAGGTAGCAGGAAACTTAGCTATCCGTGATGGACTCTCTTGAACGCTGTCATTATTTATCTCCGTGCGTTTGAGCTGTGCATTTGTGGATGGGCCTGGGAGTTGAGCTAGTAGGGCAGTGGCCTGGGTCCAAAGTAGTAGAAGTAGCACAAAAACATTTTTTGAGTGTAGGCTTTTCCCTGCTCAAGCCTGCCTACCAGAATCACTAGTGCTTGAAAGGAAAAGTGAAGGAAAAACATAGGAATTGGAAAGTTTCCTATGATACTACTATTCATGCATTTGGTTCAAAGGAATGGAGCGAAGGAAAACTCAGGATTTGTTCCTTTAGTGTCTCCTTGAAAGAAAAACCATAGGAATTTTAATTTTCACTTGTCCTCCTTTTCAAATTCCTATTCATGAAGCACAAGACTAAGAGATAGTAGCATAATAGCATTATAAACGCACATTTTCTTGTGGTTTGACTTAATCTGACCATGCTTCTTTGCATCCTATGATCTTCCAATTCTTGTGAACCAAACACCCAGATTGGCAGAAATCCCGTGTTTTTAAATTCTGTGTTTTGCATGTGCATTCCTATCCTATTCCTGTCTATTTCCTATCCCTGCATTGTTAGAATCCTCAAATTCAAACAAGCCCTTACACAATTACTTCGGTTACAGATATGTGTCAAAGAAAACCTTGTGTGGTTTGTCCTGCTCCTGCTGCGCTGTGTTCCACCCCAGCTCAGCTGCTCCAATGACGGAAGGGTTCACCACAGCAGGGATCCACTCTCCAGACTGCCTTTGGCCACCTCAGATCTTCTTCCCCGCCACCGGCAGCCACGACAACTGCATTACCATCATCAACTGAGCAGATGACCTTGAGGACTACACGGGTCCGCAAGAGAGGTCACACTCTTCCGTGTTTGCTTAAGTTATGCATTGCTTAATATGATGACATGCTACTTTATCGTCGTGTTCACCCATTAGACTCCGAGTCAGGTCCAAACTAATGCTGAAACTTGAGTTTTTAAATGGTTGTGGGGTACATATTGGGGAAGCAATCAGTACAATCTGTCTACTATCTGGTTAATCTCGGGTGTCTACTATGAGTTTCATGTTGGGTGCAAAAACATTAAAGGAGCCATTATCTGTATTTTTTATCTAAAGCTATTATCTGCCTGCTATCATTGGTTTTTTTGTCTATCCACAGTTTGCTACCATCACTCTGGATTTGTACATGCACTCCTTACATAATCTCACTATGTTTTATTCCTATGCATGTCAGTTATCGTACACAATGGAACTGAACATGTAGAGAAAAAGAGACGAGCCTTGCGTGGCAATAAAATTTCATGCAGACTTCGCTCCATGGTGGGTGCAAAGGCAGCCCCCTCCAACCATTTTGGATTGTAATCAAGAGGAAGATAACTATTTTGAGCAGGATTCAGAAGGAGAAGACCACTCCTATTTACCCCCTGAGGTCTTCGCTCTAACTTGGCATGCTGATGTTGGTAATATCATGCATATGGTGCCTTGCATTACTTACTTTATGCATCAAATATGTCATATGCTTAGTTTAGACATGCTTTGTGTGAATGCCATCTGTTTAGTTTCTTTATCGTATATGTGAATCATGCAATGCCATCTTGTTTAGCCAGGCATCATATATGTGAATATTGCAATGCCACCCTGGTTAGCCAGCCATCTTATATGTGAATTATATCATGCCATCATTTTTTTATTACGTGTTAAATTTGTCAGCAATTTTAGTACATTCAATTACTCTTCCTATGCATCAGCCATTTGGCATGGTCAGGGAAAAATCTGGAGTGGAAATAAGGTCTTCAGAGCAGACAATGCTATCTCACGAAGTGCATGTCCTGCTGGTTACGGATAGCTCCTTAGAGGAGGATTCAGAGACAGATAACCAGTCCTACTTCCCCCCCGAGGTGCATGCTCTAACTTGGCAGTGTTATGTTGCTCATACCATGCGTATGGTATCTTGCATTGCTATGTCATTGTGCTTAGTTTAGACATGCTTTGTGTGAATGCCACCTGTTTAGTGTCTAATTACCATATATGTGAATTATGCAATGCCATCTTGTTGTAAGACATTATATATGTGAATTATGCAATGCTATCTTGTTGCAAGGCATTATATATGTGAATTATGCAATGCCATTCTATTTAGCCAAGCGTCATATATGTGAATTATATCATGCCATCCTTTTTTTGTATTTCTCGTTGCATTTGCCGACAATGTTTTTATATTCAACTGTTCTTCCTGTGCATCAGCCATTTGAATTGGTGATGGAGAAATCTGGAGTGAAAACAAGGTCTTCAGAGCAGGCAATGCTACCTGCTGAAGCAGATATCTTGCTGGTTACATATAGCTCTTCAGAGGAGGATTCAAAGGCAGATGACCAGTCCTATTATCCCCCTGAGGTGTATGCTCAAACCTGGCAGGGTTATATTACTCATATCATGCATATGTTGTATTGCAATGCTTAGTTTTTACATCATATACACAATATTGAATACCATCTCCTTAGTTGACACATCATATACGCGATTGCCCTCTGCTCACTTTGTTAGTATATAAATCATATATTTCAATTATATCATGCCATGCTGTTTACATAGACAACATGTGTCTGAATTATGGCATGCCAACCCATTTTCTAAAGACATAATATAGTTATATCATCTCATCCTGTTTACATAGTCATCATATTTTGAATTATGTCATTCTATCCGTGAATTATATCATGCCATCATGTTTCCATCATCGGCATGTTTGTGATTTATGGCATCGAACCACTTTAATAGACACATCATATAGTTATATCATGTCATCCTTTTTACATAGTCATCATATTTTGAAGTATGTCATTCTATCATGTTTAGTTAGCCATCATACATGTGAAACTGTGTCATGCTATCCTGTTTAATTAGCCATCATATATGTGAAATTATGTCCTGCGATTTTGTTTGGTTAGACAACATAAATCTGAATTATTTCATGCCCTGTTTTCTTCCCTACTATCCATTGCACCTATCCATCTTACAATGTTTGTACATTCAATTACTTTTCTTGTTTATCAGCCATTTCAATTGGGAGGGGTGATGGCAGTATCTGTGGGAGTAAAAACACGGTCTTCAGAAAAGATCGTGCTACCTATCGATGCAGATAGAACCACGGTTGTACTTGCCCAGGAACCAGCCCCACCACACATAACCCAGACTCATGCAGATTGTACCCAGTTGGACAGAGAACCAGCTACACCCCTTCTAACCCCAACCCCTGCAGATAGTAACCCAGTTCCAGTTGACACAACACCGTCTCCACCACAGAGCACCCAAACACGAGCAGTTAGTAAGGAAATTGCAGTGCCCAAATCATGAGGACCACCACTCCGAACCCCAAGTCAATGCTTAAAGCAGAAGAAGAATTGTTCTCAGGTCTAGTTCCGTAGCTATGGTTCATACTACTTTGCTCTTGCATCACTGTATTTACTCATACCAACTAATTTCAAATTTGAAGGATGCAATTGAAACTCCAATGGCGCAACAGGTATGTTTTAAACCTGTTTCTTTAACGTGTTTGCTGTTGTAACTTGCTCTATGTTGATTTTAGTTTCAATTGAATAAACATGTTCTCATGGCATGCACATTACAAGTGTTGTTATTGCTGTGTAGTTTCCCACACTTATATTTTGTCTATGCTGCTTTGTCTTGAATAGATATGATTCGAACTGTCTCTATCTTGATTTGGCAACACAAACTAGAATGATATAGACCATACAGTGACCATACTACATAGATATATGTTTGTTTCATGCTGTTATCCTATCCACCTTACTACTGAACTGTTTTACCAAAATGAGTTTCATATACAACATGGCAAACCTGTGATGTGTTTGTTTGTTTCTCTTTTATTACGCGGATAAAATATTGGAGAAGAACCCCATTATGCAATGGTAAAGGAAGTAATGCAAATAAGGTAGATAGTGAGACATCCCTGTTGGTCTCCAAGAAAGCTGATAAAAACTATATTGAAGACACTGAGACAACCCCAAAGTCCTGTCTTGATGTAGTGTTCGAGTTACTGGCTACTACTGCTGGCACCAGCTCTTCGAACTCGCCGCCTGAATCAGTTCGGCTTCTTGAGTCTCAACTTCAAGTTGAAAGACATCGATCAGATGTTATGCGACAGGAAGCCGAAGGACTGAGGAAGTCCCTGCAGAATTCAGATGCATACTTTCTGGTGCAACAGCAAGTGCTGGAGGATTTAAGCGCCAAACCAGAGAAATTTAATATGCTTGCTAAGCATCTTGCCAGCATTATGGGTACCCAGGATATTGTTTATTGAGCTCTTCTGAAGTGGTTTCAGTTCTGGACTTGTTTTGCTGTGGCGTTTATTTGCACTGGTCGCCAGCTTTGACAACCAGTGTATATGATATGCTGCTTTGTTCCCTATATTTGCACTGGTGGCAAACTTTGATGCCCAGTGGATGTAATATGTGTAATAGCCGTGGTAGCCTAGCATAAGTTGCTTGCTTATTTAGTTCCTTGTTGTCTTGTTTATTTGTTTGCTTCTAGTCAGTGCAGTTCTTTTTCCGTGGTTTGCTAGTGGCTGCAATAACCTATTTTTTAAAATTAGGCCACAATAACCAGGGGCTACATATTTACTGTAGTTACCATGGGCCTCCTACGGGCCATAGAAACAATGGGACTTCTAAGGGCCGTAGAAACAATGGGCCTTCTACGGGTCGTAGCATCAATGGGCCTTCTACGGGCCGTATGATCGATCGGCCAAACATGGGCCAATAACAGACCGCATTATGGGTCGTAAACGGGCTAGATTTGGAATCATCCATTCATGGGCCGACAATAATGGGCCGTCGTTAATCGACCATATTTGATGACGCTATGAAAACGGCCCAACGGATTAACGGGCCGCAAACGGGCCGATTGTAACCACAGGCTGAATTTGGCCCAAAAGCAGAAAAGGCCAATAACGGGACGTAAGTAACGAATGCTGGAAATGAGCCCAAGAATAAATAGGCCCTGAGAAGGCCGAAAGATAACACGGGTTGGAAACGGCCCAATGGAATAATGGGACGTTAATGGGTATAAAGCGGTACACTATTCATTGCGGGCTAGATTCACCACGAGCCCTTAATGGGCCAAGACTTACAAATGGCCTCGTATGGGCTGAAGGACATCATGGGCCATACATGGGCCGGAAGTTACAACGGGTTGGAATCATATTGGACGGCCCAGATGAAGCTACTGGTCTTAATTCTGATAGGCCGTAACGGGTCGTGAGTTAGCGGGCCATAAATGGGCTATATATGAACAAGCCGTTAACAGGCTTTCTGTGGGCCGGCCCGTTACCTTTTGACCAAGTCAAACAGGCCGGCCTTTTCACCGGAATGGGCCTCTATTGGGTCGTGCCACGTGTCGACGTATCATATGCGCCTCCTGTCCAATGAATGGACGACATCTGTCATAACGGTGAGCCAACACATATTTCCTCCGGCCAATGAGAATTTTACACGTGGAAAATCCTCATTGGTCCGGGCTGTTAGCGGGTTATCGGATCCAAAACCGGACCTGATGGCTTAACGGTGACCCGTTACGGTGGATGCCACGTGTCGGTCACCCTTGACGAAAGCACTTCCATGACGCGACATTTATCATCATGGAAGTGGACACTTCCATGATGATAATTTTGGTAATGTCATGGAACACTTCTACGATAGCACAAGTATGACTATCTTGATTCTGTCATAAAATCGTCATGGACGTACATGCATGACAGAAAACATGACCTACTGTGACAAACACGTATCATCACGGAAGTGTATTTTTTTGTAGTGTCTAGATCCGATCTTGCAAGTTATAGTCACCTACTACGTGTTATGATCCGGCAACCCCGGAGTGACAATAGTCGAGACCACTCCCGGTGATGACCTTAGTTTGAGGAGTTCATGTATTCACCATGTGTTAATGCTTTGTTCCAGTACTCTATTAAAAGGAGGCCTTAATATCCCTTAGTTTCCTTATGGACCCCGCTGCCATGGGAGGGTAGGACAAACGATGTCAAGCAAGTTCTTTCCATAAGCATGTATGACTATTTACGGAATACATGCCTACATTATATTTATGAACTGGAGCTAGTGCCGTATCGCCCTAGGTTATGACTGTCACGTGATGAATATCATCCAACAAATTATGTATCCAATGCCTATGAATTTATCTTATATTGTTCTTGCTAAGTTACTACTGCTATCGTTACTGTTGCACTTGCTACAAAATTGCTGCTATCACTGTTACCGTTACCATTGCTGCTGCTACTATTATCAAAACTATCATATTACTTTGCTACTGATCACTTGCTGCAGATAATTAATCTCCAGGTGTGGTTGAATTGACAACTCAGCTGCTAATACTTGCAAATATTCTTTGGCTCCCCTTGTGTTGAGTCTATAAATTTGGGTTGAATACTCTACCCTCGAAAACTGTTGTGATCCCCTATACTTGTGGGTTATCAGAGCCTAGTTGATATCTTTTTTCTTTGTTAAAATGGCTAGCCCAGTTCTTTTTTTTGGAGAATACCGAACCAAGGCCTACTTGCTTTACTCGGCCCGGCTGGGCTGCAAATCTTTCAAGACGAGGAGGGATGTAAGTAGTAAGAAATGGGCTTCCCCAGAAAATGGGCTATAAGTAGTAAGAAATGGGTTGTAAATTTTTAAACCAAAGCCAACCGACAATTACATTCAAATATCGTTTTTTCTGGATTTCTCTACTCTTATAAAAAGCAGAGTTGGTGGTGATGGTGTGCCTGCCATCTGCAATATAGGCCGTCCGATCTATATTTAACGGATAGGAAGGAAACTATGACAATTTACCCGCACTCCTCTCCACATTTCTAGATAAGGCCTTCCCTCGTTCATCCTTTTCTCCCACAAGATAAACTGCTCATACAAATGCATCTTGATGTTCCGTGCAGCGCACGAGCATCTTGCTAGTCAATATTTTAAATTTCATTCTTGCGGAGATTTTTTTATGTTTTGATATAATTTTTAAAAAATTATTTTTAACGTGACTCGACATTTTGTGACTAAAAGAGTTCGGACCCCACCGAAATATGCAAAAAAAAAATTTGAATTTTTTAGCAGTGCCCAGAATATGGTCTGTAATGCTAATAAAAAGAATATGGGCTTCAAGTATCCTTAAGAATTAGCAAATGGGCTATAAATTATTGAAAATAATGTCTAATGGGTTGTATGCTCTTTTCCACAGATTTGGAGGCTGACTTCTGGGCCTACTAGGTTGGTGATGACGTTGTCCTAAAAATTGTTTTGACGCGTATGCAAGGCTTTGTCAACTTAGTCAACACAGAGCAGTGACTGTTGGATGTCCATTGATATGTCCATTTTGCATCATGTTTTCTTATTGTTATTTATGATGTTTTTATCCAAAATAATGCTTTTCGGAGTAATTCTAATGCCTTTTCTCTCATAGTATGCAATGTATACACAAAGAGGGAGAATTCCGGCAGCTGGAAATCTGGACCTGGAAAAGCTACGTCAGGCCACCTATTTTGCACAACTCCAAACAAGCTGAAACTTCACGAGGATTGTTTACGGAATATTTGAGGATTATTGGAGCAAATAACTACCAGAGGGGGGCAACCAGGTGGGCACAACCCACCTGGGCGCGCCAGGGAGCCCAGGCGCACCCTGGTGGGTTGTGCTCACCCAGGGCCACCTCCGGTGCCCATCTTCTGGTATATAGGTCATTTTGACCTGAAAAAATAAGGAGAAGACTTTCGGGACGGAGCGCCGCCGTCTCGAGCGGAACTTGGGCAGGGGCATTTTTGCCCTCCGGTGGAGCGATTCCACCGGGGGAACTTCCCTCCCGGAGGTGGAAATCATCGTCATCATCATCACTAACAACTCTCCCATCTTGGGGAGGGCAATCTCCATCAACATATTCAACAACACCGTCTCATCTCAAACCCTAGTTCATCTCTTGTGTTCAATCTTGTTACCGGAACTATAGATTGGTGCTTGTGGGTGACTAGTAGTGTTGATTACATCTTGTATTTGATTACTATATGGTTTATTTGGTGGAAGATTATATGTTCAGATCCAATATGCTATGTAATACCCCTCTGATATTGAGCATGATTATCATTTGTGAGTAGTTAATTTTGTTCTTGAGGTCACGGGAGAAATCATGTTGCAAGTAATCATGTGAACTTGATATGTGTTCGATATTTTGATAGTATGCATGTTGTGATTCCCTTAGTGGTGCCATGTGAACGTCGACTACATGACACTTCACCATGTTTGGGCCTAAGGGAATGCATTGTGGAGTATCAATTAGATGATGGGTTGCGAGAGTGACAGAAGCTTAAACCCCAGTTTATGCGCTATTCCGTAAGGGACCGATTGGATCCAAAAGTTTATTGCTATGGTTAGAATTTATTCTTAATACTTTTCTGATAGTTGCGGATGCTTGCGGGAGGGTTAATCATAAGTAGGTGGTTTGTTCAAGTAAGAACATCACCTAAGCACCGGTCCACCCACATATCAAATAATCAAAGTAGCGAACAAAAATTGAACCAACATGGTGAAAGTGACTAGATGAAATTCCCGAGTACCCTCAAGAACGCTTTGCTTATCATAAGAGACCGTTTTGGCCTATCCTTTGCCTCAAAAGGATTGGGCTACCTTGCTGTACTTTTTTTTACTACTATCGTTACTTGCTCGTTATAAATTATCTTGCTATCAAACTACTCCGCTACTTACAATTTCAGCACTTGCAGACATTACCTTACTAAAAACTACTTGTCATTTCCTTTTGCTCCTCGTTGGGTTCAACACTCTTACTTATTGAAAAGAGCTACAATTGATCCCCTATACTTGTGGGTCATCATCCATCCAACGGCCATCGTGCTTCTTCAATCTCTGATCTTCCTGCTCCAGCCGCCCAAACTAGCGCCGGCGGGACTGCCTACTCCCTCCTCCTGTGGCTGGCTGTGCCGCCGCCAGGCCATCCCTCTACCCACCTGCACATCCTGTTATTTTCCGGTGACGTTAGCCTCACCCCGCAGCCGACCAGTCAGCCCTCGTACTCCCCTCAGCATGGGCATCCGCTGCTGTGGCTTCGCCGGCTCCGAGTCGTTCCCTTCATGGGCCTCGCTCTCGTCCATCGCGTTTGTGCTCTCGGCGCGGCGTGGTCAACATGGTCAACAAACAACAGCCATCGGAAGAGGGATGTAAGTGGAGAGGCTGACAGTAGGGACCCACACAAGCAAGTGCCTCCTTATTACGCGAAAACAGTGGGGCTTCTCCGGGTCGTTCCAGTCTGGGGCCTCACTGTCGTCCACCACCCTGGTGCTCTCGGCGGCGTGGTCAACATGGTCAATGAACAACATCCATCGGAAGAGGACTATACATGGAGAGGCTGACAGCTGGGCCCACGGCCGCACGCAAGGAAGTGCCTCCTTATTACGTGCAAAATAATGATTCCTCCACCTGATAGCTGGGACCCACCGGAAGGTCCTTTGTATTTCATGAAAAAAATGTTCCTCCCGCTGACAGCTCGGACCCACCAGCTATATCTTTGCATGCAAGGAAGTGCCTCCTTATTATGCACAAAAAAATGAATACTCCCCCTGCTAGCTGGGACCCACCATAGTGGGAGGCTGACTTGTGGGCGTACTATAAGTTAACATGGACGGAGGGCTTTGTCAACTTAGTCGATATGAACGATTCTAGCTCCAGTGACCGTATGATGTCCATCCAACGGCCGTAGTGCTACTTCAACCTCTGGTCTTCTTGCTCCAGCCGCCCAAACCAGCGCCGGTCGTGCCGCCTGCTCCTGCCTCCCGCGGCCGGCTCTGTTGTCGCGCAGGCCTCACCGCCCCACCCTACTTGAACCTCTGTCCATGCCATCCGTCTACTCACCCACAACCCCTGTTATTCTGCGGCAACGGCAACCTCACACCGCTGCCGAATGAGTCAATCCTCGTACTCCTCTTCGCATGGGGATCCACTGTCGCGTCTTCCCCGGCTCTGCATCGTCCCCTTCCTAGGCCTCGCTGTCGTCCACCGCCTTGGTGCTCTCGGTGTGTCTTGGTCAATGTGGTCAAGGAACGACTTCCATCGAAAGAGGACTGTACGTGGAGAGGCTAACAGCTAGGTCCATGGTCGCAGCAAGGAAGTGCCTGACAATGACATGTACCTAGGGTAGGGTAATGGACCTGACCTAGACACCCTCCCCAAGGACACTGCCCTAGAGTCAAAGGCATTCAAAGTACATCAGCGTCTACCGATTGAAATCACCTCAAAGTGCAACCCACTCGACTAACAATTCCACTCGGTTAACCCAATTCCATTCGACCATGATGTAATCATTCGACCATATCAGAAACCACTCGGAGTACAGAAGGTCTAAAGTCACTTAGGATGGCAACGGTCAGGCGTTCACTCTGTAGTCTTAATGATCATTTATATGTCTTTATTGTTGGCGTTACCAGTAACGTCCCACCTTAATGTACATTGAACCCCTTGTAACATGGGCTTGCTAGGGTCCTGGCGCACTCTATATAAGCCACCCCCTCCACTGGCACAAGGGTTCGCACCCCCTGTAACTTCACGCATAATCCAGTCGACCAAGACTCCGGGCACCGAGACATAGGGTTGTTACTTCCTCCGAGAAGGGCCTGAACTCGTAAATCTTGCGCGCACAATCTCACCGTAGCTAGGATCTTGCCTCCTCCTACGTACCCCCATATTCTACTGTCAGACTTACTCACACGATAGTTTGCGCCCACCGTGCGGCAGGTGTCTTAGCGACTTCCGGTGAGGTTGCGATTTTCTCGATCTCCATCATCATGGTTTCCGGCGGTGGTTTGGCTGAGGGTCGCGAGATCCGTCTCGGCGCGCTCGTTTTCATTGCCGATGACTCCGCCTGGCTCCAGGAGGCCCCCCTCGACATCGAGACGCTCCCCGTCTGCGGGGCAACGGACTTTTGCCCGTTCGTCCACGGCGTCCTTCTGCGGCAGTCGTCGACCCAGTATCGGTCGGCTCCCGTAGCATCTTCGCTCCCCGCTGCTCGTCGCCGCAAGCAGTCTGGTCGATCGCGGCTTCACCGGTGGGTAAAGCATGCGGTGGCCCGTCAGTCGGCCACCCCTCAAGTCGCGGCAATCGAGCCCGACGAATCTCTTTACGGGCTATTCGACCTGTCGACTGGCTCCGTCGAGACCCTGTCCGAGTGCGACAGCAGTGACCCTGCGGCAGAAGTCCTGATGGTCGACACGCCGCGCAGCCCACCTGGTTTCCGTCGCAGCGGCGACGGCGATGGTGGCGGTGATCCATCGCATGTTCACGAGGAATATCGTCCTGAAGCCCTCACTTCGCAGTAGGGGGATGAGTTGTACCATCGCAACATGGAGGCCCTCCACACTCCCATCGTCGGAGAGACCTCCGTGGCCCGGGCCTTGGAGGCTGCGCGCCTGGCCACTTTGGCTGAGCGCGCGCGGCTGGAGAACCTTCAACATGCACTCGACAAGCGGGCTTGACGATAGATTCCTGAATCCAGTTCACGGCAGCGACAATTGTTCCCGCCTGAACCTCAGGTATACCGCACTCCGATTCAGAATCTTACAGCTGCAACCCATATAGCAGAGTCGATTCAGCCGTCCCAATCAGAGGCTGGAAGAGGTTTGATGCATATCCGTGCACTACTCCGGGCGGCAGGAGAGCAAAACACAACCGTTTCTCTGTCTTGTAACAGGATCCATAGCAGATCTGTGGTGGCTGACACAGTCTAGTCGGCTCACAGCCCAAGATTGCCTCCGCGGAGTGAGGGACGTGGGCATCGCCAAGAGCAGTACTTGGGTCGGAACCACGAGCAGTATGATCATCGGCTTGGCCGTGATGACCGCCGTCGAGTGCCTACGCCCCCTCCGAGGGGCGGATCATATGTGCCCCGGCAATATGATGACAGGCGCCCCGTATAGCGATGAGCGGAGAGTCCCAGTCGACCCAAGAGAGCCAGGGTTTGATGCAAGGTCAATCCTTGTTCAAGGTCTGGTCGACAGGAACCGAGCACACAGAGAAGGGCTAGACAGAGATCGTCGACTGGCAACAGAGTTCATGTCTCCGGATCTGAATGCTTCAGCAGAGCCATCAGAGCTGCTGAGATTCCTCCCAACTTCAGGTTGGCAACGGGAGTGAGCAAGTACACCGGTGAGTCAAAGCCCGACACTTAGCTAGAGGATTACCGAGTGGCCGTGCAGATTGGTGGAGTCAATGACAAGGTAGCCATGAAACATCTCCCCCTGATGTTGGAGGGTTCGGCTAGAGCTTATGTCGGTGTGGAACGACACCTATGGGATCACAAGAATCCCTACTACGCTTGCCGGGGCGCAGGGTTGCAAGAAGAGCAGGATCAGTAGTCAGCACAAGGATCGTTTACCCAGGTTCGGGCCGCGAGGATGCGTAAAACCCTAGTCCTGCTTTGGTGGGTGTATTTCAGAGAGTTCTTGAGCTCTCGAACTAGCTATGGTGAGTGCGTGGTTTGAAAGAGCCGAATACTTCTCCAGTATGCCCTGGGCCTCCTTTTATAGTCGGAAGGGGCTGCCACAGTGGCACACAGGAGGTGGAAAGGCGTACAGTGCCCTGAGCTTATCGCTCGTATTACAGGACAAGACGCATTTAATGCGTAGCTTAGGTGTCCCCTTGCTTTATTGGGGACGGGGGCGAGGCCCGTCCCGTCCGTCGCCGCTCCTCCTTGCTTTGACACGCGCCCTGGCCAGTGAGGCGCGTGGTGCCATGTAGGCAGGCATGCAGCTGAGGTGGCGCAGTGGCGGAGCCTTCACGAAGATCTGCATGCCGCCACGCAGGCGCTCGATGAGTTGGCCTGGGAGCTGCATGTTGCCACGCAGGTGCCCGCCCAGCTGGTTGGGCTGGCAGTTGCATGTGAATGGCGGTGGAAGCTTGGTTGGCGCGGGCCTGGCGGTGGCCCTGCTGGCGTCCTTGGTGAGGGCCTTGTCGGGTGGCCCGGCAAGGGTCTTGCCGTGTGGCCCGGCAAGGGTCTTGCCGTGGCGCGCTGTTGTCCCCGGCAAGGACCTTGCCGGGGGTCTGGTGGCTTTCCTTGGCAAGGATCTTGCCGAGGATCGCCGTCTTCTAATCCTCATCTGATCTTGAATATGTCTTCACAAAGATCTGCATGCCACCACAGAGGCGCCTTCCCGAGCCCTGGCCCCACGTGGATGATAGCATTGGAGACCGTGGGCTCAAGGGTGGCTCGCTCTGTTGGTGTGGGGCGAGCTGTCCCGGCAAGGATCTTGCCGGGGCTGCTGAGGCTGCCCCGGAAAGGGTCTTGCCGGGGGAACCTGCTTCGTCCCTCTGCTCTTTGTGGTCTTGGCCTTGGCGTTGCTCTGATTGTCTTGGGCTTCGGTCTTACCTTGGCTCACCTCCCCTGCTTTGTCTGGCGCGACCGTAGGCGCGGCTCCGACTACCCGTGCACAGGTATAGGGGTACAAAAATGCACCCCTCTTTTTGTACACTGACAGCTTGGTTGAATCAATTGGCCCCTGGTAGTATATTCAGTTGGGAAGAGTTGGCCCAAGTGTTTGTGAGGACATTTGAGGGCACTTGCAAAAGGCCCGCAGGGCTGACTGGGTTGCAGCATTGTGTGCAGAAACCGAATGAAACTTTGAGGGATTACATCCAGAGGTGGACTACTTTGCATCACACAGTGGAAAATGTATCTCAGCACCAAGCTTACTTTGCCTTCAAGGAAGGTGTTCGGTACAAAGAGCTCAACCTGAAATTCGGTCGGACAGGAGATATGACTCTGGCCCGAATGATGGAAATAGCCACTCGGTACGCTAACAGCGTGGACGAAAATCGACTCCGCAGTGGCAAGAACAAACCAGTCGCCCAGGACACCGGAGGAGGGAATTCCAGTTGGAAGCAGAAACGTAAACCCAAACCCGCAGGTCCTGGTGAGGCCGCAGTTGTGACCCAAGGAAAATTTAAAGGAAAGCCGAAGGGGCCCTGGATCCCCAAGAAGGTGAAAGATCTAGTGGGAAATGATGTGCTAGATTTTCCGTGTCATATACACACCAAGAAGGATGAAGAGGGCAACCTGATTTATCCTAAGCATACCACTCGACAGTGTTGACTCCTTATCCAGCAGTTCCGAGAGGACCAGCCCAGTGAGAAAGAGAAGGAATTTGATAAGGATGAGGACAAAGAGGAGGATGATGGTTTCCCCAATGTCAATTCCACCTTAGTAATTTTTGCTGACGTCGAGAGCAAAAGTCGACTGAAAGTCATCAACAGGGAAGTAAACATAGTTGCTCCGGCAACAACAACGTATCTGAAGTGGTCAAAGACTCCTATCACATTCGACCAGTCCGATCACCCAGCGCACGTTGCCACCCCTGGGCGGCAAGCGTTGGTGGTCGACCCAGTTGTTGGGGGCACCCGACTGACCAAGGTCCTGATGGATGGTGGCAATGGCTTGAACATTTTGTATGCTGAGACCCTCCGAGGGATGGGCATTTCGATGACCAAGCTTTGTGAGAGCAACATGAGGTTCCATGGTGTCATCCCTGGGAAGAAAGCCGATTCACTCGGCCAGATCACTCTTCACGTGGTTTTCGGTGATTCAAACAATCACCATAAAAAAAGTTGACATTTGAAGTTGTGGATTTTCACAGTGCCTATCATGCTATTCTGGGCAGGACTGCATATGCCCGTTTCATGGCTCGACCATGTTACGTGTACCTCAAGCTGAAGATGCCTGGTCCCAAGGGTGTGATCACAGTCACTGGTAATCGGCAGAGAGCAGAAGAGTGCCTCCAGAAGGGCTCAAAGATTGCTGATGAACAAATGGCAGCAGTAGAAATGCAAGAATGCCAGAAGAATGCAGATCCGAGTGATTTGTTACGTGCCAAGAAGCCTGCTTCAGAGTCTGCATTTCAGTCACCAGTGAAACAAAGCCAGTTCACATTCACCCGACCGACCCCAATGCTGCTCCGACTCATATCTCAACAACACTCGACAGCAAATAGGAAGAAGCGCTCATCTAGTTCCCCCGTGAGAACTGGGACATCTTTGCATGGAAGCCTTCTGACATGCCAGGTGTACCCAGGGGACTGGCTGAGCACCATTTGTGAGTCGACCTGAAGGCAAAACCCGTTAAAGAGCACCTCCGTTGGTCCGCCGTGGAGAAGAGGAAGGCAATTGGTGAAGAGGTGTGCTACCTCTTGAGCACTGCGTTGGTTTTCCCTTGAAGAGGAAAGGGTGATGCAGTAAAGTAGCGTAAGTATTTCCCTCACATTTTGAGAACCAAGGTATCAATCCAGTAGGAGATCACGCTCGAGTCCCATGCACCTACACAAACAAATAAGAACCTCGCAACCAACGTGATAAAGGGGTTGTCAATCCCTTCACGGTCACTTACGAGAATGAGATCTAATAGATATGATAAGATAATATTTTTGGTATTTTTATGATACGTGCCTTGCTGCCCCTGCTGTCACTGGGAAAGGACACCGCAAGATTGAACCCAAAGCTAAGCACTTCTCCCATTGCAAGAAAGATCAATCTAGTAGGCCAAACCAAACTGATAATTCGAAGAGACTTGCAAAGATAACCAATCATACATAATAGAATTCAGAGAAGATTCAAATATTGTTCATAGATAAACTTGATCATAAACCCACAATTCATCGGATCTCGACAAACACACCGCAAAAGAAGATTACATCGAATAGATCTCCAAGAAGATCGAGGAGAACTTTGTATTGAGATCTAAAGAGAGAGAAGAAGCCATCTAGCTAATAACTATGGACCCGAAGGTCTGAGGTAAACTACTCACACATCATCGGAGAGGCTATGGTGTTGATGTAGAAACCCTCCGTGATCAATGCCCCCTCCGCGGAGCGCCGGAAAAGGCCCCAAGATGGGATCTCACGGGTACAGAAGGTTGCGGCGGTGAAAATAGGGTTTTGGCTCCGTATCTGATGTTTCCAGGGTGTATGGGTATATATAGGAGGAAGAAGTACGTCGGTGGAGCAACGAGGGGCCCACGAGGGTGGAGGGCGCACCTGGGGGAGGTGGGCGCGCCCCCTACCTCATGCCTTCCTTGTTGATTGCTTTACGTAGACTCCAAGTCCTCTGGATCACGTTTGTTCCGAAAATCACGTTCCCGAAGGTTTCATTCCGTTTGGACTCCGTTTGATATCCTTTTCCTTCGAAACACTGAAATAGGCAAAAAACAGCAATTTGGGCTGGGCCTCCGGTTAATAGGTTAGTCCCAAAAATAATATAAAAGTGTATAATAAAGCCCATTAAACATCCAAAACAGAATATAATATAGCATGGAACAATCAAAAATTATAGATACGTTGGAGACGTATCAAGCATCCCCAAGCTTAATTCCTACTCGTCCTTGAGTAGGTAAATGATAAAAACAGAATTTTTGATGTGGAATGCTACCTAGCATAATTTTCAATGTTATTCTCTTATTTGTGGTATGAATATTCAGATCCGAAAGATTCAAGACAAAATTTTAATATAAAAATAATAATACTTCAAGCATACTAACTAAGCAATTATGTCTTCTCAAAATAACATGGCCAAAGAAAGTTATCCCTACAAAATCATATAGTCTGGCTATGCTCTATCTTCACCACACAAAATATTTAAATCATGCACAACCCCAATGACAAGCCAAGCAATTGTTTCATACTTTTTATGTTCTCAAACTTTTTCAATCTTCACGCAATAGAATGGTGGTTGTGGGAAAGACAAAAGGAGAAGATAGTCTCACATCATCTAGGCGTATCAACGGGCTATGGAGATGCCCATCAATAGATATCAATGTGAGCGAGTAGGGATTGCCATGCAATGGATGCACTAGAGCTATAAGTATATGAAAGCTCAACAAAAGAAACTAAGTGGGTGTGCATCCAACTCGCTTGCTCATGAAGACCTAGGGCATTTTGAGGAAGCCCATCATTGGAATATACAAGCCAAGTTCTATAATGAAAAATTCACACTAGTATATGAAAGTGACAACATAGGAGACTCTCTATCATGAAGATCATGGTGCTACTTTGAAGCACAAGTGTGGAAAAGGATAGTAGCATTATCCCTTCTCTCTTTTTTTATTTGGGCCTTTTCTCTTTTTTTATGGCCTCTTTTTTTTCGTCCGGAGTCTCATCCCGACTTGTGGGGGAATCATAGTCTCCGTCATCCTTTCCTACTTGGGACAATGCTCTAATAATGATGATCATCACACTTTTATTTACTTACAACTCAAGAATTACAACTCAATACTTAGAACAAAATATGACTCTATGTGAATGCCTCCGGCGGTGTACCGGGATATGCAATGAATCAAGAGTGACATGTATGAAAGAATTATGAACGGTGGATTTGCCACAAATACGATGTCAACTACATGATCATGCAAAGCAATATGACAAAGATGGAGCATGTCATAGTAAACGGAACCGTGGTAAGTTGCATGGCAATATATCTCGGAATGGCTATGGAAATGCCATGATAGGTAGGTATGGTGGCTGTTTTGAGGAAGGTATATGGTGATTGTATGATACCGGCGAAAAGTGCGCGGTATTAGAGAGGCTAGCAATGGTGGAAGGGTGAGAGTGCGTATAATCCATGGACTCAACATTAGTCATAAAGAACTCACATACTTATTGCAAAAATCTACAAGTTATCAAAGCAAAGTATTACACGCATGCTCCTAGGGGGATAGATTGGTAGGAAAAGACCATCGCTCATCCCCGACCGCCACTCATAAGGAAGACAATCAATAAATAAATCATGCTCCGACTTCATCACATAACGGTTCACCATACGTGCATGCTACGGGAATCACAAAATTTAACACAAGTATTTCTCAAATTCATAGCCACTCAACTAGCATGACTCTAATATCACCATCTTCATATCTCAAAACAGTTATCGAGCATCAAACTTCTCATAGTATTCAACACACTCATAAGATTCTTTTTTAGTAATCTTGGATGCCTATTATATTAGGACCAATTTTTATGATTAAAGCAAATTACCATGCTGTTTTGTAGGACTCTCAAAATAATATAAGTGAAGCATGACAGAACAATAGTTTCTATAAAACAAATCCACCACCGTGCTCTAAAATATATAAGTGAAGCACTAGAGCAAAAACGATATAGCTCAGAAGATATAAGTGAAGCACATAGAGTATTCTAATAAATTCCGAATCATGTGTGTCTCTCTCAAAAGGTGTGTACAGCAAGGATGATTGTGGTAAACTAAAAAGCAAAGACTCAAATCATACAACACGCTCCAAGCAAAACACATATCATGTGGTGAATAAAAATATAGCTCCAAGTAAAGTTACCGATGGACGAAGACGAAAGAGGGGATGCCTTCCGGGGCATCCCCAAGCTTTGGCTTTTTGGTGTCTTTAGATTACCTTGGGGTGCCATTGGCATCCCCAAGCTTAGGATCTTGCCACTCCTTGTTCCATAATCCATCAAATCTTTACCCAAAACTTGAAAACTTCACAACACAAAACTCAACAGAAAATGTCGTGAGCTCCGTTAGCGAAAGAAAACGAAACACCACTTCAAGGTACTGTATTGAACTCATTCTTTATTTATATTTGTGTTAAAATTACTGTATTCCAACTTCTCTATGGTTTATAAACTCTTTTACTAGCCATAGATTCATCAAAATAAGCAAACAACACACGAAAAACAGAATCTGTCAAAAACAGAACAGTCTGTAGTAATCTGTAACTAACGCAAACTTCTGGAACTCAGAAAAATCTACCAAAATAGGACGACCTAGACAATTTGTTTATTGATCCACTGCAATTGGAATAAATATTTTATCACGTTCTGGTGATTTTGAACAATTGTTTTCGTGAACAGAGAATTTCTGGAATTTTCAGCAAGGTCACATAACTATCATCCAAGAAGATCCTATAGGTTTAACTTGGCACAAACACTAATTAAAACATAAAAACAAATCTAACCAGAGGCTAGATAAAATATTTATTCCTAAACAGAAGAAAATAGCAAAAAAACTAAAATAAAATTGGGTTGCCTCCCAACAAGCGCTATCGTTTAACGCCCCTAGCTAGGCATAAAAACAAGGATAGATCTAGGTATTGCCATCTTTGGTAGGCAATTCTTCAATAAGACACCTATAACCCCTGGGAGTTTCTTTATTTTTATTAATTATCAAACTCCTAGGTACAAAATCAAGAAAATCATTTGTAGCAAACGGTTCCTTAATGATAGCAAAAAGATTGGGATGAACACTTATTGATTTTAAATCCGCATTTTCCTTACTAGAGGATTCACCCTTATTTTTAGGAACATAAACAAGCTTGGCAATTTTGGTAGGGGGATTTGGAGTATTTTTAACGGAAGAAAAAGAGGACCCCAAGTTGGTGATAATTCCCTCAAGTTTATCGATTCTAGTAGAATCTTGATCTATTCTTTCATTAACTATGGGTTCTTTTTCCTTGAAACTTTTCAGAGTAACTCCCACCTTAGATCCATATTGGGTAATTTGGTTGTGGATCTTTTTATCCAAATTCTCAATCAACTCTACAGTAGCAACTTTATTCTCAATAATTTCAATCCTTTGCATCACGTGTTCCAAAGTTAACATAGTTCCATTAACCAAAAGAGGTGGTGAGCCAAACAAATCTATCATAGCATTATAAGAATCAAAAGTATGGCTACCCAAGAAATTCCCTCCGGCAATGGTATCAAGAATATATCTGTACCAAGGAGTAGCACCTACATAAAAATTGCAGAGAAGAACGGAAGTAGATTGCTTCCTAGTAGATCTATTTTGAGAATTGCAAATTCTATACCAAGCGTCTTTTAGATTTTCTCCCTCCCTTTGCTTAAAATTAAGAACTTCATTCTCGGGAGACAACGTAGAAGATAGAGGACTAGCCATAACGACAAGGCAAGCAAGAAAGCGACGGATGGAAAAGAGAGGGCGAATAAAATGGCAAGGGTGAAGTGGGGGAGAGGAAAACGAGAGGCAAATGGCAAATAATGTAGTGCGAGGGGTAAGATTTTGTGATGGTTACTTGGTATGTCTTGACTTGTGCGTAGACTCGGCAACGGCACCAAAAATGGCTTGTTGTTGGGAGTCAAATCTTGACTTGACTTGGCGCACACCTCCCCGGCAACGGCGCCAGAAATCCTTCTTGCTACCTCTTGAGCACTGCGTTGGTTTTCCCTTGAAGAGGAAAGGGTGATGCAGTAAAGTAGCGTAAGTATTTCCCTCGGTTTTTGAGAACCAAGGTATCAATCTAGTAGGAGAACACGCTCGAGTCCCACGCACCTACACAAACAAATAAGAACCTCGCAACCAACGCGATAAAGGGGTTGTCAATCCCTCCACGGTCACTTACGAGAGTGAGATCTGATAGATATGATAAGATAATATTTTTAGTATTTTTATGATAAAGAGAAATAAAGATGCAAAGTAAAATAAACAACAATAAAAATAGCTAAGTGTTGGAAGATTAATATGATGGAAAATAGACCCGGGGGCCATAGGTTTCACTAGTGGCTTCTCTCAAGAGCATAAGTATTACGGTGGGTAAACGAATTACTGTCGAGCAATTGATAGAATTGAGCATAGTTATGAGAATATCTAGGTATGATCATGTATATAGGCATCACGTCCGTGACAAGTAGACCGAAACGATTCTCCATCTACTACTATTACTCCACACATCGACCGCTATCCAGCATGCATCTAGAGTATTAAGTTCATAAGAACAAAGTAATGCTTTAAGTAAGATGACATGATGTAGAGGGATAAACTCATGCAATATGATATAAACCCCATCTTTTTATCCTCGATGGCAACAATACAATACGTGCCTTGCTGCCCCTGCTGTCACTGGTAAAGGACACCGCAAGATTGAACCCAAAGCTAAGCACTTCTCCCATTGCAAGAAAGATCAATCTAGTAGGCCAAACCAAACTGATAATTCGAAGAGACTTGCAAAGATAACCAATCATACATAAAAGAATTCAGAGAAGATTCAAATATTGTTCATAGATAAACTTGATCATAACCCACAATTCATCGGATCTCGACAAACACACCGCAAAAGAAGATTACATCGAATAGATCTCCAAGAAGATCGAGGAGAACTTTGTATTGAGATCCAAAGAGAGAGAAGAAGCCATCTAGCTCATAACTATGGACCCGAAGGTCTGAGGTAAACTACTCACACATCATCGGAGAGGCTATGGTGTTGATGTAGAAGCCCTCCATGATCAATGCCCCCTTCGGCGGAGCGCCGGAAAAGGCCCCAAGATGGGATCTCACGGGTACAGAAGGTTGCGGCGGTGGAGATAGGGTTTTGGCTCCGTATCAGATGTTTCCAGGGTATATGGGTATATATAGGAGGAAGAAGTACGTCGGTGGAGCAACGATGGGCCCACGAGGGTGGAGGGCGCGCCTGGGGGGAGGTGGGCGCGCCCCCCTACCTCATGCCTTCCTCGTTGATTGCTTTACGTAGACTCCAAGTCCTCTGGATCACGTTTGTTCCAAAAATCATGTTCCCGAAGGTTTCATTCCGTTTGGACTCCGTTTGATATCCTTTTCCTTCGAAACACTGAAATAGGCAAAAAACAACAATTTGGGCTGGGCCTCCGGTTAATAGGTTAGTCCCAAAAATAATATAAAAGTGTATAATAAAGCCCATTAAACATCCAAAAAGAATATAATATAGCATGGAACAGTCAAAAATTATAGATATGTTGGAGATGTATCAAGGTGGCTTGGCTTCTGGCAGCTGAGTTCATCCGCGAGATATACCATTCCGAGTGGCTCGCCAATGTTGTCATGGTCCCCAAGAAAGATGATTCACTTTGTATGTGTATCGACTTCAAGCATATCAATTGGGCCTTCCCGAAAGATCACTTCCCTCTCCCCCGCATCGACCAGATTGTCGACTCAACTGCGGGATGTGAGCGTTTGTCCTTTCTGGATGCATATTCCGGGTACCATCAGATCCGACTATATGGACCCAGCGAAATAAAAACAACTTTTATCACCCCATTCAGGTGCTTTTGCTATGTTACCATGCCCTTTGGTCTCAAGAATGCTGGTCCCACATTCATGCGCTTGATTCAGAAGTGCCTGCTCACTCAAATCAGTCGGAATGTGGAAGCATACATGGATGACATCGTGGTTTAGTTGCGTAAAGGTTCTGACGTGTTGACTGACCTTGCTGAAACCTTTGCCAACTTGAGAAGATATGATATCAAGCTTAATCCATCGAAGTGTACCTTCGGAGTCCCAGGTGGAAAGTTACTCGGTTTCCTCGTTTCTGAATGAGGGACTGATGCAAACCCAGAGAAAGTTGGTGCAATCCTCTGAATGAAACGCCCTGTGCATGTGCACGATGTTCAGAAGCTTACTGGTTGTTTGGCCGCTTTGAGTCGATTCATCTCTCGTCTCGATGAAAAGGCATTGCCTCTTTACCAACTGATGAAGAAATCTGACAAGTTCGAGTGGACTCCTGAAGCTGACGTAGTGTTTGTAGAGCTCAAAGCCCTGCTTTTCACCCAGCCGGTGCTCGCTGCCCCAATCAGCAAAGAGCCTTTACTGCTTTATATTGCAGCCACTGGACAAATTGTCAGTACAGTGCTCACGGTCGAGCGGGAAGAAGAAGGCAAAGCCTACAAGGTTCAACGCCCAGTGTACTATATTTCTGAAGTCTTGACTCCGTCCAAGCAGAGATATCCGCATTATCAGAAGCTTGTTTATGGAATTTACTTGACCACGAAGAAGGTTGCACACTACTTCTCAGACCATTCGGTTTCAGTCGTCAATGACGCTCCATTGTCAAAAAATTTGAACAACAGAGATGCAACTGGTCGAGTGGCAAAGTGGGCGATTGAACTCCTTCCGTCGGATATCAAGTTTGAGGCAAAGAAAGTAATCAAGTCCCAAGCAATAGCAGATTTCCTTGCCGAGTGGGTTGAGCAGCAACAACCGACTCAGATTCACTCGGAACATTGGACTGTGTTCTTTGATGGATCCAAAATGCTGAATGGTTCTGGTGCTGGGGTAGTCCTGGTATCCCCACGAGGCGACAAGCTCAGTTATGTTCTCCAGATTCACTTTGATTCCTCCCACAATGAAGCTGAATATGAGGCACTTCTGTACGGGTTGCGTATGGCCATTTCACTCGGCGTCCGTCGCCTAATGGTTTACAGCGACTCAGATTTAGTGGTCAATCAAGTGATGAAGGAGTGGGATATCAGGAGCCCAGCTATGACTGGCTATTGCAATGCAGTGAGAAAGTTGGAAAAGAAGTTTGAAGGGTTAGAGCTCCACCACATACCCCGACTCAAGAATCAAGCAGCTGATAACCTGGCGAAGATAGGTTCCAAGCGCGAGCCTATTCCCAGCAATGTGTTCTTGGAACATCTCCACACCCCGTCTGTTCAAGTGGATCCTTTCTCAGAAGAGCCCCCGCAACCGAAAAGTTCTACTGATCCGTCTGAGGTAGAAATCCCAGCCGTGGTCGACTTAATCATGGAGGTTTTGTCATCATTCCCGACTGGACGGTGCCATATATTGCATACACTACAAAAAAAGACATATCCGTGACATTTTGGGCCGAACGAATTTTTTTCTGTCATACTTATGGCACTTCTATGACGATAATTGTGACAAAACCCGGTATCATCATAGATGTGGTGGGGTCCTACTTCTATGACAAAAAATCATGACAGAAAATGGGCTTTTTGTCCTGGGCGGGCCGGAGACGCAGCTGCATGACATTCTTTGGGCCGACCATGACGGAAAAAACCGTGGTAAGCGAGGGCGCGGAAATTATCAGGGAGTCCCCGGTTACGGTGGGTGGTCGGGGGCCGAGCGATGCGCGTTTCTCTCGTACGTACGTGCATGTGTGCGAGGTGTTGGGCTCTAACTGAACCCGAGCGAGGTGTTGGGCTCTAACTGAACCCGAGCGATTGCACTGCAGGCTACGCGTTACTGAACCCGAGCGATCGATCGATGGCTGTTAACTGAACTCGATCGAGCGATTCCTTCGCTACTACTGCTAACTGAAGCTGATCGATGCTGCCTCTGGATGAACAGTGAGTGTTGCGGGGGGGGGGGGGTGGATGAACAGTTCCCGGTGGGGGTGGATGAACATGACCCCCTGGTGTTGCCTCTGGATGAACAGTACCCCGATCGATCGAGCCAGTTGGGGCTGGATGAACAGGACCCCGTGGAGGGCTGGATGAACAGGACCACCCTATGGAGAGCAGGATGAACAGTAGATGGTGGAGGCCAGGATGAACAGTAGCCCATGGAGGGGTGGTTGAACAGGAGCCCGTGGAGCGGGCTGGTTGAACAGTAGCCGGTGGAGTAGCGCGCGGTGGAGGCTGGATGAACAGGAGCCCGTGGATGAACAATCGCAGGTGGAGGCTGGAGGAGGTCGATGGTGGATGAATAGTAGCCCGTGGAGGCTGGAGGGGGTCGATGGTGGAGATGAACAGTATCCCGTGGAGTCCCGTTTTGTGGTACGCCACACCCCTCCCGATGAACAGGGCCCCCGTTTCGACCGTAGCGCTCCAACACAAGTCCGTTTCCTCCGTTTTGCGGTATGCCACACCCCTGCCGATCAACAGGACCCCCGTTTCGACCGCAGGAGGTCCGTTTCCTCCGTTTTGCGATACGCCAGACCCCTCCTGATGAACAGGATCCTGTTTCGAACGTGGTCGGTCGAACACAAGGCCGTTTCCTCCATTCTGCGGTACGCCAGGCCTATTTTCCATCGGCTGTTCCGTCCAAGCCCTCCCGATGAACACGACGACGCATTCCGTTCCGACCCAGCCGGTTGGCTCCCCATGAACATGACGACGATGCTGTTTCTCCGTTCCGACGCAGCCATGTACACGAGCCCTGGCCATACGTATGCGCGAGTAGGCGTTCGAGACCCTGCACGTATGTACGTATGTGGCTGTATTTTCTTTCTTGCACACTGGCCGTTGTACGTATGTGTACATGCTACGTGCGTGCCTCTAGTACGACACGTGCGCGCCTCTTCATCGACCAGTATGTACGTACACGTTTGCAACCAGAATGACAACACTACGTATGCTTCGACCAGGTGGGTCCCGACTGTCAGGCACTTCCTTGCATGCGAAGATGTAGCTGGTGGCTCCTAGCAGTCAGGGGGGCGAATCATTTTTTTTGCCTGGACGCACTTCCTTGCGTGCGAAGATATAGCTGGTGGGTCCCAGCAGTCAGGGGGACATGTTTTTTTCACGAAATACGGTGGCCCGTCCGGTGGGTCCCCGCTGTCAGTGGAGGAATAATTATTTTGCATGTAATAAGGAGGCACTTCCTTGCTACGGCCATGGACCCAGCTGTCAGCCTTTCCACGTACAGTCCACGTCCGATGGAAGTCATTCCTTGACCATGTTGACCACGCCGCGCCGAGAGCAACAGGGCGGTGGATGACGGCGAGGCCTAGGAAGGGGACGACCCGGAGCCGGGGAAGACGCGGCAGTGGAAGCCCGCGCGGAGAGGAGTCCGAGGGTTCAATGGTTCGGCTGCGGTGTGAGGCTGCCGTTGCCGCAGGGCCTGGCCAGTGGTGGGAATAGTAGGCGGCGGTGAGGCCTCCGCGGCAGCATAGCCGGCCACGGGAGGCAGGAGCATGCGGCACGACCGGCGCTGCTTTGGGCGGCTAGAGCAACAAGACCAGAGGTTGAAGAAGCACTACGGCCGTTGGATGGACATCGTACGCTCACTGGAGCTCGAATCATTCATATTGACTAAGTTGACAAAGCACTCCGTCCGCGTCAACTTAGTAGGCCCACAAGTCAGCCTCCCACCAAGGTGGGTCCCAACCAGCAGGGGGAGTATTCATTTTTTTGTGCATAATAAGGAGGCACTTCCGGTGGGTCCGAGCTGACAGCGGGGGGGGGGGACTTTTTTCGCGCAATACGGTGGCCCGTCCGGTGGGTCCCAGCAGTCAGGGGGCAAACATTTTTTCCGCGAAATACGGTGGCCCGTCCGGTGGGTCCCTGCTGTCAGGTGGAGGAATCATTATTTTTCGCGTAATAAGGAGGCACTTCCTTGCTGCCGTCGTGGACCCAGCTGTCAGCGTCTCCACGTACAGTCCACGTCCGATGGAAGCCGTTCCTTGACCACGTTGACCACACCGCGCCGAGAGCACCAGGGCGGTGGACGATGGCGAGGCCTAGGAAGGGGACGACGCGGAGCCGGGGAAGACACGGCAGTGGAAGCCCGCGCGGAGAGGAGTACGAGGGTTCACTGGTTCGGCTGCGGTGTGAGGCTGCCGTCGCCACAGGGCCTGGCCAGCGGTGGGAATAGTAGGGGGCGGTGAGGCCTCCGCGGCAGCACAGCCGTCCATGGGAGGCAGGAGCAGGCAGCATGACCGGCGCTGCTTTGGGCGGCTGGAGCAAGAAGACAAGAGGTTGAAGAAGCACTAAGGCCGTTGGATGGACATCGTATGGTCACTGGAGCTAGAATCGTTCATATTGACTAAGTTGACAAAGCCCTCCGTCCCCATCAACTTAGTAGGCCCACAAGTCAGCCTCCCACTGTGGTGGGTCCCAGCTGGCAGGGGGTACTCATTTTTTTGTGCACAATAAGGAGGCACTTCCTTGCGTGCGAAGATATAGTTGGTGGGTCCGACCTGTCAGCGGAGGGAACATTTTTTCACGAAATACAGAGGCCCTTCTGGCGGGTCCCAGATGTCAGGTGGAGGAATCATTATTTTGTGCACAATAAGGAGGCATTTGCTTGTGTGCGGCTGTGGACCCAGCTGTCAGCCTCTCCACGTACAGTCCACTTCTGATGGATGTCGTTCGTTGACCACGTTGACCACGCCGCGCCGAGAGCACCAGGGCGGTGGACGACGACGAGGCCTACGAAGGGAACAACACGGAGCCGGGGAAGACACGGCAGTGGCTGCCCACGCGGTGGAGAGTACGAGGGTTGACTGGTTCGGCTGTCGTCGCCGGAAAATAACAGGAGGTGTGGGTGAGTAGAGGGATAGACAGGCCAGGGATGCGAGTATATGATGGGGCCATGAGGCCTGCCCAGTAGCACAGCCGGCCACGGGAGGCGGGAGCAGGCGGTTCCGACGGCGCTGGTTTGGGCGGCTGGGGCAGGAAGATCAGAGACTGAAGAAGCACGATTGCCATTAGATTGACATCTAACAGTCCGACACTGGTAGAGTCGATTGTTGACTAAGTTTCTTTTTTGATAAACCTTGTGTACGCATGAACTTAGTAGGCCCACAAGTCAGCCTCCAAATCTGTGGCAGACAATATAGAGCCCATTTGCTATTTTTTAATAATTTGCAGCCCATTTGCTAATTCTTAAGTAATTTATTACAACCCATTTTTTGCCCAGGACCACGGCCAAAAAGTTCAACCTTATTTTGCATATTTCGGTGGTGTCTGAACTTTTGTAATCCCAAAATGATAAACATTTTTTAATAACTTATTGTTTTGCCAAAAAAAACATTTTGTTTTTGTAAGCAAATAAGACGTGGGACAATTGAGTTGGTTTAAGGGAAAATCAGTGGTAAAAAAATCAGCGCTGGGAGGGAAAACAACAACAAAAATAAGGATGTAAATATGAAAAGTGAATTTTATGTATTTTCAATATAATGATACGTGTATATGAACTAGTAAAACTGTAGGTAGAGATTAGAAAACGGATGTAGGACATGCGTTTCAAGAGGAAAATAGAACTGGGCTGTGTGTTTGATTCAGTAAAAAAAGTGCCTGTGGATGTTGTAAGACAAAATATAACTAACGCTGGCGGGCCAGAGGCCAGTAGATACCTGCTGGATCTTTGTGCCCCGTTGTCGTCATGGGCTGGGCCTGTTAAAAAACCAAGCCTGGGCAGTCTACAACCCAGTTGAAACTGGCTCGACCTGAAAAACAATATACGTGCTCAATAAACGAGAGAATTCTGCAAGTACAGACTGATAACTGGGATGCAGCAGGGATATTGTTTTTTTCATCGTGATAATAAGAGCATGCACTTGTTTCGAAAAATTGGAGAACTGGGAATTCGAACGACAAGTGCTTATGCTACCCATCAAATAAAAATCAGGTGCCTACAAATTCGTTTCGAAACAAATGATTCAGCTTTATATCCACGTCGACTCTCGGCATGATGGTTGGAAGGAAATGCCAAGTTTATACCAAAAGATCATTAACAATAATACCAACTTGCGGACGACAAGGTAGTACAAGTACCAATACCAAACTAACTTATAATCTTTTTACTCCTGGCCCTAGTGTTCTTCTGGTAGAAAATCTTGCAGAGGACGAGCTCCAGCTCCTTCTCTTGCTCCAGGTCCCCGAGGTGGTACTGGTGCATCACCCAGTTGGTCCTCTGCTGGTCGAAGTTCTTGTTGGTGTGCAGCACCAGAACCTTTTTGCTGCCCGTCTGCTGGCCGTTGACCATCACCGGCAAGGTATTGCCGGTGTTGTGCCACATTGCGTGCGTGCCGCACTCCGACTGTATCTTGCGACGCGTCCACGTGCCCCTTTTGAACGCCCTGGAATTGCGCTGGAAGAAATGCTGGCTTAGGCCACTCAGTGTGATACCTGCAGTATTGTCGAATACATGTTTTAGTGTACGTAGTTGGCATTTTCATAACATCTTTGGCATGTTGCAGTCACTTGTTTCACTTTTTATTAACTGTCAAATTGTAATTGCTTCACCAGGTCTGCGTCTAAAAAGAAAAATAGAGCTATAAACAAAGGAATATGTTTGTGCAAGTAGACGGCCGATCGATGTCTTACCTAGAAGTTTCTTAGGATGGGTGTAGCATATGCCGTGCTCGCTGTCGATGGTTGGTATGAACAAATCGATGAGAGGGTGAGATCTCGCGCTGTCAGCACTCACTTTGGCCTCAAGGTGCTCGATCGGCTCCTGATCCATGGGATCGAACTTGATGCCAGCCGGCAGCACCGGCCAATCCTTCTTCGACTTGCATGGGTTAATTCCAGTTATATGGTACTCAATGTATGATCAATCGACTGTTTTAAGTGAATGATGAAAGATTTCGACAGGTAAGTGGTACTCAAAATCTGAAGTCCAGAATACCCGAACACGCTGCCGGGATTCTTGTGTCACCTCACGCGCAGCGTGTTGTCACGTCAATTCAATGTGTGGACATGATGAATAATTTGACCGACGTATACTAGTACTGCTACTGTACTACTTACTAGTCGTATTTAGTGTCACATTTTAACCATATGTTTAACTAACAAGTACGCACTTGAAGCCTAAGTGATACATATATATATATATATATATATATATATATACTGCACAGCATCTCCATCATCATTATCAGTACATCCTGCGCAGGTGAGTTAGGATGCACTTGATCCCAGAAAGGTATCTATCCTTCAAACCAGAGGAGTGCTTCAAACTAACAACAGTACATAATATCCAACAAAAGAGGGTCGTGCTACAGTAGCAGAATACATGGCTCGGTCTACATATCAGTACGAATCAAGTTGTGCATATTTGCTATTGGCATGAACCACATCGCCGCATGTCGGGTTTGCAAAAGCCATCCATCGCATGGAAGCTTGATGCCTTTCACACACTGAAGATTATCTCGCAACAAGCTGTGTCGACGAATCTCTGGATATGGTGATTCATGAAACCCATGGTATGATGTGTAAACACAGCCCCCCCTGGCGAATGGAAGTTGCATAGAACGGTAATCATCGCCGGTGATATGATCGATGATTGGTTGGATGATCGGATAATTGAGCCCGAGGAACATGGAGTGGTTGCCGAGGCTGTAAACCCGCCTCCAGTTGAATACGCCTGGCCCAACAGAGCTGGGATCTTTCTCGAACACGAAGCAGCCATAGCCATCAATGTCACGAACGCCCCAGGCATTGTACTGCATGTGGTTTGATGAAATGGTTTGGTCAATTTGGTACGTGCAAATGAGCATCAAATGACCACCGTCAGCTGAACGAGCGATAAACCACCACCCATCGGCTGGTATGATTCCAGGTCCTCGAATCATGAAGGCCAGTGCATTTGCGTCTGCTGCAACAATTCAAATTGGAGACCAAAAGGACAAAAATAAACAATCATGTTCAGAGTATGTGTGGAATTAAGATTATTATAACAGTGACACATATCATAGACAGAGAATTGCAATGCCGTGGTCATAATCATACCCCAAGTTTAAAAAAATAAGCCAAAGGCTTTCATATTCTAGCAATATATCATGGTTCAGACGTCATGTAACAATGAGAGGAAAACCGATATGACAGGGCCTACTCATATTCTACCATAGCACTTACTACAGTTATCACATCAACTCTAAGCAATAACATGCGTTGTTATAAAAATCCTGGAAATGAGAGTAACATATAGCAATCATGAGGTTATACTCATAATATCTATTCTAACAATCATTAGATACCAATTGTTCTCATATCAACTCTAACAATAACATGTGTGGTAATAAAAATCTAGGAAATGAGAGGAACATATAGCAATGATGTTGTTATAGACATACTATATATTATAAATTTGTAACAATGAACTTGCAGTCGTATTCTTAAGGTAAAGATGAGATGAGATAGAACAATTACACATTGATAGATTCCACCAGTATAGGCAGCCAATCTGTGCGTCGACCGCATAAATGATGCCATCGTGCACTATAGCATCAGACAGAAGTGTTGGGTGAAGAGGATCGACGATGAGCCATAACCATGTATGGCGACCTGATTCCAGATAGACTAATCCCATGTTGAACACGACAATGAGCTTGTAATCCATGTAGTCTTCTAATGGTGTGGGCACTTCGCAGATTACAACCTTCAGCAAATAGAGGTCGAGCCAAAAGCTCGACGCGACTCGTGTGTAGTAGGCAGGAGTGTCCGGCGGGCCGCGAGGCTCGATGGCGGCGGTATCCAAAGATGGAAGGGTGATCTCTCGCTGGGTGTAGATATCCACGAGACGCCACGGACTACCGGATTGGTGGATGAGGACGATCCAGTTGGCCTTCATGCCCGCCCAGTAGTGGCCGCGCATGAAGGGCAGGTGGATAGGTAGTGGTAGCATGTCGAGGGGCACCACGGCAACCTCCATAGGATCGTCAAGTCGGTGTCTGGGCCACCTGCGAGGATCGGGCATCAGCAAGCAGGGTGTCTTGAAAAGAGCCGGCCGGTTGCAGACGAGTAGACGGTACAAAGACACCGAGCATGCGGCCAGATGGACGGTGCTGAGTAGGTCCATACGATTACAAATCTGCTCCAAGAGAACATCGGGGAGGGAATTCCAATCGTGGCTCTGTGTGTCAGTCGGTTCTGCCATTGGGGTTTTCGGTGCCTGCGAGCCAGCGGGGAAGTGGATTCGGGCGGGCGAGCGAAGAAGCTTCTCCTCGTGTGGCCGAGCAGTGAGCAGGGGGATATGGTACGCGCGAGCTACCAAGGAAGATAGCGCGGGCGGGCGAGCAGTGAGCGGGGGAAAATGGTGTGCGGCCGACGATTCGGAAGAGAGGAGGAAGAAGAAGAGAGGAGGAAGAAGAGTGGAAGACGGGGAAGAAAGTGCATTAAATCTCAATTCTACTACTACTACCAGGATATACCGTCCTTCGGAGTGTAAATAGTTACACCGATGACATGTGGGTCTACCACAAGAGGGCCCATATGTCAGTTAATGGAGGACAGAAGCGTGCTCTACTGGCAAACATGATGGCAGTACTGGGTAAGGCTGATTTAGTAACACCAACACGCTGGTTCAGCTTATTAATTAAGTGTCCCATCTGCTGCAGCGTGTATTGTCACTTCACTGCGAAGACTAGTTGAATAGTTCTCTCTGGCCGAGATGGGGAATAATGGATCGCGAAGACTTCCTTTCGACATTATCCCTAAGCCTCTACGCTCACTTCACTCATTTTGCTCCGTACGTAGTCACTTGTTGAAATCTCTAGAAAGACAAATACTCCGTATTTGGGAACAGAGGGAGGATTTTACTATGTATTTGGGAACAGAGGGAGGATTTTACTCGTATTTGGGAACAGAGGGAGTATCACCATATGGAGGGAACAGAGGAAGCTTGAAATATGAACATGTCAATGGGAGGGAGTAAGCCCCATGCATGCATGCATGCAACATGCAACACTCACACGTACACATGGACGCACGCAACACTCACGCACCCATGCGGCACACAGCACACGACGCAACACACACGCTCACGCTCAAGTGCTCAACCTACTCCCTACGTCCGTGAAAGACTGTACATTTAGAGATTTACACATTGACCAGGGCATAATTAACGCCCAAAAGTTATGTGTGCATGCGACCATTGAGAGAAGAAGATTAAATGAAGGTTGTTGCATGCTGTAATTAAGGATAGACATGTAGCCTATACCTAGAGCACAAGTTGGTGCATTAGTCAATCAATATCGATTTAGATTAAAGGCCAAATGCATTAGAAGTGTAGATGTACTACACTCTTTGTTTTTTAGCTGATTTCTTTGCTCTGCCAACTGACAGGTGAGACCCAAAAACCAGGTGACAATTTAACCAGTCAACAAAATGCCACGTCGACTATGTGGCCGGTCAGTAGGGTGCAATACGGTGCTCTACGATGAGCTAGTCATCGTATAACCACCGCAAAACTATATATAGTGACCGTAAAGAGCGTATTGTTACATACGTTGACCGCCAGTGTATTTTTCTCGTTTCAAATTAAGCCATATTAACCGGAAAGGACGCAGTATGGACTAGTACTAGTACTGCTTTGATGTGTCCCGTCAACTCGCCGAACGAGGAGAAGCTTGCTTACTACGCCTCTCCCTCGCCCACGCGCGCGGTGGTTCGCAGTACGAGGAGAGGGTTTTGACTACAGCGCGCCCTCTCACTCGCCCTCGCGGTGGACGTGCAGCAGTTCAATCGGTGTTAGATTTCCAGAAGCATAATTTGTACTGTAGTATCATCATTGTTGGACCTTCTGAAGAGGCGAAGAGCCAAGTGCAAGGTTCACACGAGTACGAAATGTTGAACCTCTCGAAGAGGCAAATAGCCGAGCGCAAGGTTTTATAGGAGTTGTCGTCCTAGTAGGAGCGTACTACAACTATAGCGAACGATGCTACTGTATGATGCCGCCACGTCACGTATATCCAAAGCCGTGCCACCTTTTTTCTCAAAGAGCGTGTTGGAGCCCGTGCAACAACCACACAAGTTGCATGTACATATAACACATTTACTAGTAATAAATTCTAAAAGACAAATGCCAGTATGCCACACAAGTTCATCTCCAATTCATGTGATAAATTTGTGCACGACTAGTCTACATATATTCACAGCGCTACCGTTCACAATTTACCGTACTCCACTTACACGTTATAGATGGGCTACATGTCCTCCTCCAGGTTCCAGTCCCAGGTGTTCTTCATGGATGGCACGATCCATAGCGGTGGGCAACGGGAATCATTGTCGCAGCTTTCTAGTCCGGTTCCACATGATGGAGACTCATCCAAGCTGAAGCGGCATAAATCAAGGATAGCGTGTCCCAGCATGTCGTTCATCTGGCGGTGCGCATGGAAGACACAACCATGCTTCATGAACGGCAGGCCTTCCGTGTCGTGCACGGAAGGTGGCATCCGCTTCACAATGGGGTAGCTGTCCCCAATGAAAAGCGAGTACTCTCCAAGAGTGTTCCTCGGCACCCACGTAGCATCACGGGGGTCGAACTCGGCGTCGTTCATCTGGTACACGCGGCACCTCAGATCTGGACACATGGTGACATACATAGTCAAGGTCCATGCATAAAAATGTTGTGCTCAAATATGGCGGTCAGTAATAGTGTGCAGAAAATAGTACTACTCCGGTATAGAGGAAGTAAAATAACCGGCTTATTATATATAGCCACTGTTGGCTACATGGATGAGATAGTAAGACATGGAAAAACAAAAATGGTGGCAGCTAGTGGGTTCAAGTCTTCAAGGGCCTAGCTAGCTATACGCGTCCTCCAAGGTAAAAAGTACTCCTACTAGTACGTAAGTAGAGTACTAGTACAACAATGAAAGAGAAGGCGAGAGGGTTAAAAATGGAATACCTGGGTAGATGGTGACGGTCCGATCGTGGTAGATTGTGTGACCATGTTGCACATCAGTGGTACCATGGGTAATGCTAAGATAGTTGATCCCAATATGCCAAAGTCAGCTACAAGGTTCCAGGTTAGACCGAATCGTGGATACAAATGCACATCCAGGATCGGCGATCTTATTTTGATCGCGGGATGACTGGTCCCTGCAAAATAATGGAGTACCGTTAGGGATGCAGATGATGGTTTGTGCATTCCATTTGTAATCTCCCGTACCGTAGGATGGCAACCAGATGAAACAAGTCCCTTGGCTTGTCACCGCGAAGATGCGGCCTAGATGGCGCACGGCGTCTTCGAACGTGTAGGGGTACAAATCTACCGCCGCCAACATGCGCCAGCCTCTGCCGTTACTGCCTCTTGCATTGATGGTAATCCTTATGTCAAACACCGCGATGAGATAGTAATTGTCGTAGCCGCGTCGCTTTGTTGGCGGGTCCGCAATTGCTATCTTCTTCAATCTCATGTAGGCATCATCATACGTATTCAAGCCCAGCCAGTCCGGAAGGCCGATCCCAATGGTGGAGAAGGGGTCTACCGGAACGGCCGCACTGCTGTGGATGTTGTGCAAAATGATGGTGGTATCCGGCCGGAGGTATGCAAGCCAATCTTCGTTGGCACTGACCCAAACCTATATATAAGACGGTGGGCAGCGGAGAAATTACGGGATGGAAATGGAATAAATAAGTACTACATGATCAAACCCATTACTGACCTGCTCATCGGACAAAATCCGACTGCCTCTCAACGTCGGCAACTCTAGCGGAGTCAACGTGCAACCGTGGCTAGGGAGCGGTGGACTGTTCGAAGGATTGTCCCATAGAAGAACCTTCTCCTCGAGGACGCATGGAAGACCAACAAGCACGGCCTTTTCCCAAGCCATTTTAAGCACCGTCTTGAAATAGTTGGTGCAGGAAGCACCGAGTCTTGTAGCGGTGAGGACGTCGGAGCGGCGTGCGATTTCTCCCAGAGGATCATCGTCCCAGGTCTCCCAGCCCCGACGAGGAGGAGAACTGCCTGGCGAATCCATGGGAGCAGCGACGAACTGCCTTCTCTTCGGGGGGAGGGGAACTGGCGAGGAGGAGATAAGAGCGTAGTAACCGCAGGGCCTCGTCCCTTCCAACTGTAGATCGTTCCTTCCAACTGTAGCGAAGGGGTGAGGCTATTATTTACTACTAGTACTAGCATTATGGGACGTTATGGGATTGCATTATACTGTAAATAATAGCACTTGTAAGAAATTTTTGGCACTAGCTAGTAGTTTTTGGCGTGGATTAAGAAATTTTGGGTATGTTTTTGCTATTTCTTGTACACGCCAACTAGTGTCAAAAAACGTCTTACATTATTTGACGGAGGAGTACGTACTTGTACTGTAGCAGTACTAGTACTACCTTCTCAACTAGTAGTGCGAGGGTACTACTAGTGTTATGTACTGCACTTCTAGTATAGTGCACCAATTTTGAACTCTTGAATCTCAGGGCCAAGGAGCTACAGTTGGAAGTGGAGGGTACTACTGTTCTCTAGAACCATCGCTGTACTATCAATGCAGGGAAAGTACATGTAACGCCCCGGATCCGATGCGCCAGGTGTCTTCCAATTATTCGCCGTCGTTGCCATGTCATTTGCTTGCGTGTTGCATTCTGCCATGTCATCATCTGCATTGCATCGTCAAGTTTTTCAAAACTTGCATCCGGCCCTTTCCCCCGTGTCCGTTTCACGATCCGACACTCTCACACGCACCCCTTTGCACCTCTCAGACCTTGTTTCGTAAGTGGCATAAAAATGTTCTCGGAATGGGATGAAACTTGGCGTGCGGTGTTGTTATAGAGTAGGTAGACCGCCTGCCGATTTTCGTTCCATTTGGAGGTCGTTTGACGCCCTAACGGTTAACCGTGTAACCCCGTAACCCCTCTCTCTTTGCAGCCCAGCCCCTCCTCACCACAGCCCATTAGCCCATCCAAACCCCCTCCATGCTCTCGGTCGTTGGATTGTGATCGCGTGGCCAGAAACCGCTCCCCATTTGGACTCTCCTAGCTCCCTCTACCTATAAATATGACCCTCTCCCCCGAAATCCCGGGTCCAAACCCTAGCCCCGCTCCTCCGCGCCGCCGGACACGTCCGCTCCGGCCGGACACGTCCGCTCCGGCCGGACGCATCCACCGGCCACCTCACTTCGACCAATCAGCGTCCGCCACGTCGCCAACCCCGCCGCCTTAGCCACTCCCGCGCCGCCACATCACCGCCGCCCGTCCCGCGCGCCGCCGAAGCCCATCTACGGCCCGCTCCGGGCCGCGACGGGCCCGGATCCGCCCGAGCGAGCGCCGCCCGGCTCCCCAAGCCCTTCCCCCATCAGCCCCACCGCCGCCATGCCCCGACCTCGCCTCCCGTCGTCGTTCTCTGCTCCGGGAAAGTACACCTGCGTAGTGGCCTAGTGGGTACTCTCGGTGCTCTATTCAGCCGCTCCTCTCACGTAGCTGGCCTACTCAGCCGCTCCTCTCACGCACACACTAGCAGCCTGTTTATCAGTGATGGTTACTGCGGGGGAAGAACATTTGAGTTATTTGATACATCGAGACTAGGCTTTTCGCTTCCATTTGTGGAGGTGTAATGGATCTTGTAAACTTTGTTAGTAGTTCCTTCTTTATGAATGAGATGAAGCAAAGCTTTTGCCTCCGTTTCAAAAAAAACACGTCAAGAGGAATTTCTTTTATAGTAGAGCCGATAATGGAGTGAAGTCCATGCGTGCAATGCCACAAGCTACAGAGTAGTAGTAGAGCACTTTACGTATAGAGCCATATTGCACAGTTCCCAATGCCCCGCCAGGCTTTTCCGGCTCCTCAGGCTTAATTGGGAGGCGCTAGTTTTTATATGCTACTAGCTGATGAGGAAGTTGCAAGTGAGGTGCGGCTAGGGCGAGCAAGCGAGCCACGAGTTGCTGGGAAGGAAAACCCGTTCACGTGGCTAGGCTATCCAGTGCACCTAGATTGTGGTGCCGCACGTCCGTTTGACTTCAAAACTCAAACTACCCGTGTAAAATATTGGCTCGCAGTGAAGTTACTATTTAAAAAAAGGCCGCCATGCGTTCGGCCGGGATCAAACCCACAAAACGAGGTATACACTCCCGCAACCACTAGTAGTACTCGTTGGAGTACAACGCAACCTAGAATCGCCTTTTGTCGCTAGTAGTACATTGTTCCTTACAAGAAACCCCTAATAATGCAAGAAACCACTAATAATGCCAAGAAACTACTGCCACTTGCATACGTGGCAGACTTAAGATAAGACTACCTTATCAACCATTGTACATGCTCTTACCAACCAGCCCTACCAAGAAACTACTACTCTACAAAGTGCCGTTATAGGCACGTTTCAACCCATGGCCCTGTTTGGATACATTTGTTGTTAATCTAACCCTGCCATCCAAACACCACTTTGGTTAGAGTTAGTTCAGGGTTAGAATCTAACCTCTGACTTAGAGTATCCAAACAGGGCCCGTGTCGCCCATTAAGTCAACGCCTTCTATTCGACCGGGCGTTATGACTTGTGGGACCTACATGTCAGTCTGCACAAAAATCCCCGAGTGACCTCCTACCTCCGGCCTGTCCACCTAGTCATCCTCGGCCATGGGACGCAGCTACCGCCGCCGGCAGAAGGCGAGGTCAAAACTGCCGACAGTGCGGAGCCCATCTTGTGGCAGCCCGGATGCCAGCTCCGTCCGGCGCTCGCGGCCGCTAGCTAGCCAAGATAGCTCCGTCCAGCTGCTTGTCTGCAAGGTTTGCTAGCTAGATTGGCACGGTGGCGCGGCGCTTGCTCGCGCGCGCCGTGCTAAGGCCAGCCATCTGGCTCGAGCGAAGGCTAGCGCGGCAGCTTGCTCGCTCGTGAGTCACGCTCGGGCCAGCCTGCCAACCCATGCGGAGGCCAGCGCGGCGTCCGGCCCGTCCGGCGGAGCGGCGGCCAACTCGCTCATCACCAGCGCCACCGACGAACACGCATTAGCACTGTTTGAAGTAATGTTCAGGAAAAATAATGATTTGAGGGGGAATAACATGATAGAAGGTCAGATGTGGGTCCCTCGTGTCTACAGTCAAACAAAATGTGTTGGTTTAAGGTGCCTCGTCAGCACGGACGTGTGGGCCAACCCTGTCATAAATGGGTTTAAACTAACCTAATCGGTAGGTAGTAGTTTTTGGTGTGGATTAAGAAATTTTGGATATATTTTTGCTATTTTTTGTACAATAGATTCTTCCTAGGGCTGGTTGAAAGTGGTAGTTTTTTGTTAAATACTCTACATATTGTAAGTAGGAGTGAAAGTTAAGCTTTGGAACCCAATAAGCAAGTCTAGTTACATAGTGCATATGTGTACATGATTGAAAGTAAATATCAACCATGAGTGACTAATATCTTGATGGAAAACTCGAAACTATGGAATACTAGGGAATTTTTTTTGCATGGTTGGAAATACTAGCAATGTTCATGTGCGTTGCAACGAATCATAATTAGAATAATATTTATTCACAAACTTGAAAAAAAAACACTCTAATTTTGATATACATATATCACTAGAGATATATTATGTTTCAATTAGAATATATTCCTTGGGCTGTTTTGGTGAGGTCAGGGAGGGATGTGGTTGGTTTTAAGATACTAATTATGGGTTTTTCTGCAAATTGGTAGACAAGTGGGATGTTTGTGAGAAAAGGCAACAACTTACCTCACAGTCATTAGATGTAGATCTAATGGTCACAAACGACGGATGGCAGACACACCATCATCACGAACTTAGTCTTCTGTAGGAGTACTAGCAAGATCCGTGCATTGCAGGGAACATCAAGATGCATTTTTTATAAAAACACTCATTGTGATTGACCCATGCGGGAGTAATCCCATGTGTAAAAACTAATGATATCTCGAGAAATAGGAGATAAGGTGAAGAGGAGTGGGGCGTGGTGGTGATTGGTGGTCGGACTGAGCGGAGGCATGGGGATTGATGACGCCGGCAGCGGCCACGAGGCCAGTTTGTTCCAGAGGCTTCCTTTCTTAATTGCTCAACAATGAGGTTGTTGGAGATAAGGATGAACGTGGGAAGGCCTTGTCTGCAAATGTGGAGAGGGGTGCCGGTATCTTTTAGTTTAATTTCCATCAGTCAGATATAGATCCGACGGTCTATATTGCAAGATGGCACGCGTACCATCATCACCAACTCGGTTTTTCATAAGAGAAGAAATATAAGTATGGAGATACCAACGTATTATCGATACTTTTTTCCGTAAACTAGCATCTACATTCTATTCAACGCCTCAGCATGTGAGGCCTTAGCACAATGACTTCTCGACTGTGTAAGACAAAGGTTTTCCTGTCGCCGATAAGGAAGGGGTGACGGCGGCGCGCTTTTTGGCCTGCTCTAGTCCTAGTAGTCATACTAGGTGGTCTAAGCACGTGTAGATTTATTCTTTTTCACGTCTCGTGTTCGCCGTACTGCCACGACTGTTGATGAATAGACGGTAAGTTATTCACGGGGAAACCCTTGTTGAGCGTGTTTGCGAGAGAGAGAGACAGTGTGCGTGTGTGATATGTCTAGAGACTGAGGCAATGATAACAGATTCTTTGTGTCTATGTGTGTGGAGGATAGAGAGAGACATGTACATGGGGCTTTGTGTTGTGTAACATGGAGACACATATACATAATTAGAGAGTGAGTGTGCCAGATACACATGCGGACATGGGGAGAGATGAGGATCCAGATTAATGGGTGTTTGTGCGTGTCTGTGTGTGTTTGTGCACGCGTTTGTGTGTGAGAGGGAGTGTGTGTACGTGGAGTAGAGATACCACTAATGATGTAAACCTAGTATAAGGGAAGGGGGAATGGTGTGACATGTGTAGTAGCGGGATAGCATGGGTGCGGGAGGGGGGAGCAGACTATTTGGAAGAGACATCGATTGTGTGTGGGAGAGGGGTGTGAGAGCGAGAGAGAGAGAGAGAGAGAGAGAGAGAGATCTAGCGATGGAGAGAGAGAGAGAGAGAGGAAGAGAGGGGGCGAGAGAGGGGGAGTTTGTGTCCATAAATGGCGTATAGATAGGGAGACAATGTTGATGTTGTTTGAAATTGGCCTATGTACGGAGACGCAAGGGAAGCGAGTCATCGTGTGTGTGATAGGGACTTCATGAGAGATCTAGAATACATGGTGTAGAGAACAAGGTGCGAGATCGAGAACGATGATACATTAGGGAGCTATGGAAAGAGTCACGACATATATGTATACAAGGATGAAAGTGCGTTATATCGACTAGAGGGGGGTGAATAGGCGATTTTTATGAATTCTTCACTAAGGAATTTGCGGCTGAGGAAATTCCTTAGCGAAGAACTACTTGCAGCGGAATAAGTACTCAAAAGTAAGCATAACAAAATACAAGCATGGTCATCATGATGAAATGAAGACAAGCACAGAGTACGGAAAGCGTAATCACATGATAACACAGGATGAAGACAAACAGACTGAAGAAATTGAACTGAGGAAATTGAGAAAGTCTTTAGTCAAAAGTCTTCAAACACAGATATGACAAGCACACAACACTGTAATGAGGAAATGGAAGAGTTGAGGAAATAGAACCAGTAGGCTTGGTGAAGATAATGATTTGGTAGACCAGTTCCAACCGCTGTCTTAGTTGTACATCTAGTTGGAGCGGCTAGGTATTTAAACCTGAGGACACACAGTCCTCACCGTATTCTCCTTGAGCTAAGGTCACACAGACCTCGCCCAATCACTCGTGGTAAGTCTTCAGGTGACTTCCAAACCTTCACAAACTCGGTCACTCGGCGATCCACAATTCCTCTTGGATGCTCTAAACCATGACGCCTAACCGTCTGGAAGAAGCACAATCTTCAAAGGTAACAAGCGTCGGATCCACGCAGCACCAATCTCTTCAGTGATGCTCAATCACTTTGGGTTTGTAGGTGTTTGGGTTTGGGTTTTCCTCACTCGATGATTTTCGCTCAAAGTCCTCGGAGGATGGGATGCTCTCAAATGACAAGTGTCAGTTTCTCTCAGAGCAGCCAACCAGCTAGTGGTTGTAGGGGGCGGCTATTTATAGCCTAGGGAGCAGCTCGACATGATAAGACATAAATGCCCTTCAATGACATGACCGTTAGGTGGGTAGATATTTTGGGACAGCTGGCACATAGCACAGCAACGGTCGGAAATTTGAGTATCAAATTCCTCAGGGCTATCATGTTCCTCACTGTGTAGGCAATCCGCACTGGAGAATTCCTAACTCCTCAGTCAGAACAAATTCCTCAGAGACCAGAAGAACTTCATCTCTGTCACTGAAGAATATGACTGAACTGTATGAGATTTCCAATGGCTTCACTCGAAGGGATTGGTAGGTGTAGGATTTTGAGTTGAGCATCACATTGAAATTTTTCCTTAGTATTTCCTCGACCCCCTTTAATAGTACGGTGTTTCCTATGACTCAAGAAAGAGAAAATGAAACTACGAAAACAAAAGTCTTCACGCTTCATGTTCCTCGAATGAATACCAAGTCTTCAAGGTTACACCAATTTCTTCACTTTCAAAGTCTTCAGAAAGTCTTCAGTCGAAGAACTTCATTTTTAGGGGTCGACTTTCTCTATGAATATCAAACTCCTCATAGACTTATAGACCCGTGTACACTCATAAACACATTAGTCCCTTAACCTATAAGTCTTCAATACACCAAAATCACTAAGGGGCACTAGATGCACTTAAAATCTCCCCCTTTTTGGTGATTGATGACAATATAGGTTAAGTTTTCAACGGGGATAAACATATGAAGTGTAAATACTAATATTGAGGAATTTGATTGCAAGATATAGAAGAACTCCCCCTGAAGATATGCATAGTGAGGAATTTTCTTTTGAAGCAATGCACACTTGAAGAGTAGAATCATGGAGATCTCCCCCTATATCTTGTAATTCATACACACATTTGACATATAATATGAAGAATTTGAAATGCATGATGAAATATGGTGACTGACGTAATTCAGCATGCGTGCATAAACATTAACGAGGAATAAGCATGCAGAAGAACACAACAAAAGTATCAGGCCACCATAGAGTTTAAGTTTACAACTCGATCCAGCAAAGTCATCAGAAGAACGAGAGTTGTAACTTAGAAAAAAAAACGCCCATATATGATAGACCTGCTTGAAGAGTAACTCAATTTTCTCCCCCTTTGTCATCGAATGACCAAAAGGATCGAAAATGAGGACTAACGCCCCTGAAGAATATCAAGTTGATGAAGGAGCGCCAGCGTTGTTGGGGTCATTTGTCGTAGTAGGGCCTGCCGCAGTGTTGTCCAAGTCTTCATGCTCGTCGGTGTCGCGCGATGAAGAATATGAGCTGGCCACCAAGGAAGGAACCTTGACCTTCTTGTATTTCTTCGGTGGAGGTGCAGACCAGTCAAAGTCCTCCTTGAGACCCATGTTCTTCAGTTCTTCTTCACCATATACATGTGACAGAATAGCCCAGGTGCGATCGAAGACTTCATGGAGGTAGTAATGGTTTTTCTTCACTTCATTATGTGTAGCAGTCATGTTGTGAAGAATTGGACCAAACTGACGCTTAACCCATTTATGGTTTCGATCCACCTTCTGGTGAAGACTTAGCAGAAGTTCACGGTCAGTCATCACACGAGGAGCAGTAGCTTGAGGATTTGGCTTGGAGGCATGGGCAGCAGAATCATGAGTGGCAGAGTCATCATTGGTGGAATAAGATGCAGCCTTGCGAAATTGACCATCCAATGGACGGATGCCTTCATCTATAACAGCTGGAGCTGAGCTGATTCTGAAAATCAGCTTTGTAGTTGAGTGAAGACCTTGTCCTGAGGAATCTCATGATCCAGGGTGCATAAGGCTTCATCTCAAACAGAGAAAGTGAAACATTTGCCAGAGTCCTCATGAAGAAATCGTGATAATTGACAGGAATGCCATGAATGATGTTGAAAACCAGATTCTTCATGATGCCAACAATTTCCTCATCAGATGAGTCGTGGCCTTTGATTGGACTCATAGTCTTCGTCAGAATGCGATAGACTGTCCTTGGTACATACTGCAATTCCTTCACGAGGAATTTTGTCCTTGAGGCTTGACCGGGCTTCAATGGCTTCATCAGCACTTGCATATAGTGATATGTAAGCTCAGGCTCTTGGTACATGCAACGAGCTCCTTCAGGTGGAGGACTGATGGGCAGGGCGTGAAGTAATTCAGTGCCCGGTGCCTTATAGTGAGTATTTTCGGTCATCCAGTCCAAAACCCAGGAGTTCACATCGTCAGCATCTCCTGTGATGTGCAATGTTGCGTAGAATTGAAGAATGAGATCTTCATTCCAATCAACTATGTCTGCGCAAAAGTTGAGGAGGCCTGTGTCATGAAGCACACTGAGGACAGGTGTGAAGCATGGCAGTGATTCCATGTCCACATGAGGAATATGCTCGTGGTTGAAGACTTTGTCCTTGTTGAAGAGCAGTGAAGAATAGAAGTTTGCCTGGCTGGCGGTCCAGAAGCGCTTCCTTCTAAGACGAGCAGAATCATAGGGATTGTAGTCAGTGAAGAACACGTGCTCGCCGAAGAAATCATCAGCCTTGAATTTTTGCTTCTTTGAGAATGGATCCTTTGGCTTGGGTTGAGGAGTGTCAGTCAATTGCATTATCACCTCAGGAATCGCAATCTCAGGTTCTTCAGGCTGAGGAATTTCAGCTTCTACTCCAGTGACAGCCTGGGTCTTCAATTCTTCATTTTCATTTTCTTCAGCACTAATGGCTGGAATTTCTTCATGGACAGACAGTGTGGCATGTGGTTCATCAGATCCCATTTGAACTGTAGTTGCTGGGGACTGAGGAATTTGTTGCAATGGTGTGAAGAGTGGAGAGTTGGGGTGCTGACTTTCCCAAAAGTCATCATTCAGCACGGGTGTGGTACAACCAATGTCCACATCTTCATCTTCCATTTCTTCAACGCCGGCCTCTTCAGCAGTAAACTGAGGCATAGGCAAGGAAACAGCTGGAGTTGAAGGGATTTCATCCACTTCAATTTCTTCATCCATATGCTCTGACGTAGCAGCAGAAGGATTTTCTTCATCAGATCCGCTAGGGATCACATATTCTTCATCAAAAGGAACGATTTCCTTTGACGGCATGGTAGTGAGAGGAACGACATCAATTGGGTTTGCAAATGAGCTGGTCATAGACTTCATCTTCTTTGGAGCTGAAGAATGTGAAGAAGCTGATGCCTTCCTTTTCTTCACTGCTGCACGCTCTGCAGCCTTGGTCTTCTTTACATCTGATGCAGATGGAAGAATTGGAGTTGGGGTAGGCGCAGGAGGAGCAGAGGAATGTGGTTGATTTTCTTCATGCACAACTGATGCAGTTGCCCTGACCTCTTCATTTTCTTCAGGCGCACCACTAGTGGATGCCCTAGCAATTTCATCAGCGGTTGGAATGCAGTCATCAACCCTGGAACTCACATTTTCTTCAGCAGCCTGAGTGTCATCAGCGGTGCTGGCATGTTCTTCAGTTGGCTGAGCAGATGCTTCAGCCTGAGGAATTTCTGGTTGCGATGGAGCTGCAACCTTTGAAGTGAACTTTTCAGTCAGTTTTACAAACCTGACCTTGGCTCCTTGCCAATCAGCATAGTAAGCATTGAAATCATCGCTGAGGACTTTGATTTCAGACTGGATCTTCACAAGTTCATCAGTTGTCATAGTGACAACGTTGTCCTTCAGGAATTTTTCCTTCCTGTACTGTGCTTTCTTGATCTGCCTGGCCTTCTCAAATTTCCATTTCTCTTATTGGATGAAGGCAGTCAGCATATGACTTTGGCCAGGAGTCAACTTGAAATCAGGCATAGGAGTGTTTGGATCCTCCAGCCAGAGATCAATATAGTCGAGGATCAACTTTGGATCCAAAAGCAGAGGCACATTTGTGCCCTTGGCTCTAGCGGCCTTGACTTGCCTATCTCTGATGATTTCAGCAAGTTCTTCATCATCAGCTTCGTCTTCATCAGACGGCACTTGAAAGGCGACCTGCTTCTTGTGAGGACTTGGGCGAGAACCTCGTCCAGCAGTGGTCTTTGTCTTCAGCAGAGAGGGTGCTGTTGAAGAATTTGGTGCAGCTGAGGAACTAGCAGAGCTCCTAAGGCAATAGAGATGCGTGTAGTCCTTTGGCACGTGGCAAGATGCACAGGTGCTGAGGATTTGGTCGGAGCAGCTGAGGACCTTGGCGGAGGAGCTGAGGATTTGGAAGGAGCAGGAGCAGCATGAGGAATTGGCCGCGAGGGCTTTGAGGATTCTGGCCGTGAGGGCATAGCTGAGGAACTTGGCCTTGAGGGCATTGAAGGTGAAGCACTTGACTTGTGCGCAGGCTTCTTTGCCATGGATTTCTTCGGCTTGACAGAGGCCTCAGCGGCAGCACCAGCAGCAGCAGAGTCTTCATTGAATTTCCTCACTGCTTCTCTGCCTTGTCTAGCCAAATTGGCCTGGTGCTTGGCCATTCGTCAGGATAGTCCTCACCATGCTTGAGGCTGGTGGGATCAGCTATTTGGCCAGGTGCTAATGGAGGTCTTGGGCATGGAGGATTGAGTGCGAATTTCTTCATGTATTTAGGAGTAACATATCTGTACTCCCTCCACTCCCTTGCCCATCTCCTCTCTATCCTCTGTATGTGCACCTTGCGCTGATTCTTGTCCTCCTTACCAAATTTGGCCTCATCAGGAGTGCAATAGTCCTTGTATATGTCATCAGGGATCTCAAAGGCAGTATTAATTTCAGGCCTCTTTCCTCCTTTCTGTGGCTTCTTTCCATCAACCATTTTCTTCAGTTGAGGAATTTGAACAATTGAATTCTCTGAAGAAGTATGCAACTTTTCTTCGAGGAATGCTGCACATGAGTTAAGTTGATGAGAACCTAGTGATTCAGCAGCGGACATGAGTACCTGTGAACAGAGTATAGTTGCGAGGAATTTGGAGAGGTCATATGCGTTCTCAGAAGGTTTTTGTAAAACGAACAAGTTTGAGGAATTTGACCAGATGAGTCTTGAAGAATTTCACTAAGCGTTCTTTGTCTTAGGTTCCAGAGTTGTATAGATCGAAGATCCACACAATTGAGGAATCTTGAAGAAAAATTATTGCTTAGAGAAATGAATCAAGAACAGATGACATGTGAGGTGTTTAGTGTGTGAAGAATTTGAAGAATAAACACCTTTGAAGATTTTGTAGAAATCATTTGAATCAAAGAGGGAAATAAAAGTAACTTTTAATTACCCTGACCGAAGAACACGATGAACTGGGATGTGGAGATGAGAAGTTCGTCTGTGTAGATCTTCCACGCCCTAACTCGGCGGAGGAAGACAGCTACGGCAGCGGCAGAGTGAAGATTTCCGCGGTTGGCGCGAGCACGACGGCGACGAGGTCGAGGCAGTGAAGCTCTTCCTCACCAGCGACGATGAAGTAGCAGCGGCGCTAGGGTTTGAGAAGCTCGAGTTGGAGAGAGGTCAAGCGGAGTAAAGGAAGTGAGGAAGGGAAGGGGGGTATTTATAGCCACGGTGAAAAACTGTTCGCCCGAAGATTTTGGACGAACGTGCCCCTAACCCTTCTCATTTGCTTGACATGTGTCACCCACGTACTGAGAAGTGGAGATCGTGTTAGATCGTGGGTGAATAGATAAGTATTTTGTGGGATGCGGAACGGTTTGAGCGGCAAAGCCGAAAATTTGGATAAGATAAGTTAAAAGTTTCGTTCGCAAATTCTTCAGCAGACAAGGACACAGTGAAGATTTTGAACGAGTTTCAAATAGAACGCACATGAAGAATTTGTGAATAGATTGGGTTGAGTATAGCATAGAGGGGGAAGGGTCCGATCACATTCACTTAGCAGAAAAACCAACTTGAAGAATTAGCCATAAGTGAATGCTGTAGAGGACATAAACTCATATATATATATATATATATATATGTATGTATATATATAGGGTCGTGCTATTCGTCACCCTGGGTGAGGAATTCTTATTCCTCACCCCCGCCACCCCACGGCCAGAATTTCAAAACGTAAGAAATAAAAACACCTGATGTAGGATTACAACAGGGAGAAAGAAACGTACTATGGAGCACTGCCGTAAGAAACAAGGGTTGTGAGGTAAATTTTCCTCACGCATGCAAAGTAAGTTACGGCACATGCAAACAGTGTTTGGAGACTGGACCACTGCCGAAAGAAAACAATAAGTTTGCGAGGTAAATTTACCTCGCCGACTATACTACCTCTATCTGCACGAGCTCCATGCATCGCAAGACCCTTTCTATCTGCATCTGATCGTCTTCTTTAAAAAGATATTTTCTGCTTCGAGAAAACAACGAGATAGTGATGCATACTCTCTCCTTTTTACCTCTATTTTTATCTAGACCTGTTCATTAGGCGCCATGGATTTGATGTAGTAAATTCTCATTTGGAAATTTATTTGGAGGTACCATTTATGGAATTGCATCCTCGATTATTCAAAAGTTATTTCCTCGACTAGTGACTGAAATTTCCAACGATAACCTCCATTGACTTCTTTAATATATATATGGATTAGTTTTACCTCGAAGCGCCTAGCGCCGAACTATATTGAAATAGAGGGAATAATTTATAGATCATCTCTAAGAAACATGGAGCTAGTATTTACAAGGTCAGCTCTTGAGAAAAACAGAACTGGAACTCTACTCATAACCTCAGAGCTGATTACACAACACTCCAGAGAGAACTCCAATACAGTCCGAGTCGGGAGAAAGCAACAAAAATATGATTCAGAAAGAAGACAACCCGCCTGCAGCTCTCCTAGATTGAAACTCCTCTCAGCATAACTGTGCTGTCAAAGATCTTTGTGTTTTTCCATATTTTCAAATGTATTAATATCAGTCTACTGTTATTAGGGTACTTATAGATGAGGTACCTACAGTGTAAAAAATGATTAGTATAGGAAGCAAGTTGCAACTGTTATGGCATTACACATCATTTATCAAAAATATGTTCTCTTTTAGTCTTTCAGATACCTTTACAGAGACTCAAATCATGAATGCTACGAACGAAAATAACAGCACGTGATTCAAGTTATAAACAATATGGTCTCTGACATGTACCACCCGCTGTAGTAGTGTAGATTGTAGAAAATGAGCAGATAGTAGTACAATTCAGTTTCTTTCAAAAATATTTTGGTTTCAGACCAACAATTCAATTATTTTTTGCAGAAGAATGGCTTGTCTAAAAACACAGGGTGCTAGGAGCTTGGTGAATAGGGGGTGCTATATCTAAAATGCGGTGAATAAAACGGAACATGCGGTAAGATAGGAGCTTAGTGAATCATTACTGTTGTAATAAAGGAGCTACAAAATTCTCAGATATAGGTCGGAATGTTACTGTAAAAAGATAGTAGATTAAGGCAAGTAGATTCAAAGAAAATGTTTTGATCGAACTAAATATAAAGCTTCTCCCATTAGGTGGATTGATGATATTTACTTCAATCAGAATTATCCGAGAGGATTCATCCAAAATTCCAAATACTACAAGAACTTGTGATAGGGTGATTAATCACATAAAGCCTATATGCACATGGAAAGAAGTATGCTTCAGACTGCAATATAGCAAATTCAATCTCCATACTCTCATAGAACTAATGATTACATGTACAACTTTCCAGAATAGAGTTTAGGCATGTACGATAACCAATCAAGGTTCTTTCTGAAAGACACCAATCAAGGTTCTGGAGGTGTTGGACATCTGATCGAAGCCTGAATACTTTGTTCTCTACGACCTGTTGAACAACGTCAGATGGAAGAGTTTGCCTACAGAAGTCACACTTTCACGAAGTGTGTACAAATCTAAAATACATATAAGATGTGTGAGTACAGTAGCGACATTTATCTAACTGACCTTTAATTTGCCTTTGATCAGTCCAAACCAATGGTATGGCATGGTACTAGTAGTGCACTACTAAACAACCTATAATCAATAGAGCCAGAGATTTTTTTTCCTATAAAACCAATAAAAAGTGCAGGTTTTAAGGAGAAAAAGACTTCTCTCCCAGATAGAAAAAGAGCGGAGCTCAGTTTCCTCCTCTCCTTTCTGTGATAATTTTAATTAGACCTATATGACCTTAATAGCCCTTGCACACTCATCATTACCATTATGAGAAGTTCAATCCTTATTGTCAGTGTATGTTCTTTAACACAATAGCTGGGGTTAAACTAGGTGACTGTTTTTACTGAATCAAGAATAGTATTCTGAACGTACTTTATTTTACTCTCACAATCTAGGAATTTTTTTTAACAATTGATCAAATACATTGTCAAGGAGGACCTAAAAATAATATGAATGAACTTGCTCAGTAAAATGGCAAGGATTGCATCTTACTGGGTATGCTTTTCTTCTTCCAGAATACATCTGCACACTTGCAGGGTGCAAAACTTCACTTGTCTGAATGGAAAACACCTCCAGCAGATTATTGCACTTGAAATGAAAATAGCGAGAAGAGGTTTATTCATTGCTTCTATGGTACGACTAGCAGCTCCTGAAACACATAATCATGCATCTTCATTCTAAAGCACATAATCATGCATCTTCATTCTGAAACACGTAATCATCCAAGGAGTAGCTGTTAGTCACACAAATGCTAGTGTAACCTCAAGTTCATTCAATGTCGTTCTGAATAAAGAGAATAGGAGCATGCCCAGCTATATCGTTCTGTCCGGTGTCTATCAACAGATCAAAAGTAGCAATAAATAGGTACTTAACCATTCATTACTCGACTGAAGCACAATGTAAAAAAAATGATAACCAAACCTGAAAAACTTTAGTGTACTGCAGGTGTATGTAGTGCTTTCATAGAGTTGACAAAGAGCTACGAATGTACCATGAATTGGAAATAGAAAACGTGATCCTGCATCCTAATTTTTTTTGTAGTTGCTACCATATCTCACTAGTGTTCTGGATGCACCTAGAGAAAAGTTCTGAAGCTTTCCATAGATACCCTCAACAACTTCCGGTCAAAGTGAAAATCCATAATTTTATGACGACGATTAAAGTTTAAGAAAAGTCACATTTGTGTCCTTTAGCAATATGAGGTAACCGAAAGGTTCAAATTTTGATCAATTCAAGGTATGATCAGCCCCAGTGGCAGTGCTTCGACTAACTGAACTATCAGCAAGGCAATGATATTGTGCATTGAGATCATGGTTACTCGGGCTTAAATGATTTGTGCTTCTTATTGGGGTGCCACCCTTCCCGGTTTCTGACCATGCCTTCTTGTGCAGCAGAGCAGATTCACAATGATTGGATGGTCAACCTAATACAGTAGCAGCACCCCGATTCGATTCTAAGTTTAAATGGCCGGACATGGTACTTTTCAGTAGCAGGGAACAGTCGAATTCATTCAAAATAGTGGAGCTCCAAGGAAAAAAGATGAGTTTATTCATAATAAAGAAGAAACATGGCTATTTATTAGAACATGCAACATATGGGGACTCTAAACGGAGGATTCATCAGACACAAAATGCTGAATGTAAACTATTTATTGAAAATAGGAGCTTAGTAGGAGGACTGGGAGCATCTGTAGGCTAGATCTAAAGAGAAGCTCTTGATTTGTCCTCAACATCAAATCCGGTGAAGGCCCATACTAAAATTTGTGCAGCCAAATTGAAACGAGTAAAACTTCATGTACGGATGCAACAACCTGCACCGAATCTGAGAAAGGCCAAGACCTAGCACCATAGCAGCCGCCGCATCTGGCAAGTCAATACGCCTAAGTTCCATAGGGAAAGTAGAATTCTAGATTGGGAGAGACGGGAGGAGAAATACAGGGGCATAAATCTTGGCAATGCATCAGAGTGTCGAGAGCTCACCGTGACGCCGTCGTAGACCGCTATTGCCGGCGCAGAGCGGTGCAGCCCCGCAGCACTGCCTTGAGGAACCCAGAGAGTTCACCACACCGCCGAGGCCACCACTGCCACCGAGCACCACGGGATGAAACTTCAACGCCATCACCAACCATGGCACCGCCCAAGACCTAGGCAGCTACCCCACCCATGGCGCCGCCGTGCGCCGCCGATACTCCCGATACGGTTCGCAACTCTTCTTCTAAAAAAATAGTTTGCAGCAGTTTAGAAAAGGATGGGGAGGTGGGGTTGTGTTCGAGTCAACGCTTGAAACGTAAAATTACTTCAACCTCAATATAATTTTCCAGCGAGGGATAGCGGGCTAGCTTTTCCCCAATCGCAAAACGGTGCCTTGGCTGGAGGCATGGTCTGGCTCGGTCGGTCGACCGGGGTGAAGAATTATTTATTCTTCACCATGGGTTATTAATAGATTTTCTATATATATATATATATATATATATATATATAGCCAATGAAGAAAAATGACGGAAACAGTGAAGACAATGCAAAGTTGAAGAAAATGAACAACTGAGGAATTTCAAAACTGAGGAAAAACACAAATTGAAGATTTTCAACTTTTGGTGGTGACGTGACCCACCATATAAGAATGATGATTTCAGACACCGCGTACAATTGTCGTAGGGTTCTGAGAATCAAATTCTTCATTAATTTGTTCACACTTAGAGTGTTAGTCTTCATTGATTGAAGAAAAATGTTTCTTCATGTGTTGCACATCTAAGTCATCAATTTTGCATAAGTGTTAGGATGAGTGTCCTTTTCAAAGAACAGTAGAAGATTCTAAGATATTTAGCTCACACCGCAACTTGCTAAATCTCTTCTCATCCAAGGGCTTGTGAAGATATCGGCTAGCTATTCTTCAGTCTTCACATGCTCAATAGAAATGTCGCCCTTCAACACATGATCACGAAGAAAATGATGACGAATCTGAATGTGCTTTGTCTTCGAGTGCTGAACTGGGTTGTGAGCAATCTTGATGGCACTCTCATTGTCACAGAAGAGAGGCACATTCTTCACATTGACGCCGTAGTCCTTGAGAGTTTGCTTCATCCACAGCAATTGAGCACAGCAAGAACCAGCAACAATGTACTCAGCTTCAGCAGTAGACAGTGATACGTAGTTCTGTTTCTTCGAGGGCCAACAGACCAAAGATCTTCCGAGGAAATGACATGTACCAGATGTTGACTTGCGGTCCACACGAGCACCAGCATAGTCAGAGTCAGAATATCCAACGGGATCACAAGCCGAGCCCTTGGGGGTACCATAATCCAAGTGTTGGTGTGTGAGCTAGATATCGAAGAATATGCTTCACAGTCTTATGGTGTGATTCCTTCGGTGTAGCTTGAAATCGAGCACACATGCAAACACTAAGCATTATATCTGGCCTAGATGCCCATAAGTACAATAGAGAGCCAATCATGGAGCGGTATAACTTATGATCAAAGTCAATACCATTTTCATCAGTGCACAGATGGCCATTTGTGGGCATAGGGATTTTGACGCCTTTGCAATCTTGCATGCTGAATTTCCTCAGTACATCCTTGAGGTATTTCTCCTGAGATATGAATATGCCATTGCGCTGTTGACAAATTTGAAGACCTAAGAAGAATTTCAACTCTCCCATCATAGACATTTGATATTCTTCATTCATCATATAGGCAAATTCATCACTATAGCGTTGGTCAGTACAGCCAAAGATAATTTCATCAACATATATTTGGCACACAAACAGTTCACCATCATAAGATTTAGTGAAAAGAGTAGGGTCGAGTGAACCGGGTTTGAAGCCTTTCTTCATGAGGAATTCCTTCAAAGTATCATACCACGCCCGTGAAGCTTACCATTGAGGAATGCACTTTTCACATCCATTTGATATAAAGTGATATCATAATGGTTAGCATAAGCAAGTAATATGCGAATAGCCTCAAGTCTAGCAACAGGTGCAGAAGTTTCATCGATATCAATTCCTTCAACCTGTGTGTAGCCTTGAGCTACAAGCCGTGCCTTATTCCTCACCACAAGGCCATTTTCATCTGGCTTGTTGCGGTAGATCCACTTTGTGCCAATGATATTGTGCTTGCGAGGATCTGGACGTTTAGCCAGTTCCCAGAAGTTGTTGAGCTCGAATTGATGTAATTCGTCTTGCATGGCCTGAATCCACTCAGGCTCCAGAAATGCTTCATCTACCTTAGTGGGCTCTGTGATAGAGACAAAAGCATAGTGCCCACAAAAGTTAGATAAATGTGAAGCTTTTGAGCGTGTGAGAGAACCTGGTGCTTCAATGTCATCGATGATCTTTTCAACTTGCACTTCTTTTGCAACGCGAGGATGAGCTGGTTGTCGTTGAGGAATTTGATCAGCATTTTCTTCAGCACAATTTTCTTCAGTATTTTATTCAGGTGCATTAGCTCGACGTTCTTCATGTTCTGGAATGAATTCTTCAGCAGATTCTTCAGTAGGAATGACATCCTCAGTAGCCTTGAACTTGATAGTTTCCTCAGGTGCTGGTTCATCTATCGCAGAAGGTAGGTGCTCTCTTGCGAGCCATTAGTTTCATCGAACCGCACATCTACAGTTTCAACAACCTTGTGAAGAACGTTGTTGAAGACTCTGTAGGTGTGCGAATCCTTTCCGTAACCAAGCATGAAACCTTCATGTGCTTTCGGTGCAAATTTAGCATTGTGATGAGGATCTCTAATCCAACATTAGCACCGAAGACTTTGAAATAACTCACATTGGGTTTCTTGTCAGTGAGGAGTTCATAGGCAGTCTTCTTGAAGAATTTGTGAAGATATACCCTGTTGCTGATGTGGCACGCAGTATAAATTGCCTCAATCCAGAAGTGACGAGGAGTCTTGTACTCATCAAGCATAGTGCAAGCCATCTCAACAAGAGTTCTGTTCTTGCGCTCCACGACGCCATTCTGCTGAGGAGTCTAAGGAGCAGATAACTCATGAGTAATACCAAGTTCATCAAGATAGTCATCAAGACCAGAATTCTTGAACTCAGTTCCATTGTCACTCCTGATGTGCTTGATCTTCACACCAAAGTTGGTTGAAGCCCTCGAGGAAAATCGTTTGAAGACTTCCTGCACTTCATGTTTGTAAGTAACAATGTGTACCCATGTGTATCAAGAGTAATCATCAACAATAACAAACCATAGAGAGATGCGTCATTTGTGACTGCTGAGTAATGATTAGGACCGAAGAGATCCATGTGAAGCAATTCAAATGGGCGAGTGGTTGTCATGATAGTCTTCGCTGGATGCTTAGCCTTTGTCATCTTCCGAGCTTCACAGGCTCCACATAAGTGATCCTTGAGGAATTTGACATTCTCAATGCCAATGACATGCTTCTTCTTCGCAAGCGTGTGCAAATTCCTCATGCCTGCATGACCAAGTCGTCGATGCCATAGCCAGCCTTCTGAAGCTTTTGCAAGTAGGCACACGGCTGGTTGCGGTCCTATAGAGAAATCAACAATATACAAGTCTCCTCTCCTAAAGCCTTCGAAGACTTTGGAATTGTCAGCTTCCATAACCACAACACAACGATACTTATCAAAGACAACAACCATATACAGATAGCAAAGCATTGAGACAGACATGAGGTTGTATCCTAAGGACTCGACAAGCATGACTTTGTCCATGTGTCGATCCTTTGTGATCGCAACCTTACCTAGACCCAATACCTGACTTTTGCCTTTGTCAGCGAAGATGATATGCTTCAGATGAGATGGAGATAAGGGAGCATCCATCAATAGATTCTTGTCACCAGTCATGTGATTTGTACATCCACTATCGAGGACCCACTCAGTGGCTTTGGGTTGATCATCCTGTAGATGAATTAGTGCAGCTTACGAACTCATATACTTCATCAGTGAAGAATATGACATCAATTCATCAGATCAATTTCATCAAGTAACAGAACAGATAAAGCAGTATGAGGACGTGAGAAATGAAAGTTCATTTCTTCATGATTAGCCTGCGTCCATTCAGGCATTTTTCAGGTCTCCAGCAAATTCTTCAGACGTTCACGCACGTCCGGAGACCTGACCCTGCAGAAGAGATTAGTTCTTTTTCTTCACCACTCACGTCTGAAGGGGTGGCAAAGAGTTCATCACTCTACAAGCTCCATACGAGAAAGGTGGCATAGAAGCCAATCCATTCCGTTTCACATAAGAGGAGTTAGGGTAAGCATATGAATAAGCAGAGAAATTCTTCGAGGACTTATGAACATAATGATTAGAAGAATAATGCTCATATTCATAGCCCTTAGCTCTTCCCTGCGAGAAAGAGTTGTTAGCACGATGATGTTCATATGAGGACTTTGATCCTTTTGAGGAATTTGATCCACGTGAGGAATTTGGTCCGTATGAGGACTTGGATCCATATGAAGAATTTGGTCCATATGAAGAATTTGATCTTGGGTTCCTATTCTTCACAAGTGGTGTCATGAGGACATTCACCTGAAGACTTTCAAGGCACCTTTTGGGAACCCAGATTTTCTTCATAGGGGAACCGTTCCTGTAGTTAGTGCCAACATATCTAGCAAATACTTCACCATTCTGATTTTTGAACAGTTTATAGTTGGAGTCAAATGACTCATCAGAAGAATGAGGAGATTCACATGTAAAGCCAAATAGATTAGATGGATCAACTGGAGGTCCCTTTGCAGCAACCCATGAGGTTTTGGGGTACTGCTCAGGCTTCCAATATGTACCATCAGCATTGAGTTTCCTCTCAAAGGCAATACCCTCTTTTCTAGGGTTCCTGTTGAGGATCTTCTTTTTAAGCACATCACAAAGAGTCTGATGCCCTTTGAGGCTTTTGTACATGCATGTCATGTACAATTCCTTTAGCCCTGCATCGTTAGTGATACTAGAAATGTCCTCAGATGAGGAATTAGTGATAGCAGAGGCAGGTGAGGAATTTGTAACATTAGAAGCATTTGAACATTCAGGTGAAGAATTAGTAGATTCATGTTCAATGCATTTCAAACATGGAGGAACAAATTCTTCCTGAGCAGCGTTGATTTGTTGAGCAAGTAATGAATCGCGCTCCTTCTGAAGATCTTCATAACTCACTCTTAGCTTCTCAAGGTCTTGCTTTCTTTGAAGAAATTCATAAGAAAGCTTCTCATGATCAGACAAGAGAGTGTTATGATGACCTTGAAGATTGTCAAACCTAGTCTGAAGTCTCTGAAGATTTTCAGTCATGGTTTTAGTGCGATCCATTTCTTCACCCAATATATCATCACTTTTGTCTAGCATGTTTTGAACCTTTTCAAAAGCCCTTTGTTGTTTCACAGCAATCTTAGCAAGTTTAGAGTAGATGGGCTTGAGGTTTTCATCAGATTCATTCTCACTAGATTCAGAGGAGGTATATTTGAGTACCTTGGCACCCTTTGCCATGAAGCAATAGGTGGGAGCGTAGTCATCATTGCCTTCATCAGCCTCGTTGGTGAAGCCATTTTCTTCAGAGTTGAAGATAGACTTGTTGACGAATGCAGTAGCGAGAGCTAGACTCGCTACACCAGACTCGGACTCCTCAGATGCCTCCTCTTCCTCATGTTCCTCAGATTCAGCTTCAGAGTCCATTTCCTTGCCAATGAATGCCCGAGCCTTCTTGGAGCTACTCTTCTTGTGAGATGAAGACTTTGAGGATTTTGATGATGAAGATTTTGAGGATTTCTTCATTTTCTTCGCATCATCAGAACTGTAATCCTTGTATTTCTTCTTCTTTGATTCCTTTTCCCACTGAGGACAATCTTGAATGTAGTGTCCAGGTTTCTTGCATTCGTGACAAAGCCTCTTCTTGTAGTCACTGGATGAGGAATCATTGCTCCTTGAGGATCTTCCAAAGCAACCACGTCTTGAGAACTTCTGAAATTTCTTCATGAGCAGTGCTAGTTCCTGGCTCAGTTCTTCAGGATCATCAAGGCTGCTGCCAGAGTCTTCATCTTCAGACTTAGAAACTGCCATGGCCTTCAGTGCACGTGATCTGCCATAGCTCGAACCATAGAGGTCTCTCTTTTCAGCAAGGTGAAACTCATGAGTATTTAGCGTCTTGAGGATATCAGCGGGATCAAGTGACTTGTAATCAGCACGTTCTTGTATCATCAATGCCAGAGTATCAAATGAGGAATCAAGCGATCTCAACAATTTCTTCACCACCTCATGGTCGGTGATGTGAGTGGCACCAAGCGCTTGAAGCTCATTTGAGATGTCAGTGAGGCAATCGAACGTTTGTTGAACATTTTCGTTGTCGAGTCTTTTGAAGCGGTTGAAGAGATTGCGAAGAACATCAACTCGAGAGTCACGCTGAGTTGAGACTCCTTCATTGACTTTGGACAGCCTATCCCAGATAAGCTTAGCAGTTTCCAAAGCACTCACTCTTCCATACTGTCCTTTGCTCAGATGGCCACATATGATATTCTTCGCTTGAGAGTCGAGTTGCTTGAATCCCTTCACATCAGCAGCATTCAGAGAAGGTGTGACTAAGGGAACACCATTTTCCACAACATACCAGAGATCATTATCAATTGCCTCAAGATGCATTCGCATCTTATTCTTCCAGTAGGGGTAGTCCGTCCCATCGAAGGTAGGACACCCAGCAGAGACCTTGATCATACCTGCGGTCGACATAACTAAAACTCCATGCGGTTAAACCAAAATCACACAGAACAAGGGAGTACCTCGCTCTAATACCAATTGAAAGTGCGTTATATCGACTAGAGGGGGGTGAATAGGCCATTTTTATGAATTCTTCACTAAGGAATTTGCGGGTGAGGAAATTCCTTAGCGAAGAACTACTTGCAGCGGAATAAGTACTCAAAAGTAAGCATAACAAAATACAAGCATGGTCATCATGATGAAATGAAGACAAGCACAGAGTACAGAAAGCGTAATCACAGGATAACACAGGATGAAGACAAACAGAATGAAAGAAATTGAACTGAGGAAATTGAGAAAGTCTTCAGTCAAAAGTCTTCAAACACAGATATGACAAGCACACAACACTGTAATGAGGAAATGAAAGAGTTGAGGAAATAGAACCAGTAGGCTTGGTGAAGATAATGATTTGGTAGACCAGTTCCAACCGCTGTCTCAGTTGTACATCTGGTTGGAGCGGCTAGGTATTTAAACGTGAGGACACACAGTCCCGGACACACAGTCCTCACCATATTCTCCTTGAGCTAAGGTCACACAGACCTCGCCCAATCACTCGTGGTAAGTCTTCAGGTGACTTCTGAACCTTCACAAACTCGGTCACTCGGCGATCCACAATTCCTCTTGGATGCTCTAGACCATGACGCCTAACCGTCTGGAAGAAGCACAGTCTTCAAAGGTAACAAGCGTCAGATCCACGCAGGATCAATCTCTTCAGTGATGCTCAATCACTTTGGGTTTGTAGGTGTTTGGGTTTGGGTTTTCCTCACTCGATGATTTTCGCTCAAAGTCCTCGGAGGATGGGATGCTCTCAAATGACAAGTGTTAGTTTCTCTCAGAGCAGCCAACCAGCTAGTGGTTGTAGGGGGCGGCTATTTATAGCCTAGGGAGCAGCCCGACATGATAAGACATAAATGCCCTTCAATGATATGACCGTTAGGTGGGTAGATATTTTGGGACAGCTGGCGCGTAGCACAGCAATGGTCGGAAATTTGAGTATCAAATTCCTCAGGGCTATCATGTTCCTCACTGTGTAGGCAATCCGCACTGGCGAATTCCTAACTCCTCAGTCAGAACAAATTCCTCAGAGACCAGAAGAACTTCGTCTCTGTCACTGAAGAATATGACTGAACTGTATGAGATTTCCAATGGCTTCACTCGAAGGGATTAGTAGGTGTAAGATTTTGAGTTGAGCATCACATGGAAATTTTTTCCTTAGTATTTCCTCGACCCCCTTTAACAGTACGGTGTTTCCTATGACTCAAGAAAGAGAAAATGAAACTACGAAAACAAAAGTCTTCACGCTTCATGTTCCTCGAATGAATACCAAGTCTTCAAGGTTACACCAATTTCTTCACTTTCAAAGTCTTCAGAAAGTCTTCAGAAATCCAAAGTCTTCAGTCGAAGAACTTCATTTTTAGGGGTCGACTTTCTCTGTAAATATCAAACTCCTCATAGACTTATAGACCTGTGTACACTCATAAACACATTAGTCCCTTAACCTATAAGTCTTCAATACACCAAAATCACTAAGGGGCACTAGATGCACTTACAAAGGAGGAGCTGGGGCGGGTCCGCATGTGGGAGAGATAGAAAGAGGAGAGTGGTGCACAAGGAGACAAAGTGTGCTTGTTTTGGAGTGGGGGTGCTGTGTGAGGTGAGTGTGCGAGAACCACATAACTAGGGAGATAGACGTTTGGGGGCGACGTTTTGTGTGTATGGGAAAGATACACTCTACATAGTGCGTGTGCTTGGGAAAGAGAGATGCCGGGAGACCTAGCTAGAGAGCGGGGGAAGAGATTTGTGCATGCCCAAGAGATAAAGTGATAGAGACCTATATTGGGGTCCGGACTTTAGAAGAGAGAGGGGTGTTAATGTGCTCGTGTGTTAGTGTTTGGGGGAGAGAACGACTTCTCTCTGTGTGTGGGGGGCGGGGGGGGGGGCGACGAGGGGGGATGCTTCAGATAAAGAGTGAGGTGTCTATATTTGAGGGACTTTAGCGTAATTGAGATAAACATGGTCAATAGTGTCTGCACTCAAGGTTGATCAATTTGTTTCACAGTTTGGACTATGAGATAACGATACTTTTGAACATGCGTGATATACTTTGATGTACCAGAATTACAAACCTAAGATTGGAATTTTGGAATTCGACTCCATCATTAGCTTTTGTAACTCATTTAAACGGAGGTACATTTTTAAGCTGGGATTTCGTGATTTCAAATTCATATATCAAACCTAGAGATATACACATACGGGCATGTTCAAACTTTATAATCATCCACTTTATTCGTACACATACACATTTTTGCTTTTGTCATCATATTTAGGATAAACACATTCGGAATTTCATTTGAATTGGACCATATGATGGTATTTGCTTGTAGTAGCTCAATGATCCATATTTGAATTGAATGGACAATCTAAGTTTCGAGTTGGAGACATTGATTTTCAAAATTTGCACTTTTTTTGCGTGCAAAACAAACAAATTCTCGGCCATGATATCATAGTCGGCCGTACAAGAGCAGAATATAATTTCAAGCGCCAAAAGCTTTCAAACTTCCCGCTCACATCAAAATATCTCGCGCCCGAAAGTTTAGCCTTGCGATATTCCTGTTTTACCCCTGCCACATGAACGGAAAAGGGATGCTTTGGTAACTCCATTGTTTTCCCCTCTTTGCCCCAACATTCTTCCCCAGAGCCCCTCCCCTTCCCCTCCCCGACCCCCCAACCACGACAAGCCGCCGAATCTAGTCCTCCACCGCAGCGGTGGACCTCACACCCCGACGGATCTACTTTCCACACCTTGGAACCCCCAACTGCCAACTCACCACTTCACCGAAGCCGCTTTAGCGACTGGCTTGTACACCACTCCAGATCTCCTTGACCGCCATCATGGTCCACCGCACCGGATCTGCTTAACCGGGGCCCTCGTCCACCACAGTGTAGGCCCTTCACTAACTCACTCGTCCGTCCCTTCGCTGGCCCTTCATACAAGCCCTCGTCCGCCGCAACAGACCCGCCTCACCAAGAGCACTGTACAACGCGCCCGCCGAAGCCTTCGTCCACGACACCGGACCCGCTCCACGGACGCCATATTCAACTACACCGGCCCTGCTTTACCGGTGCCGCAGCCTCATCAGGTTATTTCGATCTGTACTCCTTTGGTTTTTCTCTTTATCGTTGTCACATCCCTAGCTTCTGGTAATGCACTAGACTAGCCTCATGTGTGCATCATGTTTAATCTTGAAAGAAAGTTGAAATGGGGATGACAGAACCCCCAGCACCCCCCCTGAAACCAACTAGGGTTTACTAAAATTGGTTTCAATGAACCCAAAATGCCCTTCACAAAATGTTCATCATTTCTGGATTGGGCTAAAACCCCTGGCAAAAATGGTGCACACTTTTCTAGGACATTCTGGATTTTTGAATTAAATCATAAGTATTTGAATTTGGACATTTAAATTCTATAAAAAAAAATTAACTGTCCAAATAATCGTGAAAGCATTTGAGGGCTATTGGAGATATTTTCAAAAGTGCCCACAATTATTTTCAGGATTTTACAAAATGAATTGGTATTTTACTAATTCAAAACAGAACAAAATAAATAGAAAAACAGAACAAATTTAATAACAGAGAGAGAGAGTTAGTACCTGGGCCACTTACCTGTGCGGCCCAGGAGCCGGCCCAGCCCAGCTGCCTGGTGCCAGTCATCGCCTACCTCTGCCAGTAGGCAGACGAGGGACACCGCGACGCCGCTGCACGCGCCACGGCATCACCTGCTTGCCGGCCGCGCCTCTGGAGGATCTGGACGACGCCCACGTCGCCCGCTCGACCGCCCCGACACCTCATTCCCCCTGCTTCTCTCTCTCGCCTTCTCCTCGCCATGGCCGAAGCAGCCGTCGCCGTCCCGCCAACGTAGTCGCACCCACCGTGCTCCCCTCGCCTCCCCGACGTGTCCACGAGCATCGCCACGCTGCCCACGTTCCCTCCGTCGACTCACACCTCGCCGTAAGCCCTGCTCCATCATCACGGCGTCGTCTTCAACCTCTCATTCGCCGAGATCGCCGGCGACCTTCCGTCGTCACCAGCTCCTTCCCGAGCTCGACGAGGCCACCGCTGCACTCACGGTGAGCCTTTCCATCTAACCCCGCTCTCCGTTTCCTCCCCGGTACGCCGTAGACGCCACTCCGCGGACGTCCGAACGCGCCACCACCGAGCTCGTCGCCGGCGCCACTCCGGCCACGCCACCCCCATGGTTGGTTGCGGACGAGCGTTCGCATCCCGTAGCTGTGCTCCGCGCGCCAAATGGCGCCCCGTAGGGCAAACCCGTGGCTCGCTGCCGCGTCTGGCCTCGTCGGTGGCTAAACGCCGGCGAGTTGACCCCGTTTGACCCAGGCTGACCCCCTCCCCTGAGTCAATGACAAGTGGGGCCCGCCTGCTAATTAACCTGAGTTAACTTTTAATTAATTCTAAATTAGTTAGTTAACTAACAGTGACACTGACGTGTGGACCCCACACGTCAGGTTTGACCTGGACGACCCCGCTGACCAGCTGACGTCACAGTGATGCAGTGCTGACGCAATAAGTCATTTCTGGATTTATTCTTATATAGGAAATTCCAGAAAATGCACAAAACTTCTAAAAATCATAGAAAATAATCTATAACTCAGATGGAAAACATTTATATATGAAAAATGATCAGAAAAATCCAAGGAATCTGAATATGGCATTTTCATGCATGTTTGAACAACTTAACCTCACTGTTTAGTCCAAAATATGATAATGCACTATTTGAATTCATAGTTTAAATTTGAATTTGAACCTTGAGTTCAAATCAACCCAAACCTTTCTGTTACTAGTTGCATTAGCTCAAATCACAACATATTGTCATGTCATGATCATGCATCATATTGTGCATTGCATTGATTGTGCTCTTCCTTGTTTGCCGGTAATTGTCCCCTCTCGGTAGACGCTGCTCCGACGCTGTGATCGTTGACACTAATGAAGACTCAATGTTATCTTCAGAAGTGCCAGGCAAGCAAAAACCCCTTGTTCATTCCGATACAATCCCACTCTCTCGCTCCTGCTCTCTTTTACTGCATTAGGACAACAATGATTCATCTGTTACTTGCTACGGTAGCTGAACCCCTTTATCCTCTGCATGACCTGTCATTGCCACAGTAAATAGATGAAACCCACTAGCATGAGTAGGAGTTGTTTGAGCCCTGATGTGCCTACTCATTCATGCTTGTTTTCATGCCTGCTATTGCTTAGAGTTGTGTCAGGTCTGATTCATCGGGAATGAATTGGAAAGTGGTGAACATGTCCTACTGTGTGAGAGCTAAGGGTGTGAACACGATTTGGTAAAGGTAGCGGTGAGAGGCCATGTAGGAGTACATGGTGGGTTGTCTCATTGAAACCGTCCTCAGGAACTGAGTTCTGTGTTTGTGATCCATGAACAATTACTACCACACATTGGGTTCCGGTAACTCGACCCCTCTCGACTTATTAATCAACTTGATCTCTATCCAGGAGTTGCAACTAGTTTCTGGTGTTTGTAGGTAGTGTTAGTAGTCTACCAAGTGGCACCCGGTACAGGTGGGCTTGGGACAGACTAGGCACACGTGGCCTGGTGTACCGAGTGGCACCCGGATGGTGGGCTCGGGAACCCTGCACACATCGTTTGGGGCCGTGAGCGACACCCCGGCCGGATCTCCTTGCGGATGGAACCCGAATAGGCGATAAACCTGGACGAGAGACTTGTGTGGTTAGTCAGGTCGTGGCCGACTCCCTCGCCAGGCTTCCGCTTGAAGGTTGTCGAGGTACACGACGTGTACATGGTGGTAAGTGGCGAGAGCGTGTGTGACGAAGTACACCCCTGCAGGGTTAATATGATCTATTCGAATAGCCGTGTCCGCGGTAAAGGACTTCTGGGTTGCCTATAACAGTTCATAGACAAGTGAAAGTGGATACTCTAAAATGCGCAAGATAAGCGTGAGTGCTATGGATGGCGTTCTCGTAGGGAGACGGGAGCGGATCCATAGTGGTGTATTGATATGGTGAATATGTGGACTCGTGTGCGCCACCTCAAAAGAGTTACTTGCAGTTGTAGTTCAGGATAGCCACCGAATCAAAGCTGGCTTGCTGCAGTTAAACTCCACCACCCCTTTTGTTGATACCGATGCATATGTAGATAGTCCTGATGTAAGTCTTGCTGGGTACATTTGTACTCACGTTTGCTTATTTTATGTTTTGCAAAGAGACGTCGGTCTCGCTAGTAGTTCCGTGTGGACTTCGACGTTTAGCTTGATACCTCAGCTACGATCTTGTGCCCTTGGCAGGATCTAGTAGATAGTCAGGCTTCTCAGCCTTTTTCATTTATAGTTGTCTGTACTCAGACATGTTAAGCTTCCGCATGTGTTTGACTTGTATGCTCTGAATGCTGGGTCGAGAGACCCATGTTTGTAATATCTGGCTCTTCGGAGCCTAATGAATAAATACTTGAGTCGTAGAGTTATGTTGTGATGCCATGTTGTATTTACACATATCGAGCATATTGTGTGTATGATTGAAATGCTTGGTATGTGTGGGATCTGACAACCTAGTTGTTTATCCTTGGTAGCCTCTCTTATGGGGAAATGTAGTCTTGTGCTTCCATGAGCCACAGTAGTCCGCTACAGCCCGGTTCACCGGAGTCCTGCTAGCCCAGCACTACTGCTCCGGAACACTTGACTGGCCGGCATGTGTTTCACTTCGCTCCTGTGTTTGTCCCTTCGGGGAAATGTCAGGCGGTGACATCCGGAGTCCTGCCTAGCCTGCTACAGCCCGGGTTCCCGGAGTCCTGTTAGCCCAGTGCTACAGCCCGGATTCACACGCTGCTGACCGACATGCTCGATGTTGATTCATGTATGCCTGTCCCCGTAAGTTAGTGCCACTTTGGGTTCACGACTAGCCATGTCGGCCCGGGTTCTCTGTCATATGGATGCTAGCGACACTATCATATACGTGAGCCAAAAGGCGCAAACGGTCCCGGGCCATGGTAAGGCAGCACCCGTGGGAATACCGTGCGTGAGGCTGCAAAGTGATATGAGGTGTTACAGGCTAGATCGGTGTGACTTAGAATCGGGGTCCCCACAGCTTTGGTATCAGAGCCTGACTGCCTGTAGGATTACCAAGCCAAACTGGTCGAAGTTGAGTCTAGAAATGCTTTAGTTATATAAGGGAATTGATTGTGGAAGGGAACGTAAGGCTCTTTTACTCCTTTACCTTATGCCCTTCTGATCTGAGTCAACCTCTTCTCTTCTACGGGGATTAAGAACTAGGCTTCTCATCTTTTTATCAGGATCACGTGTTACTAATCCGTAGACTCGTAGGATTGTTGGTCTGAAGCCTCAGTTCAGTTTCTACTACTTCCATGTGTTGACAGTTGATCCCGGAAGTTTATATTGTGATGTTGAGTGGTTATGCCACCATTTTGCAGGATGTCTCAAACCCTTTTTGAGCATTTACAGCCGTAATGCTGTCCGAGTCATCCCAGGTTTCTAAACAATCTGATGCATTTGCAAAATCCTTTCCCTCTGTTTTTGCGTCCCTTTGGGCCAGATTAAGCACACTACCGGTGCGTTGAGGCACTCTATTGCCTTGGTATATATGTTGGAGCTATTATTATGACCCTAGGTGTTTTAGGGAGTCACCTAGTAATCTAGCCATGTTTTGTGTTCCCGGTGTGATGATTCTGGCCACCATTCTCGAAAGCATCTCGTGATGCTATTTAGTAGTAGGTATTCTACTCTGGGGTTCTTGACCCAAGATTCACTCTACTTACCTCGTGTTGATAGTGTTGCTCGTACCTTTAGGATATTAGTAACCCTTGCGATAGTCCTCGAGGTCTGTGGTATACCATTCTTCCAATACCATGAACCAATATGGCAGAAGTTCCTTTGACCCAAAAGATCACAACCAGAGTGCTCTTGATGAGTTCTCCATTCTGCATTGTGAATCTGCCAGTCCTACCTTTCTGCATGGATCATCTGGAAGAAATATGTGGAACTTGTTGACATACTAAATCTATGCATCCGCAACTCAGAAAACCATATGTCCCTTTGAGTTGTCTCTCTTTAGTTGTATTCTGACCTCTGTCTATCAATTGATAGTCAAGACTAGTTGTACATCCGTGTTATCGATGTGTACTATCCTTGTGGTCCGTCAAGCCGTTCTATTTCAGAATGACTAGGAGAAACAAACTCCAGAACATCGTCCATATCTAGGATTGGGTCAAAGCAATTGTATTCCGCAGACCAAAATGCCAATCCAGCTTTTGCTCTGCTCTACCTTGGAGCGTTACCATCTTTATGTCAAGAGTGTCATGAGAATTGCACCACCTCTTATGAATTCTTGACGCAGTGATACTTCTCGCCATCATTATTCATTCCTTGGTCCCGTGTTGTCACAACCAGAATACCGACAAGTGAACTGTGATGTGTGAAATCAATACTCTGAGCAACTCGTTGCTTGGTAGTTAATGGCAATACTCTCATTCTTAGCGTGCTGGTTATTGAATCATCATCCTAAGATTGATCGTGCTACCTAGTCCTTATTTTTGGTGCACTCTTCAATCAATGAGTTAGGATTTTGTCAAACCCTTGCTCAGTTGATCATATCGTCTTGCCCTGAAAAGCAAGATTGTTCTCGAGCTTAGTAACATATCGGTGGTTCGTGATTTTTCGAATATCTTCTCGGAAGTGTTACCAGGTTGACACCTGACCGCTATGTTGAGCTCGTGATCAAATGGTTTTCCTATAAACCACTCTTTCTCCAAGAATCTGTGTCGGATACCTTGAGCTAGTTGGTTAAGCTAAACAACAACTTGGAGAGTTGGAAGATAAAAGCTTGCCTGACTTAGTTCTCTCCAAAGGATATCTCTTGTGTGTGTGTGTGTTTGTTGTAGAAAGATGATTTCTTCATCGATTGGTCCTCGTGATCAATTAATGGACCTATCATCTTAACCAAACTTTGATTTGAGTATGGGCTATTATCAATCAAATCAGAACCAACGATGTTCATAATGTTGTCTTACTCGTGGTTGATCCCTCGAGCATGCACCATTATATCTTTTGGGTCTGACCAATGCTATCACTTGTTCACATAATTATGGAATTCCATCTCCATGGAAACCTGGATGAATTGTTGTTGAGCCCATCAGCAACACTGCTACCTTCTCCATGATTCGTGTTGAACATCCAGCTAGTATTGGAATTTTTGTAAGCATTGCCTTCATGTTCCGCTCATGAGGTATACGTTTGGATGAAAGTATTGAATTCCTCTAATTCACGTGCATTTGATGTAAGTTGCCGCCGTGGATTCGAGAAAGCTTGTTTTTGCTTCCTTTGGAATCATCCCAAGTCAGTCATGCATATGTGCGAAGTATTCTATGGTCTAGAGACTTGCAACCTTCATTCTATATGTGTTCCTAGCACACCAAGCCACTGATTGATTTGTTCAAGGAAAAGGAGTTGCCGTGCGAATACTAGTTCATGCACAAGGCTTTGATATCCTCGTTGATGGTTCCCCACCTGAACTCGGTAGTGTTTTATTATAAGACTACTACGTGGCCATGCTTGTCTGGGACAGCGTGTTCACAGGTTGTAGCGGAACCAGCTCATTTTGGAGTTTGCTATCGTAGTTCATCTCCCGAGAATCTCGCAACGTCATCTCGTCGATTTGTGTTGCAAACCTTCATTTTTCTTCCTAGACTCGATGAGTCTGGAATATCCTGCCACCAACCAGATCTGAATCTCGGGCAGATGTGATGGTTGGAACGTTTCCCAAGAGCTATAATATTGGTCTCTCGGTAACCGGTAGAGTGGATGTCGTGGCCAACACACCCAACCGGAAGACCTATTATTATAGTATCTTGATTGAGGAAGTTGGCCACCTCCCCATAAGGATTTCGTAAGATTCTACTTCCGTAGATATTCCTTATGGATTCTTGTGCTCCCGAAGTCCGACCTTTTACTTGATGTTCTACGTACCAAACCATTTTAATAAATGGGTTGCACTAGCACATCAAGGAGAACATTAGAAGCGGAGTGCTAAATACCTCTCGGTCGATCATCCAGATTTGCTTCTTTGGCATTGCTAAGGAAAAATCTGAGAAAGTGTTGTCCTCTTTTGCACCTGCATTGTCCATCACTATTCATCATGGTAGTATGTTGGGTTGCCAGGATCCTTGACACGGATGTCGGTAGAGCCTTGATGAATATGGAATTGCTCAAGTTCTTGAGTGCACGCGCAAGCAAAATCATCCCTTGCGTTGTCTTGAGCAAGGTAGTCCACGTTGTCCATTCTAGCCCGAGTGTGTCGTTCCTCCGAACTCCTTCAAACGGTCGTTTGCGAATTGCCTTAGGCTGGTATGAAGAGTTTCAATGATCTCTGAATCAAAAGTAATTCTTTTTGCCACTTAAGGGAATATTTCTACGAGCCACCTTCCCTAAGGTGCCCCATTATGGAATCGTGGCAATTATCCCCTCGCTACTTTGAAACCATGCACCATCCTACCCAAGAGTGGAGTTGTTGCCTACCAAATTGAACCTTTGTCATTTGCTACCTTTCCTCGTTCCAGATGTGTGTTTTGTGTCTCAGCTCAAGAGATGTTCTTACATCTCACTCCATGAGTTGATCGTGAGTTGCCAACCTTTGTGAAGATCGAATCCTGTAGAGTTTCCCTCTCTTCCGTCGTCATAGTTGGATGAAGCTCTCGAAAGAAAAGATGTCAAGATCAAGATGTTGCAATGAATCAACATCTTCGAGAAGAGCAATTGGATCATGAAGATTATGTTAGTTTGCGTTCCCCCTTCATCTTACCCTACGCTTGAATCTCGGGACGAGATTCTTGTTTAGTGGGGGTGAGTTGTCACATCCCTAGCTTCTGGTAATGCACTAGACTAGCCTCATGTGTGCATCATGTTTAATCTTGAAAGAAAGTTGAAATGGGGATGACAGAACCCCCAGCACCCCCCTGAAACCAACTAGGGTTTACTAAAATTGGTTTCAATGAACCCAAAATGCCCTTCACAAAATGTTCATCATTTCTGGATTGGGCTAAAACCCCTGGCAAAAATGGTGCACACTTTTCTAGGACATTCTGGATTTTTGAATTAAATCATAAGTATTTGAATTTGGACATTTAAATTCTATAAAATATTTTAACTGTCCAAATAATCGTGAAAGCATTTGAGGGCTATTGGAGATATTTTCAAAAGTGCCCACAATTATTTTCAGGATTTTACAAAATGAATTGGTATTTTACTAATTCAAAACAGAACAAAATAAATAGAAAAACAGAACAAATTAAATAACAGAGAGAGAGAGAGTTAGTACCTGGGCCACTTACCTGTGCGGCCCAGGAGCTGGCCCAGCCCAGCTGGCCTGGTGCCAGTCATCGCCTACCTCTGCCAGTAGGCAGAGGAGGGACACCGCGACGCCGCCGCGCGTGCCACGGCGTCACCTGCTACGAGCCTCTGGCCATGGTGTTGTTCTGATGCCACCTGTTGGTTCCATTAGACTGCTTCATGTTCTCTATGCTTAATTACACATCAGCAAACTAGCATGTGGTTCCGCTGGTTTTTGTTCGTTTTACCCTACATTTTCTGATGCTAGCTATTACATCACTGCTACGAGCCTCTGTTCATTACTTTTTGTGTGTTCTTGATCTTCCCAAGTTGCATGACTAATTTGATGCTTCTATTACTTATGGAGCTGCCAACCCCATCAAGCAAAATATTTGTGCTTTTGGGGCTGGCACCTCGAACAAACATAAAAATAGAGGGAAGCAGATATATTGTCGTGTATGCACACACCCTTCTTTCATTAGTTTAGATGAACCATTGATGATCAATTCGAACCAGTGCATGCGATTAAAATTAATTTTACCTAAATAGAGGGTGCAGAATAAACTACAACAAGTAGATTTGCAACCACGGGATGCTGACGATATCTTCAAAGAACATTGCAACAGCAGCGAGGCTTCACAGCAACATATGGTAAGCCAGTGTGTTTTAGTACATGTGAAATGTAATGCGTGTGGGCTGCTTTCTTGGCTTGTGCCCTCAACCTGTAATCCTACAGAATAACAAATAGTTCAGTTGTCTGCTTTGCTGTATTGCTTGATTCGAATGCTTGTTTGTTACTTGTTACGCTATACCTGAGTTGGCCAATATGTCAGCAGTGCCTGCTGTACTATCGTAAAGAAATGCATGCCTAGTTCATTTGAGTCCTTAACTTTTCCTCTGAACTTCATCACAAGAGTGTCTTCGTAGTTTATATGAGGCCACACTGTTAAGTGCTTTCTTAGATTATTTCAACTACTTAGATGCCTTGGCAACTTAAATATAGCGGTGGTACACTCCCTTTGAACTAGGGATGTCAACTGGGTCCCGTTTAATCCCGATTAAAGCCCACTAGCGGTATGATAGTTCAAAAGAGTTTTTGTTTTTTGAGGAAAATGAACCAGGGAGCTAGCAAAAACTAACTAGATGGGACTGGCAGATGTCTTTTATTTGCCACTTACATCCCTAGTTTCATCTTACCATTTTAATTTCTTTTCGGCTGATGCTGCTTCGAACCATTTAAATATAGCTTGCCATGCTCGGCAATAATTCGTATGTCCTTTACCATGTAAGCTTACTGCCTGGATCATGCGATAACTTTCTCTTACTTATGTCCAGCGGAAACCTTTCAGGATGCCGTTCATACTAGGACACAATGTACAACCCCAGAATCTATTTGTGGAAGCAGTGTGCCATCCATGTTACCAGATGGTAGCAGTTCAGAGGCAACACCGCCGGAGAGCAGTCTGAGCACAGATATTATAGTTCTTGAGGCTCTACTAGAGGCAAAAAGAGATGGTGTGGCTGCCATGAATGAGGTAATCTCGATCTTGAAGCTGGAAATTATGCAATTAGCTGCACGCATTATGCAAGCAACCCAAGAATTGGAGGAAGTAAGAATGTTGCATTTGAAGACGGAGGAGGTCCTGCTGCTTCTGCTATCTGAAGCACAGGGTAATCCCAGTTCTTCTTTAGATAGCAGTTGAAATTGTCATTAGATTATTGTACTTGCATGTTGTGTCATGTCTCTGAATGGATTATGTTGTAAGACCCCCTATGTTCTCCATGTGTTGTAATGATCCGGATTTTTTAGGCGAGGTAATCCTCAGTACTTGTATGATTGACATAAGGTGAATTGTTTTTCGTGTGAGCATATTGTATTGGATGAAATAACTGTTTGACTCAAAGTGTATCCAACCTACTGATTTCGAAGATCACTGCATTTCTAAATCATAATCATATATAAAGGTGGAATAAATCTTTGTTGTGGTTTTGAAGAATTAAATAACAAAATGTAGAATTATCTGTGGATATTCGTAATTGAATAAAAATTGGATTTGGATTTAGTTGCCAGGGCCCAGGGCAAACGTGAATGCTAATTCTCCCAAGTTTTGAACGAAGCGGCTAAACACCCACTATCATTTGTGGGCTGCCCGAAGCAAGTGTTTGCGAGATGGAAATTACTGTCTACCCCTGACACTTGACATCCTTATCGACCGGATTTACACTGCTGTCGATAGGGGTAGACTAGTAACTTCAATCAGACGTGCCACGACGGCCTCTGAGCCCATTCAGACACGGTGGGTGCCAAACGTGGGCGGCAAAACACATTTGATTCAAGCTCGTCCGAAAGACATGTGTCTCTCCCTCCATTTCCCCATTCATCCACGGTGGGCGGCAAAACAAACTCTCCTCGTCCGAAATCGATGTAGGCTAATATTTTAAATAGGGGCAGATGTGTAACTTCCCTCAGACGTGACACAACCGCCCTACCTGTCAGCTCCGTTCATACACCGTGGGCGCGAACCGTGCGCGGCAAAACACCCTCTCCTCGCCTGAAATCGTTACCGGCAAATATTTGGGAGATGCGAGATTACCGTCCTATCCCCAACCGACGTGATGTCCAAAATTTTAAACGGGGGATAAGTTCATAACTTTCCCACATTTCAGACAAGCGCGTCCCAAAGTTTGAGATCCTCCCTCCCCCTCCCCCTCCATTTCCCCATTCATACACCGTCGGCGCCAAGACAACCTCCCCACTGCGGCCAGCCTCCTCCGTCCGCCACCCCATCGTCCACCTTGCCAGAGCCGCTACCCCTACCCCGTCGTCCACTGCAAGAGATGGACGTCTCTCATCCACGACGCCGGACCAGGATCCTTTCATCACGTTGTCTCACTTCATCAGCGCCGTCGTCCACTTTTCCGTTGCCGCTCCTACGACCGCCTCGTCCACGGCAATAGGATTTATCCCCCAACCCAGCCGTCTGTAGTCTAAAGTCTTCTTCCCCGCCGCCGACAGCCATCGCACCCGCAGCACCCTCAACGTACCAGCAGGGGCCTACACGGCGTCGCAAGAGAGGTGGTACTCTTCCATATGTGCTTAAGTTATTGATCTCACCCGGAAAATAGATCTTAAATTGTTTACTGTACTTTTCTTGTCCGTACCAAATCGTAGTGGCTAGTTGAATGCAAACATTGGTTGCGAAGTAGCTTTGTCTGGTTTGCACCTTCAGATCCGCCATGTCACAGTTACTTTACTCGTAAAGCTTATGGTTTCCCCCCTTTATATTCACTACCATCATCGTAGGTGCTTCCCTGCTTCATGTCGTGCTAGCACTGCTCCTCAAGACCTCGACCCATCAAGCGAAACAACATGCCACTCATAATTCCAAAGCTTACGTGTTGAAATACGAATCTGATATGATGGTCATATTACTAAAACAGAGAACGTTTAATTGGTCACCTAATGTTCCTATATTTGTTTTGAAAAGCATGTGCGCCACCCACTGGTCCAGCTAGTTCCACTTTCCTGATTTTACTCTTGATGCTTAGGGTTTTCCCCTTTTATCTACTCTACTATGATCTTTGTAGGTGCTTTCTGTCATACTAGCATTACTCCACCCTTCAAGCTAAACAACACAACACTCAAAATTCCAAAGCTTAGTTGTTCAAATATGATTGTGATATGATACTGATATTAGTTAACAGACACATTTAATTGGTTAGCTAAAGGTCCCACTTGAGTTTACAAATGCATGTCGCGACATATAGAGAAACAACAGAATTGCATTTCTTTGTCACTTGTTGACTGTACTTTCTTGTTCATACCAAATCTTAGTTGTTATTTCAAAGCAAATATCGGTTGCTAACTACCCTTTGCGCGGTTTGCAGCTTCAGATCTGCCATCCCACTGCCATGGTCAACACTATACTCATCATGCTTACGGTTTCCCCATTTTATGATGACCACGATCAGCCTACGTGGTTCGTGTCGTAATAGCACTGCTCCACCCATCGAGCTAAACAAGCTTAGTTGTACAAATTCAAATATGATATTATGATGATATTAGTAAAACTGAGAGATGTTTAATTGGTCAGCTAAATGTTCCTACTTTAGTTTCGAAATGCATGTGAGCCACATATGGAGAGACCGGAAGGAATAGTATTTCTCTGTGCGCTCTGGTTCATCATGGGTGGCCAACCGACATTGTATAGAAAGACTTGTAATATCTTCAATCTGCTTGCTCTTCTGCTCTTCTTTAAGATGATCCTCTTCTCTTGCAGTCGAATGGTCAGGTCGAGTTATTCTCCCTTAGTATATTTTGAATCTGTTAGGTCAGGTCGACTTGTTCTTCTTTACTATATGTTTGTTGAAGCTGTCATCTGCGAAGTATCATCACTTCTGGAGCTCTCATATTTTGAGTAGTAGGCCACATTATATTAATGCACACACCAAATTACAGCATGCATGGCACCTCTTGAAGAATTGCAGAGATAGCACAAAGGGGTTTACAGGGAGGAAGTATTGGATTAGAATCACTTCTGCATTACAAAGATAATCTCACTTTTTTTATGTTTTCATGCATGTCAGGTATTGAACATTATCAAAATGAATATGAGAATGGGCGCACGAGAGGAATATTGCGGAACGATCCACTGGCTAACAAACTTGGCATGGTGGAGGATGGCCTATCTTATTCACCCATCAAGGTGCATGCTCTAACTTGGCAAGGTTGTATTGGTCGCACATATTTTGCATCTGACCTCTTGCATTACTTCTACTTTGTTACACCATCTGCTTAGTTTAAGCATCATATATGAGTATATGCCATACCTATCCATTTTTTGTACCTATTCCATGTGTCGTCATAGCATGTTTTTCTAGTCAAATGTTGTTCTTTCGTAATAGATGTCCAAAAGGAAGAGGGTGATTGCAGATCCTCAAGGAGTACAAACTAGGTATTTGGAAAAGGTAGTGATACCTGTTAAATCAGATAGATCAGCAGCCACAGAAAACACAGGCCCAACTGTAACAGACTTTACCCCTACTCTAGTGGCCAAACCCCTATTAGAACTGCTGACAGCCCAGCGTCAGGTACTGTCTATGATATCAATTCAAAATTTGAACTCCTAAATCTCTGCATGTGCCTTACCTTCTCTCTTGTATGAAAACTAATTTCAGAATATTCTCCTTGCTCAAAGGATCATAGGATCCCACGACAATACTGGGCTCTGCATTGCTCTTGTCAGTACCTCTTGCCCTTTGTCAGCATACTTACACTCATTGCTGTTTGATTATGTAGCATCACTGTAAATGTTCGCTTCTTTAACCTTCCTTTGTTTGAAATTATAAGATATATATTTACTCTTAGATAAATGTAGAATTAACACAATGGTTATGAAGTTTTGGATTGCTCATGTAAGTACCTGTTGTCATGTACTCCCTCTGTATCGAATTAATTGTTGATCAATTGGATGTATTTAGAACTTAATAGTGCTAGATACATCCATTTGAGCGACAACTAATAACGGACGGTGGTGGTATTACTGTACATGCATCACGAGATAGTTGATTGTCTAGCATTACTCTGCATCTTATCTGCCCTGCCCTCCACTTTCTCCAAATTATCATATCTACATTTACTCTTACCAAAATGTTGAATAAAGCCAATGCCACTGCACACGTTGATGTCTGCATTCCTCTTGTCAGTACCTTTTGCCTTGTAACGCTGTACTTAATTAATTGCTATTTGATTATGTATCATCAGTCTGCACATGAGCTTCATTATCCTCTATTTCTTCCAATATTATTTGATCTATATTTACTCTTTGCAAAATGTAGAATAATGGCAACGCTTATAAAGAATTTTCTTTGGGGAATTTATTGAATTATCTTTCCATCAACATGGAGAAGGGCTTTGTCCAGCCCGTGTTAACATGTAATGTAAGTTCATCCTTCTCAAGCCTTCAAACTTTGTTCTAGTATAGATTTGGATAGGCATCATTTCCTCCACTGCTGTTTACATCTGATTGGATGTTTGCAACAACTACCAGTTTTAAATTGTAGTTGTAAAAACATGTTCCTTATGCAGAACAGATCCATTTATTTGCTTATATAATTGTGAAACTTGTTACGTGTCTCCTTGTTTCTCTTTCAGAGTCGTATCTCTTATGCCAGGCAGAACTTTAGGAAACATAGTGAGACAAACCATCTTGAGGACAGCGAGATGACCCCAAGGTCCTGTCTTGATGAAGACAGTGAGTTGAAGCTACTCACCAGCAGGTGTGAGACAACCTCTGTGCAGTCGCTGCCTCAATCAGTTCGACTTCTTCAGTCTCAACTTAAAGCGGAAAGGCTTGCTTCAGCTCAGCTCCGACTTGAAGTCAAAGATGTAATGAAGATGTCAGGGGACTGCCTTGCGCACTATGGTGCCATACAACTAGGGATGAAGCATCTATCATTGACACAACTGAGGTCTCATCAGCTTGTTCGGCTACTTGCGGGGGCCCGAGCTTGCCAGGTCTAGTGCCTTCTGAAGTGCTCTCAGTTTTGATGCCCAGTGTATGTAATCCGCGGTCATGTTGCGCTTTATTAACACCGGGTAGCGAACTTTGATTCCTAATATGCCGTAATTTCTTTGTTGTATAGTCTAGGTTTATTCTTTGGTCGGTATGCTGTAATTTAGGCCGGAAGGTTCAGTGGATCTCAGTGTTGTCTGTCTTCAGGCCGGCTCGTTACTCATATGGGACAAAACGTGGGCTATAATCATCTTGGGCCATTAGCAGGTCTAAACCTATAGTAGTTTCCCGCCTTTAACAGGCCATGGGCTACATATTTACTGTAGTGACACTGGGCTTCCTACCATCCGTAGAAACAATGGGCCTTCTACGGTCCGTAGAAACAATGGGCCTTCTATGGGCCGTAGAAACAATGGGCCTTCTACGGGTCGTATCATCAATGGGCCTTAGACGGGCCGTATGATCGATTGGCCAAACATGGGCCAAACACAGACCGCATTATGGCCGTAAACGGGCTAAAGTTGGAGTCGTCCGTTCATGGGCCGACCATAACGGGCCATCGTTAATAGGCCGTATTTGATGACGCTATGAAAACGGCCCAACGTATTAACGTGTGACAAACGGGCCGACTGTAACCACGGGCTGAATTTGGCCCACAAGCAGAAAATGGCAGTAACGGGCCGTAAGTAATCGAATGCTGGAAATGAGCCCAAGAATAAATGGGCCCTAAGATGGACGAAAGATAACATGGGCGGCAAACGGCCCAATGGATTAATGGGCCGTTAATGGGTATAAAGTGATACACTGTTCATTACGGGCCAGGTTCACCACGGGCCGTTAATGGGCCAAGAGTTACAAAGGGCCTCATCCGGGCCGAAAGACATCATGGGCCATACATGGGCCGGAACTTAAAATGGGCTATTGGACGGCCCATATGACGCTACTGGGCCTAATTCGGATAGGTCGTAACGGACCCTGGGTTAGCGGGCTGTAAATGGGCTATATGCGAACAGGCCGTTAACAGGCTTTTCGTTGGCCGGCCCGCCATCTTTTGACCAAGTCAAACGGGCCGGCCTTTTCATAGGAATGGGCCTCTGTTGGGCCGTGCCACGTGTCGACGTATCATAGGCGCCTTCTGTCCAATAAGTGGATGACATCTGTCCCAACGGTGAGCCGACACGTGTTTCCTCCAGCCAATGATGATTTTACACGTGGAAAATCCCCATTGGTCGGGGCTGTTAGCGGGTTATCGGATCCAAAACTGGACACGATAGCTTAACGGTGTTCCGTTACGATGGATGCCACATGTCGGTCACCCTTGGCAAAAGCACTTCTGTGACGCGCGATTTATCATCATGGGAGTGGACACTTCCGTGATGATAATTTTGTAATGTCATGGAACCCTTCTACGACAGCACATGTATGACTATCTTGATTCTATCATAAAATTTTCATGGATGTACATGCATGACAAAAAATGCGACCTACTGTGACAAACACGTACCATCACGGAAGTGTATTTTTTTTGTAGTGATATCTGCTCAGGAAGGAGCTTTTGGAGGATGAAGATGAGGCCTGTCAGATTGTGCGTCGATCCAAAGCCTTTACCGTGATAGGAGGACAACTTTACAGAGAGATTGTTACTGGAGTCGCTCAGCGATGTATCACACCAGAAGAAGGTCGAATGATCCTCAATGATATCCACTCGGGGACCTGTGGTCACCATGCGTCCTCTCGGACTATTGTGGCCAAAGCATACCGAGCGGGATTCTACTGACCGCAAGAAAATGAAATGGCAAAAGACATAGTCGACAAGTGTGAGGGATGTCAGTTCTACTCCAACATGTCCCACAAGCCTACATCATCCTTGAAGACCATTCCACTCGTCTGGCCATTTGCTGGTTGGGGATTGGATATGGTTGGACCTCTGAGGACCGACAGGAGCGGCTTCACCCATCTGCTTGTAGCAGTCGACAAGTTCACTAAATGGATTGAAGCCAAACCCATCAAAAACCTCGACTCAAGTACCGCTGTCAGCTTCATCAGAGAGTTAACATTCAGATATGGGGTTCCGCACAGCATCATCACGAACAATGGTTCAAACTTTGATTCAGATGAGTTCAAGGCTTTCCACGCTTCCCAAGGCACTCGGGTCGACTACGCCTCAGTCGCCCACCCGCAGTCGAATGGGCAACCCAAAAGAGCGAACGGTTTGATCCTCCAAGGTCTGAAACCCCGATTGATGCGTGACCTTGAGCATGCAGCAGGCGCTTGGGTAGACGAGTTACCATCAGTCCTTTGGGGATTGAGAACAACACCAAATCGGTCGACTGGACAGACTCCCTTCTTCATGGTCTATGGGGCTGAAGCCGTGCTGTCGAGTGATTTGCTTCACAACGCGCCCCGAGTAGAACTTTTCTCACAAGCTGAAGCAGAACAAGCTCGGCAAGATGCTGTTGATCTTCTCGAAGAAGAAAGAGAGATGGCCTTGATCCGGTTGACCATTTATCAGCAAGACCTCTGTCGATTCTATGCCAGAAACGTGAGAGGTCGAGCATTTCAGGAAGGAGACCTTGTGCTCCGAGTGGATCAGCAACAGCCTCACAAGCTTGCTCCTGCTTGGGAAGGTCCCTTCATCATCACCAAGGTGCTCCACAACGGAGTGTATCACCTCTACAATGTGGAACAGAAGAAAGACGAGCCACGCACTTGGAATGTAGAGCTGCTCCACCATTTTTATACTTAAACATTTGGACTAATGAGATGTAATAAGAAGTACCTTTCAGTTTGTTTATCAAAGACGCGGTTTTACAGTCTCCTAAATGATTATTGTTGCATATGCATGTGTTCAAAAACACCCACTGGGTGGCTTAGCCGCGAACCTCATTCTCCTAAGTTTCAAAAACAAACTCCGAGTGAAGAGCAATCCTCTCACTCGGGGCTTAGCTGGGAACCTGATTCGCCTAAGTTTCAGAAACAAACTCCGAGTGAAGAGCAATCCTCTCGCTCGGGGGCTTAGCCGCGAACCTGATTAGCCTAAGTTTAAAAAATCCTACCGAGTGAAGAGCAACCCTCTCACTCGGGGGCTTAGCTACAGTTCCATACTCACCTAAGTTTAAAAAATCCTACCGAGTGAAGAGCAACCCACTCACTCGGGGGCTTAGCTGCAGTTCCGTACTCGCCTAAGTTTAAATCCTACCGAGTGAAGAGCAACCCTCTCGCTCGGGGGCTTAGTTGCAGTTCCATACTCGCCTAAGTTTAAAAATTCCTACCGAGTGAAGAGCAACCCTCTCACTTGGGGGCTTAGCTGCAGTTCCGTATTCGCCTAAGTTTAAAAAATCCTACCGAGTGAAGAGCAATCCTCTGACTCGGGGCTTAGCTGCAGTTCCGTACTCGCCTAAGTTTAAAAAATCCTACTGAGTGAGGAGCAATCCTCTCACTCGAGGGCTTAGCTGCAGTTCCGTACTTGCCTAAGTTTTTAAAAAAATCCTACCGAGTGAAGAGCAACCCTCTCACTCGGGGGCTTAGCTACAGTCTCGTACTCGCCTAAGTTAGAACACACTCCGAGTGAAGAGCAATCCTCTCGCTCGGGAACTTGGCCACACGCTCCGAGCTGCGCCATAAGTACAATGTCCGCTCCACCCCGATCCGCAAGGACGATGAGGTGCAGGTCATCTGTGACCCTCTCCTCAGAGCTACATCATAAGTACAACGTCCGCTCCATCCTGATCCGCAAGGACGACAAGGTGCAGGTCGTTTGCGAACCTCTCCTCAGAGCTACATCACTAGTACAAATATTTGTTCCGAGTGAAGAGACAAGTTCCACTCGGAGTCAAAAGATTCGGAAGCGGTAAAGCCAAAGTAACCGTATTCAAAGAAAAACCAAGTTCAGATAATCTCGCAAGGTTCAGAACCGCAGATAAAAGTACTCAGGCATCAGGCCCGAAGGAGTTTAACGGTTACAAAATCACTCGGCATTTCGAGGCAAATTTAATTAAGGCATAAAGTTTGTTCACTCTGCAAGAGGAGGGCTGGCAGGCTCGACGAACTCGTCCAGGCCGACTCCGTCTGCAATGCGAGTGGCTGCTTCGATGAAGGTCTCCATCAAGGACTAGAAGTGAAGCTTCTTGGTGTTGGCCACCTTGAGCGCTGCTAGCTTCTCTTCCTTGGCCTCTTTACAATGGACGCGAAACAGAGACAGAGCCACATCAGCACCGCATCGGGCGGATGACTTCTTCCATTCCTGCACTCGACCAGGGATCTCATTGAGTCGAGTCATCAGAGACTCGAGATCATTCTGAAATGTCACCCTTGGCCAGAGCACCGTGTCAATCCGTGACACCGCCACCTTCAGTCGTGTGAGATAGTCCATGGCGCTGGCAAGGCAAGATTCCTGTCGGAGCACATTGATGGCAGCTTCATCCTTAACAGGGGAGTTAATGGGGTCCAAGCTCGTCTCAATTCGCCCAGTCTCTTCCTCAAAGTTTTGGCAGAATTCTACGTATATAGAGAAATGATGAGTCGACGGCTATATGACGAGTTGACAACAACAAATCAGTCAGACAAGGAAAAGTACCTTCAAGCATAAGGAACAGCTTCTTGGCGAGTCCTCCCAGATAAACCTCCAGATCGTCCCTCTTCCGGGTGAGATCTCCAACTCTGTCGGTCAGAGTCACGTTGTCCTTCTTCAGCTTCACGACTTCCTTGTTGGCTTCACTGATGGCAGTCTTCAGTTGGGCGTTTTCTTCTTCTAACTTGCCGACTGAAGCCAGCTTCTTGTCGGCAAGTTCAGTGTTTTCCCGTGCCGTCTTCTGAGCTGCGGCAAGGTCAAGGTCCTTCTGCTCCAGTGCCTGCTTCATTTTCTCTAAAGAAATAACATTCTTCAGTCAAGCTTGGAGTTGTCTGTTTTCACTACGCACATTTGTTCGAGTGGAGTCACTCGGTTCAAAAGGCGAAAAGTAAAGCTGGCAAAGCAAATAGTCGACAAGTAGTTACCTCCCATAGCAGCTGCTTCATCCTTAGCCTTCTTCAAATTTTCCTTGGCCAGTTCCAGATCAAGGTTGAGCTGAATTTGTTTCTGCTCCAAGTCTGCAAACCGAGCCCCGAGCTCACAAGATCTCTGCAGTCAGTGGACAGGAACAAAGATTTGATTGCTTCCGATACAAGTTCAATTCATTACGACAAAAATAGTTCTAAGACTATTGCCGAATCATACATTCAAAAGTAGTCTTGGGGACTACACCCAGTGGGTGCACTTAGGGTGGCCCCCACTGGTTTGGCATTTCAGTCGACTTGGTCCGTCCAGTCGAGGAAAAAAAGAAGAAGAAGACAATAGTTATTCTGAGACCATAGCCAACTGCCGGTAGTCGACCACGGTCTCGGGGACTACACCCAGTGGGTGCACTCAGCATGCCACCACTGGTCTAGATTCCACTCGACATGGTCCGCCCAGAACGAGTGGAAGAATTGTCAAGAAATTTTTTATTCAAAGACCCCCGCTGAATCAAACATTCAACGGTGGCCTCGGGGACTACACCCAGTGGGTGCACTCTGCGTGCCCCCACTAGTTCAAAGACACACTCAACGCGACCTAGTCAACTCAAGTGGAAAAACTACCCAGCAGAAGTTGAAACACCCGGTGGGTGTACAGATACAAGATGCAAACTGTCAATAGATGCACATTAAAGGTTTCAAAACGGTCATCTACGGACATCTTACGGATAATAAAGTAGTAGTTTCCAAGAACCATATCCTAACAGAACAGGCGTCAAGCTAAAATTCAGTCGGAAGTCAGCTAACCTGGACGTTGGTCTGGAGAGCTGAGCTGGCATCATAAGCAGCCTGACTGGCCTCACGCACCACCTTCATCTGCTCCATCATAAGGCCCGCTTGGCATATAGCTTCCTTGGCAGCGCTCACTTGATCCTCCGGGACATGATGGGCGACGAAGAGAGGAGTTGGTGGAACAGTCATAGCAGCTTGAGGATTTGAGGCATGGAGTTGCACGGACAGAGCAGGGACTTGAGCAGTCGACGCCGAAGGACGTTCAGTCGACACAGGATCGGCAAATGTAACATAAGCCCGATTGAGGTCTTCGGACTGTTGGATCACTTGTTCTAGCACTGACGTCGTCTGAGGCGCCTTGCTGGCTGGCACCCTCCTGCCTGATGTCCTGCCCCTCCTTCCCACAGGCTTCTGGGGCATTTCTTCATCGTCATCTGGAAGTTCAATAACATTCTGTGACGCTGCAAAATACTCAACCGCAAGAGTTCAGTCGACCGAAAAATTAACCGCAAGAGTCATACCGGCTTTGGAAGTGGCTGCATCTTCAGTCTCATCATCATCATCATCCTTGTAAATGTCCATGGAAGTCCCAGAAGTAGCAGCACTGCAAGTTTCAGAACTCACTCGGTGAAGCAAGAGAATGAGTCAACGACAAATATAAGAGTCCTTGAGCAAAGAACGAAGCAAAAAACTTACGCAGAGGCAACGAGGACGTCTACTTTGATCTTTGGCAAGGCCTTCCGAGTCCTGGCAGGCCCAACCTTGGGCTGCTTCGGGGCCTTCTCCGTCGGCTCGGGGTGGATGTCCGAGTGTGCTTCAACACCTGCGCGCTTGACGCAACCGCTTTACCACGTCCACCTGTTGGGTCGTGCGTCTGCTTGGAACATCTTTTAGAACGGGGCGGTGAGTCGACTTCCTTGCCGCTGCTCGAGTCGTCATCATCATCATTGCTCTCATCCTCAGATTACCAGTCGGCGCTCTCGCCTCTGCTCGCTTCTCCCTCCTGGACTTGCTCTCCATTCGGCATTGAGTACATTTCGGTATAAATCTGCAAGGCAAAATTTGGACGGACATCGGTCAGATTCAAAGACAGTCGCAAATCAGAGCAAAAAGACACTCGGCAGTAAAGGTCAGACCTTGTCTGGTTCATTGGTGGCGTCGAGTGGTGGAATTCTCCTGGACCCCCTGGGGTTGTCTTTGTTTCCATTGATGCCCTGCAACCACTGCTCCACCGTCTCCTCGGTGACTTCCTCCGGGTGGATCCGAGTGGTATCATCAATACCCGAGTACATCCACACGTACTAGTTGGACTACCCGTTCGACTAACATGTTCACCTCTGCTTTCTCTGCTGGAGTCACTTTCAAGGAAGAGGGCTGCTGGACACGCTCCATGGAGAAGGGAGGAAGGCCAGTCGACTGACAGGGGTCGGTTGGTCCTTACAATAAAACCAGGTCGACTGCCACCCTCTAATTGAATCAGGAAGAGTCATAGTTGGAAAAGTACTCCCACCCCTTGTCTGAATCCCTAGACCTCCGCACATTTGGATCACGTGAGTCCTCTCATCACTCGGATTAGCCATTTTCATAGACTGGGAGCGGCAGGTAAAGATGTGTTTGAAGAGACCCCAATGCGGTCGACAGGCCAGGAAATTCTCGCACATAGAAACAAATGCAGCGAGATATGTGATGGTGTTGGGGGAAAAGTGATGAAGTTGGGCTCCGAAAAAGTTCAAGAAACCCCAGAAAAAAGGATGAGGGGGCAGAGAGAAACCACGGTCAACATGGGTCGCGAGGAGGACGCACTCACCCTCCTGCAGCCGCGGCTCGGTCTCGTTTCCAGGCAGCCTCCAAGATCCATGGGCAATCAAGCCCCCTTCGACCAGATCCTCCAGGTCTTCCTTCTGGATCGTGGACCGAATCCAATCGCCCTGGATCCAGCCGGGCGGCAGGCCGGACCTCGACGACGACCCCCCCCCGACTCGTCTTCTTGCCCTTTGCCGTCGCCGTCGCCTTCTTCACGTGCTCCAGGGCCGCCATCTTGTCCTTCCCCATCGCAGCAGACTGCGCACGGACAGGGCGGCGGCATCGAGGGTGGGGGCGAACACGGTGGAGAAGCAGAGGAGGAAGAAGGGGAATGAGGCACACTGTGCAAAATACATCGGCCCCGACGCCTTATATAGGCCTACTTCCGAGTGGCTGACTCGTGGACCCAAGCGATCCTATCAAATCCCGCAACAGTCGCGTGCTCGGTACATGGTGAAAAAGGTGGCGCGAGGATCGAGGTGTCCCTGCCTAATCCCTTTCGTTTACTGCGGTGCCCTCCGTCCCGCGCCCTTCCCCAAATTTCGAATCCCGTGAGATCCGGGAACGGCAGTGCAACCAATCGCGCCAAAGATTTCATACCACTCCAACACTCGAAGCATATCAGTATCATTTCACTCGACAAACTCTGAATGGATCAAGGCGACTGAAAATAAAGTTGAAGTTTCAGCATGGTTCACCGACCCAGGTAAAATGCCTCTGAAGCATAGGAATCGGGTCGGAACCATCTTCAACCCCTTCTCCACTCGGACCTCGACCCATTCGGGGGCTAATGACGATGACATGTACCTAGGGTAGGGTAATGGGCCTGACCTAGACACCCTCCCCAAGGACACTGCCCTAGAGTCAAAGGCATTCAAAGTACAGGAGCGTCTACGGACTGAAATCACCTCAAAGTGCAACCCAATCGACTAACAATTCCACTCGGTTAACCCAATTCCATTCGACCAGGATGTAATCATTCGACCATATCAGAAACCACTCAGAGTACAGAAGGTCTAAAGTCACTCAGGATGGCAACGGTCAGGCGTTCACTCTGTAGTCTTAATGATCATTTATATGTCTTTATTGTTGGCGTTACCAGTAATGTCCCACCTTAATGTACATTGAACCCCTTGTAACATGGGCTGGCTGGGGTCCTGGCGCACTCTATAAGACACCCCCTCCACTGGCACAAGGGTTCGCACCCCCTGTAACTTCACGCATAATCCAGTCGACCAAGCCTCGGGGCACCGAGACGTAGGGCTGTTACTTCCTCCGAGAAGGGCCTGAACTCGTAAATCTTGCGTGCACAATCTCACTGTAGCTAGGATCTTGCCTCCTCCTACGTACCCCCATATTCTACTATCAGACTTACTCCCACGACAGTGCCTCCTTATTACGCACAAAATAATGATTCCTCCACCTGACAGCAGGGACCCACCTGACGGGCCACTGTATTTCACGAAAAAAACGTTTCCCCCTGACTGCTAGGACCCACCAGCTACATCTTCACACACAAGGAAGTGCGTCCATATTACGGGAAAAAAATATGATTCTCCCCATTACAGTTGGGACCCACCAGCTATATCTTCGCACGCAAGGAAGTGCCCCCTTACCTCCCTGAGAGCTGGGACCCACCCGGTCGAATCGTAAGTAGGGTTGTCTGTCTGGTCGCGAACGTGTACGTACATACTGGTCAATTGGTCTGTCTGCAGGCTGCAGCGATGAACCGTGGCCGAGTAAGGAAGGGCACACGTCGTAGTAGAGGTGCGGACGTAGCATGCCACGCAATCTCGTCTATATCGTGTACACGTACGTACAACCAGGGTGCAAGAAAGTAAATACGGCCACGTACGTACATACGGGCGGGGTCTCGAACGTCTACTCGTGCATACGTACGGCCAGGGCTCATGTACGGGGAGAGGTAGCAGAGGGCAGTAACGACGTCCTGTTCATCGGCAGCCAACCGGCTGGGTCGGAACAGAGAAACTGCATCGTGTTCATCAGGAGGCAACGGGATGCGTCCTGTTCATCGGGAACCAGCTGGCTTGGACGGAACAGCCGAAACGAGGCCTGGCGTACCGTAGAACAGAGGAAACGGCCTTGTGTTCGACCGCCTCCACCTGCTACTATTCATCCACGGCGTCTCCCTCCTTTCTCCATGGGGTCCTGTTCATCCAGCCTCCACCAGCTACTGTTCAACCAGCCCTCCACACGGGGTCCTGTTCAACCTGCCCTCCATGGGGTCCTGTTCGTCCAGCCCCAACCGGCTCGGGTGTGTGGCGGCCTCCTCTTGATCGGGGTCCTGTTCATCCAGCGGCAATGACCTCTACTACCACGGGGTCCTGTTCGTCCAACCCCCACCAGGAACTGTTCATCCAAACCCCAGGAATGCTCACTGTTCATGAAGAGGCAGGAGGTTGGATTGGCTTCAGTTAGCTGCAGTAGCGAAGGAATCGCTCGTTCGGGTTCAGTTAACAGCCACGAATCGATCAATCGCTCGGGTCCAGTAACGCGTAGCCAGTGCAATCGCTCGGGTTCAGTAAGTGAATGCCTCGCTCGGCTTCATTTAGAGCCCAACGCCTCGCACAGACGCGCGTAGTGTACGAGAGAAACACGCAAACCTCTGTGCATCGCTCGGCCCCGACCACCCACCGTAACCGGGAAATCCCCAAAATTTTCCTCACCCTCGCTTCTACCACGGTTTTTTCCGTCATGGACGGCCCAAAGAATGTCATGCAGCTGCGTCTTCGGCCCGTCCAGGACGAAAATCCCAATTTCTGTCATGATTTTTTGTCATAGAAGTAGGAGCCCACCACATCTATGATGATACCGGGTTTTGTCACTTTTATCGTCATAGAAGTGTCATAAGCATGACAGATTTTTTTCGTTTGGCCCAAAATGTCACGGATGAGTCTTTTTTTGGTAGTGCAAGGGGCTCATGGCCCCATACGTGGCCGTGGTTTCCCACGACAACTTTGGCGCGCCATGTGGGGGGAAGCGCTTGCGCGAACCCGAGAAGCGTGCGTAGCGTGTCATCTTCATCATCGTTTTCTTCATCAGCGGCTCCCTCATCTATGGCGCCCAAGAAGAAACCCGGTGCCACCGCCCCGCCATCCTCCTCGAAGGCCCCACAGGGCATGACCACCAACCCTGCGGGGGCTACGGGGACGCCTGGGGATGTGGACGCTGCGGGGGATGTGATCGATGCAGGCGGCGTCGTCACCACCTCCCCTGTGGCCGAAACAGGAGCAGGAGGCACCGGAGAAGGACAACACCAACAACATCCCAGCGGCCATGTTCTGCACGGTGCGGGTGGAGAGATCATTCCATCTGCACCTCTCCGCCTGGCTGAAGGGCACAACCATGGTGGTGGCACTCACTTTGGGGCGAATCGCAATCCTCTGGCCGCCCCCGCTGCGGGCGCAACCGCTGGGCATGCACCACCACCAGAGCAAGCTGGCCCAGCCAATGCGCCAAGCGGAGCCGCTGGTCCGCAAGCACCACCACCTCGTCACCATGCCATCTTGGCGACTGGCTCACGACGACGAGAGCACGACGCGACCACTAGCGGCACCATCAGGAGCCGGGCAACGTTACGATCTTCATCGACATCCATGCCAAGCACCGCTTCGGAGGCCATGGCGCGGGCCCAGTTGCTGTTGAGATTTCCGCCAGTAGCCGATCAGATGGATGAGTGGAGAGCCACCATTCAGAGCCTGATTGGTTTTGCTAAGGCGGGAGGATTGCAACGAGCTGGCCCGCCATGGCCTCCCCAGGTGACGACAACCTCCCACGCTACTGGCCGTGCGAAAGGGGCTACTCCTACGGTGCAGACCCCTCCACGGCAGCCAGCACAGGATCTGCGCCACCAAGAGCCCGACGATGTCTTGATGGCTTCATCCGATCCTTGAGCGCGTCATGGCCAACGACGAGTCCTGGAGAACAGGCAAAGGGGGGCACGTGTATCACCACTGAGTGGCATCGCGACACCCACCGCCAGACCGACAGGCGCGATGGTCCCGACGTCGATGAGCTCACACTCGCCAAAGGTGGGTACCTGCCTTTCGAGGCTGGGTGCCCTGCCTTCAGCCGTGAGCTGTGGCAAGTCTGTTGGCCTTCCACTTGCACGTTCAAGCCAGAGATACCAGAGAAGTATGATGGGAGATTGAACCCGACAGAGTTCTTGAGCATCTACACCATCGTTGTTCAAGATGCCGGGGGAAGAGATGAGAGGTGTTCGCCAACTACTTCCCTTTGGCACTCAAGCCAAATGCGAGGTCTTGGCTGATGCACCTGCCGGTGAACTCCATTTCAACCTGGGCTGACCTGTGCCATGAGTTCGTTGGCGCCTTCACGAGCAGCCATCAAGAACCAGGGCGGCCCAACGACTTGTAGCTTCTCACGCAGAAGGAAGGAGAGACTCTGCGGAAGTACATGCAGAGGTTCAGCCGAGTCCACAGAAACATTCCAGACATCCACCCGGCAGCTGTGATAGATGTGTTTCAGTCCAACGTGCACAATCGACGGTTTCGTTCCAAGAAGAACGTTCGATTGCCCAAGACTGTGAAGGAGCTCTATACTCTGGTGGATAAGTGTGCTCGCGTGGAGGAGGGGAGAAGGCTCCCCGAAGAAGAGGATGGCATCGACATCGACTCCGAAGATGATGATGAGGTCACCAGTCAGAAGAAGAAGAACAAGAAGCACAACAAAAGGCGCAAGGATAAGGCATTGATGACCGTCAAAGGATCGGGCACGCCTATTACTGGCAAGAAGGCCAAGACTGGGGTACACGGCAAGGAAGTTGCCGCGTGCACTGACTGCTGGGAAGCCGCGGCTACCGAGAAGGCTGGGAAAGGTGACGGGTCGTACTGTAAGATCCATTGGACCAAGGGCCATGATCTTCAGGAGTGTCATCAGGTCGAGCAGCTCACCAAGAAGCAGAGGGCTGAATATGAGAAGCGTGATAAGGAAAAGGGACAAAATGGCGCTGGCGGGAAGGGCCACGGCGGCGAAGAAGGCCGCCCCGGCAGGGCTCCTCAGAATCAAGGAAAACCCGCCAGAGGCCGTGAGAAGGAGGATTGCAATAATGAGAGTAATGGAGGGGATGAAGAGGAAACTAGTGAGCAGGAATTCTAGAAAGCCACTGACGCCTTGTGCATTGACGGGGGTGCATCTCTGCACTCCTCTCACCGCCAACTTAAATAGTGGGCGCGTGAAGTCAATGTCGTGGAGCCAGCGGCAAATTCTCGTAGGCCGCTCAAGTGGTCCCGCAGGCCCATCATCTTCGATGAAGAGGACCACCCTGACCGCACCGCTGCGGTAGGGTGCTTGCCATTGTTGGTCTCACCAACAATTCGCAACCTCAAGGTTACCAAGATGTTGGTTGACGGTGGGGTCAGGTTGAATCTGATTTCTCCAAAGATCATCAGCAAACTTCAGATAGCAGAGCAAGAGCTCAAGGTTACTGGTACGTTTCAAGGAATCAATCCCGGCAGGAGTCGTCCTAAGGGGAAGATCACGTTGCCGGTAACATTCGGGGGAGAGTTGAATAACTGTATTGAGAAGATCGTGTTTGATGTGGTCGACCTCCCCCTGCCGTACAATGGAATCTTTGGTCGCCCAGCTCTGGCCAAATTCATGGCAGCATCCCACTATGCCTACAACACCTCGAAGATGCCAGGACCAATGGGCGTCATTTCCATTCCATCAGACGAGAAGGACGCAATCATTTGCATGGACAAAATGTACCGGGAAGCAGTCGCGACATAGGCTACTGAAGCCATTGTTCCCGCCAAGGAAAGCAAAGGAAAGAAGATGTCTAACAGGGACGCCAGCAAGGAATCCGAGAAGCATGCCTCCTCAAAGTACGCCTGTTGATGACTTGCCGGAGAGTTCCAATAGCAAGAGGTCCAAGGCTGCTGCACCTGCTGTGAAAAAGGTCCTGGCAGGGCTGGCTGGCGCTGATGGTACTTTCACTATCAGTGCCACCCTCGATGACAAATAGGAAAGTGCGCTTGTTGCCTTCCTGCTGGTGAATATCGATGTGTTTGCCTAGCAACCATCTGATATCCCCGGTGTTCCCAGGGAGGTAATTGAGCACCACCTTGCTGTCAGCCCACATGCCCGACCCGTCAAGCAGAAGGTCCGAAAGTAAGCCTTGGAGCGGCAACAGTTCATTACCGAAGAGATCAAGAAACTTGAGGTCGCTGGTCTGGTCAGAGGAGTACTGCATCCAACATGGTTAGCAAATCCTGTGGTGGTGCGCAAGGCTAATGGGAAATGGAGGCTGTGCATAGGTTTTACGGATCTGAACAAGGATACATCAGATCTTTATGTCCAAGGAAGATGAAGAGAAGATGGCATTCATCACTCCATGCGGCACGTACTGCTATGTACGTATGCCCTTTTGGTTGAAGAGCGCCGGATCCACTTTTGCAAGGGCAGTCCAGATTGGTTTTGAGTCACAGTTGCACGGGAACATTGAAGCTTACATGGACGATATTGTGGTCAAGGCCAAGGATAGGTCAACCCTTATTCAGGATTTAGAAGAGACGTTTGCTCATCTGCGCAACATCAACTTGAAGCTGAACCCAGAGAAGTGTGTGTTTGGCGTTCCCTTTGGCAAGCTGCTTGGCCTCTTTGTGTCCCACCGAGGGATAGAGGGCAACTGCGATAAGATCAAGGCTATCGAGCAAATCCAAGCTCCCAAGACGGTTAAGGATGTGAGACGTTTGACTAGATGTGTTGCCGCGCTTAGCAGATTCATTTCCAAGTCTGCCAAGTGCGCCTTGCCGTTCTTCAAGATCTTGAAGAAGGTAGGACCCATGGAGTGGACTCCAGAGGCAGACACTGCACTGCAAGATTTGAAGGCCTACTTGTCCTTTGTGCCCACTTTGGCCGCTCCCAAACCACAAGAGCCATTGCTGCTATACTCGGCGACGACTAATCAAGTGGTTAGCATAATACTAGTGGCGCAACGGGAATTGGAAGAAACGGTAGCCACAGCCAGTGTCCCCTCCGGAGAGGAAAGTGATCACGCCCCGGTAAGGTCAGATGCATATCAAGACAGAGAAGAGCAAGGTGGCGGAGGCAGCCCCAAGGTTGCGGCAAGGAAGAAAGTGGTGCAGCGCCCAGTATACTTCGTCAGCTCCCTGTTGCAGGGGGCTAGATCCAGGCACTCTGGTGTGCAAAAATTGATTTCCGGCCTTGTCATCGCCTCAAGGAAACTGTGCCACTACTTCCAAGCCCACGAGATCATGGTCGTCACCCGCTTTCCTTTGCAACGATACTCTGGAACCCTAAGGCTACCAGCAGGATAGTGGAGTGGGCTTTGGAGTTTTTCAGCTTTGGTTTGAAGTTTGAGAGTACATCAACTATTCAGAGCAGAGCATTGGCAGAGGTTATTGCAGAATGGATGCCAACTCCTGATGAAGAAGTACTAGAGATAGTTATTCCCGGCAAGGAAGCGCCCCAAGAATGGATCATGTATTTCGATGGTCCTTCTCCCTACAAGGTGCAGGGGCTGGCGTGCTTCTTGTTGCTCCCACCGAGGAACACTTGAAGTAAGTCATCCAGATGCATTTTTCCCGGGAGCAGGCTGCCAACAATACTGCAGAGTACGAAGGGCTCCTTGCCGGGATCAGGATTGCAATGGAACTGGGGATCAAGAAGCTGATCATCTGCGGAGATTCACAACCTGTGGCGAGACAAGTCAACAAAGATTACCAAAGTCCATTGATGGAGGCATACATTGAGGAAGTGAGAAAGTTGGAGGAGCGCTTTGACGGATTGCAAACAGAGCACGTACCCCGTGCGGAAAACAGCATAGCTGATCATCCGTCAAAGTGCGCTGCGCAAAAACTCCCTGTGGAACCAGGGACTTTTGTTCTCCATCTGACTCAGCCCTCCGTATGCCCGGCAACAATGGCCCAAAAGAGGAGGAAACTGGACTTCGGCAAGCCTCTCCCTGTAGAACCTCTCGAGGCTCGCGGCAGAGAACTTGGCGGGAACAACACCCCTTCAGTCGCTGAGCTATCCCCTCCCGCCAGACCACCGGTCTCCGCGGTCGAAGAGTGTGCTCCCACAAAGGAGGTGCCGCTGGTCCTCGTTGCCAAGCCCCAGGGTCCAACTTGGGCGCGGCACATAGTCCATTTTCTCCAAACCGGAGAACTTCCAGAAGAGCAAGAAGAAGATGAAAGAGTAGCCCGGAGGGCCAGTATGTATCAGTTAGTGGATGACATGCTGTACAGAAGAAGGCCCAAGGGTGTGCAATTTAAGTGCATTTGTCGAGAAGAAGGAAGGAACTGCTGGCAGAGATACACAAAGGCATGTGCGGCTCACACATCGATCGAGGGCTCTGGTTGGAAAAGCTTTCCGGCAAGGATTTTACTGGCCCACAACCCTCCAAGATGCAGTTGAATTCGTCACAAAATGTGAAGCCTGCCAGTTCCATTCCAAGAACATCCATCTTCCTGCCCAAGCTCTTCAGACAGTCCCTTTATCATGGTCGTTTTCAGTCTGGGAGCTCGACATCTTGGGCCCTTTCCCCCATGCTACCGAGGGCTTTGAATTCTTGTTCGTTGCAATCGACAAGTTTAAAAAGTGGCCGGAAGTATAAGTCGTGAGAAAGGTGTCTGCTCAGTCAGCTATCAAGTTCTTGAAAGGATTGGTATGCCTCTTCGGAGTCCCTGCCCGGATCGTCACTCACAATGGCACCCAATTCACGGGCCAGGCCTTCATGCAATATGTTCATGCCCTCGGAAGCAAGATCTCATTTGCCTCTGTCGCTCATCCAAGGAGAAACAGGCAAGCTGAGAGGGCGAATGCTAAAGTGTTGCAAGGACTCAGGAAAAGAACATTTGATAAGCTGCAGAAGTGTGGCAGGTGATGGATCGATGAGCTGCCGGCGGTTCTTTGGTCCCTTAGAACGACACCAAATCGAGCTACCGGGCATACTCCTTTCACCCTAGTTTATGGGGAGGAAGCAGTTATCCCCAGGAAACTCATTTATGGATCCCCTCGAGTTCTTGCCTATGATGAAGTAGCGTAGGAACAGCACCGGCGTGACGACGTTGTGCTTCTCGAGGAGAACTGTCTCCGGGCTGCTACGCGTGTTGCACACTACCAGCAAGCCTTGCGTCGCTATCAAAGCCGCAGGGTTCATGCCCGGTGTTTTGAGGAAGGCGACCTTGTCCTTAGGCGCATTCAGTCCGCCAAGGGTACTGGTGACCCAAAAGTAGAGGGGATCTATCGTAGTCCTTTCGATAAGAGTGTCAAACCCAACGAGGAGTAGAAGGAAATGACAAGAGGTTTTCAGCAAGGTATTCTGTGCAAGCACAGAAATTACCGTTAACAGATAGTTGTGTGATAAGATAATTCATAACGGGTAGCAAGTAACAAAAGTAACTAAGGTGAAGAAAGATGGACCAATCCTTTTTGTAGCAAAGGACAAGCCTGGACGAACTCTTATATAAAGCAAAGCGCTCCCGAGGACACATGGGAATTGCTGTCATGCTAGTTTTCATCATGCTCATATGATTCGCGTTCGTTACTTTGATAATTTGATATGTGGGTGGACCGGTGCTTGGGTGCCGCCCTTCCTTGGACAAGCCTCCCACTTATGATTAACCCCTCTTGCAAGCATCCGCAACTATGAAAGAAGAATTAAGATAAATCTAACCATAGCATGAAAAAGATGGATCCAAATCAGCCCCTTACGAAGCAACGCATAAACTAGGGTTTAAGCTTCTGTCACTCTAGCAACCCATCATCTACTTATTACTTCCCAATGCCTTCCCTTAGGCCCAAATCATGGTGAAGTGTCATGTAGTCGACGTTCACATAACACCACTAGAGGAAAGACAACATACATCTCATCAAAATATCGAACGAATACCAAATTCACATGATTACTTATAACAAGACTTCTCCCATGTCCTCAGGAACAAACGTAACTACTCATGAAGCATATTGATGTTCACAATCAGAGGAGTATTAATGATCATTATGATTTGAACATATGATCTTCCACCGAATAAACCAAAGCATCAACTACAAGGAGTAATCAACACTACTAGCAACCCACAGGTACCAATATGAGGTTTTGAGACAAAGATCGGATACAAGAGATGAACTAGCGTTTGAGAGGAGATGGTGCTGGTGAAGATGTTGATGAAGATTGACCCCCTCTCGATGAGAGGATCATTGACGATGACGATGGCTTCGATTTCCCCCTCCCGGAGGGAAGTTTCCCCGGTAGAACCGCTCCGCCGGAGCCTAGATTGGTTCTGCCCAAGTTCCGCCTCGAGACGGCGGCGCTTCATCCCGAGAGCTTCCTCCTGATTTTTTCCAGGTCAAAACACACCATATAGCAGAATATGGGCATCGGGGGCCTGCTAGGTGGCCCACAAGGCAGGGGCGCGCCCAGGGGGGTAGGGCGCGCATCCCACCCTTGTGGATGGCAGGTGGCCCCCCTCTGGTGCTTTCTTTGCCCAATATTTTTTATATATTCCAAAACAATTCTCTGTGAAGTTTCAAGACTTTTGGAGTTGTGCAGAATTGGTCTCTAATATTTGCTGCTTTTCCAGTCCAAAATTCCAGCAGCCGGCATTCTCCCTCTTCATGTAAACCTTACAACTAAGAGAGAAAAGGCATAAGTATTGTGATATAATGTGTAATAACCGCCCGCACTGCAATAAATATCAACATAAAAGCATGATGAAAAGTGGTCGTATCAACTCCCCCAAGCTTAGACCTCGTTTGTCCTCAAGCGAAAGCGGATATCGAAAATATGTCCACATGTTTAGAGATAGAGGTGTCGATAAAATAAAATACGGACATGAGGGCCCCATAATCATCTTTAGTACATAGCAAACGGGCCTGTAGCCTAGTGGTTGCAGCAACCTTAGTAGCACCCCAGGTCCTGGGTTCGACTCCCGGTGGGAGCGGATTTAAACAGGCCTTGGCAAAATTTCTGGAATAAAAGGACTATGGGGCTGTTGCTCTACAGTAAATAGTCAAAAAAAACATTTAGTGTCATATAATTTCTTATGCTAAAGTAACAATTCATTCACAAGGTAAAGTATAAATCAGAAACTTCATTGAAAACTAACAAACTATGATCTCGGTCATTGAGGCAATTGCAATTTATCGTAACATCGGAAAGAGTCAATATAAGAGCTTTTCAGCAAGTCCATGATACGTCTCCAACGTATCTATAATTTTTGATTGTTCCATGCTATTATATTATCTGTTTTGGATGTTTTATATGCATTAATATGCTATTTTATATTATTTATGGGACTAACCTATTAACCTAGGGCCCAGTGCCAGTTTTTGTTTTTTCCTTGTTTTAGAGTTTCACAGAAAAGGAATACCAAACGGAGTCCAAATGGAATGAAACCTTCGCAATGATTTTTCTTGGACTAGAAGACACACTAGAGACTTGGAGATCAAGTCGGAGGAGCCACGAGGCGGCCACAAGGACGGAGGGCGCGCCCAGGGGGTAGGGCGCGCCCCCACCCTTGTGGGCCCCCCGTGACTCTCCTGACCTAATTCTTTCGGCTATATATTCCCAAATACCCCCAAACCACCAGAGGCATCCACGAAAATACTTTTCCACCGCCACAACCTTCTGTACCCATGAGATCCCATCTAGGGACCTTTTCTGGCACCTTGCCGGAGGGGGATTCGATCACGGAGGGCTTCTACATCAACTCTATTGCCCTTTCGATGAAGCGTGAGTAGTTTACCACAGACCTACGGGTCCATAGCTAGTAGCTAGATGGCTTCTTCTCTCTCTTTGATTCTCAACACCATGTTCTCCTCGATGTTCTTGGAGATCTATTCGTTGTAATACTTTTTTGCGGTGTGTTTGCAGAGATCCGATGAATTGTGGATTTATGATCAGCTTATCTATGAATATTATTCGAATCTTCTCTGAATTCTTTTATGCATGATTTGATATCTTTGTAATTCTCTTCGAACTATCGGTTTGGTTTGGCCAGCTAGATTTGTTTTTCTTGCAATGGGAGAAGTGCTTAGCTTTGGGTTCAATCATGCGGTGTCCTTTCCCAGTGACAGTAGGGGCAGCAAGGCACGCATTGTATTGTTGCCATCGAGGATAAAAAGATGGGGTTTTCATCATATTGCTTGAGTTAATTCCTCTACATCATGTCATCTTACTTAATGCGTTACTCTGTTCTTCATGAACTTAATACTCTAGATGCAGGCAGGAGTCGGTCGATGTGTGGAGTAATAGTAGTAGATGCAGAATCGTTTTGGTCTACTTGACACGGATGTGGTGCCTATATTCACGATCATTGCCTTAGATATTGTCATAACTTTGCGCTTTTCTATCAATTGCTCGATAGTAATTTGTTCACCCACCGTATTATTTGCTATCTTAAGAGAAGCCTCTAGTGAAATCTATGGCCCCCAGGTCTATTTTCCATCATATAAGTTTCTATTTTCCATCATATGGTTTCCGATCTACAATATTAGTTTCCGATCTACTATTTTGCAATGTTTTACTTTCCGATCTATAAACCAAAAATACCAAAAATATTTACTTTACCCTTTATCTATCTCTATCAGATCTCGCTTTTGCAAGTAACCGTGAAGGGATTGACAGCCCCTTTATCGCGACGGGTGCAAGTTATTTAATTGTTTGTGCAGGTATTAGGTGATTTGTGCGTTGTCTCCTACTGGATTGATACCTTGGTTTTGTAACTGAGGGAAATACTTATCTCTACTTTGCTGCATCACCCTTTCCTCTTCGAGGGAAAAACCAATGCAAGCTCGAGAAGTAGCAGGAAGAATTTCTGGTGCCGTTGCCGGGGAGATCTATTCCTAGTCAAGACATACCAAGTACCCATCATAAACTCTCATCTCTTGCATTATATTATTCGCCATTTGCCTCTTGTTTTCCTCTCCCCCACTTCCAAAACGATTTTCGAAAAGATTTGCCTTTTCTTCGCCCCTCTTCCGTTCATTTTCTTCGTTCGCTTTCAGTTTGCTCGTTTGCTTGTTGCTACCATGTCTGAAATTGGGGAGGTTATTGTTGAGATAGTAATGATGCGGGAAACTTTGATGCTTTTGCTAATACTAATCCTCATGAAGAATCTACTATATTGCACACTAAAAATATTCGCATAGGTAGTGGCAATATTATAGGAAAAGGGGTTATTCAAGATTTCTTTACTTGTGCCGGTGCGCTTCCCACTTTAGGTGGATCTATTCTCCATAAAACTAGTATTCTTGCGGATGCTATATCTTTGCTCGTGGTTGAACTTGAAAAACAATTTGTTCATATGCATCCATCCATACAAAGGATTTTTCTAGAGTTTTCTAAAATTGAGCATTCTTCTGTTAAGCGCGCCGCCACTATATTCCTAGCCCATGAGTCCAGATTTATTATGAAAGAAGCTAGTGATATTTTCACGCATTACAAAGTAGATGGTGGTCGTCCTCCCATAGAGGGAATTCTCTTCAACCAAGATGACATAATGTGTTTGCGATCTCTAGATCATGTTGCTTATAATCAAAATTTAAGAAAGAGGGTCCCTATCAATGTTTTAGTTGATAAGATTTCTGAACTTAATGATAATTTTGCTATACAAAATAACGGTTTGGGTTTTTCTCTTGGACACAAGCTCATGACTTTTTGCCAAAAGAATGCTTACAATGATGAGTTGGTCATACAATATGAGGGGCCGAAGGAGGAACAAATTCCTCCCGAGCTTGATCTTGGGGATCCTTATCCCATTAAATTTAGCCCTTTTGATTACTTTTGCTTACCACAAAGAGAACTTGCTATTGAACGAAGGGAGTATGAGATGAGTTTTCGAGATTTGCCTTATCATTACTACGATTATACCTAGATCTATTTGTGTTTTATGCCTAGCTAAGGGCGTTAAATAATAGCGCTTGTTGGGAGGCAACCCAATTTTATTTTTGTTTTTGCTTTTTAGGTTCTGTTTTGCAATAAATAATTCATCTAGCCTCTGGTTAGATGTGGTTTTGTGTTTTAATTAGTGTTTGTGCCAAGTAAGACCTTTGGGATGGTTTACGGTGATGGTTGATTTGATCTTGCTGAAAAATAGAAACTTTTGCACTCAGCAAAACAATTCTCATTTTTAAGAGAAGCATGATAAAATATTGATTATTTTTGAAGAAGATTAATATAAAAATTCTTAGGCTGTCCTAAATTTTCAGAGTTTTTGGAGTTACAGAAGTATTCGAGACACACAGATTGCTACAGACTGTTCTGTTTTTGACAAATTCTATTTTCTATGTGTTGTTTGCTTATTTTGATGATTCTATGGGTAGTATCGGGGGGTATGAACCATGGAAAAGTTGGAATACTGTAGATATTACTCCAATATAAATAAAGAATGAGTTCACAACAGTACCAAAAGTGGTGATTTATTTTCTTATACTAACGAAGCTTATGAGATTTTCTGTTGAGTTTTGTGTTGTGAAGTTTTCACGTTTTGGGTAAGGCTATGGAATAAGGAGTGGCAAGAGCTTAAGCTTGGGGATGCCCAAGGCACCTCAAGGTAATATTAAAGGACAACCAAGAGCCTAAGCTTGGGGATGTCCCGGAAGGCATCCCCTCTTTCGTCTCCGTCTGTCAGTAACTTTACTTGAGGCTATATTTTTATTCACCACATGATATGTGTTTTGATTGGAGCGTCTTGTATGATTTGAGTCTTTGCTTTTTAGTTTCCCACAATCATCCTTGCTGTACAAACCTTTTGAGAGGGACACACATGAATCGTCATTTATTAGAATACTCTATGTGCTTCACTTATATCTTTTGAGCCACTGGTACGCGTCGGTGTTATACAAACGGTTTTAACCCCTTTCCGCGACGGTGTTCGGAACCGTCGCCAAGTAAGTGACGGTGATAGGGGGTCCTTCCCACACGACCCAGAAACCGTCGGGGATATGCCCTCCTGGCACACACGCTCGGTAAAATGAGGCCGTGTGCGACCGGCGAGCGCCGAAATACGGTTATACGTATAGTAGTGCTAAAAAATACAATTATATAGGCGAAATCGTTTCCGGTCGTAAGTACATCCCACACAGTCAGTCCCCGCTAAACGTTTTTGTTCGTATGAACATCCCACACAGTCACTCCAAGGAAAACGTTTCCCTTCGCAGGTACATCACACACAATTTCCCCGGTTAAATCGTTTGTGATAGCGTTGCCATTGCACACGATATTAACAATTTTATCGTTTGCGATATTGAATGCATCACAAACGGTGCCTAGAAGAAACTATGTGGCAAAGGTTGTCCATCACACACAGTTTTTATGTGGTAAACATTTGCGTAAGGTGGCGTAACGCAAACAGTTTTCAAGAGGATGTCGTGTGTGATTGTGTGTGCAGTGAAGATTGATCGCACACGTATTGGATCCTAGAAACATGTCTGATCTCACGTATATCGCAGACATTTCATTTCGCAAACCATGTGCAATGTAATCCCTAATTAATCCCTAATTTAAAAATCACATGTTTTGAATTTGAAAGTAGGCAATCACTTATTTCATATCCAACCTATTTATTACAAATATAGGTTAAACCATGCAAAATGCATAATTCGATGCACAGGTACATATACTGAAGAACTACAGAAGCACCAAGTAAGGAAATGATGAATCACAGTTGTACTAAAGACTGTAAAGAGAGAGGCGAAAGACATTCTGGTTGCTGGAGAAGGTGAAGCAGAATGCCCATATTGTGCCCTCCTCCATGCGTAATGCGCGGACGACTCTAGGCCAACCCCTTCTAATGGCTGCTCGTCCATCCTTCACTGTCTCCATTACGACTTCTCGATGCTCATTGTAGTCTGGATGAAATACTTTAACCTTCATTGCGTGTCCACCAATCATGTACTTTGCGAGGTAATCTTGAGTGAACTGCTTCGAGAACCACTGCGAACGAAAAAGATTCAGACATTGTTGTCTAACAACTCATTATGGGCAGTAAAAATAGAAGGCTACATAGTTTGTAGTTACTATAGCTCACTGTTGTATTGGATAGAGCATAAACAAATAATTTGCTTGCCACCATTCGTATCTTTTTGCTAATAATCCTTATCAGTTTCCTCACTTAATGCTTGTTCATGAATATCTCATTGCCCCATACGCAAAAAGGGTCGATGCGTGGATCCTTGTCAAGGGCATATGTACCTACAAGCAACAAGTCAATATTAGAAGCTAACAAATGTCTAGGCCTGGATCTATATGTACTACATTATGGAACGACGGGGGGAGTACAAGCCGAGGGATGAAGCTAACCTCGGAGGAAAACGGTGGCCACTCCCGTTGTTGTCCTGCATAAGTAGTGGAAAGGCATGATAAGTAGAACAACCTTAACATCAAACAATTATAGCAAAGGTAAACAACATCATATCCAAATGATAGCTTGAATGTGTTGGTTTCAGCATGCTGTTAAAGCATACATAAAATGGAAGACAATGTTACCGACAACAGGCTTAACAGCCATCAAATATTGCAATTCAAACTGGTATTGTTGAAAATGAATAGAACGTAGGTAATGCTTAAACATCACACTGGATAAATGTGTAAAACTGAAATAAAGGGCATGTGTTAACTACACCAGGCATAACTGGAACCAAATATAGCCGTTCAAGCTGGTATTGATGCAGTCAAGCGGCACAGTTTCGATTTGCACATAATGAACAACACATTGTGAATGACTGGAATAAACAAGGCATAAATGATCAGTATAACAACAAAATATAGCCATTTAAAACTGGACAGAGTCTCAATGCAACCAACCTAACAAGCAAATACAGATAAACAGGGCATATGCTTGAAAATTGGACAAATGCTCACTGCAACCAACCTAACAAGCAAATGCAGATAAACAAGGCATCTGCTTGAAAACTGGACAAATGCTAAAAAAGCAACCTAACAACCAAATACGGATAAACAAGGCATCTGCTTGATAACTGGACAAATGCCCACTCCAACCAAACTAATTACGAACCAAATACATATAAACAAGGCATCGGCTCGATAACTGGAAAAATGCTCACTGCAACCAACCTAACAACCAAACATAGATAAACAAGGCATCCACTCACTATAAACAACCAAATATAGCCATTCGTGAAACTGAAGTGGAAAATTCATACTTAAACATCACATAGCCCTATCGAACAATACATTTTTGCATAACTGAAATAATTAAACACGGCACAGTTATAACACCACACGGAAAATGCTACTACAACAAAGGGTACGGGTTGGCAAGCTAGAAAAGGTAAGATTTGCTGATAGGATGTTGCCTCACATTTCATGGATGGGATCCTTCCAGTTGGAAGAGCATAGACCCATGGTGCGCTCTCTGATGTCACAGATGGGCTGTTTCACCTTGGAAGAACCTTTGTGGGTGCCCTCCTCGTGGTCGTGGTTGTGGTCGATGAGATCTGACTTGGCCATTGAGGATCCCAAGCCGCCATCGTAGAATGTGTCCTTCAGAAATAACAAAATGGGCTCGATGGCGTATAAGGATCGCAAATCCTTGACCGCTTGGCGGAGGAGATCAGCGGCAGGGCTGTCGAAGAGATCGATGGCGGTTGAACCAGAGGGGTTGGGGATGGACCACGTAACCTGTGACATGGCTCGCATGAAGCCATCGCTGTCGACGAGCTTGATGTCGTAGCCAGCTTTCCTGAGATACAGTAATACGAAAGCCCGCTGACATGAAGCCTTCGGCATGGCAACGTAGTCAACGTCTTCGCCGGCTTCCGCGGCGACGTGTTGCTCCAGGATCGACAGGTTGGGGTGAACGGCGGCCACCTCACCAACGTCCGCCGGAGAGGCAATGATAAACCTCTTCTTGGTTGAACGCTCGTCGGGGTCCCCGGGATACGTGGTCGAGCTTAGGCTGCGACATTCTGGAGCAGGGGATGTGGATCTGGCGGGGAGGGACACCGTAGGCCTCATCTAAAAACTCAGGGGAGTGGGGCGACATTATGGGAATCGCTGGGTAACCTGAACTTTATTATCTAAGATAGGAGGAACGGGCAGATCGGCATGGGTTGGCGGCGGCGCCGGCGGCGGCCGCAACCTATGGTTCGAGGGGGGGAGGGGGCCCGGTGGGGGGACTGTGGAGGGGGGGGGATGGTGGTGTTTGAGGATACGCCGCGGCTACTGAAAATTTTAGTAATGGTGAGTGGAGATGGTGGTGGATGAGGGAGGGCGGCGGTTCAAATGCCTCGGCTACTACAATTTTACTATAAGGTCGGCCCTGGAGGAGTGTGGGCGACGGTTGAAGTACGGCGGCTACTAAAATTTGGGTAAAGGAATTGATGCAGGGCGGGAGTGCCCAAGATCGCGCACGGTCCAATAAGAATATGCATGTATGATAATAAGGAAAAGTGGCGGAACCGCCGATTTTTGCAACGCTCAAGGCGGGTAGTTTAATTTTATATTTCTAGCTAGCTGATCTATCGCACACGGTTCGTCCTAATTTCTAAATAAACTTATCCGCCTTTAGCTTGTGCAGTCGTGGTGATTTTACAGTGCACTTGCATCGCACATGGTTAAGCCAGTACCTCCACCATTTGCTCGCGCTTGCGCAGTCGTGGTGATTTTACAGCAAAAAATAACCTATAAAAACATAGTCTACAAATTAGCAAAACAAGGATCCCAAGGTTTATATAATCATCATGTCAGGTCATTATAGAGACAAGGTAACTAAAGAGATATTTATCTCTTTATCTCTATAATGACCGTGTCATGGCGATTAAATAAATCTTGAGATATGTAACTTGCCACCGGGTCACCCATCCTTGGACTACTCCAGCCCGAGCACGCTTAACTTCTGCGTTCTATTCGACTAGGCTAGTGGATGGGAAGCGACACCTTGCTGATAGGAATTGCCTCCTTGCATTTAAGGCGTTTCACGCTGGTCACCCTATGGGACCTACTCCCTCCTATCACGCACATTTGCGATTTTAGAAACTGTGTGTGATATTTACATGGCTGGTGTGTCGCCGTCTAGCCTTCAATGAGTACTGACACTGGTAGCGGGAAACTAATGGGAGAAGAGGCAGGAAACCGATGAGAGGAGTGGCGGGAAGCAGTAGCCTGTTTAGAAAATGTAGTAGAGAAGGAAGCGTGACCTAGCACGACGCATGTGCATAGTGCTTACCCATGTACTACATGTGCGGTCGAAAGGGCTGAGGGCTGCCGTTTGATCTGGGAGCATCCAATGGTGCAGACGTATGATCCGTGGGGTTTGGATTCTGGCCAATCAAAACGCACGACTCAGATCGCGCGCGCAGCAGGGGGAAGGGGGGGTGTCTCGGCCACGGTTTGGTAGGCACACGGCTTTCGTGAGTGAACCGTGTGCTATTTGAAAACATTTCGTGAGAAGAATCTCGGTTTTTAAATTCCAGTAAATCCAAAAATCCCCCAAAAATCGTGAAACTTGGCATGGTGTCACGACACGGCACATATATGTCGAGGAATTTTTTTCGTCCATTTTGGCGCAAGTTTTATTACAAGCCTCTTACAAACCAGAGCTTCTCTCAAAGAAGCCTCGTGGTTCCGATAGGGAAACGTGTCCCCTTGTGGGGGAAACGATAATCACTGCCTCTTTTCGCCTTGTATTTTCTTCTACCAGCAACATGGAACGACAAGATATCCGTGCAAAAATTTAAACATATTCAGGGTTCGTTTGGCCTTTTTATACACTAATTGAGTTTCCTAGGCATTTAATGTCCATAATTCAAATCTGAACTACAAATACATGCTCCAGTTCACCAAAATGGCTAGAAAAACTATACACGTGTCCTTGGGTGCATGTTCAGGTCCCATGCCAGGAATGGGAACGAATTACAACCATACCGGCGTCCTGGCTCATCCTCACACATTTCGAATCTCGGTTTTTAAATCCCCGTAAATCCTAAACTCACCAGAAAGTCATGAAAGTAGGCATGGTGTCACGTCATGGCACATATATGTCATGGTAAATACATTGTCCAATTTGGGCCAAGCTTTACTACAAACCTCTTACAAATCGGAGCTTCTCTCAAAGAAGCCTCATGGTTCCGATAGAGAAACATGTTCCCCTTTTTGTCGAAACATAATCGCTGGCTCTTTTCGCCTTGTATTTTCTTCTACGGGCAACATTGAATGATAGGATATCCGTGCTGAAATTTAAACTTATTCAGGGTTTGTTTGGCCTTTTTATACACTAATTGAGTTTCCTAGGCATATTTCATGTCCATAATTAAAATATGAACTGCAAATACATGCTCCAATTCACCAAAATGGCGAGAAAAATTATACATGTGTCCTTGGGTGGAGGTTTAGGTTTCATTTAAGGAATGGGAACGAATTACAACCGTACCGGCGTCCTGGCTCATCCTCAAACATTTAGAATCTCGGTTTTTAAATCCCCGTAAATCCTAAACTCGCCAGAAAGTCATGAAAGTTGGCATGGTGTCACGTCATGGGGCATATATATATATGTCGTGGTAAAAACATTGTCCAATTTGGGACAAGCTTTATTACAAACCTCTTACAAACCGGAGCTTCTCTCAAAGAAGCCTCGTGGTTCCGATAGGAAAACGTGTTCCCCTTGTGGCGAAACGTAATCACTACCTCTTTTTGCCTTGTATTTTCTTCTACGGGCAACATGGAATGATAGGATATCCATGATGAAATTTAAACTTATTCAGGGTTAGTTTGGCCTTTTTATACACTAATTGAGTTTCCTAGGCATTTAATGTCCATAATTCAAATCTGAACTACAAATACATGCTCCAGTTCACCAAAATGGCTAGAAAAATTGTACATGTGTCCTTGGGTGCATGTTTAGGTCCCATGCCAGTAATGGGAACGAATTACAACCGTACCGGCGTCTTGGCTTGTCCTCAAACATTTGGAATCTCGGTTTTTAAATCCCCATAAATCCAAAATTCACCATAAGGTCATCAAAGGTGGCATGGTGTCACGTCATGGCACATATATGTCGTGGTAAAAACATTGCCAATTTGGGCCAAGCTTTATTACAAACCTCTTACAAAACGGAGCTTCTCTCAAAGAAGCCTCGTGGTTCCGATAGGGAAACATGTTCCCCTTGTGGCGAAATGTAATCGCTCCCTCTTTTTGCCTTGTATTTTCTTGTACACGCAACATCGAACGACATGATATCCATGCTGAAATTTAAACTTATTCAGGGTTTGTTTGGCCTTTTTATACACTAATTGAGTTTCCTAGGCATTTAATGTCCATAATTCAAATATGAACTACAAATACATGCTCAAGTTCACCAAAGTGGCTAGAAAAATTGTACATGTGTCTTTGGGTGCAGGTTTAGGTCACATGCCAGGAATGGGAACGAATTACAATCGTACCGGCGTCCTGGCTCGTCCTCAAACATTTGGAATCTCGGTTTTTAAATCCCCATAAATCCAAAACTCACCAAAAAGTCATTAAAGGTGGCATGGTGTCATGTCATGGCACATATATGTTGTGGTAAAAACATCATCCATTTGGGCCAAGCTTTATTACAAACCTCTTACAAACCGGAGCCTGTCGCAAGAACCCTCGTGGTTTTGATAGGGAAACGTGTCCCCTTTTGGGCCAAACGATAACCGCTTCCTCTTCCAGCCTCGTATTTTCTTCTACACGCAGCACTGAACAACGGGAGATTCACGCTGAACTTTGAAATTATTTAGGGTTCGTTTGACCCTTTTTATTCGTTAATTGAGTTTTCTAGGCATTTAATGTCCGTAATTCAAATACGAACTACAAATACATGCTCAAGTGCACCAAAATGGCTAGAAAAAACATACATGTAACCTTGGGGTGCATGTTTAGGCCCCATGGAACGAATGGGAATGAATTCAACCGTCTCGCCGTCCTGCCTTGGCCACAAACATTGCGAATCTCGGTTTTAAAATCTCTATAAATCCAAAACTCACCAGGAAATCATGAAACTTGGCAGGGTGTCACTACATGGTACATATAATTATCCAATTTGGGCGAAGCTATATTACAAGCCTCTTACAAACCGAAGCTTCTCGCAACCCTCGTGTTTCGGTGGACGAAAGATAATCGCTGCCTCTTCTCGCCTTGAACTTTGTTTTCTACAGACAACATAGAATAACAAGAGTGTCCTGCTAAAATTTGAAACTGTTCAGGGTTCGTTTGGCCATTATATATTACTAATTAAGTTTTCTACGCATTTCATGTAGTCCATAATTCAAATTTGAACTACAAGCACATGCTCCAGTGAAGCAAAATGGGTGGGAAGTCGTACATGTGTCATTGGGTGCATGTTTAGGTCTCATTTAAGGAATGGGAATGAATTACAAACTTGTCGTCGTCCTAAAACATTAAGAATCTCCATTTTTAAATCCCAGTAAATCAAAAACTCACCCAAAAAACATGAAACTTGGCATGGTTTCGTGACATGGCACATATATGCCGTGGTGAAAAAATCGTCCAGTTTGAGAAGAGGCGCACACATTAGTAGCCAACGAAGTCCTTTTTGAAACAAAAAGCTGACACGTTAATATCGCAAATGGTTGTATTATAAGATCAGTATCAAAATTTAACCATACTCAGTGGCGTGCGTGCGGCTGTTTGATTAGACGGGACGCGTGCGAGCAGTCCGCCGCGTAGGCTCGACGGGACGCGTGCGAGCAGGCTCGACGGGACGCGTGCGAGCAGTCCGCCGCGTAGGCTCGACGGGACGCGTGCATCCTGTCCACCTCGCAGGCTCGACGGAACACGTGCGAGCAGCAAGGCTGCCCATGCTCACCGGGAAGCGAGCTCTTTGACCTCCATGCACCAGCCGTCGCTCGCCTCGCTCACAACTTCGCCATTAATGTGTTAATTAAAGCACCTGGACGGAGGGTGTTTGCTTGTGATCCCATGGCACCATTTGCTTTGTTCGTGGTTTCAACTCGTATTCCGGCCTAATTTAAATTGCCACATAGGCAACAGATAATACGACCACAAATAAAATGGCAACGGATAATACAAAGACAAATTTACAATGGCGCAGATAATAATTGTCTTACATATTCTGGATAATTTAAAATGCCACATGCGGCAAAGCTCGGAAGACACGGGGGCAAGAGAAGAAGGAAATCACAGACAACGATCTGGATCGCTACTGTCTCTACTGGTGGATGGATCGCCGGGCGACGACATCCTCGAGCTCCTTCTTCAATTCCTCACGACTTTGCTTCAAAGCAGCCACAGATTCCTCCACCTCCTGCTCGCGCTCGATCCAGAGCTTCCTCAAGTCACCCATCAGTTCCTCGACGACCGCTGTCAGCATCATACCCGAGGCACTGCTCTGCTCATGCAACATCTTCCAGGCGGCGGCCTCCTCCTCCTTCTCGGCGAGCGCCTTGAAGAGCTTCGCATTGTGACCAATGAGTTGCTCGACGAGGCCGGTCGCCTTGTCAACCAAGGCATCACTGATCTCGAGCAGCTTCATCAAGCCATCGACCAGCTCCTGCTGCTTAATGAGGCCAGTGAGAATGTCGTCGCCGCCGGCCAAGGACTTCAGCAACACCAGCTCATCGCGATCGCCGACGCGGCGAGTGCACTTGTGAGACCCCTCGCGTGCCCGTGAGAGCTCGTTCGAGGGCTCCGCGGCGCGCCGGGACATCTCTGTTGCGGCTACCGCTTCACAGTGGGACCTCTCTAGTGCTTCCGCGGCCTTGGTCTTTGCTGCTTGGTTATATGTCCACCCGAAACTCCTCCTACCGGTCATGGCAGAACGATAGATAGGAAAGACCAGTTTCATGGGTGATGGGGAGAGGAACTGTGAAGTAATTTTCGAGTGGGTGGTTTTTATAGCCCGGTGCTAAGTGTGAACACATATTAGTTTGATTGGTGTGAACACATATTAGTTTGATCTGTGTGAACAGATTTGCAATTACTTATTGTGTTGTAATCTGCAGTGTGACGAGAAACAAAGTCAAAATTTATTGATGGTTCTGGGCGTACAAAGCCCCGTTTCTGTTGTTCTGCCTCATCGCAAACAATTCTTTTGGATCAACCGTATGCCACGCATCGGAAGCCTGAAACGTGGGCCCTTGTTCTCGGATGTGCGTGTACATGTCTGCCCACTATCACACACGGTCGTGATATCACCATCGTTTCCTATGGACGCGCCGTCATGTCTCCCACGGGGTGCCAGAAGGTTGACCGCGTGGTTGCTCGCCGTGGCGTCCCTGCGCGCGCTCTGCTCATCGTTGAGGCAAATTTACAATGGCAACAGTTAATAATTGTCTTACATATTCAGGATAATTTAAAATGCCACGTGCGGCAAGGCAGAAAACACTCACGACCTACTTATACATACAATTATAATAAAATATAGGCTAAAAGGCTGAGCCGGCGGCCATCCGACGACGGTCTTCTCGGACTCCATGATCAGCATATCACCCTTGCGGCCGTTCATTATGTGTAACTTACTAATCATCGCACACGAGTACTCGCGGACGCATCGTCTGCGATACTCCTAGCCACCGCAAGCAACTAGTTTGCATTTTTCAAAGTTTTTTGTACGAACAGAATCACGCACGAACTTACTATAGTAACCATCTATGTTATAATTTCTCATCGCACATAGTTCATCCGAGTGGGCTGTTTGCTGCATATCACACACATCTGGTTTACACGAATCGTTTGTGTTCTTTTGGCTCATCGCAAATGCCGCATATCACACACATCTTGTTAAGATGAACCATTTCCATTCTCTTGCCTGATCGAAAATAGTTTGTTCGACTGAACCGTATGCCGTATATCACACGCACCTTGATCTGGATGACCGTTTCTGTTGTATCCCCTAATAGCCCACAGTTCTTTGGAGCAAACGGTATGCCGTATATCGCACACACATTGATATGGCTACCCGTTTCTGTTGTTCTTCCTCATTGCAAACAGTTCTGTTGGATCAACCGTATGCCCGTCATCGCACACGTAACTAAAATCTGAACCATGTTTGATGTCTCTGCCATCGCAAACATTTTGCATCTTTTTTGACGGTTTTTTACATCCCCGTTTGCGGTTAATGCATCGCACACAATTTCATCAAAGGGTCTCGGATCGTAGTGTCGCGTTAGCAGCATCCTGCAGTAGTGAGATAGGCAATTTTGCTCTAGTGCTTCACTTATATCTTTTTAGAGCACGGCGGTGGTTTTATTTTATAGAAATTGTTGAACTCTCATGCTTCACTTATATTATTTTGAGAGTCTTTAAACAACATGGTAATTTGCTTTGGTTATAAATTTAGTCCTAATATGATAGGCACCCAAGAGGGATATAATAAAAACTTCATATAAAGTGCATTGAATACTATGAAAAATTTGATTCTTTATGATTGTTTTGAGATATAAATATGGTGATATTAGAGTCATGCTAGCAAGTAATTGTGAATTTGAGAAATACTTGTGTTAAGGTTTGTGAGTCCCGTAGCATGCACGTATGGCGAACCGTTATGTAACGAAGTTGGAGCATGAGATATTTTTTGATTGTCTTCCTTATGAGTGGCGGTCGGAGATGAGCGATGGTCTTTTCCTACCAATCTATCCCCCTAGGAGCATGCACGTAGTACTTTGTTTTGATGACTAATAGATTTTGGCAATAAGTATGTGAGTTCTTTATGACTAATGTTGAGTCCATGGATTATACACACTCTCACCCTTCCATCATTGCTAGCCTCTCTAGTGCTGCACAACTTTTGCCGGTACCATACACCCACCATATACCTTCCTCAAAACAGCCAACATACCTACCTATTATGGCATTTCCATAGCCATTCCAAGATATATTGCCATGCAAATTTCCACCGTTCCGTTTACTATGACACGTTTCATCATTGTCATATTGCTTTGCATGATCATGTAGTTGACATTGTATTTGTGGCAAAGCCACCTTTCATCATTTTTTATAAATGTCGCTCTTGAGTCATTGCACATCCCGGTACACCGCCGGAGGCATTCATATAGAGTCATATTTTGTTCTAGTATCGAGTTGTAATTTTTGAGTTGTAAGTAAGTAAAAGTGTGATGACCTTCATTATTAGAGCATTGTCCCATGTGAGGAAAAAAAGACAGAAGGCCAAAAAAGAGTAGGCCTAAAAAAATGAGAGAAAAAGAGAGAAGGGGAAATGTTACTATCCTTTTTCCACACTTGTGCTTCAAGGTAGCACCATTATCTTCATGATAGAGAGTCTCCTATGTTGTCACTTTCATATGCTAGTGGGAATTTTTCATTATAGAACTTGGCTTGTATATTCCAACAATGGGCTTCCTCAAATTGCCCTAGGTCTTCATGAGCAAGCAAGTTGGATGCACACCCACTTAGTTTTTTGAGGTTTCATAAACTTATAGCTCTAGTGCATCCGTTAAATGGCAATCCCTACTCACTCACATTGATAGCTATTGATGGGCATCTCCATAGACCTTTGGTACGCCTAGTTGATGTGAGACTATCTCCCTCTTTTTGTATTCTACACAACCACCATATTCTATTCCACCTATAGTGTTATGTCCATGGCTCACGCTCATGTATTGCGTGAAAGTTGAAAAAGTTTGGGAACGTCAAAAGTATGAAAATTTTGCTTGGCTTGTCATCGGGGTTGTGCATGATTTGAATATTTTGTGTGATGAAGATGGAGCATAGCCAGACTATATGATTTTATAGGGATAAGCTTTCTTTGGCCATGTTATTTTGAGAAGACATAATTGCCTTATTAGTATGCTTGAAGTATTATTGTTTTTATGTCAATATTAAACTTTTGTTTTGAATGTTATGGATCTGAACATTCATGCCACAATAAAGAGAATTACATGGATAAATATGTTAGGTAGCATTCCACATCAAAAATTCTGTTTTTATCATTTACCTACTCGAGGACGAGCATGAATTAAGCTTGGGGATGCTTGATACGTCTCCAGCGTATCTATAATTTTTTATTGTTCCATGCTATTATGTTATCTATTTTGGATGTTTTATATGCATTAATATGCTATTTTATATTATTTTTGGGACTAACCTATTAACCTAGGGCCTAGTGCCAGTTTTCTGTTTTTCCCTTGTTTTAGAATTTTGCAGAAAAGGAATACCAAACGGAGTCCAAATGGAATGAAACTTCACGATGATTTTTCATGGACCAGAAGACACACCAGAGACTTGGAGATCAAGTCGGAGGAGCCACAAGGCGGCCACAAGGACGGAGGGTGCGCCCAGGGGGGTAGGGCGCCCCCACCCTTTGTGGGCCCCCGTGACCCTCCTGACCTAATTCTTTTGCCTATATATTCCCAAATATCCCCAAACCACCAGAGGCATCCACGAAAATACTTTTCCACCGCCGCAACCTTTTGTACCCATGAGATCCCATCTGGGGACCTTCTCCGGCTCCCTGCCGGAGGGGGATTCGATCACGGAGGGCTTCTACATCAACTCTAGTGCCCTTCCGATGAAGCGTGAGTAGTTTACCACAGACCTACGGGTCCATAGCTAGTAGCTAGATGGCTTCTTCTCTCTCTTTGATTCTCAATACCATGTTCTCCTTGATGTTCCTAGAGATCTATTCGATGTAATACTTTTTGGTGGTGTGTTTGCCGAGATCTGATGAATTGTGGATTTATGATCAGCTTATCTATAAATATTATTTGAATCTTCTCTGAATTCTTTTATGCATGATTTGATATCTTTGTAATTCTCTTCGAACTATCGGTTTGGTTTGGCCAACTAGATTGGTTGTTTTGCAATGGGAGAAGTGCTTAGCTTTGGGTTCAATCTTGCGGTGTCCTTTCCCAGTGACAGTAGGGGCAGCAAGGCACGCATTGTATTGTTTCCATCGAGGATAAAAAGATGGGGTTTTCATCATATTGCTTGAGTTAATTCCTCTACATCATGTCATCTTACTTAATGCGTTACTCTGTTCTTCATGAACTTAATACTCTAGATGCAGGCAGGAGTCGGTCGATGTGTGGAGTAATAGTAGTAGATGCAGAATCGTTTTGGTCTACTTGACACGGACGTGATGCCTATATTCACGATCATTGCCTTAGATATTGTCATAACTTTGCGCTTTTCTATCAATTGCTCGATAGTAATTTGTTCACCCACCGTATTGTTTGCTATCTTAAGAGAAGCCTCTAGTGAAACCTATGGCCCCCAGGTCTATTTTCCATCATATAAGTTTCTATTTTCCATCATATGGTTTCCGATCTACAATATTAGTTTCCGATCTACTATTTGCAATCTTTTACTTTCCGATCTATAAACCAAAAATATTTACTTTACCGTTTATCTATCTCTATCAGATCTCACTTTTGCAAGTAACCGTGATGGGATTGACAACCCCTTTATCGCGTTGGGTGCAAGTTGTTTGATTGTTTGTGCAGGTATTAGGTGATTTGTGCATTGTCTCCTACTTGATTCATACCTTGGTTCTCAAACTGAGGGAAGTACTTATCTCTACTTTGCTGCATCACCCTTTCCTCTTCAAGGGAAAAACCAATGCAAGCTCAATAGGTAGCAGCCCCATACTCAACTATCATTTAGTCTTTCACAATTGCTAACACTCAGGCGATACTTATGGGTACAAAGCTTCAATCGGACACAGAGAAAGATAGGGGCTTATAGTTTTGCCTACCAACCTTTTACCTCAAGGGTAATGTCAACAATAATATTTTATGATAACCTACATCTGAGTGGATATATATCTGGTCTCTCCAACACATAGTGCTTGCCACAAGAAAAAGTGTAAAAAGGAAAGGTGAAGATCACCATGACTCTTGTATAAGGGTAGAAGGTAAAAATAAAAGATAGGCCCTTCACAGAGGGAAGCAGAGGTTGTCATGCGCTTTTATGGTTGGATGCACAAAATCTTAATGCAAAAGAACGTCACTTTCTATTGCCGCTTGTGAAAAAGAACTTTATTATGCAGTCCGTCGCTTTTATTTTTTCCATATCACAAGTTCATATAAAGCTTATTTTCTTCACACTAATAGATCATACATATTTAGAGAGCAATTTTTATTGCTTGCAACGATGACAACTTACTTGAAGGATCTTACTCAATCTATAGGTAGATATGGTGGACTCTCATCGCAAAATTGGTTTAAGGGATGTTTGGAAGCACAAGTAGTATCTCTACTTGGTGCAAAGAATTTGGCTAGCATGAGAGGGAAAGGCAAGATCAACTTGTTGGAGGATCCATGACAATATAACTTCTATTCAGATATAAGAAAACATAACCATTATGTTGTCTTCCTTGTGCAACATCAACTTTTTAGCATGTCATATTTTAATGAGTGCTCACAATTACAAAAGATGTCCAAGATAGTATATTTATATGTGAAGCCCCTCTTTCTTTATTACTTCCTAATAATTGCAACAATGACCAAAACTATGTTTGTCAACTCTCATCAAATTTTATTCAACATACTATTTATATGTGAAGTCATTCCTCTACATAAGATCAATATATGATCTTTTTATTTCTTTCTTTCATTTATTTTATTACCTCAAGATCATAGCAATAAAACTAAGTCCTCAACTAAAAAATACTCTTTATTATATATAACTCACAGACACGATTACATAGTGTCGGGGAAAATATACAGGGGCAGACATTTCCCCCTGACACGTGCACGGAAAAGCCAAGGACAAGCCAGAGATTAAAGAACCAAGAGATATGAAGAACCAACATGCAGCTCAGAGGAACCAAGATCAAACTAGAGGAGCAAGATATCGGCAAGAGAAGGGCCTCCCTTGCCGGGCAGGCGAGCCCGGCAAGGGGCGAGGCCACCGCCAGAAGCAAGCAACCAAGACTACCCGGCAGAGCCTGCCGGGGCTCACAGGGGTTGAACCACCCCGCCAACCACTCAAACATGACTCACGTCATCAATCAGTGCGGTGTCAAGCCGCAAGGTGATTAAGTGGCAGCCATTTCCTACAGAAGAAACCCGCAGATGACACCCGTCTTGCGACGTGTCAAGGGAACAGGCACAGAGCTGGCGGCCTGCCGGGCAACCAGTGATGTGACACTAAGCGGTGCATTTAATGCACCCTGTCTGCCCGCAGAGTTAGGTATGATAGCACGGTTTGCTATCATATCAGTGGATAATGACCACTTTGCAACTGCGGTGACCCCTTAACCTGTAAAAGGAGGCCCATGGCACTCGTAGCAGGGGTTATACGGTTGGAAAGTTGATGAACCCGAGCCACCATACGCGCGTAGTCGCTGCGGCCCCGAGGCAAACCCTGCCGGGCAAGTGTACTACGCATCACCACACTTATTCCACCATCAATCCACCAAAGCAGGATTAGGGTCTTACGCCTTGCGGCGGCCCGAACCTGGATAAATTGCTTGTGTGCTCTCTACCGTGCTGCCGTGCGCTGATCTGCTCTTTGTGCAACGCGACGTTCCCCACCGAACCAGCAAGGGACCACCCGGTCCCATAGGTGGTCGCGGATATCCCGCGACATCTTTGGTGCGCCACGTAGGGGGGTCGCTTGCATGAACCTGAAAGCGTGTGTAGTGCGTCATCTTCATCACCATCCTCATCTTCGACGGCGCCATCGACCATGGCGCCCGCGGAGGCGCAGAAGTGGAGCGAAGGAAGATCCACTCTCGCATCATGTTGTCACTCTTCAAGATTTGCCGTAGCAATGGTGACGACCAAGACCATGGTTGATGACACTGGATTTACCCCGGTGGTTCGTATGGCGTCATCGCCATCCGAACGTTGTCTGGACGAAGGGGAACAAGGCATGCGGGCGCGAGCTCCCTCCTTTGTCACGACCGGTTTTTCAATAAAACATTTATTGAGAGACCAATCCCTTTTATGGACCAGTAAAGAAGAATTCCTTCTCACTGGTAGACAATATCTTGGTCACAGAAGAAAAATACCAGGAGTACTGAATATGATACAAGGTTGAGCGGAGACTGCTCAACAATTTATTACAAACACGCCGATAAAACATAACGGCGGATAGGGTGGCATAACTACTAACTCACGATAACAACGGTGGTGGAAATATCACAGCGGAGTGGGTGATATGCCTCCTGGAAACTACAGCTCTTCGAGCGTCGGAGTGAGGCTCGAGGAGACTTATTGCGGGTGGCGGAAGCGTATATAAAACAAGTGACCAATATCCAGGATCGCGCGGGACTGACTGGGACTCCTCTAGGCATCGGACTCACTATCAAACTCTTCATCCAAGAGATCGCCTTCGTCAACATCTGGCCAAATCAACAAGCCAGGTGAGTACTATGAAAGTACTCGCAAGACAGTTCGGACATAAGATATAACAAATGTAAACATGAAGCATATGAACAGATTAACAAGTGCGTTCAGACATAGAGATCATAATGCATGGGAAAGTAACCGAGAAGTCGGGCGGTAGTCCTCCCGAAATCCCAAAATAAATTACTGGGTGCCAAACGAGGGTCTGAATGACTCCTCGAGAGGAAACTACAAGAATAATAATGCCGCAGTCGGGCGTCGGGGCGACACCACATAAAGGGCTTATAACAGGAAATAAAAGACAGTGCGTGCCACAGTCGGACGTCTGAGCGACATCACATAAAGGGCTTATATTGAAAGTAAAAGACAAACATGCCACAGTCGGACGTCTGAGCGACATCACATAAAGGGCTTATATTGAAAGTAAAAGACAAACATGCCACAGTTGGACGTCTGAGCGACATCACATAAAGGGCTTATATTCATAACTCAATAGCTCATGAATTTAAATCATAACAAGAGAATAATCAGTCATGAGGTAAACAACGGGGTTAGTCCATCCACAGGAATAACGTTCAGCCAAGTTTACTACTCACGCATGCTTACCGGAAGGAAATATAACGCGAGGGTTTAACATAGACATGGATCCACTGATCACGTTACTTGACCATGGATACGATGACTCGGAAGGATTTGACTCTGCAGAGTTTGTACTTTAACCACAGCCAACGGATTTCAGTAGTCACGGGGACTAGTTCTGTTTACGGTGTTTTGGAAGAAACACATCTAACCAGTACACACCCATTCAACAATCCGAAGCCAGGAATCACCCTTGGCAACGTTCAAGAAAAACCTTGAGACGGGGAGGCTACAACCTCGCGTAGCATGGGATCAAATTTCTATACGCGCGCTCTAAGGGGTGCCCCCCTCTCGGTCCCAACCGGAAACACCCATGCCCCCTGACCGGATGACTGGCTTTAATCCAGGGCCATGGAACCATCATCCCGGCCCCTCTGTTTGGTGTGTACACGGAAAGAGGTTACCAACTTACTAAACCGCATTCTGGCAGAAAACAAGTGGTACCACGGAAGGGGAAAGAACGATAACGTGACTCCGTCCACGTTAACGTCGGAATTTGTCGGATGACGCAAGGCTGGCATGCTACAACAGTACCACCTTGCTGCCCTTCATGTCACCACATGATTAGGCCATCTCTCATCAGAGATCATCGCAACTTTGGAACACGCGGGTAGTTGCCTTACAAGCAACGAGGTACTCACCGATACTCATATGTCACGCACAACCTCTCACGCAAACATGCAAAACACCTATCATATCAAAGGTTAAAACATGCTTGCCTGGTTCGGAGAACTCGGAGTCTAGCTCGGCGAAGTTCGCAGCTCCGTCACCTCTTCCGGAACCTACGGTATAGCGAAAAAGCATACTAACGTGAAAACCAACGCGTGCATAAAAGTTGTTCCAAATTTTTTCCAAATAAATCCCATAAAAAACTAGACAAAAATATAAGATTGTCAGAAAAAGAATCACTCAAAAATCACTTTTTATTAAAAAGTTATAAGGGTTTCTGTCCATGGACTCATCTGTAATGAAACAGAAAAGTTCCAGGGGTTTAACTGAGAAATCAGAAAACGCTTCGGAAAGAAACGCGCCAGCTCAAAGGGAAAACGTATTTGCCCGAAGGCGCCAACAGAAAATGTTTCGAGGGAGAAGAGAATAGAGGCTGACAGGGGGGTCCACATGTCAGGTTTAAAAGTTCGCCGGCGCCCGAAGACTGCGGTGGTCGCCGGCGTCGAACCACGGCGAGACAGGGAGATCGGAGTGTACCAAGAGCTTCAGCGTGTCCTTCCGCGTCGGTGGGTGGTGGACTCGACCGACGGAGAGCACCACATCGACGGCGACACTTTCTCCGGCGGACGGCGGCTCGGGTGATGGTGGAGAACTCCGGTGGGTGCTGCAAACTCTGAATTGAAGCGCGGGTCAGGAAAGTGGATGCATAGGGAAGCTACTGGCAAGAGTTGGGGGTTAGAGGTGCACGCACGGGAGTGAATCGAGCTGGATCCCGTGGCGGGTCGCGGCGGCCGGAGTCGGGGAAGAAAGCTCCCTTGGGGCTCTTCCAGTGGCTTGGTGCGGTCTAGGTGGAGTGCAGAGGTGGTGTGGGTTCGAGTTGAAGCTCGGGGCCTCTATTTATAGGCGGATCGAGGGGGTGGCCGTGAACGGGGTTGCTCCGGCGAGCAATTACGGCGAGGCAGTGTCTTGGCAGGGAGCTTAACTGGCCAGGCAGCATCAGTGAGGTGTACTGGTGCCGTTCCCCCGCTAATCCCGGTCGTTCTTGGCGTAATGGCGCTGGTCCACGGTGGGGTGGCCGCACGGGCACGACGGCGGCAGAGAGCGCGCTCTGCGCCCAGCGGTTCAGGACGAGGGTGGCAGAGCGCACTTGGGAGTGGGTGGCCACGCGGCGGCCTCCGGTGGCTTGGGCGGAGCTGGGTGGCGCCGTCTCCGCTGCGCCTCTCTCTGGCGGCCGCAAAGCCGCCGCTGGCGTCGGTCACGGGGCGGCGCACCTCCTCCAGCTCGTCGCCGACGTCCGCAAGGCTCCAGGGGATCGTGCGGCGCAGGAACAAGGGGGAGGGGACGGGGAGCAAGGCGACACCGGGGCACTGGCGAGATTGAGATCGAACACTGAAGAAAACGACAGTGGTTTCAGCCACTGTTAACTGAACTTGATTTTGACAATGCTCTGCAAGTGTTCGACAGAATGATTTGGCAAGGAGAAAATTTTTCCTGGGGCTGGGACTTGGTGAGGTGACCTCTCAATGCACCCAGAGGCTGCCTGATTTTTCTCAAAAATTTTGGAGAAGGATTTGAATGAATTTCATCAAATTTGACAAATCTGGTCCAAACTTGCAGCAAGTATAGTTTGAAATATTTGAACTGAAGACCAGTGGATCTTCATGGATCTTGGTTGAGGGTTCAAAGGACTAGGAAGGGAAATTGGTTTGGGGGCAACAATCAAAACAGAAATGGTAGCTCCCTTGTAAATCTCCAAGGGCTAGAATAATCATATGGGGAGGTCCAACTTGCTGGATTTGATGCAAATCATGATCCAAAGATGAGGGAAGGTTTAGGAGAGTGGATTTGCACTAAGGCCATGGCAAGAGAGTTTTGTTGAAAGTGGTAAAGGATTATTCCAAAAGCTATAGAGTATTTTCAAGAAATCTTCAAAAGACATTTTTCTCAAGTGAAAAGCATTTTGGTTTGAGTCCAAATAAAAAGCAAGAACCTCCAAGACCAAAAACAAGTCTTGGGTGAATCCAAATAAAACTCTTGCCATAAAAAAATATTTTGAAAGGGAGGGTTCTTTTGAAGAAAAATTTAAATCACCTCCCTCAAGTCAAATAAATTTTGAAAAATCCAAATAAAATTTTGGGTGTCACAACACCTACCCCCTTAGGAAAAATCTCGTCCTCGAGATTACTGCTGATCCTCAAATAGATATGGGTACTCTGCCTGAAGAAAATCTTCCCTTTCCCATGTAGCTTCATCCTCGGTGTGGTTGCTCCACTGAACTTTGAAAAATTTAGTTGTTTTCTGTCGGGTCCTCCGTTCAGACTCTCCCAATATCTTTACTGGCCGCTCTCTGTAGGTGAGATCTGGTTGAACATCAATGTCCTCATGAGATACATGCTTCTCCGGGTTACTCACACATTTTCTCAATTGGGAGACGTGGAATACGTCAGGGACGTCTGACAGCTCCTTGGGTAAGTCTAGTTTGTAGGCCACTGTGCCTCTTCGTGCCTCTACACAAAATGGTCCGATAAATCTCGGGGCTAGCTTCCCCTTAATTTTGAACCGTTGCAGGCCCCTCATACGAGACACTCGTAGGTATACGGAATCACCGGGTTCAAAGCTGACCTCACGATGTTTTTGATCGTAGTAGCTCTTTTGTCGGCTCTGCGCTGTCTTGAGTCTGTCCCTAATCTGCTTAACTTTCTCCTCGGCCTCTTTAAGCATGTCTGGGCCGAAGATACGACTGTCACCTATTTCTGACCAATTCAGTGGGGTACGACACCTCCGCCCGTACAATGCTTCAAAGGGTGCCATTTGTAAGCTGGCTTGGTAACTGTTGTTGTAAGCAAACTCGGCATACGGCAAACTCTCTTCCCAACTGGACCCATAGGTGAGCACACAGGCTCTCAGCATATCCTCTAGGATTTGGTTCACACGTTCCGTTTGTCCATCAGTCTGAGGGTGGTACGCTGTACTGAAAGCTAGTTGCGTGCCCAGAGCTTGTTGCAGGTGATCCCAAAATTTGGAGACAAATTGCGTGCCTCGGTCGGATATTATAGTCTTTGGGACTCCATGCAAACAAACTATACGGGAGAGATAGAGTTTGGCCAGTCTTTGTGTGGAGTAGGTAGTCTTCACGGGAATGAAATGAGCAACCTTGGTTAGTCGGTCTGTGATGACCCATATGGCATCATTCCCGCGTCGTGATCGGGGTAGTCCGATGATGAAGTCCATTCCTATTTCATCCCATTTCCACTCCGGTATCCTGTTTGGCTGGAGTAGCCCTGCTGGCTTTTGATGCTCGGCCTTGATGCGCTGACATGAATCGCAACAAGCAATAAATGCGGCTATATCCCTTTTCATACCGTGCCACCAAAATCTTTCCTGAATGTCTTTGTACATTTTGGTTCCTCCAGGATGGATCGAGTATGGAGCGGTGTGGCTTTCGGTTAGGATTTGTTGCTTGAGTTCCTCAATGTTAGGTACGCAAAGTCTGTCTCCGTACCATAATATTCCTTCACTGTCTGTGACGAACTCTGAAGCCTTACCAAGGCTCATTTTCTTCTTTATACCTTCGATGCTGGGATGTCCTTGCTGTGCCTTCCTAATTTGCTCCATTAGGGTGGGTTGTATCTCCAGATTTGATACGGTGCCCTCAGAGACTAACACCATGTTGAGCCTAGCGAACTCTTGCTGAAAATCAGGCCTCAAGTTTTTCGGACCGTCGTTGTCCGGGCTGGGGTTTCGACTAAGGGCATCAGCCACTACATTTTCTTTCCCTGGATGGTAGTGAATGCCGACATCATAGTCCTTGACCAATTCCAACCAGCGTCGTTGGCGTAAATTTAGCTCTGGCTGTGTGAAAATATATTTGAGGCTCTTATGGTCCGTATATATTTCACAGCGATTTCCCAACAGAAAGTGCCTCCACTCCTTGAGTGCATGTATGACTGCTGCTAGCTCCAAGTCATGTGTTGGGTAATTTTCCTCATGTTTTCGCAGCTGCCTGGAGGCATACACGACAACTTGGACATCCTGCATTAGCACACATCCGAGGCCTTTTCGGGACGCGTCACAATAAACTTCAAAACTCTTGTGTATGTCTGGCACAGTTAAGACCGGTGCGGTTGTTAGTTTCTTCTTGAGTTCTTGGAAGCTTTTCTCGCATGCTTCCGTCCATACAAATTTCTTGTCTTTCTTGAGCAACTGTGTTATTGGTTTTGCCACAGTGGAGAATCCTTCAATAAATCTTCTGTAATATCCGGCCATTCCCAGGAAACTCCGCACATCTGTAACGTTGGCGGGTGGCTTCCAGTCAAGTATGGCTTTGACTTTTTCTGGGTCTACGGCCACGCGTTCTTGGTTCAATATATGGCCTAGGAAACCAACTTGCCTTAGCCAAAATTCACACTTGCTAAATTTGGCGTACAACTGATGTTTCCTTAATTCTCCCAAAACAATTCTGAGATGCTCAGCATGCTCTTCTGGTGTCCTTGAGTAAACCAGAATATCGTCAATGAATACCACAACAAAATTGTCCATGAATTTCATAAACACTTTGTTCATGAGGTGGACGAAATATGCGGGGGCGTTCGTTAGTCCAAAAGGCATCACTGTGAACTCATATAACCCATATCTGGAAGTGAATGCTGTCTTGGGGATATCTTCTGTCCGTACTTTCAATTGGTGATATCCCGATCTCAAATCAATCTTTGAGAACACCTTGGCTTGGGCGAGCTGGTCAAACAGATCATTTATCCGTGGCATCGGATATTTGTTTTTGATGGTGACCATATTGAGAGCTCGATAGTCTATACACAGTCTCAGTGTCCCATCCTTTTTCTTGGCGAATAATACTGGCGAACCCCATGGTGAGGAGCTGGCTCGAATAAAACCTTTGTCCAATAATTCCTTTATCTGCTTCTTCAACTCTACCAATTCTGAGGGTGCCATTCTATAAGGTTTCTTATAGATGGGAGCTGTGCCAGGTGCTAGTTCGATGCTGAATTCTATCTCTCGGTCTGGTGGCATGCCTGGCAGTTCTTCAGGAAATACGTCAGGAAACTCGCATACCACTGGAACTTTTCTCAGTTCTGAAATGTCCACTCTGTTCAGTTTTGGTTGCCGTGACCGTGGTCTTTCTTGAGCTATAAACTTTATTGTCTTGCCATGATGGTGAGTGAGAATCACGGTCTGATTGAAACAGTCGATGAATCCTTTGTTGGTGGTTAACCAGTCCATCCCTAAAATGACATCCAGTCCTTTATTTTCCAACACGATGAGATTTGCTTGGAACTGTAGTCCTTCGAACTCAATGATTACTCCTTGGCAGTAACTCTGAGCGATTTGCTTATTTCCGGGGGACTTGATGATCATAGATTTTTCCAAGGAAAGTATCGGAAAACCATGTTGCAAAACAAAACTCTTCGAAACGAACGAATGGGAAGCTCTAGAATCAAACAAAACCGTGGCAGGTACTGTGTTGACAGGGAACGTACCGAGCACGATGTCTGGGGCATTCTGCGCTTCTTCCCTGGTCACATGGTTCAGGTGACCCTTCCTGTGGTTGTTGCTGGGGTTGAAATTGTTGCGCTTGGGGGCTGGATTGTTCCCACCATTGTTTGGCTTGGGGGCCGCGTTCCTCGGCTTTGGGCATTGTTTAGCATAGTGCCCTTCTTCACCGCAAGCATAGCAGGTGACCCCCTGGATGGTACGTGAACTCCTTGTCCCTGGCATGAAACTGCCTGACGAGCCTTAGATCAGTAGTCGTGGGTTTCCTTGCTCCTGTCCTTGGAACCTCAGTCTTGCTTCGGTTGTTGCGAGCAAGAGTCGTCTTGTCCCTCTTTCGCTTACGGATATCTTCCAGGCTGCGGCGCTCATTCTCCAAGGTAATGGCCTTGTCAACCAGAGTTTTAAAATCCGGGAAAGTGTGTACAACCAGTTGGCATTTTAGTGCCGGTGCCAGGACGTCCAGGAATTTTTCCATCTTCTTGTTCTCTGTCATGTGCTCGTCGTAGGCATAATGAGATAGCTGGGTAAACTGACCATTGTATTCTGTCACTGACATGCCTCTCTGCTTCAGGTCATCAAATTCTCTCTTCTTGATTTTTATGATGCTCCTGGGGATGTGTGCCCCACGGAAGCCTTCCTTGAACTCCTCCCAGGTGATGTTGTGTTCACTGGGGTGCATGTGTAGGAAGTTTTCCCACCATGCTGCAGCTGCTCCAGTAAGGTAGTGTGGTGCATAAAGCACCTTCTCATGATCTGAACACTAAGCAATAATCAGCTTCCTTTCAATGTCGCGAAGCCAATCGTCGGCTTCTAGCGGCCTATCGGTGTGAGCAAACGTTGAAGGGCGAGTTTTCTGTAACTCGGATAACTTGGAATGAGGCTGATAGGGTTCACGGTGGTTTCCCATATTGATGACGTGATTCATCATCTCTTGGTGTTGTTGTGGCTTTGTTCGAAGAGACGGCATACTTGAGACAGGGCTGCTTCGCTGTCCTGCTGACTGGACTGACCCTGAGTGAAATTGTTGCTACTCTGTGTCCCATAAACTTCTTCTGGGTGATTGGGCATGGAGCGAGTCCACGGGCGAGACATTTTTCCAGTCTGGGGTATTATTTTGCAAAACCCATGAGAAGAACTATGTGGCACAAGAAAAATCTTGCAAAGGCAACAATTAAAAAGACCTCAAGGTTTTCAAGAAAGCATAAACGATTTTGCACAGAGAAATGACTGCTTATCACAAATCTTACACGCGAAAAGCAACACACGGTACAGCACTCAGGATGTGCGTACACAATCCTGACATGTTATTTAGACTAGCGTACTCCTCCGGAAAGCAGCAAACACACTAATACAAACTAGCGTACAGAGAAAACACATCATACAAGCAGACATAACGCGCGGCTACTCGGCGCTCTCAGTCGGAGATGGTGACGATGTCCTTCCCCTTGCGGAGGGGAAGACTCAGCGGTGCAGGAGAATCAACCTCCACCTCCTCTCTAGCTGGCTCCTGGCACGTAACACTGCGCTGCGGTGACGGTGCGGGGGCGACAGGTGGCAGAGCGGGTGCGGCAGGCGGTGCAGCTCTGACTGGAGTAGGGGCGATGACTCGGTCGAACTCCTCAGCGGTAGGCAGACGGCGAGCAGTGGCCAAAATGGCCGGTGCATAAGAGGCTGAAGACGAGACGAATGTCAGAGGCGGTGCCGTGTGGAGAAGCTCCTTCCTGCTGGCAGGACCGCCCCGGACTAAGTCCATACGGGCAGCCACAAGATCGTCTACGAGGTTGTCGAAAGATTCCTCCAGAGCCTTGAGGTACTCAACAACCATCTCGATGGCTTCATCTCGCTCTCCCCGATGGCAGGCGAATGCATAGTGACAAGTATATGGCACATGGCATGGGAGATAGCGGTAGCGATGAGTCTTCATCATAGGAAGGATGTCCCAAAGGCGAGCTATTGCCTCACGGGCAGCCATCTGCATGGCATGCCTCTCCGTAGGCATGGCCCTTCCCACAAAACGGAAGTGGCGAGATGCAGAATGTCCTCCCTTGAATTGCACCACGGCCTGGTGCATAGACACGTCGTCGCTGAGCTTGTGCTGATAAAGCGTGAACTCCGGACGAGTCGCTGGCCCGATCGCGAGCTTGGTGATGGAGACGAGGAGTTTGACAAACCCCTCGGGCACGTTCGTGAACACTCGAGTCTCGCAGTTGCTGCCAGCCATCTACAAAAGTAGGCAAAAATTCTGAGTAGTCATGTCATAAATTTATGATGACCAACAGAAAATAGCTACATTTGCAAAAATGCTGAAAAAGCACAAAAGACGCTAATAACCGATTAGCGATCGCACCTAGTGGCTTCCTACAGTCAACCTAGCTCTGATACCAAGCTTGTCACGACCGGTTTTTCAATAAAACATTTATTGAGAGACCAATCCCTTTTATGGACCAGTAAAGAAGAATTCCTTCTCACTGGTAGACAATATCTTGGTCACAGAAGAAAAATACCAGGAGTACTGAATATGATACAAGGTTGAGCGGAGACTGCTCAACAATTTATTACAAACACGCCGATAAAGCATAACGGCGGATAGGGTGGCATAACTACTAACTCACGATAACAACGGTGGTGGAAATACCATAGCGGAGTGGGTGATATGCCTCCTGGAAACTACAGCTCTTCGAGCGTCGGAGTGAGGCTCGAGGAGACTTATTGCGGGTGGCGGAAGCGTATATAAAACAAGTGACCAATATCCAGGATCGCGCGGGACTGACTGGGACTCCTCTAGGCATCGGACTCACTATCAAACTCTTCATCCAAGAGATCGCCTTCGTCAACATCTGGCCAAATCAACAAGCCAGGTGAGTACTATGAAAGTACTCGCAAGACAGTTCGGACATAAGATATAACAAATGTAAACATGAAGCATATGAACAGATTAACAAGTGCGTTCAGACATAGAGATCATAATGCATGGGAAAGTAACCGAGAAGTCGGGCGGTAGTCCTCCCGAAATCCCAAAATAAATTACTGGGTGCCAAACGAGGGTCTGAATGACTCCTCGAGAGGAAACTGCAAGAATAATAATGCCGCAGTCGGGCGTCGGGGCGACACCACATAAAGGGCTTATAACAGGAAATAAAAGACAGTGCGTGCCACAGTCGGACGTCTGAGCGACATCACATAAAGGGCTTATATTGAAAGTAAAAGACAAACATGCCACAGTCGGACGTCTGAGCGACATCACATAAAGGGCTTATATTGAAAGTAAAAGACAAACATGCCACAGTCGGACGTCTGAGCGACATCACATAAAGGGCTTATATTCATAACTCAATAGCTCATGAATTTAAATCATAACAAGAGAATAATCAGTCATGAGGTAAACAACGGGGTTAGTCCATCCACAGGAATAACATTCAGCCAAGTTTACTACTCACGCATGCTTACCGGAAGGAAATATAACGCGAGGGTTTAACATAGACATGGATCCACTGATCATGTTACTTGACCATGGATACGATGACTCGGAAGGATTTGACTCTGCAGAGTTTGTACTTTAACCACAGCCAACGGATTTCAGTAGTCACGGGGACTAGTTCCGTTTACGGTGTTTTGGAAGAAACGCATCTAACCAGTACACACCCATTCAACAATCCGAAGCCAGGAATCACCCTCGGCAACGTTCAAGAAAAACCGTGAGACGGGGAGGCTACAACCTCGCGTAGCATGGGATCAAATTTCTATACGTGCGCTCTAAGGGGTGCCCCCCTCTCGGTCCCAACCGGAAACACCCATGCCCCCCGACCGGATGACTGGCTTTAATCCAGGGCCATGGAACCATCATCCCGGCCCCTCTGTTTGGTGTGTACACGGAAAGAGGTTACCAACTTACTAAACCACATTCTGGCAGAAAACAAGTGGTAGCACGGAAGGGGAAAGAACGATAACGTGACTCCGTCCACGTTAACGTCGGAATTTGTCGGATGACGCAAGGCTGGCATGCTACAATAGTACCACCTTGCTGCCCTTCATGTCACCACATGATTTGGCCATCTCTCATCAGAGATCATCGCAACTTTGGAACACGCGGGTAGTTGCCTTACAAGCAACGAGGTACTCACCGATACTCATATGTCACGCACAACCTCTCACGCAAACATGCAAAACACCTATCATATCAAAGGTTCAAACATGCTTGCCTGGTTCGGAGAACTCAGAGTCTAGCTCGGCGAAGTTCGCAGCTCCGTCACCTCTTCCGGAACCTACGGTATAGCGAAAAAGCATACTAACGTGAAAACCAACGCGTGCATAAAAGTTGTTCCAAACATTTTCCAAATAAATCCCATAAATAACTAGACAAAAATATAAGATTGTCAGAAAAAGAATCACTCAAAAATCACTTTTTATAAAACATTTATAAGGGTTTCTGTCCAGGGACTCATCTGTAATGAAACAGAAAAGTTCCAGGGGTTTAACTAAGAAAACAGAAAACGCTTCGGAAAGAAACGCGCCAGCTCAAAGGGAAAACGTATTTGCCCGAAGGCGCCAACAGAAAATGTTTCGAGGGAGAAGAGAATAGAGGCTGACAGGGGGGGTCCACATGTCAGGTTTAAAAGTTCGCCGGCGCCCGAAGACTGCGGTGGTCGCCGGCGTCGAACCACGGCGAGACAGGGAGATCGGAGTGTACCAAGAGCTTCAGCGTGTCCTTCCGCGTTGGTGGGTGGTGGACTCGACCGACGGAGAGCACCACGTCGATGGCGACACTTTCTCCGGCGAACGGCGGCTCGGGTGATGGTGGAGAACTCCGGTGGGTGCTGCAAACTCCGAATTGAAGCGCGGGTCAGGAGAGTGGATGCATAGGGAAGCTACTGGCAAGAGTTGGGGGTTAGAGGTGCACGCACGGGAGCGAATCGAGCTGGATCCCGTGGCGGGTCGCGGCGGCCGGAGTCGGGGAAGAAAGCTCCCTCGGGGCTCTTCCAGTGGCTTGGTGCGGTCTAGGTGGAGTGCAGAGGTGGTGTGGGTTCGAGTTGAAGCTCGGGGCCTCTATTTACAGGCGGATCGAGGGGGTGGCCGTGAACGGGGTTGCTCCGGCGAGCAATTACGGCGAGGCAGTGTCTTGGCAGGGAGCTTAAGTGGCCAGGCAGCATCAGTGAGGTGTACTGGTGCCGTTCCCCCGCTAATCTCGGTCGGTCTTGGCGTGATGGCGCCGGTCCACGGTGGGGTGGCCGCACGGGCACGATGGCGGCAGAGAGCGCGCTCCGCGCCCAGCGGTTCACGATGAGGGTGGCAGAGCGCACTGGGGAGTGGGTGGCCACGCGGTGGCCTCCGGTGGCTTGGGCGGCGCTGGGTGGCGCCATCTCCGCTGCGCCTCTCTCTGGCGGCCGCAAAGCCACCGCTGGCGTCGGTCACGGGGCGGCGCACCTCCTCCAGCTCGTCGCCGACGTCCGCAAGGCTCCAGGGGATCGTGCGGCACAGGAACAAGGGGGAGGGGACGGGGAGCAAGGCGACACCGGGGCACTGGCGAGATTGAGATCGAACATTGAAGAAAACGACAGTGGTTTCAGCCACTGTTAACTGAACTTGACTGAACTTGATTTTGACAATGCTCTGCAGGTGTTCGACAGAATGATTTGGCAAGGAGAAAATTTTTCCTGGGGCTGGGACTTGGTGAGGTGACCTCTCAATGCACCCAGAGGCTGCCTGATTTTTCTCAAAAATTTTGGAGAAGGATTTGAATGAATTTCATCAAATTTGAAAAATTTGGTCCAAACTTGCAGCAAGTATAGTTTGAAATATTTGAACTGAAGACCAGTGGATCTTCATGGATCTTGGTTGAGGATTCAAAGGACTAGGAAGGGAAATTGGTTTGGGGGCAACAATCAAAACAGAAATGGTAGCTCCCTTGTAAATCTCCAAGGGCTAGAATAGAAGACAGATATTGTTTTGATAAGATTTAAATGGAAAATAATCATATGGGGAGGTCCAACTTGCTGGATTTGATGCAAATCATGATTCAAAGATGAGGGAAGGTTTAGGAGAGTGGATTTGCACTAAGGCCATGGCAAGAGAGTTTTGTTGAAAGTGGTAAAGGATTATTCCAAAAGCTATAGAGTATTTTCAAGAAATCTTCAAAAGACATTTTTCTCAAGTGAAAAGCATTTTGGTTTGAGTCCAAATAAAAAGCAAGAACCTCCAAGACCAAAAACAAGTCTTGGGTGAATCCAAATAAAACTCTTGCCATAAAAAAATATTTTGAAAGGGAGGGTTCTTTTGAAGAAAAATTTAAATCACCTCCCTCAAGTCAAATAAATTTTTTGAAAAATCCAAATAAAATTTTGGGTGTCACATCCTTCCTGTCCCTCCACCTTGTCAGCAGTCGAGTTGCTTTTGCCTCGGCATCATCGATGTCGACGATTACCATGCGACGCTCGGTCCAGAATTTTCTTGGCGTGGGTAATCCTGAGCAGAATGCTGGTATGAGTCCATCGGTCGATGCCCCGGCAAGCACACTTCGGCGAGGCTGCCCGCGCTGGCACAGCCCATGCAACGGCAGCCGCTGCACTGACTTGAGGGGAGGGGAAGCAAAAAGGAAGGAGATCAGAGAAGCCCGACGCCATGCCCCTATGCCCGCCAGCTACAAGAAATACATGTTGACCCTTGCCGGGAGCAAGGGAATCACCTGATTGCCTTCTACTTCCCAGGTGCCGCGGACGCGTCGAACGCGCGCGGCCCGGCAGATGAAAAAGAAGCTCAAAACGAAAGCTAAGTCCACATTATCACTTTTTGTTGATGCGTTTCAGATTTCTGCAGTCGTTTATCCCTTAGCTCCAGTGAGTGTTCGTATCATGAAATCCCTCATGTGATGGAACCTTGGCTAGTTTCTTTGATCGCACCATTGTCCTGTCCAAAGCCACGCTTGCAGGACGAGAGGCTGCATCGAGAGCTACCTAGGAAAAACCAGCCGAGACGCATCCACGCCAAGATGACTGTTAAGGGCTGGCCCCTTACGACAATCGCGGCAATATGATATCGGCGGGCATCCAGAGCATACATAGGAATTGATCATACGAACACGAGCATATAGAGTTAAAAGGGATAAACACACATTTAAAGATTCAGCAAGGAATATCAGTTTCACACAAACACTAGTGATAAAATGACTAAACACAAGATACGTGTCATGTTTCATTACAGGACCAGGTGGGATAGCTTAAACGCGAAGAACCCTGTCGGTGTGGGGAGCAGCCTTCTCTTTAGCGGTGGCGACGTCAGCACTAGCCGGCGGCTTCTTGAAACCATCATCAAGATCAAGCTCTGGGTGGTGGCAGGCAATGTTGCTCAAGACCATGAAGAGGGCATCGCGAGCGAGCCTCCGGGACTCGGTCACAAAGCGCTCGGCCCTCCCCTCTTCGTGCACCTTCAACTTGTCGATCAATTCATCGAAGAAGATCCCCAGCTTGACACTCGGGACCTCATGCTCCCTAGCTGAGTAGACTAGGCCGTCCATGCCCATCGTCACAGCTTGGGCTCCAAGATGTTCTGCAACATCAATCAGGCTCTTGATCCAGAGGTTGCTCATGTCGACCCGATTCTTCAGCCTGTCCTCTGCGTCTTGCCGGAGACGCTTCGCGTTTTCCAAATCCTTAGACAACAGCTACTGCCGGGATTCAAGGGACTCTGCCGACTACTCCAGCGAGTCGATCCTTGCCTTCATATTAGAAATGGTGTTGTTGGCAGTCTCAAGGCTTTGGGTCCTGGAGGAGAGCTGCGACTGCACATCAGCCAGGTGAAGCTCTACTTGCCGTGCCTCTTCTTTGAGTGGCTCCACCTCCTTGGCACTCCCGGCAAGGTATTCATTCAGTTTGGACACTTGCCGGTGGAGCTCAGCCTTAGCAGAGGATGCGGCATCCAGATCTTCAACAAGCTTCTTCAGCTGGGCAGCATGATCAGTAGCAAGGGTGTCCAGAGCAGCCCCATGCTCGTCGTTCAGTTCTTTGGTGCGTTGTTGCACCAAGGTCTCCAAACTCTTATCCCTGGTGTGGAGGGTGGCTTCAAGATTCTCCTCCCGAAGAAGATCTCTTGCTCCCTCGCATCCAAAGATGCTTTGTGATCCGCCAGGCGCCCCTCCCGAGCCACGACATCTTCCCTCATCATCTGAAGGATCTCTTGCTGCTTCATGAGCGCCTTGACCTGCTTGTCATGCCATTCACGCAGCTCCAGGCACTTGTCCTTCAGCTTCTGATCCACTTTGCCACCGGATTCACGCCACTCCTTGAGCTCCTGCCACTTCTGGTTGTGCCGGGCCTGCATTTCCTTCAAGCCCACTGCCATGGATTCGATGAAAGACAAATCCATGGTGATGGCAGCTGAGTCGTCGACCTCCCCACCTCCCAGACACAGCGGTGCCAGAAGACGCTGAAGCTCTTCATGAAGCTCTGCGTCTATCAAGGACGGCCCGGGGGCTCCGATATTAGGCAACAATGGCACCACGGTCAGTGTGTTCGAGGAAGACAGCGGGGCATCAGTGGCGCCCCCGGGAGAAGGGAGTGGGCCCATGGTTTGAAGAGGAATCTTTGCCTCGATAACCACTTCCTCCACCGGGGTGCTTTCCAGGGAATGTTCCATCACTGCCAAGGGACCTTGTGTTCCCCCGGCAGCGAGATCTGCCCCTCCGTAGCCGCGACCTTCGCGGCTTCATCTGCGGCGGACCTCCCTATGTCTGCCACCACCTCCAACAAGTCTGGTTCTTCGGCCTGGGGGTCTTCAGATGGAAGGGGCCAGTGAACAAATGAAAGGATGGAAGCCTCGAAGCAAATAAAGAAGCCAGTGGAGGCAGCCAGAGTATAAAAGAAAAATTAAGCTAGATACCTGGGGAAGTCTGTCGGGCAGGGGTCTTTGTTTCCCCGGCAACGCTCGTTGAAGGGTCGCGAGCTTCTTCCTCTACCGGGGTAGACTCGGCAGCCTTCTGCACCGTCTCTGCCGTGGAGGATTCCATGACGACATCTTCGGTTTGGGCAACCGGGTTGAGGTGCTCCTCAAGGAGTGGCTCGCCGTGCGTTACCTCACCCCCTCCGCGTGAAGGGGCGGAAAGGCTGTCTCCATCATCTCCGGCGGGCGGGGTCAAGTCTCCGCTCTCAGACCGGGGGCTAAGCTGGGGGCTCGGCATGGGATCTTTTGCATCCTTCCCTGCCGAAGCCGAGCCATCTACGCCCTTCAGCGACCCGAGGTGCCGGGGTCTCTTATGAGAGTGGTGGATAAGGGTCTCCGCGTCCTCCTCCACTTCCTTGCCGGCAACAACAAGAACAAGAGGTTAGTCGGCGTAAGCATTCAAATCTGCTTAGGAAGATATCTACCACGGAGAGAAATCCTCCTAACTCTTCCGCAATAAGCATGGAGTTCAAATTGAACTCCGTGGGAGGAGGGGACTCCCATCCTCTCTTCGGAGACGGAAGGGTGGAACTCCCCGGCAGCTTTGATGCCTGCCGTGACATCAAGAGATCCGGGGAGGGCGAGCTCTACGAGGAACTCGAGCCAGACTCTGGGCTAGACTCCTCCTCCGGGACCACCGACCTCTTGGCAGAAGATGCCCTGGCCCGAGCAAGACGAGGGGATTGGCGACACACCCCCTCGGCCTTGGTAGTCTTGGTGGAGATCTTCTTCACCCTCTTGGTGGGTGGTGCTGGGTTGGAGGTCGCCGCTCCTTGGACTGCGGCACGCCTGCGGGTGCGCTGGTCTGGATCCGGTGCGGGGGCTTGCGGTCCTGCCACAAGCCACTCCTCTTCAAGGGCCGCTATCGCGCCCTCCTCCCCTCCTCCTCCTCTCCCTCCCAGAGCTCGTTTGCTACCGTGGCTAGAGCGTCTATCTTGGCGAAGTTATCCCCAGCAAGCTCTCCCCCGGCAGTATCTTTCGTGGCTTGCGCCTCGCTGCCACCCTGGGAAGAGCTCCCATTCCCAACCTTCCCTTTGCCTTTCCCAGCTTTCGCAACCTTCTCCATTTCTGCGCGGCGGGCATCCTTGTCCTTCGCGACTCTCTTCAGAATATACACTACCTCCGCAGTAGAGGTGCATTTATACATTCCATCTTTGGCCCTGGTGGCCTTCTCCACCAAGGTGCTCGACCACTGGAGCTCGTCCTGAAGAGAAAGGAGCTGCCATGTGCCCGATACTCCCTCAACGTTACAATCCGGCATCCATTTCAGTATTTGACCCCGGGCAGAGTTGTCATTCAGGGGGGCGACGGTTGCCGGGAGCTTGAACATCTCGAAACGACCAAACAGCTGGTCGCACAACCAAGCATGACCATAAACTGACAAGTTATTGGCCAGCCCTGGCAGCAGTCTCATCCTATCTGCAGCGCCGCCATACAGCCATGCAGGCCTATCCCTTTCCTGCAGCGGTGAGATTCGGCGAAGGAGGAAATCTGCCCCAACATGCTCGATGGTTAACCCGGCAGCCGCCAGGCGGATGATCCTATTAATTGCCGGGCGCAACCTGTCCTCAGAAAGGCCCTTGGCGCTCCAATCCTTGTCGCACTCGACACACTCTTACCGCACTTCATAAAACTCGGGGGCTTCTTTGTCCTAGATCCAACACCAATCCCCTCTCCATTCATCCCATCTCCCGCGTTGGTACCCCGGGAGGTAATTCTTCTTCGACTGTGGTATCCAGCTGATGATCCCATAGCGGTTAACTCTGCTCTCCACCTGCGGGACGAAGTAATGCCGGAATAGATCCACATTGGGCTTCACCCCGATGAAATTCTCACACAAATGCGCGAAGATGGCCATGGTCGCCATTGCATTCGGCGTGAAATCAAGGAGGTGAAACCCATAGATGTTCATGATTGCCTCAAAGAACTCAAAAAAAGGAGGGCACAGACCGCATATGAAATAAGCGGCAAAGAACCGGTAAGAATTGGGGGGATCCACCTCACCCGCTTCATAGACCACGGGCGCTCCGTGCCCTTTCCCAACAGGCCGCCCCCACAGAAACCCGTACTTCGCGTGAAGGACGGGACCGCTCAAGTTGGACGGAACGAAGACAACGTCCTCAGTCCGCTTCTTGTTCAGCTCCGCCGATCTTTTGTTCCCCTCAACGGTGGTCTCCTTCACCGCGGTCGTCTACTTCTTCTTCTCCGCGGGTCTCTTCCCCATTCCTGCGGCAACACGAGAAGGATTCGTTGGAGAAGATGGCGGCGGAAGGAGAAGCGAGGTGGGGAACTTTCGCTTGGCTTGCGGAGGAAGAAGATGGGGGAGCGGGGCGAGAGATAGATAAATCGTGCCACTCCGATTTTTCCTGCTCTTAAGAGGGGGGAAGGTGGGACAGGGGCGCGACGCTTCAGAAAGTTACCGTTTTACCTTAACTGCAACAGTCCCACGACCCCACGACGCGAAGTAATTACGCGAAAGTGGACGTTGGATTGACTAGTCACCGTGGCAAACCGTCGCGCACAGCCCTCTCCTGCCACATGTCTGCGCACTGTTTGGGGCCTAACCCAATGTGCCATGCGACATGTGTGGCTCAGGCCCGGGGGCTTATGTCAGGGAAAATATACAGGGGCAGATATTTTCCCCTGACTTGTGCACGGACAAGCCAAGGACAAGCCAGAGATTAAAGAACCAAGAGGTTGGAAGAACCAACATGCAGCTCAGAGGAACCAAGATCAAACCAGAGGAGCAAGATATCAGCAAGACAAGGGCCTCCCTTGCCGGGCAGGCGAGCCCGGCAAGGGGCGAGGCCACCGCCAAAAGCAACCAACCAAGACTCCCCGGCAGAGCCTGCCGGGGCTCACGGGGTTTGAACCACCCTGCCAACCACTCAAACACGACTCACATCATCAATCAGTGCGGTGTCAAGCCGCAAGGTGATTAAGTGGCAGCAATTTCCTATAGAAGAAACCCGCAGATGACATCTGTCCTACGACGTGTCAAGGGAACAGGCGCAGAGCTGGCAAGATAGCCCGGCAGGCCTTGTCGGGTAACCAGTGATGTGACACTAAGTGGGGCATTTAATGCACCCTATCAGCCCACAGAGTTAGGTATGATAGCACAGTTTGCTATCATATCAGTGGATAATGACCACTTTGCCACTGTGGTGACCCCTTAATCTATAAAAGGAGGCCCATGGCACTTGTAGGAGGGGTTAGAGGGTTGGAAAGTTGATGAACCCAAGCCACCACACGCGTGTAGTCGCTGCGGCCCTGAGGCAAACCCTGCCGGGCAAGTGTACTACGCATCACCACACTCATTCCACCATCAATCCACCAAAGCGGGAGTAGGGTCTTACGCCTTGCGGCAGCCCGAACCTGGGTAAACTGCTTGTGTGCTCTCTGTCGTGCTGTCATGCGCTGATCTGCTCTTTGCGCACCGCGACGTCCCCCCGCCGAACCAGCAAGGGACCACCCGGTCCCATAGGTGGTCGCGGATATCCCGCGATACATAGGTAGAGATCAAAGCAAAACTCGATCATACTAAAACTTTATTATACTAGATCAAGATATAACCAGAAGGATCGAACTAAGAAAAACAATAAAGGTAAAGGTGAAATGGTGATACGATACCGGGGCACCTCCCCCAAGCTTGGCAGTTGCTAAGGGGAGTGCCCATAACCATGTATTTATGTCTCTTTCTTCGGAGGTGGTGCTGATGGAGTTGTTGCATTCTTCTTCTCCAGCTTGCATCTGAGGCTAAAATTCCCCAGATCCTCATTCTCGAGCTTGAGTTTCATTATCTTTTTGAATAATGCCGCCTTGTTGTCCTGCGAAAAACGTGTTGCGATAGATTGGACCTTAGGAAGGGTTGACTTCTTGAACTCCACATGCATGTCGCCAGGTTGAGGTAGTTGATTGTCCTCTTCATCTGAACTATCTTCCCTTGTTCTTCCCATGTCGGAGTCCTCCTCCTCCTCCATGATCCAACCGTAATGTTCCACCCCCATAGACCTTTGGGTTAGTGATGAAATCAGCAACGTAGCTTTCTCCCTTCGAATCTTGAGATGACAGATTTTCAGATCTGCCAGGAAAACAACACGAAACTAGAACAGAGGATTTTGCCGTTATACGGTGGTCAAAACCTTTGGGAGATTATATACTGATTTTTTTACCGACCAAAAGAAGAATTGTGCAAGAAAACGGAGTCCGGAGGGCACACGAGCTGGCCACAAGGCAGGGGGGGCGCCCTCCACCCTTGTGGTCTCCCCATGCATCTTTCGGACTACTTTTAATTTTCCTAATTTTTAAATATTCCAAAATGGAGAAAATTGTAATTGGAAACGTTTTGTTGTCGGTTTACTTACCGTACCACATACCTATTCCTTTTCAGAGTCTGAAATGTTCTGGAAAGTGTCCCTTATGCACTCCTCCGGTGTTACGGTGTCAATTATATTGGTCTCAACATTTATGGGATTACCTGAGATATAATGTTTGATTCTTTGACCATTTACCACCTTCGGATTTGTACCTTCGGCGTTGTTGATTTTGATGGCACCGGAATGATAGACCTCCTCGATAATGTAAGGACCTTCCCATTTAGTGAGAAGCTTTCCTGCAAAAAATCTTAAACGAGAGTTGTATAGCAAAACATGATCGCCTACATTAAACTCACGCTTTTGTATCCTCTTGTCATACCATCTTTAACCTTTTCTTTAAACAACTTGGCATTCTCATAGGCTTGGGTTCTCCATTCATCAAGCGAGCTAATGTCAAATAACCTCTTCACACCGGCAAGTTTGAAATCATAGTTGAGCTGTTTAATAGCCCAATAAGCTTTATGTTCTAGTTCAAGAGGTAAGTGACATGCCTTTCGATAAACCATTTTATACGGGGACATGCCCATAGGATTCTTATAAGCAGTTCTATAAGCCCATAATGCATCGTCAAGTTTCTTAGACCAATTCTCTCTAGATCTATTAACAGTATTTTGCAAAATCAATTTAATCTATCTATTGCTCAATTCTACTTGACCACTAGACTGAGGATGATATGGAGATGCAATTCTATGGTTAACATCATATTTAGCAAGCGGAAAAGCACCATGAATAAAATGTGAACCACCATCAGTCATTAAATATCCAGGGACTCCAAACCTTGGAAAAATAACTTCTTTAAGCATCTTAGTAGAAGTGTTATGATCAACACTACTAGTTGGAATAGCTTCTACCCACTTAGTAATGTAATCAACATCAACTAAAATATGTGTGTACCCATTAGAGGAAGGAAAATGTCCCATATAATCAAAACCCCAAACATCAAATGGTTCGATAACAAGTGAATAATTCCTAGGCATTTCCTGACGTCTACTAATTCATAGGCATTTCCTGACATCTACTAATATTGCCAATTCTCTGGCATTAATCCTGATGTCTACTTATGAGCATCTTTGAAGAGAGTAGGCCAATAAAAACGAGATTGCAATAATTTATGTGCAGTTCTATCTCCAGCAAGGTGTCCTCCGTAAGACTCGGAGTGGAACTTGCGTAGGATCTGTTCCTGTTCATGCTCAAGTACACAATGTCTAATAACACCATCTACTCCTTTATAAAGGTGTGGGTCATCCCAAAAGTAATGTCTGAAATCATAGAAAAGGTTTTTATTTTGCTGGTATGTGAAACTAGGTGGTATAAATTTAGCAACAACGTAATTAGCATAACCAACATACCATGGAGTATTACGAGAAGCATTTATGACAGCTAATTGCTCATTAGGAAAGCTATCATCAATAGGCGATGGGTCATCAAGAACATTTTCTAACCTAGACAAGTTGTCTGCAACGGGGTTCTCAGCTCCCTTTCTATCAATAATATGCAAATCAAATTCTTGTAACAAGAGAACCCGTCTAATAAGCCTAGGTTTAGCATCTTTCTTTTCCGTAAGATATTTACTAGCAGCATGATCAGTGTGAACAGTTACTTTGGAATCAACAATATAATATCTGAACTTCTCACAAGCAAATACAACTGCTAAAAATTCTTTTTCAGTAGTAGCATAATTTCTCTGGGCACTGTCTAGAGTTTTACTAACGTAATGAATAACATTAGATTTCTTATCAACTCTTTGTCCTAGAACAGCACCAACAGCATAATCACTAGCATCACACATAATTTCAAAGGGTAAATTCCAATCAGGTGGCTGAACAATAGGTGCAGAAATCAAGGCTTTCTTAAGTATTTCAAATGCTTCTACACAATCAACATCAAAAACAAAAGGAACATCTTTTTCGCAAGAGATTAGTGAGAGGTCTAGAATTTTAGAGAAGTCTTTAATAAACCTCATATAGAAACCATCATGACCAAGGAAACTTCTTATACATTTGATATCTTTGGGACACGACATCTTTTCAAGAGCATCTACTTTAGCTTTATCAACTTCAACACCTCTTTCAGAAATTTTATGCCCCAAGACAATACCTTCATTAACCATAAAGTGGCACTTCTGCCTATTCAGGACAAGATTAGTTTCTTCACATCTCTGCAAAACTCGATCAAGGTTGCTTAAGCAATCATCAAAAGAAGTTCCATAAACGGAGAAATCATCCATGAAAACCTTAGCAATCTTTTCACAAAAATTAGAGAATATAGCAGTCATACATCTTTTAAAGGTAGCAGGTGCATTGCATAAACCAAAAGGCATACATCTATAAGCAAAAGTACCGAAAGGGCAAGTAAAATTGGTCTTTTCCTGATCATCTTTTGACACAGGTACTTGAGAAAACCAAGAATAACCGTCTACAAAGCAAAAATGTGTATGTTTGGATAGTCTTTATAGCATTTGATCAATAAAAGGTAAAGGGTAATGATCTTTCCTAGTAGATTTGTTTAATTTGTGAAAATCAATTACCATTCTATAACCTGTAACAATTCTTTGTGGAATAAATTCATTCTTATCATTAGGAACAATAGTAATACCTCCCTTCTTACGGACGCAATGAACATGACTTACCAATCTACTATCAGCTATAGGATAAATTATACCTGCCTCCAAAAGATTTAATATTTAATTTCTTACAACTTCTTTCATGTTGGGATTTAACCTTTCTTGGTGATCAACAACTGGTTTAGCATCAGGCTCCAAAATAACTTTTTGCTGACATAGAGTGGGACTAATGCCCTTAAGATCATCAAGAGTATATCCAATAGCGGCACGGTGCTTCTTCGGAGTTTTCAATAATTTCTTTTCTTCATGCTCTGAAAGGTTAGCACAAATAATAACAGGATATATCTTCTTCTCATCAAGATAAGCATATTTCAAAGTATCAGGTAATTGTTTAAGCTCAAACACGGGATCACCCTTGGGTGGAGGAGGATCCCCAAGGATTTCAACAGGTAAATTGTGTTTCAAAATAGGTCCTTGATTAAAGAATATTTCATCTAATTCCCTTCTTTCATCCATAAACATGTCATTTTCATGGTCTAGCAATTATTGTTCTAAAGGATTAGTAGGAGGCACGGCAATAGAAGCAAGACCAATAATTTAATCCTTACTAGGCAATTCTTTATCATGGGGTTGCCTACGAAATTTAGAGAAATTAAAATCATGAGACATATCCCATAAACCAACAGTAACAATATCTTTCTCGCAGTCTATCTTAGCATTAGTAGTATTCAAGAAAGGTCTAACAAATATAATGGGACAAAAATCATCTTGTGGGGAAGCAAGAACAAGAAAATCAGTAGGGTATTTTATTTTCCCACACAAGACTTCAACATATCTAACAATTCCAATTGGTGATATCATATCTCTATTGGCAAGCTTAATAGTAACATCAATATCTTCTATCTCAGCAGGTGCAAATATCATTCATAATTTCTTGGTATAAGGTATAAGGAATTGCACTCACACTAGAACCCACATCACATAAGCCATGATAACAATGATCTCCAATTTTAACAGAAACAACAGGCATGCCAACAACGGGTCTATGTTTATCTTTAATATCGGGTTTAGCAATCCTAGCAGCTTCATCACAGAAATAAATAACATGCCCATCAATATTATCAACCAAGACATCTTTAACCATAGCAATACTAGGTTCAATTTTAATTTATTCAGGGGGTCTAGGTGTTCTAGTATAACTCTTACGAACCACAGTTGAAGCTTTAGCATGTTCCTTAATTCTAACAGGGAAAGGTGGTTCCTCAATACAAGTAGTAGGAATAATAGGATCAACATTATTAGTAATGGTTTCTTCTTCAACTTTAATAGGTTCTACTACTTTCACTTCAATGGGAGGATGACATTTAAACCAATTCTCCTTAGGGAGATCAACATGAGTAGCAAATGATTCACAAAAAGAAGCTACTATCTCAGAGTCAAGTTCATATTTAGTGCTAAATTCATGAAAAGCATCGGTATCCATAAAAGATTTAACACGATCAAACTTAAGGTTTATACCTGACTCCTTAGCTTCGTCGAGTTCCCAATCTTCAGAGTTGCATTTAATTCTTTCCAATAAATCCCATTTGAATTCAATAGTCTTCTTCATAAAAGAACCAGTACAAGAAGTATCGAGCATGGATTGATCATTACGATAAAGCCGAGCATAAAATTTTTGAATAATAATTTCTCTTGAGAGCTCATGATTGGGGCATGAATATAACATGACTTATGCATCCCCCAGGCTTGAGCGATACTTTCTCCTTCATGAGGCTAAAAATTATATATATAATTCCGATCACAATGAATGAGATGCATAGGATAAAACTTCTGATGAAATTCCAATTTCAATCGGCTGTAGTTCCATGATCCAATATCATCACATAGCCTATGCCATGTCAATGCCTTTCCCTTCAAAGATAAAGGGAATACCTTCTTCTTGAAAACATCCCCGGGCAAACATGCAAGCTTAAATAATCCACAAACTTCATCCACATAGATTAGGTGCATATCAGGATGTAACGTTCCATCTCCTGCATAAGGATTAGCTAGCAGTTTCTCTATCATACCCGAAGGAATTTCATAATAAATATTTTCAGTAGGTGCAGTAGGTTAAGGAGAAACTCTTTGCTTTGCTGGTCGGGGTGAATATACCCCGAACAAACCCCTCAAAGGATTAATATCCATAGTAACAAGTGACAGTAAATTTCAGCACACTATATAAATGTTTTCTTACCAAATTCCACTTACCAAAGGCGCTTCACTCCCCGACAATAGTGCCATAAAAGAGTCTTGATGACCCACAAGTATAGGGGATCTATCATAGTCCTTTCGATAAGTAATAGTGTCGAACCCAACGAGGAGCAAAAGGAAATGACAAGCGGTTTTCAGCAAGGTATTCTCTGCAAGCACTGAAATTATCGGTAATAGATAGTTGTGTGATAAGATAATTCGTAATGGGTACCAAGTAACAAAAGTAACTAAGGTGCAGCAAGATGGCTCAATCCTTTTTGTAGCAAAGGACAAGCCTGGACGAACTCTTATATAAAGCAAAGCGCTCCCGAGGACACATAGGAATTATTGTCAAGCTAGTTTTCATCATGCTCATATGATTCGCGTTTGTTACTTTGATAATTTGATATGTGGGAGGACCGGTGCTTGGGTGCTGCCCTTCCTTGGACAAGCCTCCCACTTATGATTAATCCCTCTCGCAAGCATCCGCAGCTATGAAAGAAGAATTAAGATAAATCTAACCATAGCATGAAACATATGGATCCAAATCAGCCCCTTACGAAGCAACACATAAACTAGGGTTTAAGCTCTGTCACTCTAGCAACCCATCATCTACTTATTACTTCCCAATGCCTTCCCCTAGGCCCAAATCATGGTGAGGTGTCATGTAGTCGACATTCACATAACACCACTAGAGGAAAGACAACATACATCTCATCAAAATATCAAACTAATACCAAATTCACATGATTACTTATAACAAGACTTCTCCCATGTCCTCAGGAACAAACGTAACTACTCACAAAGCGTATTAATGTTCATAATCAGAGGATTTTAATTATCATTAAGGATCTGAACATATGATCTTCCACCGAATAAACCAACTAGCATCAACTACAAGGAGTAATCAACACTACTAGCAACCCACAGGTACCAATCTGGGGTTTTGAGAAAAAGATCGGATACAAGAGATGAACTAGGGTTTGAGAGGAGATGGTGTTGGTGAAGATGTTGATGGAGATTAACCCCCTCTTGATGAGAGGATCGTTGGTGATGATGATGGCTTCGATTTCCCACTCCCGGAGGGAAGTTTCCCCGACAGAACAGCTTCGCCGGAGCCCTAGATTGGTTTTGCTCAAGTTCTGCCTCGAGACGGCGGTGCTTCGTCCCGAAAGCTTCTTCTTGATTTTTTCCAGGTCAAAACACACCATATAGCAGAAGATGGGCATCGAGGGCCTGCCAGGTGGCCCACAAGGCAGGGGGCGCGCCCCCACCCTTGTGGATGGCAGGTGGCCCCCTGTGGTGATTTCTTCGCCCAATATTTTTTATATATTCCAAAACAATTCTCCGTGGAATTGTGTAGAATAGGTCTCTAATATTTGCTCCTTTTCCAGTTGAGAATTCCAGCTACCGGCATTCTCGCTCTTCATGTAAACCTTATAAAATAAGAGAGAAAAGGCATAAGTATTGTGATATAATGTGTAATAACATCCCATAATGCAATAAATATCAACATAAAAGCATGATGCAAAGTGGACGTATCAGGTACAAACAAGTTGACGCTGAAGTGGGAAGGCCCTTACCGGGTAGTACGAGTCACCAGACCTGGCGCAGCCTGTCTGGACACCGGAGATGGCATTAAATTGCAAAACCCATGGAACATTGAGCATCTCTGCATTTTCTACCTGTAAGGAGCGGCAGTGGGGCCCTGCCGGGCAGCCACCCTTTTGTACAGGCCTTGCCTCTGTTGCATGTAACCCCTTGTACAAAGCCAGGCGCACACCCTGAGCAACATAAATAAATGAAGCGCTGCCCCCCCCTGACAAATTGCATGCATGCATAAGCATATCATGAGCATTGCACGTTCATGTAGATAAGACCGCATGTGGCATCATTTTCATCTCCATAAAACTACAGGCTCCTACCATGGACTTGGTCCCAAAGAGGAGAAGGGAAGACAAGCCCGCATTGCGATCCCTGGCATGCCAAACAGATAAGTTCTATTTCTTATCCATACATGTTCTGTAAATAGGACTTGTGCATGAGAAAACCTCGATGCCTTCAAAACTTAGGTGCTCCCATCTATTCCTCGAACGATGCTTCGGTCAAGATGGTCGTAGTGGCCTTTGGCGAGAAGGTTTGGCGGGGGGCTGGTCCCTCTGTACGGTTTTATGCCGGCCAAGCTTAGCTCCGCGGCAGCAAACTGAGGGTACCGGCTGGATAACCTGTCGGGGAAAACTTGTTTACTTGAACGTATAGAGGCATCCCACCTCTGCATGGACACATTGCATGCACAAGTGCCCAGCAAGGTTTATCTTTTTCATTAATATGCTGATCAACAAGTACAGATCTTACAGAACACAAACATGGATAAAAGGGATTACATAATTTGAACTAAAGTTTGGCAAGTGCCTACATATTTTAGATTGAAAAAAGAAAAAAAAATGCCCGTAATGCCTCTACTCTGCCCTCCCCTTCTTCGAAACTACAGGGGGAGACGAAGAAGATGGAGGGAAGGCCTGGCTGGGATTCGGCGCCTCCCCGGGATCAGGATGGCGCCGCCCCTGGACTAGGAGGAAGAAACAACAGGACACGCGCGGATGATGACGTTGCCGAAAGCCCGACCGGTGATGATGGTGCTGCCAGCAAGCACGCCTCGTCGGAGCGGTCATCCTCGCTCTTGACGCGTCGTGGGCTGCCGCCACCTTCCTCACCACTTTCGCTCAAAGCCCCCACCACCGCGGCCAGGGCAGACACCAGGTGCTCCGGGTGACTCTACAGAGAGCATGGCCGTCTCCAGTGAGCCGAAGATAAGAGGTCGCCGCCCTTTGAAGAAGCATGCATGGGACAAGGAGCCCGCCCATACACCAGAGAAGCAGTACCCTAAGAGGAGGGATCCGCCATTGTTAATGACGGACCACTTTTGTGGCTTCCCTCTGATGTCGCAGGAAAGGGGGGATAGGCCACGACCGACTACCACGCCATGAGTCCATTATAGGCCTCGGCGTGGTGTCGCTTGCGTTGCCCCTCACTAAGATTGAAGCCATGGGCAGCCCGGCGACGAGCTCACAGGAGTCGCTACCTCCGATACTACCACTGCACCACCTGCACATCTCCCTGAGTCGTGCGTGAAGACGGGAGGGGAATCCTACCCCAGCGGAGGCGCGACAGCACCCTTCTTCTGCTCCCCAAGCTTTGGCACGAGCATTCGGCACCATAAACCACAAGCTAGGGCCCGGGGCTTGGCCCCGAGCTCTCCTCTTTGGCATACTCCAGAAGAAAGCAGAGAATGGAGGAGGAGAGGTGAGTGGATGAATACTCCCACTCTGGCCCCGCCCTCCTTTTATAGACGGGCCGGGACTGGGAACCGATCCACTCGACGGGTAACCGCTGTCCTCCTCCACCAATCCATGAAGGCCAAGCCCATGCCTTGATGCTCTCCCACACCACGCGCCTCCGTTACCTACCCCACTCAATGCATGCAGCAGACGTGGCTACGGATAAGGGCGTGGTGGGAAGTGTGAATTGGCAGTTACCCGCCCGTGTGTTAAAGTCATTCATGGGCCATTACAAAAGTGGCCCTACCACGATTGGCATTACACGACGCGCGGGAGAATCGGAAACTGACATGGACTCAGGTTTATGAAGAAGCAAAGAATATCTCAAAGGACGAGAAACGGTTGCCCTCCTGCCTATGCACTGGTTAGGGCCTACGCCGACGACACCCGGCAGCGCGTTCGGCCAGGCCCGGGGGCTCCTATCAATGCAACAAACCCTGGGTCTGTTTCCCAGACTATGCACAGGCCCAAGATCGAGATTGCTACAACCAAGACCAGACCAAGCAAAAGAAATCAGCTCTTTGAGGAATCAGAGTGCAGATCAAGAAGACCAGGTCAAGCCAAAGGAAGCAAGATATCACTAAGGTAAAAACCTGCCTTGCCGGGCAGGCGAGCTTGGCGAGGCCGAGGTTTCCCCAAAGACAAGTCTCCAGACAGTCCCGGCAGGCCTGTCGGGCTCAACGAAGGCAAAACCACCCCGCGAAGGCTTCACTGCACCACCTCACAGGGACGCACAAGTCATCGATCGGTGCGGTGTCAAGCCCCCAAGTGACTAAGTGGCTGTTCTTGCCACATGGCAGCCATTTCCTATAGAAACCATCTCCAAATGACACCTGTCTAGAGACGTATCAAGCAGGAAGGCCCGAAGCTGGCAAAGCAGCTCGGCAAGGCTTGTTGGACACACCATGATGTGACACTAAGCGACGCATTTAATGCGCTCTGTCCGCTGATACGTCTCCACTGTCTCTATAATTTTTTATTGTTCCATGCTATTATATTATCCATCTTGGATGTTTTATATGCATTTATATGATTTTTTGGACTAACATATTAACCTAGAGCCCAGTGCCAGTTTCTGTTTTTTCCTTGTTTTTGAGTTTCACAGAAAAGGAATATCAAACTGAGTCAAAATGAGCTGAAAATTTACGGTGATTTTTTATGGACCAGAAGAAGCCCCCGAAGCAAAAGAGTTGGCCCAGAAGAGCCACGAGGCCTCCACAAGGGTGGAGGGCGCGCACTACCCCCCTGGGCGCGCCCTCCGTCCTTGTGGGCTCCTCGTGGATCCCCCCTGACTTGAAACTGACACCAAACATTCCGATAAATACAGAAACCCCCGAAAAGAAATCTAGATCGGGAGTTTCGCTGCCGCAAGCTTCTGTAGCCACCAAAAATCAATTGGGAGCCTGTTCCGGCACACTGCCGGAGGGGGAAACCATCACCGGTGGCCATCTTCATCATCCTGGCGCTCTCCATGACGAGGAGGGAGTAGTTCACCCTTGGGGCAGAGGGTATGTACCAGTAGCTATGTGTTTGATATCTCTCTCTCTTTCATGTTCTTGATTTGGCACAATCTTGATGTACCGCGAGCTTTGCTATTATAGTTGGATCTTATGATGTTTCTCCCCCTCTACCTTCTTGTAATGGATTGAGTTTCCCCTTTGAAGTTATCTTATCGGATTGAGTCTTTAAAGATTTGAGAACACTTGATGTATGTCTTGCATGTGCTTATCTGTGGTGACAACAGGATATTCACGTGATCCACTTGATGTATGTTTTGGTGATCAACTTGCGGGTTCTGTGACCTTTTGAACTTATGCATAGGGGTTGGCACATGTTTTCGTCTTGACTCTCCGGTAGAAACTTTGGGGCATTCTTTGAAGTTCTTTGTGTTGGTTTGAATAGATGAATCTGAGATTGTGTGATGCACATCGTATAATCAAACACACGGATACTTGTGATGACAATGGATTATCTAGGTGACATTAGGGTTTTGGTTGATGTGTGTCTTAAGGTGTTATTTTAGTACGAACTCTAGGGCTGTTTGTGACACTTCTAGAATAGCCCAATAGATCGATCAGAAAGAATAACTTTGAGGTGGTTTCGTACCCTACAATAATCTCTTCGTTTATTCTCCGCTATTAGTGACTTTGGAGTGACTCTATGTTGCATGTTGAGGGATTGTTATATGTTCTAATTATGTTATCATTCTTGAGAGAACTTGCACTAGTGAAAGTATGAACCCTAGGCCTTGTTTCTAAGCATTGCAATGCCGTTTTCGCTCACTTTTGTTACTAGTTACCTTGCTGTTTTTATATTTTCAGATTACAAAAACCTATATCTACCATCCATATTACACTTGTATCACCATCTCTTCGCCGAACTAGTGCACCTATACAATTTACCATTGTATTGGGTTTGTTGGGGACACAAGAGACTCCTTGTTATTTGGTTGCAAGGTTGTTTGAGAGAGACCATCTTCACCCTACGCCTCCCACAGATTGATAAACCTTCAGTCATCCACTTGAGGGAAATTTGCTATTGTCCTACAAAACTCTGCACTTGGAGGCCCAACAACGTTTACAAGGATAAAGTTGCGTAGTAGACATCAAGCTCTTTTCTAGCGCCGTTGCCGGGAGGTTAGTGCTTGAAGGTATATGTTTATATCTTACAATTCAATCTTTTAGTTTCTTGTTTTATCACTAGTTTAGTCTATAAAATAAAACAAAAAATTGGAATTGAGGTTGCCTCATATGCTTCATCTTTTTAATGTCTTCCATGAAAATGATGGAAAGGAAAATTGTGCCAAAGTGCTAGAAGAAGAATGCAATAAAATGTTTGGCATACAATCTTTGAATGATGAGCATGATTGCAATGTTGTTAGTATGAATTATTTGAATATCCATAGTACTAATGATGATTGCATTAGTCATGATAAAAATATTTCTTATAAGCATGTCAACTTTTGTGGAGTGCATAGAGTTTGCAATATATGCCAAGAAGGGAAGATAGATTTTGTAAGAGGTATAAGTATGTAGAAACTAAATGGTTGCAAGAGAGGCTATATGTTTGTGCTAAAAGACTTAATATTTCTCTCCGTCCTTGTGAAATTTGCAGTGAAAGTGGTCATTTTAATTTCCAATGTGAATTATTTCATGATCGAATTGTGTCCAAAAATTGTGATAACCTCATTACCCTTGAGCATCATAATGAACTTAGTCTATTTTTGGGGTATGAAGAAATGAAATATAAAACTAGCGATGTTCCAGATTGGGTTCTCATGAAAATGATTGATTTTGATCTAAATGAAATTTATATGTATTGTGCGGTGAATTGCATTGAGAATCCTTATATTGCCAATTACTTGAAGACAAAAAAACAAATAGAAGATGAAGAGAATACTAATGAAGGGGAAGAGGTTTCCCAAGATCCTCCTATTGTTTCTTATGATGAATCAGGTAATGAGGAGGAGCCTTTTATTCAACCAATCTCATCAATAAGGAGCTCCAAAAGGGTGATAAAACCCACACATGATGTGAAGAAGAAAAAGAAAAGACGGAGAAGCAAAGGTAAAAATGTATCACTTCCAAATGATGTTGCTCCTATTATTGTTATTCCTATTACTCATTGTGATGATTATGATTGGGAAAGTAATGATACTTGTTATAATCTTGAAAATCTTTTTGGCACCAACTTAGAAAGTTGTGATGATAATAATTCCTATACTATTGGTGCTATTCATATTATTAATTATGAGAGTGATTATGCTTATGATATGCCAAGGCCCAAGCTTGGGGATGCTATGTTTGATGAGAATGACATGTTTGAGAATTTATTTACTGCAATTAATGTTTGTCCCAAGCTTGGGGATGCTATGTTTAAAGAAGATGATATTTTTAGTCCCCCAAGTTTTGATGTGCAAATTTATTATGATGATAGCATGCCTCCTACTTATGATGATTGCAATATTTATGAAAGTGGGTTTGGAAGAGTGTCAACTTTAGATAATAATTATCCCACTATTTTGGAGGGTGTTGAATCTTATTATAATGATAAAAGTGGATTTGGAGAGGTCATGACTTTATTTAGTAATGATTCCACTATTTCGGAAGAGGTTCCAATTGATTATGAGAACAAAGTTGCTATCTATGATGATTATTGTGATGACATGTATGCTATAAAGAATAATGATAACCATGAAACCTGTCATCATGATTTTATTTTTAAATTGGATTATGCCTCACATGATAGTTAATTTGTTGAGTTTGCTCCCACTACTATGAATGAGAAGAATTTTGCTTATGTGGTGAGTAGTAAAATTTCTATGCTTGTGCATCATGAGAATAATGCTTTATGTGATGGTTATATTGTTGAATTCATTCATGATGCCACTGAAAATTATTATGAGGAAGGAATATATGCTTGTAGGAGTTGCAGTAATATCAAGTTTCTTCTCTATGTGCTCAAAATCTTGAAGTTTTGCTTATTTTACCTTCCTATGCTAGTTGATTCTTGTTCCATAACTTATTTGCTCACAAAATCCCTAGGCATAGGAAGTGGGTTAGACTTAAATGTGCTAGTCATATCCTTCATGATGCTCCTATTATGTTTCAATTCTTATCATTTATGTGAGCATCATTAACATCATCATGCCTAGCTAAAAAGGCATTAAAGAAAAATGCTTGTTGGGAGACAACCCAACATTTACCCCTACTGTTTTTGTGTGTTCACATGATTATGCTACTGTAGTAAACATGTTTTATAGTTTTGTTTCAATAAAGTGCCAAGTAAAACCTTTGGGATAGTGTGGATGATAGTTGAATCAAGTCTGTCCAAAAACAGAAACCTTTGCGCCCAATCACAGTATTGTTCAAATTCACTGGAGCACTTCTGAATTTTTTTACATATGGTTGATATACAAATTGTCTATGTTTTCCAATTTTTCAGAATTTTTGGAGCTACAGAAGTATGATTTAAATTCAGATCTTTACAGACTGTTCTGTTTTTGACAGATTCTGTTTTCAATGCATAGTTTGCTTGTTTTCTAGTTTCTATTGCTTATATTGCTTAATATAAATTGTAGAAATGATAGGGTACAGTAGGCATCATGTGAGAAAAATTATGAATCTAGTCTTGACAGTACCTAAGTGGTGATTTACTTTATTATACTAACGGAGCTTACGAGTTTTCTGTTGAGTTTTGTGTTGTGAAGTTTTCAAGTTTTGGGTAAAGTTTCGATGGACTACGGAATAAGGAGTGGCAAGAGCCTAAACTTGGGGACGCCCAAGGCACCCCAAGGTAATATTCAAGGACAACCAAGAGCCTAAGCTTGGGGATGCCCCGGATGGCATCCCCTCTTTCGTCTTCGTTCATCGGTAACTTTACTTGGGGCTATATTTTTATTCACCTCATGATACGTGTTTTGCTCGGAGCGTCATTTTATTTTATTTTGTTTTGCTTGTTGTTTGAATAAAATATTAAGATCTGAAATTTTTAAATGTTAGAGAGTCTTCACATAGTCACATAATTATTCAACTACTCATTGATCTTCACTAATATATTTTGGAGTAGTTTGTCATTTGCTCTAGTACTTCACTTATATCTTTTTAGAGCACGGCGGTGGTTTAAATTTTTGAACTCTCATGCTTCACTTTTATCATTTTGAGAGTCTCTAAACAGCATGGTAGTTCTCTTAGGTTATAAATTTAGTCCTAATGTGATGGCCATCCAAGTGGGATATAATAAAAACTTTCATATAAAGTGCCTTGAATACTATGAGAAGTTTGATTCCTTATGATTGTTTTGAGATATAAAGATGGTGATATTAGAGTCATGCTAGTGATTAATTGTGAATTTGAGAAATACTTGTGTTAAGGCTTGTGAGTCCCGTCGCATGCACGTATGGTGAACTGTTATGTAACGAAGTAGGAGCATGAGATATTTTTTGATTGTCTTCCTTATGAGTGGCGGTCGGGGATGAGCGATGGTCTTTTCCTACCAATCTATCCCCCTAGGAGCATGCCCGTAGTACTTTGTTTTGATGACTAATATATTTTTGCAATAAGTATGTGAGTTCTTTATGACTAATGTTGAGTCCATGGATTATACGCACTCTCACCCTTCCACCATTGCTAGCCTCTCTTGTGCCGCGCAACTTTCGCCGGTACCATACACCCACCATATACCTTCCTCAAAATAGCCACCATACCTACCTATTATGGCATTTCCATAGCCATTCTGAGATATATTGCCATGCAACTTTCCACTGTTCCGTTTTATTACGACAGACATGATCATTGTCATATTGCTTTGCATGATCATGTAGTTGACATCGTATTTGTGGCAAAGCCACTGTTCATAATTCTATCATACATGTCACTCTTGATTCATTGCACATCCCGGTACACCGCCAGAGGAATTCATATAGAGTCATATTTTGTTCTAAGTATCGAGTTGTAATTCTTGACTTCTAAAGTAAATAAAAGTGTGATGACCTTCATTATTAGAGCATTGTCCCATGTGAGGAAATAAAAAAAAGAGGAAAGGCCAAAAAACGAGAAGGCCCAAAAAAACAAAAAAAAATGAGAGAAAAAGAGAGAAGCTGGCAAAGCAGCCCGGCAAGGTTTGCCAGGCACACCATGATGTGACACTAAGCGGCGCATTTAATGCGCTCTGTCCCGCTGATACGTCTCCAACGTATCTATAATTTTTGATTGTTCCATGCTATTATATTATCCATCTTGGATGTTTTATATGCTATTTTATATGATTCTTGGGATTAACCTATTAACCTAGAGTCCAGTGCCAGTTTCTGTTTTTTCCTTGTTTTTGAATTTCGCAGAAAAGGAATATCAAATAGAGTCAAAATGAGCTGAAAATTTACGGTGATTTTTTATGGACGAGAAGAAGCCCTCGAAGCAAAAGAGTTGGGCCAAAAGAGCCACGAGGCCTCCACAAGGGTGGAGGGCGCGCCCTACCCCCTGGGCACGCCCTCCGTCCTTGTGGGCTCCTCGTGGACCCCCTGACTTGAAACCGACGCCAAAAATTCTTATAAATACAGAAACCCCCGAAAAGAAACCTAGATCAAGAGTTCCACCGCTGCAAGCCTCTGTAGCCACCAAAAACCAATCGGGAGCCCGTTCCGGCACCCTGCCGAAGGGGGAAACCATCACCGGTGGTCATCTTCATCATCCCAGCGCTCTCCATGATGAGGAGGGAGTAGTTTACCCTCGGGGCAGAGGGTATGTACCAGTAGCTATGTGTTTGATCTCTCTCTCTCGTGTTCTTGATTTGGCACGATCTTGATGTACCGCGAGCTTTGCTATTATAGTTGGGTCTTATGATGTTTCTCCCCCTCTACCTTCTTGTAATGGATTGAGTTTTCCCTTTGAAGTTATCTTATCGGATTGAGTCTTTAAGGATTTGAGAACACTTGATGTATGTCTTGCATGTGCTTATTTGTGGTGACAATGGGATATTCACGTGATCCACTTGATGTATGTTTTGGTGATCAACTTGCGGGTTCTGTGACCTTGTGAACTTATGCGTAGGGGTTGGCACACGTTTTCGTCTTGAATCTCCGGTAGAAACTTTGGGGAACTCTTTGAAGTTCTTTGTGTTGGTTTGAATAGATGAATCTGAGATTGTGTGATACATATCGTATAATCAAACCCGCGGGTACTTGTGGTGACGATGGAGTGTCTAGGTGACATTAGGGTTTTGGTTGATGTGTGTCTTAAGGTGTTATTTTAGTACGAACTCTAGGGCTGTTTGTGACACTTATAGGAATATCCCAATAGATCGATCAGAAAGAATAACTTTGAGGTGGTTTTGTACCCTACAATAATCTCTTCGTTTATTCTCCGCTATTAGGGACTTTGGAGTGACACTTTGTTGCATGTTGAGGGATTTTTATATGATCTAATTATGTTATAATTGTTGAGAGAACTTGCACTAGTGAAAGTATGAACCCTAGGCCTTGTTTCTAAGCATTGCAATACAGTTTTCGCTCGCTTTTGTTACTAGTTACCTTGCTGCTTTTATATTTTCAAATTACAAAAACCTATATCTACCATCCATATTACACTTGTATCACCATCTCTTCACCGAACTAGTGCACCTATACAATTTACCATTGTATTGGGTGTGTTGGGGACACAAGAGACTCCTTGTTATTTGGTTGCAGGGTTGTTTGAGAGAGACCATCTTCATCATACGCCTCCCACGGATTGATAGACCTTAGGTCATCCACTTGAGGGAAATTTGCTAGTGTCCTACAAAACTCTACACTTGGAGGCCCAACAAGGTCTACAGGGATAAAGTTGCATAGTAGACATCACCCGCTTGCAGAGTTAGGTATGATAGCACTGTTTGCTATCTAATCAGTACACAATGAATGATTTGCCACTATGGTGACCCCTTAACCTATAAAAGGAGGCCCATGGCAACCATAGATAGGATTACGGACCCTTGTACGATCGTACACGCGTAGCTGTTCTTGCCCCGAGGTAACCCTGTCGGGCAAGAGCTGCGTTTCCACCACAATCCACCATCAATCCACCAAAGCAGGAGTAGGGTTTTACGCCTTGCGGCGGCCCAAACCTGGGTAAAACTGCCCGTGTGATCTCTACCGTGCGGCGCTATGCTTTTCTGCTCTTTGTGAAACGTGCTCACCCCCCCCCCCCCCCCCCGCCGAACCACAAGGGGCTCATGGCCCCATAGGTGGTCGTGGTTTCCCATGACATATGGGCTCTCCCCTTGGCTTGTGCCAAGCTTGGGGGAGGTGCTCCGGCACCGTATCACCACCACTATCTTTACCTTTATCTATTTTAGTTTGATCTATAGTTATCCTATTATTTAGTTGAATAAAAGTTTAGTTCGATCCATTTTCGAGTGCTTGCTTAGTGATCCATCTATGTAATCATGTGCGAGATATATAATAAAGAGTAGTTTGAGTTTGGCTTATTTACTTTTATGTTTCAATATAAAGAAAAGAAATAAATGAAAAAGATCATATGTTATTCTTATTGTAAGTAATGACATCACATAAGGAAAAGTATAAGTGGTAAAATTTCCTGGAGATTGACAAACATAGCATTGGTTAATGATGCAACTCATGAAAGAATTAATAAGGGAAGAGATGATTCACATGCAAATATACTATCTTGGACATCTTTTATGATTGTGAGCCCCCATTAAATATTATATGTCAAATTTTTTGACGTTGGACAAGGAAGACAACTTAATGATTTATGTTTGTGCATGTTCACAAAGAAGTTATATTGTCATAGATCCTTCAACATGTGGTGCTTGTTCAATATCTTTGCTAGCCAAAAACTCCGCACTAAGTAGAGATACTAATTGTGTATCCAAAAACCCTTGAACGCAAAATATTATTTCGATCGTCCACCATACCTACCTATGGATTGAGTAAGATCTTTCAAGTAAGTTGTCATCGGTGCAATAAGGCAATAAAAATTTCTTTTAAATGTGTTGGATCATTTTGTGTAATAGAAAATTGATCGTCGTACGAACTTGTGATGGCAAAGTAATAAACACGACAGACTGCATAATAAAGGTTGCTATCATAAGGGGCAATATAACGTGACATTCTTTTGCATTAAAGGATTTGGCATACGAACAAAAAGCGCATGACAACTTCTGCTTCCCTCTCCAAAGGGGCTATCTTTTACTTTTATGTATTTACTTTTATGCAAGAGTCAAAGTATTCTTCCCTACTCCTTATTTTCTCTTTTTGCAAGCATCATGTAGTGAGGAAAGACCTAGGCACATATATCCAGTTGGATATGAGTGAGCATTAGTTATTACTGTTGACATCACCCTTGAGGTGAATACGCTGGGAGGCGAAACTATAAGCCCCTATCTTTCTATGTGTCCGGTTGAAACTTTTTGTTCATGGGTATGCCGTGAGTATTAGCAATGATAGAAGGTTAAATGATGGTTGAGTATGTGGACTTGACAAAAGGCTTCGATACGCGACCCTACCTGAAAATATGATGAATTGTAGTTGCAAAGTTGACTGAGAACATAGTTTGTTAGTTTCCCATTGGGGTTTATGCTTTATACTTCAATGTTGTGATGAATTGTTACTTGTTCATGAGAAGTTATATGATAAAAGTTGTGTGATAAAGTTTTATGTTAAAGTTCTTTTCTGTTATAATAATAAGCATGATGCTTCTATGTCCGTATTTTGTTTTTATCGACACCTCTCTCTCTCTCTAAGCATGTGGGCATGTTTTTCGATTTTGGTTTTTCGCTTGAGGACAAGCGAGGTCTAAGCTTGGGGGATTTGATACGTCCATTTTGCATCATGTTTTCCTACTGTTTTTATAATGTTTTTATGCATAAAAATGTTTTATGGAGTAATTGTAATTCCTTTTCACTCATAATATGCAAGGTTCACACAAAGAGGGAGAATGCCGACAACTGGAATTCTGGGCCTGAAAAAGCTATGTCAGAGCTACCTATTCTGCACATCTCCAAATGAGCTGAAAATTTACGGAGAATTATTTTGGAATATATAAAAAAAATACTAGAGCACCAGTCCACCCACATATCAATTTATCAAAGTAGCGAACACGAATCAAACCAACATGATGAAAGTGATATGGTGAAATTCCCGTGTACCCTCAAGAACGCTTTGCTTATCATAAGAGATCGTTTTGGCATGTCCTTTGCCACAAAAGGATTGGGCTACCTTGCTGCACTTTATTTAACGTTACCGTTACTTGCCCGTTACAAATTTTCTTGCTATCAAACTACCTGTTAGCGACTATTTTAGTGCTTGCAGAAAGTACCTTGCTGAAAACCACTTGTCATTTCCTTCTGCTCTTCGTTGGGTTCTGCTACCTCTTGAGCATGCGTTGGTTTTCCCTTGAAGAGGAAAGGGTGATGCATCAAAGTAGCGTAAGTATTTCCCTCAGTTTTGAGAACCAAGGTATCAATCCAGTAGGAGACAACGCACAAGTCACCTAGTAACTGCACAAACAATTAAGAACCTTGCAACCAACATGATAAAGGGGTTGTCAATCCCTTCACGGTCACTCGCAAAAGTGAGATCTAATAAAGATAGTAAAGTAAATATTTTTGGTATTTTTGTTGTATAGATTGGAAAGTGAAGATTCCAAAATAGTAAATGAGATGCGATGTAAATAAAAGAGATGGAACATAATAAGAAAGAGACCCGGGGGCCATAGGTTTCACTAGTGGCTTCTCTCAAGATAGCATGTATTACGGTGGGTGAACAAATTACTGCCGAGCAATTGATAGAAAAGCGCATAGTTATGAAGTTATCTAAGGCAATGATCATGAATATAGGCATCATATCTGTGTCAAGTAGATCGAAACGATTCTGCATCTACTACTATTACTCCACACATCGACCACTATCCAGCATGCATCTAGAGTATTAAGTTCATAAGAACAGAGTAACACTTTAGGCAAGATGACATGATGTAGAGAGATAACCTCAAGCAATATGATATAAAGCCCATATTTTTATCCTCGATGGCAACAATACAATACGTTCCTTGCTGCCCCTACTATCACTAGGAAAGGACACTGCAAGATTGAACCCAAAGCTAAGCACTTCTCCCATTGCAAGGAAGATCAATCTAGTAGGCCAAACTAAATCGATAATTCGAAGAGACTTGCAAAGATATGAAATCATGCATATAAGAATTCAGAGAAGAATCAAATAATATGCATAGATAAACTTGTTCATAAATCCACAATTCATCGGATCTCGGCAAACACACCGCAAAAGAGTATTACATCGAATAGATCTCCAAGAACATCGAGGAGAACTTTGTACTGAGAATCAAAAAGAGAGAAGAAGCCATCTAGCTAATAACTATGGACCCAAAGGTCTGTGGTAAACTACTCACGCTTCATCGGAGAGGCTATGGTGTTGATGTAGAAGCCCTCTATGATCGATTCCCCCTCCGACAGATCGCCGGAAAAGGCCCCAAGATGGGATCTCACGGGTACAGAAGGTTGCGGCGGTGGAAAAGTGGTTTCGTGGCTCCCCCTGATGTTTATAGGGTATAAGAGTATATATAGGCGAAAGAAGTACGTCGGTGGATCTACAAGGGGCCCACGAGGGTGGGGGGCGCGCCTACCCCCCTGGGCGCGCCCTCCTGCCTCATGGCTTCCTCGCGGTGTTCTAGACTTCAACTCCAAGTCTTCTGGTTTGCTTTCGGTCCAAGAAAGATCATCGTGAAGGTTTCATTCCGTTTGGTATTCCTTTTCTGCAATACTCTAAAATAGGCAAAAAAACAGAAACTGGCACTAGGCCTCCGGTTAATAGGTTAGTCCCAAAAATAATATAAAAGTGCATATTAAAACCCATTAAACATCCAAAACAGATAATATAATAGCATGAAACAATCAAAAATTATAGATATGTTGGAGACGTATCAGGTTCGACACTCTTACTTATCAAAAGGACTAAGATTGATCTCCTATACTTATGGGTCATCAATCCTCAATTGCCAAGTCAGATCTCATCGACCACGACCATGAGGAGGGCACCCACAAAGGTTCTTCCAAGGTGAAACAGCCCAGCTGCGACATCAGAGAGCGCACAATGGGATTGTGCTCTTCCAACTGGAAGGATACCGTCCATGACATGTGAGGCAACATCCTATCAGCAGATCTTATCTTTTCTAGCTTTCCAACCCGTACCCTTTGTTGTAGTAGCTTTTGCCATGCAGTGTTTTAACTGTGATGTTTAATTATTTCAATTATGCAAAAATGTAATGTTCAATAGGGCTATGTGATGTTTAAGTATGAATTATCCACTTCAGTTTCACGAATGGCTATATTTGGTTGTTTATAGTTAGTCGATGCCTTGTTTATCCTTATTTGATTGTTAGGTTGGTTGAAGTGGGCATTTGTCCAGTTATCAAGCAGATGCCTTGTTTATCTGTATTTGGTTGTTAGGTTGGTTGAAGTGAGCATTTCTCCAGTTATCAGCCTTGTTTATCTGTATTTGGTTGTTAGGTTGGTTGCAGTGAGCATTTGTCCAGTTTTCAAGCAGATGCCTTGTTTACCTATATTTGCTTGTTAGGTTGATTGAAGTGAGCATTTGTCCAGTTTTCAAGCGGATGCCTTTGATACATCTCTATCGTATCTACTTTTCCAAACTCTTTTACCCTTGTTTTGGACTCTAATTTGCATGATTTGCATGAAACTAACCCGGACTGACGCTGTTTTCAGCAGAATTGCCTTGGTGTTATTTTTGTGCAAAAATAAAAGTTCTCAGAATGACCTAAAAATCCACGGAGAATTTTTTGGAATAAATAAAAAATACTGGCGAAAGAATCAACTAGAGGGGCCCCACCAGGAGTCCACAAGGGTGGGGGGCACGCCCTACCCCCTGGTCGCGCCCCCTGGCATGTGGGTCCCCTAGAGACCTCCCAACATCAACTCCAACTCCATATAACTCTATTCGGAGAGAAAAAAATCAAGGAGAAGAGTTCATCGCGTTTTACTACATGGAGCCGCCGCCACCTCTTGTTCTTCCTCGGGAGGGCTGATCTGGAGCCTGTTTTGGGCTCCGGAGAGGGGAAATCGACGCCGTCGTCATCATCAACCATCCTCCATCACCAATTTCATGATGCTCACCGCCGTGCATGAGTAATTCCATCGTAGGCTTGCTGGATGGTGATGGGTTGGATGAGATTTATAATGTAATCGAGTTAGTTTTGTTAGGGTTTGATCCCTAGTATCCACTATGTTCTAAGATTGATGTTGCTATGACTTTCCTGTGCTTAATGCTTGTCACTAGGGCTCGAGTGCCATGATTTCAGATCTAAACCTATTATGTTTTCATGAATATATATGTGTTCTTGATCCTATCACTACAAAAAAGACACATCCGCGACATTTTGGGCCGAATGATTTTTTTGTCATGCTTATGACACTTCTATGACGATAATTGTGACAAAACCCGGTATCATTATAGATGCGGTGGACTCCTACTTCTATGACAAAAACTCATGACAGAAAATGGGCTTTTCGTCCTGGGCGGGTGGGAGACGCAGCTGCATGACATTCTTTGGGCCGTCCATGACGGAGAAAACCGTGGTAGAAGCGAGGACGAGGAAAATATCGAGGAGTTCCTGGTTATGGTGGGTGGTCGGGGCCGAGCGATGCACGGAGAGATTGCGTGTTTCTCTCATACACGTACGCGCGTGGGTGCGAGGCGTTGGGCTGTAGCGGAACCCAAGTGAGGCGTTCGCCTACTGAACCCGAGCGATTGCACCTGCTTCCTCTTGATGAACAGTGAGCGTTGTTGGGGGTTGGATGAACAGTTCCCGGTGGGGGTTGGATGAACGGGACCCCGTGGTAGTAGAGGGCGTTGTCGCTGGATGAACAGGAACCGATCGAGCCAGTTGGGGGTGGATGAACAAGACCCCGTGGAGGGCTGGACGAATAGCAGCCGGTGGAGGGCTTGTTGAACAGTAGCCAGTGGAGGGCTGGATGGACAGTAGCCTGTGGAGGGCTGGTTGAACAGGACACCGTGGAGTGGCTAGTTGAACAGTAGCCGGTGGAGGCTGGATGAACAGGAGACCATGGATGAACAGTGGCTGGTGGAGGCAGGAGGGAGCGCCGTTGATGAATAGTCGCAGGTGGAGGCTGCAAGAGGTCGATGGTGGACGAACAGTAGCCCGTGGAGGCTGGAGTGAGGCAGTAGACGGTGGATGAATAGTAGCCTGTGGAGTCCTGTTTTGCAGTACGCCACAACCCTCCCGATGAACAGGACCCCCGTTTCGACCGTAGGAGGTCGAAGAGAAGTATGTTTCCTCTGTTTTGCGATACGCCACACCCCTCCCGATCTACATGACCCCGTTTCGACCGTAGTAGGTCGAAGAGAAGTCCGTTTCCTCCGTCTTGCGGTACGCCAGACCACTCCCGGAGAACAGGATCCCGTTTCGACCATAGGCGATCAAACACAAGGCCGTTTCCTCTGTTCTGTGGTACGCTAGGCCTCATTTCGGCTGTTCTGTCCAAGATGGTTGGCTCCCGATGAACACGACGCATTCCATTGCCCCCGATGAACACGACGACGCAGTTTCTCCGTTCCGACCAAGCCGGTTGGCTGCCGATGAACAGGACACCGCCGCTGCTCTCCGCTGCCTCTCCATGTACACGAGCCATGGCTATACGTATGCGTGAGTAGGCATTCGAGACCCCGCCTCTATGTACGTATGTGGCCGTATTTACTTTCTTGCACCCTGGTTGTACGTATGTGTACACGATATTGACGGGACTGCGTGACATGCTACGTCTGCGCCTTTACTACGACACGTGCCCTTCCTTACTCGGCCACGGTTCATCGCTGCAGCCTGCAGACAGACCGATCGACCAGTATGTACGTACACGTTCGCGACCAGAATGATAACGCTACATACGCTTCGACCAGGTGGGTCCTGGCTGTCACGGAGGGTAAGGAGGCACTTCCTTGCGTGCGAAGATACCGTATTTTGCCCGTAATATGGACGCACTTCCTTGCGTGCGAAGATGTAACAGGTGGGTCCCAGCAGTCAGGGGGAACATTTTTTTCGCAAAATACGGTGGCCCGTCCGGTGGGTCCCTGCTGACAGGTGGAAGAATCATTATTTTGCGCATAATAAGGAGGCACTTCCTTGCTGCGGCCGTGGACCCAGCTGTCAGCCTCTCCACGTACAGTACTCTTCTGATGGAAGTCGTTCCTTGACCACATTGACCACGCCGCGCCGAGAGCACCAAGGCGGTGGACGAGGCCAAGGCCTAGGAAGGGGACGACGCGGAGCCGGAGAAGACGCGGCAGTCGATGCCCTCACGGAGAGGAGTACGAGGGTTGACTGGTTCGCCTGCGGTGTGAGGTTGTCGTCGCCGCAGAATAATAGGGGGTGTGGGTGAGTAGAGGGACGGCTGTCGGTGTCAAAACCGGCAGATCTCGGGTAGGGGGTCCCGAATTGTGCGTCTAAGGATTGAAGGTAACAGGAGGCAGGGGAAACAATGTTTACCCAGGTTCGGGCCCTCTTTATGGAGGTAATACCCTACTTCCTGTTTGATTGACTTTGATGAGTATAGGGGTTACAAGAGTTGATCTACCTCAAGATCGTAGTGGCTAAACCCTAGATGTCTAGCCTGTATGATTATGATTGCCCCTACGGACTAAACCCTCTGGTTTATATAGACACCAGAGGGGGCTAGGGTTGTACAAAGTCGGTTTATAGAGAAAGGAATCTTCATATCCGCACGCCAAGCTTGCCTTCCACGCCAAGGAGAGTCCTATCCGGACACAGGAGAGAGCCTTCTATCTTGCATCTTTACGGCCCATGAGTCCGGCCCATGTCGCATAGCCCGGACGCCCGAGGACCCCGTAATCCAGGACTCCCTCAGTAGCCCCTGAACCTGGCTTCAATGACGATGTATCCGGCGCGCAGATTGTCTTCGGCATTGCAAGGCGGGTTCCTCCTCCGAACACTTCAAAGCAGCTCTCTGAACAAGAGATCTATATCCGGCTCTGTTCAATAGGTTAACCTTCCAACCATAAAAGCATAATACTTAGAATATATCCATCGACGGCCCTTTCCGGCAGAACGCCACGTTGGGTTCTGTTATCATCTCGAACCGTTTTTTGGGCCTCCCGCCTTACGTTTTAATACGCAACTTCCACTGACATGTCTTGTCAAGGCAGAGATCGTGTCCCCTCATTGCGGGATTCTCATTAATACAGATTTGGGTAATCCAACCGTGCCGTTCGCACGACCCCTCAGGAACAGGCAAGTTTAAAGGCCTGAGGGAGGGGACGCTTGATATTCGCAGCCCATATAAGCGGATAGAGTCCAACTCTTCCACCCTACGCCTCATTCTCTCCCTACCTTTCCATCCTCGAGCTCCAGTGCCCAAGTCCCGGGCTCTTCTCCCCTCTGCAACCCCTCCGACTATGGCTGGCTCTCAAGGCAAGTGGATGGCCTCCTCCGTCATGGAGGAGAACATCCAGTAGCTGCGGGAGGCGTGGTATCTAACCGCGGAAATCAAGCACAGGCTTCCTGATTAGGCGCAGGTCATACCTACCACGGAGCCCGGCGAGAGGGTGGTGTTCATCCCCCACTTCCTCCATGGACTCGGATTCGCCCTTCACCCCTTCGTGAGGGGACTCATGTTCTATTACGGGCTGGATTTTCACGATCTGGACCCAAATTCGTTCCTCCACATCTCGGCGTTCATCGTCGTGTGTGAGGCATTCCTTCGTGTCCCTCCACATTTCGGCTTATGGCTCAAGATTTTTAATATGAAGCCGAGGGTGGTCAACGGGCAACACATGGAGTGTGGTGGCGCCATGGTGAGCAAGCTCCCCAAAGTCAATTGTCCAAAGGAAGTCTTTGTGGACACCGTCAAGATATGGCAACAGGAATGGTTCTATATCAAAGAACCCCGCGGCTCCAAGTGGGCAGCCGCTCCAGCTTTTAGATCCGGACCCCCGTTGAGGCTCATATCCTGGACCGACAAGGGTCTGGACTGGGGGTCGGTCCCTGAGGTGCTGCTGTTGCAGAAACGCGTCCAGAGCATGATAGAGAAGGACATTACCCTCACCACTGTAATCCAAGTGATGCTGATCTGCTGAACACTTCCCTGCCAGCGGCGGCCCCTCAAGATGTGGGAGTTCAATCCGGAAGGGCCGCGGACCCTACAACGGTTCTACGACACAACGCATAAGGGGATTTGGAAGCTGCTTTTTAAGAAGCAAAAGACATGGCCAAAGTCATCAGACGACACCAGCCTCGACTGCAACCATCCGGCCTCTGAGGTAAATTCCAAACCTCCGAACATTAGTAGGTTTGTTGTTCCAAAGGAGAAGTATTTGAGTAATCCATCCCCCAACAGGTCTGGATCAAGAAGGCGGAGCAGATCCGGTATCCGGCTCCACTCCCCGAAGACCCAGCCAATCCTCTACTAATGAGGATGCTGGTCCCGGCACCATACCAGGCGCCAGCAAAAAAGGACAAGAAGAAGAAGAAAAAAGAGGAGGAGGGCCCTTCGGACGCAATGTCTGGAGAAGCTGATGCCCAGTCCTCTCACGAGGGCAACGAGGAGGAGGAGCAGGAAGAAGAATATCCTCCCCGCAAGGGCAAGAAGAGGGCGGCCTCGAAAGACCTGGAGGCCGAAGCCTCCAAGAGGGACAAAATCACCATCCCCGATGACTCAGGGTCAGATGCCAAGGCCATCCCGAAGCATCGTCGCCGGACCAAACCCCAAGCTGACTCGTAAGTAGCCCGGGATTCTTCATACTCGCCTAGTCTTTATGAACTGTTATGATAATTCTAAGTTCCATCTTTTTAGTCCGGCCCATAGTATCCCCCAGCTATCCTCATCCTCGGGGGATCTGCCGCCAGAGATGATGGAGAGCGAGTCGCCGTCCCCGGCTTCTCCGCCGTCTAAGGAGGATGACCCCGAGGTGTCGTCCCATAGGCCCTCCCCGAGCCTCGAAGAGACGCGGGGGTGGGGGCGACTTAACGGTGCCTGAGGGAAACACCTCGGCTGCCGAGGGGCTAAGGGGTACGACCCCCACGAAGGCCGGCGATGGGGGCCTCGGTCAATCCGACCCCCAGCCGCATACTACTCCGGAGACCGATAAGGCTCCGGAGCCTAATCAGCGACCCCCCACATGAGAGGGGGGTGCGGCGACCTTTGCTAATCCGGAGGCGCCGAATACCATGGTGGACGCACTAGAAAGTGCATCCATTCTGGAGGAGCACCGCATCCTAATGGGTACAGTGGCTGAGAAGATTCAGTCTGCCAAAAGCGGGCTGAACGAAGCCTTTTCCAGCCTGCTGGCAGGCTTCGAGGTAGGCAATGTAATAATTTTGTTTTTTGTTTTTATGAGAAATATACCTGTATATAGGTAGTAGCCCCTGAGACTCTGTTCGGTTCTTTGAAAAAAATGAGCAGAGGATCAATAACCAGTTGCCGGGTGGTAACATACTTTTATCTGGATTAACACAAGCTTCTCTGTTAGCGGCGGCCGCCCAATCAGCGGAAGTTTCTGAACTCCAACGGAAACTGGCACGGGCCGATGAGGACCTAGTCCTTGTTAACACACGGCTCGACCAAGCGCAAGGTATGAAATACATCTTTACTGCATGCCTGTTTTATGTCCATATTTTGCGGAAGTTCAAGAGCTGAAATGCGCGTACTTATACAGATGGTGCCGCCGTGGTGGAGACCCTCAGGGGTGAGCTTGCCCAAGCCAAGGAGCAGGCAAGGGTAAGCAAGGCGGCTGCTGATAAAGCGGCCACGGACTTAACGGCCGAACAGGCCGCTCGGCACCATTTTGAGGAACGGGTGACCGAGATGGAGCAAAAGCCAAAGGACACCGTCGCCAAGTGCGAGTCCTTAGAAAAGGAAAATAAGGCGAAGGAGACCGAACTCGCCAAGGCCCTGCAAGACGCGTCGGAGGCGCGGTCCACATCCCACACGGCGCTCGAGGAAATCCATCAAGCCGGACAGATAGCGGCTGGTAAGCCCTTTCTTTTACAGGCTAGATTTGGGGATCGGAAATATGCCTTGCTTAATTGATTGTGGAGTTCTCTAGACGCATATGCGATCTGCCGAAGAGTGCTGCAGACGCCGCCCAATTCTTCCAGGCCCAGGAGGGGTACGCGACGGAGAAGCTCTTCTGGTCGCAGTTTGCGAGGCAGGAGTGTCCCGTACTGCTGAATGACCAGATGGCGCAATGGGTGGAGCTGCAGAAGATGTCTAGCGCGGCCGTGAAGGACGTCATAGTCCGGTTCTGGCCGGTCGAAGCCATTCCGGACAGCTACTTTGGCCTCGTGCGGCGTCTCGTCGATGCGCTGCCCCGAATTGACACTATTAAGAGGTGGTCTTGTATAGAAGGGGCGGGAATGGCCTTCGCCCGTGTCAAAATGCACTAGGGGGAGATGAAGGCCGAAAAGGTGGCTATCGAGGGTCCGCCCGAAAGCAAGGACCACCGAACACCGGAGCGCTACTTTGAGGAAGTTCTCAAAGGTGCCCGCCTTGTATAAGGCCAATGCTCTAAGGATGTAGTGTTCGAATGAACGAGTCCGGACTGTTCGGGAGTTTGTATTATGAACAAAGTCTTTTGTAATATATTTCTCCTTTTTTTATGAAGAGTGTTATCCTCCTGTGTGACCGTTTTATATCTCAGAGTTCCCAGTCGTCGGCTTCAGCCCCCCATGTAGATACTACTGGGGTGTTCGGAATTGCACATGACTACACTTAACCCAACGTCTTGGTCCATGAAGGAGGTGTCAGTGCGGTGAACCAGGCAATCAGACTATGTGGTTTCATTGCTCTCACTTAGCTGTTAGAGTTTGACGATGGGTCTACAAAGTAGCCCCTGGTATGTATGTGACTATCCTAATTTGGACGCATTGCATAGGTGACCCGAAAACGGTCCTTCGCGTAATATGGAAGAAATCAATAAGGATTTTGATAAGCCGCTGAGTGGCTGACCAGCTCTCGCCGCATCATGGCAGTCAGTTTTCGGCTTTCTCTACTGAGGTGCTTAACCGGGCGAACCAGAAACACAATCGCAGTAGTTCTCCCTTTACTACCCTAGCCGATCAGACGGAACGTAAGGTAGCAAACACAGCAGCCGGCAACCCAACTATTGACCAAAGACATGATTCGGAGCCGATGCATATAATGCCGAGCTCGGGACGCCGAATTGTGCTATAAAGTTGTTCGGACTTTTGGTTGGCAACACATATGTTGCCATATAGAGCCCCTGGCAATTTTTGCCGAGGTGTGTGCGTGAGACAACTGAAGAGACAGAATAAAGTCTATAAGTGAAGACGATACCGAGGAAGAATTTGCTTCACTGGATTCTGAGTGATACGTCAAGACGTAGTATTACAGATGGTACCATAATCACCAAGGCTATTTTACATGTCGGGGGTCTTTAAGGCTAAAGAGAAAGGCTCTATACAGGTTCTTTGAGTGAGGTTATGGTCTATAAAATCCCTTGCACCTTCCTGCCGCACGTCTGCGCCGCTTTCGCCTGAACAAGAAAGATTCCTTAAGAGGAATGGTCTTGAACTGTTTGTACGGAACCGGGCTCGAAAAAGGTCCTTGTAAGTCCGTAGGATAAGGAGGTTTTAATTCACCTGTATTAAAAAATAATAAGTAAAAACGAGGGGGAGACCATATAGGGTCAAACCGTAGTATAGGCCTGTCTGTATTTTGCTTCCGCTGATGCCCAAGGTACTTTGAGTGCATAATGGTGCACGCGCGGTACGAATCTCGCTGATGTACGTGGCACTTGACGGAGGCGAAACTGCTAATCCGACCCTGGGATTGCCGGGCTGCTTGCATGCCGAACTGTCCGGCCTTGCATAATAAAGTCCGGTGGCTTAATAGCCGATGAGGTGTGCGGCTTGATAGGGCCGCTTTGTACTTCGGCCGCGATGGCCGCGGTCTGTTTGTCGGTACGGAGGGAGCGCTCCATGTTTCCGTCGATTGTAATGATGCCGCGTGGACTGGGCATCTTGAGCTTTAGATAGGCGTAGTGCGAGACTGCGTTAAAGCGGGCAAAAGCAGTTTGTCCGAGCAGTGCGTGATAGCCACTATGGAATGGGATGATATCGAAGATCAAGTGTTCGCTTCGGAAGTTGTCCGGCGACCCGAAGATGACTTCCAGCGTGATTCAGCCCGTGCAGCGGGCTTCTACACCAGGTATTACTCCTTTAAAGGTAGTTTTAGTGGGTTTGATCCTTGTCGGATCGATACCCATTTTGCGGACGGTGTCTTGATAAAGGAGATTGAGACTGCTACCTCCGTCCATGAGGAGTCGAGTGAGGTGGAATCCGTTGATGATTGGATCGAGGACCAAAGCTGCCGAACCTCCATGACGGATACTGGTTGGGTGGTCCTTTCGATCGAAGGTGATTGGACAGGCCGACCATGGGTTGAATTTTGGGGCGACCGGCTCTAAGGCGTAGACATCCCGTAGGGCGCGCTTGCGTTCCCTCTTAGGGATTTGTGTGACATATATCATATTCATTGTTTTTACCTTGGGGGAAATTTCTTCTGTCCCCCTGTGTTCGGTGGACGAGGCTCTTGGTCATCGTCATCGCTGGGCTACCCTTTCCCCTTGTGTTCGGCGTTAAGTTTGACGGCCTGTTTAAAGACCCAACAGTTCCTATTGGTGTGATTAGCGGGCTTATCGGGGGTGCCATGAATGTGGCAAGGCCAATCGAGTATTTTGTCTAAACTGGATGGGCCATCTCTATTTGCCTTGAATGGCTTCTTCCGTTGACCGGGTTTGGAGCCACTGAATCCGGCGTTGACCGTCGTGTCCTGGGTTTCTTCACTATTGTTTCGACGCTTGTGCTTGTTGCGTCGTGGCTTGCCGTCGCCGTCCCTGGGTTCGGAGGTGCCAGGGTCGCTGGTGCTATTGCTTCTATGAGCGAGCCAGCTATCCTCTCCAGTGGAAAAGCGGGTCATAAGTGCGGTCAGGGCTGCCACGGATTTCTGCTTTTCCTGTCCGAGGTGTCGGGTGAGCCACTCATCTCGGACGCTACGCTTGAAGGCTGTGAGGGCTTCGGTGTCCGGACAATCCACAATCTGGTTCTTTTTTATGAGGAACCGGTCCAGAGCCGCCGGGCCAATTCCCCGGGTTGCTGGATTATGTGACTAAGGTCATCGGCATCTGGGGGCCGGACATAGGTGCCTTGGAAGTTGTCTCTAAATGCGTCCTCCATGTCTTCCCAGCTACCAATAGAGTTTTCTGGTAGGCTGTTCAGCCAGTGCCGTGCTGGCCCCTTGAGTTTTAGTGGGAGGTACTTGATGGCATGTAGATCATCACCGCGTGCCATGTGAATGTGGAGAAGAAAGTCTTCAATCCATACCGCGGGATCTGTTGTGCCATCGTATGATCCGATGTTCACGGGTTTAAACCCTTCTGGGAACTGGTGCTCCATTACCTCATTGGTGAAGCATAGGGGGTGTGCGGCGCCTCTCTATCGGGCAACATCACGGCGCAGTTCGGATGAAGTCCGTATGCGGTTTTTGGCACGAGCGTGGTTGTGCTTGTCGCGCCAGGCTTGATAGCTGTCCTCTCGCGCCGGGGCACACCCCGCCGATCTGTACATTGATCTTGTCTGACCTGCTCTATATTCGAGGTCCTGTCGTAGGTCATATCTGTATCCCCGAGCTGTTGTTTCTCTGCTTTTACGGCGAGGTGGCGCGGGCTGGTGTTCGGCTTGAGTTGTCGTTCTGTCCTGGCCACGCGGTGGTCGGTCAGGTCCATTAGCCGCGTTACACGCGGGTGGTGCGGGCTCCAGCGCCTCGTCGTCGAATTCGGGTAGCAGCTTACGCTTCGGGTAACTCTTTGTTGGGCGTTCAAGGCCATAATCTCCGGCTGCCAGGACATTAGTCCATCTGTCGTTGAGCAGATCTTGGTCAGCTTGAAGCTGCTACTATTTCTTTTTTAGGCTTCTTTCCATGGCTATAAGCTGGCGCTTAAAGCTCTCTTGTTCGAGGGGTTCCTCTGGCACGATAAAGTCTTTGTCGCTGAGGCTCACATCGTCCTCGGAGAGTGGTAGATAGTTGCTATCCTCCGAGTCTTCGTTCCCTGCTTATTCGTCAGGGCCGAACTTCCCGTCCTCCCGATCATCCTGATCGGATGTTGGTTCGATGGGGTCTTCTTGGTCTTCGGCGTTCTCTGCAGTCATTGTCTCCGGTGCCAGTATTGCTGTCTTTTCCACGACGCGATTTAGAGCGGCGCCGCTGACGTCGACGCTTCAGTGGTATCTCAGGAGGTTCATCCTCGACTTGGTCCTTCTCATCATCGCCGTAGCCTTCTTTAGGTGTGTCCACCATGTATACGTCGTATGAGGAAGTGGCCGTCCAGCGTCCGGTGAACGGCGGCTTTTGGGCCTGTTCCTCTCTGGCATCGTCGTCCATACCATCGATGTCTTCGGAGGCGTAGTCGAGCATGTTGGTTAGATCCTCGACAGTGGCTATAAAGTGGGTGGTGGGTGGGAAGTAAAGTTCCGTATTTCCAGCCCCTAGTCCGGGCTGGGGGCAATTCGGAAGCGGTTCCTCTATGATGACGAGGGACCGCATTAGGTCCAGAGCCTCATTCAAGAGTGAGGTTTGGGCGGGGACCGAAGTTCCCTGGCCGAGCATGCATGATGCGGGCCACGAGGGTCTAGGGCTAGGGTTCGGAAAAGAGTCTGGCTTTATGATGAGTGTTGGTGACACTATTCCCTCCGGTTCTCCCGTATTGAACTCTGTAGCCACAGAGAGTCCGGCGGGCTCTAGTCTCCCGTCTTCGGACCTGGTGATGCGCTCCGGATCCAAGGCCAGAGCGGCGGTTGGAGCCACGAACCCTTGGAAGATCAAGTCTCCTCGGATATCAGCGACATAGTTCAGATTTCCAAAACTGATCTGATGACTAGGGGCATAGCTGTCGATCTGCTCCAGGTGGCCAACCGAGTTGGTGCGTAGTGCGAAGTCGCCGAATACGAAGATCTGGCCGGGGAGAAAAATCTCGTTCCTAGTAGCATTGTTGTAGATTATCGATGGAGCCATCGAGCCTTTTGACGACGGCATAGCGGAACTCTCAAAGAAAGCACCAATATCGGTGTCAAAACCGGCAGATCTCGGGGTAGGGTGTCCCGAACTGTGCGTCTAAGGATCAAAGGTAACAGGAGGCAGGGGACACAATGTTTACCCAGGTTCGGGCCCTCTTGATGGAGGTAATACCCTACTTCCTGCTTGATTGACTTTGATGAGTATAGGGGTTACAAGAGTTGATCTACCTCAAGATCGTAGTTGCTAAACCCTACATGTCTAGTCTGTATGATTATGATTGCCCCTACGGACTAAACCGTCCAGTTTATATAGACACCGGAGGGGGCTAGGGTTGTACAGAGTCAGTTTACAGAGAAAGGAATCTTCATATCTGCATGCCAAGCTTGCCTTCCACGCCAAGGAGAGTCCTATCCGGACACAGGAGAGAGCCTTCTATCTTGCATCTTCACGGCCCATGAGTCCGGCCCATGTCGCATATCCCGGACGCCCGAGGACCCCCTAATCCAGGACTCCCTCAACGGCCTGGCTAGAGGTTGGAGTAGGGTGCGGCGGTGAGGCCTGCACGACAGCAAAGCCGGCCACGGGAGGCAAGAGCAGGCGGCATGACCAACGCTGGTTTGGGCGGCTGGAGCAAGAAGACCAGAGGTTGAAGAAGCACTACGGCCGTTGGATGGACATCGTACGGTCACGGGAGCTAGAATCGTTCATATTGACTAAGTTGACAAAGCCCTCCGTCCGCATCAGTAGGCCCACAAGTCAGCCTCCAACTACGATGGGTCCCCGCTAGCAGGGGAGTATTCACTTTTTTGTGCGTTGACCACGCCCCGCTGAGCGCATCCAAGATGGTGGACGACGGCGAGGCCCCGTACAGCAACGAGCCGGAGATGGGAAGACGCGGGAGTGGAGTCCCAGACGGAGAGGTGTACGAGGGTTAACGGGTTCTGGTACGGCGTGGTTCGGCAGTCGGTGGGGAAGAACATGAGGTGTGGAGGGGTGGAGGGATGGCCTGACCGGCGGTGGGGTAGCGCTTCACAGTGAAGCATGTAAGCAGAGCTGCTTGCAACAGGAGGCGGGAGCAGGTGGTCCCGGCGGCGCTGGAGGAAGAAGACGAGAGATTGAAGATGGATACCGGTCGTTGGATGCAAATCCAACGTCTATCGATGTTAGAATCATTTGTTGACTAAATTGACAACGACTTGCATTGGGTTCGACCTATTGGCCCACATTTCAGGCTCCAAAAATGTGGTACATGTTCAACCCATTTTTTCAGAATTTACAGTCCATTTCATCTTTTTTTTGAGAATTACGAGGAGTCCCGAGGCATCAGGCAAAGGTTTCCATATCGGTGCAACAAGACCAAGGCCAGCAGAACGGCAGGACGGAGGTCATCGCGAAGCCCACGATGTCGTCACCACCAGAGCCTTTGGTAGACGAAGACCACCTGTTGTCAGGATAGCTTGTACTAGTTGTCCCCCTTCGAATTGGCCGTTGTGGGATCCCTTCCCGCCTAAACATTGGGGAAGAGGACCAGGGCCTCTATAAATAGGACTAGCCACCACCATAGGGGTGGAGGACGGAGGACACGGATCATTCAGATCATCCCCAACTACACGAGCTAACCAATCTCAAGAACACCTCTCCTCAGGAGGCTGTTCTTCCCTTGTACTTGTTCACCCTTAGCCTACAAGGCAATCCACCGCACCACACTAGAGTAGGGTATTACACCACATCGGTGGCCCGAACCAGTATAAACTCTTGTGTCCCTTGTTCCTCGGGTTCGGCGAGCTAGGCCTTGAGATCGTTGCGAGAGTGTGAGCCAGGGGGAGAGAGATCTTCGTGCGCACCCCAGAGTTCGAACCTCAAGGGTTTTGCCGGAACCCGTAATCCGACAGGTTCTAATTATAATGTTGGGTTGGGCGCAACAATGTTATCAAAAAATAAACAGGGGCTGAACATTTTGTTATAAATATATTTAAATAATAAGTGCTTTATTATTACATTGGTCCTTAAATCTTACCAAGCTTTTGTACACAATCACCATGATTTTTATTGGCTTAATGTAAAAAAATCCAGGATTTTAATTTTAAAAAATTGTTTTTATAAGTTAATAAGACGTGGGATATTATTTTCTTATATATGTAAGTATCTGTTAAATATATGATGAAAATAACAATAATATATAATAACATATAAAATAATATAAATATATGTAATATAGTTAGAAGGGAAACATAGGTTGGACCTGGCGTTCCTATTCTTATATAGAAAAATAGAACAAACCTCTGCATTTTCTTAAAAAACATACATAAGTTGGGCTGCGGATGTTTCAGGAAAAATAAAACCTAGCATGGGAGGTCCATAGGACTGTCGATACATGACGACCCTCAAGAAAATACAAACTGGCATGTCGTGGGTTGCGCATGTTAAGAAAGAAAGCCTAGACGGGGCAGCCCACAACCCAGCTGATACTTGTTGGCCCACTGATAATAAATGATACCTGCCAGCTCCCCGGCTTTGTTGTAAATTTATCTCCTTTAGTAACTACGTTGAAGTACCTCACAACAAAATGTAACTATGTTGACAAACCCGTGGGCCCCAACATCAGTATAGCATTAGGAGGAAGTATTCTTTTCAATGAGGAACTTGCTAGCGTACGACCATAGACCTGGTGGGTCCCGGTTGTCCGCCTCTCCATGTACAGTCCTCTCTAGATTCCTCTCGTTTGTTCAACATGTTCACAACGGCAGACAACGGCGCCGCGGCGAGCGCACAAAGGCGGAGGACGAGAAAGAACCACTGGAGCCGGGGAAGCCATGCTATAGTAATGGTAGATGTTGTGCCTTATTTCTCCCAAAACTACTGAACTAGCCCAATGGCCAAGTGACACTACCCGACCGCTGTGCCGCCCGGGTTTGATTCCACCTGATGCAGTGAAAATATCTCCAAATTTGTTGCCTCTGCCATTATTGACATGTGGGTCCCCATTGTCATCTACACACACCACGTCCAACACTTGCCAAAACTTCGTCCCTCGTTTTCTCTATTTTTTGCACATTTGACATTGTGTGGGCATTTTGAAAATAGCATATCTTTTTGACTGTGCATCATATGAAAATGTGCTATGCATGAATGTTGATCAGCATGATGTTAATTGGCTGGTAGTTCCATTTTCAACCATGAATAAAACTTCCAACATGATGTTATCCTTGTTTGAAAAGGGCGTGTTAATATAAATGCTATGCCGCTGAAACTTGCAGTTTCTTACCTGAAACTGAAACTTGCAGTTTCTTCTCTGAGAGTCACATTGTCTAGACTTTTATATGAAACTGCATTTTTTGAAGTGCTAAAAATAGATCTCTAGAATTCATAAACTACTTCATATGCTCAATACTGCAAATCTGAAATTCAAAAGACATTCATATCTGAAAGTACTCTCAAAATACAAACAACACAAAACACAATTCACAACCTGCAAATACTGGCAACCCTAAGCTCCTCCTGAAAATTCACAACCTGCCCGACTATTGGGTTGGGGGGCAGTCCCCTCCTATTCCTTGGCGGCAGACATCCGCCCCATGAGACGATGTGAATGGCAAGGGAGATGATGGCGGGGAACCGTCGTCAGGCCAACTGCTTTTCTCCTCTTGCAGTTGGGTTTGGTCGACGAAGACTCCACCGGCTCACTCTAGCACGACACCCTCACAAACGGCACCCTGTAGATGCTCGATCCTTCAATCTCTAGTGGATGCTCCATCTTGGATCGATACTCCCACCACCGCTGTCTCACGATAGGATTCGGTGAATCTGTTTGCTCCATGGCCCAGAGGAGCAGCTCTGTACTCTCGCGCGACTCCCTTCGGGAGTATTGCCGCCTTTTCTCTCTGTTGCAGATATTTGGCCATATATGTCGCCATCGCTGCTAGTTGGTCCTTGTTGTCAAACCAAGACTGTATCTCCAACGTCCTAGCTAGCTTCACAGGGTCGCCGTCTGCGATCCTCACGTATCGGTTGTACTCCTCCATCGATCTACTTCTCCACAGCACCTTCACTCCCCGACAGTGGTTTTTGAATGGAAGAGGAGAGGAGCGGCGCTGGTTTTGGATTAGAACGGGAGAGGAGCGGCGCTGGTTTTGGATTGGAAGAGGAGAGGAGCGGCGTTGGATTTAGATTGGAACAGGAGAGGAGCGGCGGTGGTTTAAGAGGAGAGGAGCGGCGCTGGTCTTGGAACTATTTTTTTGTCTTGCATATTTTGGGTCAAAGTTTGACCACGTACTGTATTTGACAAGCAAAATGTGAATGCATGTCACCAAAAATTGTATCGTTTGGTTCGTACCTGAATGTACTTTCAAATTATATTATTTTTGCAACATATAACATATATTTTATTTGTGAAAATCATGGTCAATTATGACCCAGAATAAGAGGGAGAGTAGTTAATGTGGGGTCGCTTTCTTAATTGAAGGGTAAATTGATTTTGATTTTTATCCAGTCACAGGGCACCGGCCCTCTCATCCAATCCTAAATCGCTGTCGCACGCTCCTCTCCCTCTTCCCCATTGCAAAACCACCTCCTCTCCTCTCCATCATCTCCATTCCAAAACCACCGTCTCGCCTCTCCCTCTTCTCCATTGCAAAACCACCCCCTCTCCTCTCCATCTTCTCCATTGCAAAACCACCATCTCACCTCTCCCTCTTCTCCATTGCAAGACCACTGTCTCGCCTCTCCCTCTTTTCCATTGCAAAACCACCCCCTCGAGGCGAAAGTCAGGCAGAGGTGGTGGGAGTACAGGTCGAAGGTCGAGCATCTAGAGGATAACGAATTGATCGAGTACGGTGTGCCATTCGTGAGGGTGCAGAGCCAGCCAGAGCCACAGGAGTATTCGTTCTCCCACCACAAGAGGAGGCCGGATGGCGCGACGTCGCTTCCCCACCGTTCTCCACGGTTCCCTCGACGCTCGCCTCATTTCAACGGCGACGGTAGGGTTTAAGGTAAGCTTCGCACTAACCTAATATTCCATCTGCTCATGCTTACAATCAGTGTGACGGCTAATGACAATCATGCTTACAATAAGTCTCCGAGTACTACGCCAATCACCCTAAAATAGCTCTGGACCAAAAACAAAGTGGTGACACTGTGTACAAATAAAGAAAAATTGGTGCTTCTCTCAGAAAAGAGTACTCCCTAGAAAAGTGCCAATATAAGCTACTAGTATTTGGTTAGAGGATTTTCTGCCGAGAAAGGTTCGTCCACAGAGAGCGCCACACATCCCACTAGTGGTGGTGGATGCCAATGCTTGCATGGAGCATAGTTGGTGTCGGTAATTACTACTTGGCACACCTCGCACTCTGCATATATGCCAGTTCCAACCATACATTTGTGCAGTTCCACCAAAATGCAGCTGAATAACCCTATTTGCATAGATAATGAAAAAGCGTGATTATATTATAGTGGCACTAGTTGATGAAACATACACAAATAAATAGAAGAAAATATTGCGATAGTATCATAGTATGCTCATTTGTGTAGTTCACCTAAAATGAAGCAATGTCCCATGAGCTAGTAGCTTCTTCTTCATTAGTTGCAATAAAATTGAACAACATCAAGGTTGGTCGTGAAGCTCGTGGAATGTACAACTATAATTTGGATATCATTTGTGCAGTTCAACTAAGATCAAGCGTGAAATGTATATCTATGTTTGCATAAAAAGGTGGAAAGGAGGGTGACTAACAAGTGATGAAACATACATCAAATGAAAAGAAGCTATGTTCCTTATCTAAATGGCGATCCTACAAGGATAATAGCAATTTCTAAAGCAGCATCATTGCTAGATATTAGTGTGGGCATTAGGATTAACTATGAAAACCGCTAATGCGACATTACGTTAACGGTGCCATTGCTTCATTTTACCAGCAACATTACATTAACAGCTGCTAAAGAGTTAGTATTTGGGCACGGGAGATTAGGCGGACCAGGACAGCTGCATTTCTAACGAAAAGAAACAACTTATCTTAATGGGAAATTTAGCAGGACATGAAAAACAGTGCCATTGATTCATATTACTGGAGGCATTACATTGAAAACAACATTGGTTTAACATGTCCTTACTTTTAATAGTGCGACAACTACATTTTACCAGTGGCATTACATAAGAGGGGTTGGGGCAACAAACATCAGAATAAGATATCTGGGTTGGTCCCATTTTTGTTTGGTATAGCCACCTTATACTCTCTGAGGCTAGCAAATCTAGTGCTGGACTTACTCTGTTGACTTCTCCCCCAGTCCCCACTTTCTTTCCCTTTTCAACCAATAGATTGGTTTATATTGAGTTTGTATTGTGTTTCCCTTTATTTCCCTATTAGACCAAGAGACCAGTTGGATAGTCAGTCTCTACTACTTTTTGCCCCCATTATTTCCTCTTCCGACCAAGTCCTAGATTCAGGTAACAAATCTTCCCCCACCCCCACCCCCTTTCTTCCCTGTTTGAACCAAGTAGTACTAGATTCGACTGCATGAACTAGTTTTACCTATTATAATATTAAAAATTTAGGTGGCTTTCGAACAGCCAATGATCCTATCTACGAGGGGGCCTGAGAAATAGTAAAAGATACAAATGCAGCGACGTCAGGAGCTGGGGAAGTAGAGCAAGGCCGGTTTTGAAGGACGTTATACCTGAGGGTCATCGGGATGTCGCTAGGTGGGCGGCGGGAGGCCGGATCTGCCCACACTACGGCAGCGAGGAAGAAGGGGTCGGAGGCCCTCCCTAGCCGGCGCTGCGTGGGAGAGAACGGCAAGGCACGCTGATCGGGACGTGCCGACAGTGGGTAAGAGCTTTCGCCGAGGACGACCGCGTGAACATTGCACCTTCTCACATTCCCCGACGGAGAGGATCCGGCTGGATCTGTGACCAATAGTGAGCAGAGAGAGAGTGTGGCCACCGCTGTCGTGTTTAGATCTGGAGAGGACGAGACGGTGTGAAGAGAGCAACACTAGCAAGCAAGCGCGGAGGCTCCTGCCTATATGGTGGAGTAGTTTTGTTTTATCTACCGGAGCCGGCTTGACCTCGTCAATGACTGAACAGAAGTCTTCATGCACGTGCCCTGGAGGCGCATATGTCGTCATTTTGATCTGAAGTACCGGATTAACATATAACATGAAAAAATGCCACATGACAAGAAACCATAACCTCACTGCCCCAAGGAGACAACATGAATCCCGACGGACAAACTAGACGAGGATCAAAGCTCAAATTAAAGATAAACTCGTAGAAAAGGGGTCCATCGATAGATGTCCTGATTAACATAGCCGGCCTGACCTAGATGGTAGCCGAGTAGTCTTCGTGAATGTGCCCCAATGACCAGCGCCTTGGAGGAACTCAGTTGTCGCTGTTTAACCCTCGCAGTGATCCGAAGCACATGACACCTAATAGTGCGAGATGACAAGAAACCTTTTTTTAGATTTCTCATCAGAACTACAACCCTGTACAACACAGTCTGCACGATATGTAGACGATAGCCAATACAGCCGTCTGCTGGAGTCTGGTCACATGCATGGACGAATTGATCTTCCGTGTCATGCAGGGATCATCTAGGCACCGACGTCTATACAACACTGCTCCAGTACTATCGCTCGTCTCTCTCTTCTATTAACTCAGCCGACTTGCGGGGCCATGGAGTGTGCCTATGGTCGGTTCTCAATTGCGGTCCCACATGTGTGTGCCAACGCAATATGATGCGCGTTCCATTCGAGAGTGGCGTGCTAGACCTACCGACCGCCTGGGGTGTGACGCGAATGCAACAGGCATGTTGTATACATGTGTACCGCCGTTTTGTTGAGGCTTTGCTCCATGGCGCAATCCATGGATACAAAATTATATTTAAAAGTCGAGGGCGGGGCTTTTCCCGCGTAGTAGGCCGAGTAGTTCTGCCTAGTCGTTTCGACAGAGAGGCGAGAAGATGAGGGAGTAGGCTGCAGCAAATGTAGGGCTGTGTGATTTGACGGCTAGTTACAGCTGGACAGGTGGGCCCCTATGATTTGACTTGCCATTATCATTTTAACTACGGCGCTACGATCGGCGTGAGTCTCCCGATTCCTGACCAACTCCATGGTATATAAGTACCAAGTACTGTACTCCTTGCTCCTTTTGGCAAATGCAATAAATACTACTCCCTCTCTCTCTCAGTTTACAAGGCGTGCGCGTACCCCTAGCTCGTCAATTTGACCAACCTAATACTAGAAGTCATATATTACCAAAACATACATTATAAACTTCAAATGTTCTATTTTCAAACGGTATAATTTTTGTGTTATATAGTTTATATTACGGTGATAAAATTGACAACCTAGGTATACGCGGAGGACTTGTAAACTGAAACAGAGGGAGTACAAAGAAAGAGATAGAGAGAAGTAAAAAAATTACTCGTATAGCCAACCTTACAGCTACCTTAGTTGTATGAGTGACTATGTATGACATGCCAATATCAGATAGCCTAACATACCTAGACGGAGGAAGTAGTTTCATGCATGCGAAGTAGGCAAAAAAGGCTCATTTATAGCCGTCTGAAATCTCCAAGGGCGCGACCGCGCGAGCGAGGCGACGGTCGTGGTAGGCGCGACCATGATACGGGCTGCTGAAAACCCTTGGATCTAAGATCGAAAGGTCGCATGCTAAGTTGCTGAAAATTTGCAGAGTAACCCTCCAGGATAGGATATTCAGCCATAGGTCTAGAATCACGCCATGCGACCGTTCGATCTCAGACCCAAGGGCTCTCGGAAGCCCGTATCAAGGGAGCATGGAAAGCTTTGTATCACCTGTAATTTTCCCGACGCTTGACGTGCGAACACGCAGATGCATGAAGGCATTTAATTGGGCGTCTAGTAGACATGACATCTAATTGGGCCCCCATAGTACTGTGCATGAATCCATTTATCCACCGGGCAAGCCACTACCCTGTCGTTCGCACGCCCCACTCACCAATTTTACAATCGGAAAACCGCTAGCAGTTCGCTCCTACTCGCCCCCGGCCGTCCTTTAACATTACGGCAATTCGCTCCTAGTCGTCCTGTCCTTTCACATTACAGCAGTTCCACTAATCCTAACCCTCCTCCCAAATTGATGGCATCCCAAATCTCCATGATCGGCGGTGAGTACAAGGTTAGAACCATCACCGGCGATGAGTTCGACGTCATCTACACCCGTTTTTCCGCGACGGTGAAAGGATGCCTTGCTCGCTTCAGACGCATCTTCGAAAAGTCAAAAGGTGATGAGTGGGTCGCTGGGCTAGATGTTGAGTACACCACAGTCCTGGGGAAAGAGAAGAATCTAAAGGAGGAAGAGAAGAAGAAGACCGCCGTGATCTAGGTTTGCGTGGATAACTTGTGCTTGGTCTACCACATATGCCATCCCGACGTTGAGTGCGAGGATTTTAAGAACTTCCTCGGGGGCGGCAAAGTCAAATTCGTTTCTGTAGACTTTACGAACGTCAAAGAAGTCCTGGGTCGGATAGGCCTCGTTGTAGGACATCCCTTCGACCTCCAGAGGAATGTGCTGGTGTCCTCCCGTCAGCCTTCAATGCTGACCCTGGCAGCAGCCATGGTTGATCCTTCGTACGGTAAACTGACAAAACCTCCACCCAAGTTTCATCGTGCATGGCAGTGGGATGTACTAGATAGAGACCACATCAATTACGCTGCAATGGATGCCTACCTTTCTTTCAATATCTACAAGGGTTGGATGAAGAGCGAGAGCCAAGTGTGCTGTTCAAGCAAAGAAGTATCGACCAAGAGGAAGAGGGACAAGGACGAAGTCGAGCACGTGGACGAGGAGTCCGAGTAAGGTAGCAGTGTCATTGCTCATGGTGGTTGTAATGCAGTGTCTACCGGATTAGTTGCTTAGTTTAATTTCAGGGTGCTTAGTTTTATTTGAGGGGTGTGTTGTGCTGAGCCCACAGCAGAACGAACTATGTTATGTTCCTTCTCGTTACTTTAACTCTTTAGAACGAACTATGTTATGTTCATCTTGTAGTTGGTAGTACTACCACTCGTTTCTTCACATTATATACGTACAATATTTATGGCCAACAACATATATCCAGCAGTTTAGTTGTCAAAGAATTTCAGGGTGCTTAGTTTTATTTGAGGCCTACTTGATCTCAACGGCGTTCTTATTTTCCTATAAAATTATTCTCTTGGTTACTCCTGACAAGCGGGGCAACACTTATCACTGTGGGATAGAGATAATCGACATGTGGGTCTAGGCTTATTTTTGTCATATAACATGGTCAACGGGTTTGACGTGAAAATAACAATGTCTAATGGCATTTTGAGCAAACATCTAACGGAACGATGGCATTTTTGAGATATCTAATTGCATTTTTGAGCAAGCATCTCACGGATCGATGGCATTTTTTAGTAGTTGTAACTTCTAATGGCAAAACTGAGTAGAGAGACACAACTAGTGGCATAAATAATAAAAACCCAAGAATTAAATAGGTATGATCATCTCTTTAATAGAATTTAGCACCCCATCTAAGCACGTACTAGATTTTTTAATAGTACTATATGCATAATCTGGCGACAAGCTCTCTCTATATGTACCACCTTTTTTCTTTAATTTCTTCTTGTTAGTTCTGCTCCATGGTGCAATCCATCGATACCAGTACTACTATACAAAAGTATACATTTAAAAGGCTAGAGGGCGGAGTAGTCTCGCTTGGTCGGTTTCACGAGAGGCGAGGGCCTTTGTGATTTGATGGATCATTATTGCTGGAAGGTAGGGCCTTGTGATTTGACTGCTCGTATAAATGTTGTTGACGACCTGAGGAGGAGCAAAGAACCGTGCGGTATACTCAAGTTTTCCACTGGAGTACTAGTACGACGGAGGAGCACAAAACACGGCAGCCCAGTGCCATATGGCGGTAAAAATGATCTAATTTGCTAGTCATCGATCCCACGGTGCCGCTCATTGTTAGCATTGTTCTATTTATGCCTCGCAGAGAACATGACACATGCGGCGAAACACCCAAAGCAAAAGAAGAAACACGGGAGCAAAAGAAGAAGGAAGATTATCCCTCCCAAAAAAGAAGGAAGATGCACACACAAGTCTGGGGCGCTGCTCTCTACTACATGAAGGGTTGCTGGCCGCAGAGTCGTAGCTGCTTCTTCATCGCCTCCAGGTCCTCCATCTTCTAGCGCATCTCCTCCGCCATCTTCTTCATTCTGTCCATGACGCGGGATTTCTCGACGCGAGCCTTCATCATCTGTTCCACGGCCATATTACGTACCTTGACAGCAGCCGAATGCTCGATGCAGAGCTTCGCCAACTCCTCCTTCTATTCCATGACGAGGGCCTGCATCATCTTCATTGAGGAACTACTCTTCTCATGCAGCTTCTTCCAGCCGGCGTTCTCCTCCTTCAGCAGGTCGAGCTCTTGGCGGAGCTTCGCCTTGTCCTCTTGAAGTTGCAGGATTTCGCCAATCGCCTTCATATCCGAGGCAATGATCTTCTTCAGCAGCATCACGAAGCCGGTGGTCAACCCCCCTGCTCATTGAGCTCAGCGGGCATGTCGTCGAGGCTCTCCTTCAGCAGCTCCACCAATCCGTCGATGAACTCCTCCTGCTTATTGAGACGATCGGGCATGTCATCGAGGGATAATGACTCCAGCGCTGCCAGCTCGGCATGTTCACCTCCGCGGCTAGAGCCCTCCTTGTGGCACCCCGGCTCAGAGCAGCCAGTTTACCTTGCATTGCCAGCCCACAGATCAAGTCTTCTGGCAATGCACAACAACATGGTACAGAAACAACCGCTTTATTGATGCTAGCGGATTACATAAGTCAGATATTACATCGAGATACGAGGCCAAGCGGCAGACTCGGTGCGGTTGAACAGTATGTACATTATTTAATGAACATAACGAGGGCCTCGGTCACACGAACTACGCGGTAGCGGAAGAATGACAAAGTGGAATCTCCATAGCATAGGGACACCGACGTGGACACGGCCTAGACGCGAGATGCGCTCCGATGCGAACCGACTTGCCTGAAAGCTGGCATGACACGCCAGGTCAGTACATTGAATGTACTTGCAAGCTCACAACAAACATAAGCACGATGACAGACAATATCATGACAATTAATCAAATTAATGCAATGCAAGAACTACTAAAGATGCAATGAAACCAATACGCGCACCGAGTCTCACAGACTCGCTTACCAAACGGTTACCTCATAACCAAACAGTGACCATACCTGGGTCACAACTGAAACCAACCACTCATGAACAACTCAAGAGTTCATGAATCACCACGAAACAAGATGCATCGCAACAATCATTTATTTTGCAAGATTAATTATAAAAGTTGATCCATGGTGTGACATACTTTCGAGCTATGCCCATAACCGAGGAAGCAGCTATCGATAGATTAAATACACTCTGCAGAGGTAGCGCACTTTACCCACACTACGGAACCCCTGGCCTCGCACTCCCATTCGGGTGGACCAAAGTGTTCCGACGAAACCCTCCGTTTGTCATGGCACTCTTCCGGCCACCCCGACCAACTCCCTCTCACGGCTAGGTCTTGGGTGGCCCCGTGCCTACCAAAGGCACCAACGGCCATCGTCGTGGCAAAACGGTCCCAAACGGGGACAAGGTACCATAAAACCAAAAATGAGTACACAAGGTTATGTCTGCTTACCGGGCCAGGGTATGCACGCCCATAACCTTCCCTCGCGGGAGGCACCGGTGAGAGGCACAAGAAAGGACCGAATTAAGACCTTCCCACAAGGTAAATGTGGTCGCACTGAATAAAAACCCGATTCAGTGGCACCATGATGTGATCAACATCATATTCAAGTTTAACTTAATCAAGTTTAACTTTGACAAAAACTTTTTATAAATAACAATGATACTTTGACATAATCAAGCAACTAATCGACATGCAAAGCAAACAACACATGGATATGGATCAAACTTATCAACATAATTATCTTGCAATACTCAGGAACAAAAACTTCACTGGTCCTAATTCATTTTTATTCTCAAGCAATATTTTTATTAGCTCATCATTTATATGAAAATATCACTTAATAAAAGAACTATCATTATCTACCATAGCAATATAACTAATACAAATTTTTGATCTACTTGACCAAACAAGTTATGCAATTTACCAGTAACTAAAACAAGCATATCAAGCATGATAAAGTAACTAGCAACTAACAAAATTTATTTATCAAATTTTAAATGCAAATAAAAACTCATATTCAAGTAGAAAATCGTAGACATTGAAATAACACCATCCAAATGCTGGTGTGGCTTGCCTTAGTGTAGAGGAGGATCACACCCCTCTTGGTTTGCTTCAAGACAAGCTTCTCGTTCTGAAAATAATTAAAAACCACAAAAACAAATATCAAAAACCTCTCTGAATAGCACCAGAAATTCTAGGCAGCAAGGAAAAATCCACCTTCTGGTGTGCTGCTAGAGCATTCTGAAACAAAGACAATGCAAAAAGAATCAAATCATTCGGACTTATGGTTTAGAAATGGTGGCTGGTCAAAGTTTGGGTCAATTTTTGATTAAATTTGAATTAAACAGAAATTCCTGGGTGGTGACGTCGAAGGCGTAAAGGAGAAATACGCCTCCACTCGTATCGCTTCGGGCGCGAGTGGTGAGGTTGACGTACGGGACCCACCCGCCAGGAGAGAGAGGGGAGTGAGATCCGAGCGCGACGGTGCTTCGCCGGAGCTCATGCCGGCGAGGATGGGGTTTGGGGCTAGATGAGAGGGATAGAAAGAAGCTGGGTTCACGACGCACCTGCCTGTACCCATGGCTTGTCGTGGGATGGCCGGAGCTGCTCGCGGTCAGGCTCGCAAGCTGCGGTGGCGGACGGGATTCGCCGGAGTGGAAGAACACGACGGCTAGAGGCGGCCTCGGGGGCTCAGCAGCATCCAGGCAGCACCAAGGGACCTCCATGCCACACCCGAGCAGTTGGTCGAGCTCGAGAGGCACCGGAGCGAGGTGGCCGAGCTGTGGAGGTCGCCGGAGTTCTCTAGTCGGGGTAGACGGCCAGAGGCCTGCCCGAACGGGCTGTGGCCCTTCTACGTGTTCATGGAAGTGGTGAGGAGTGGTGTGTGGCTAGGAATCGAGGAGGGAGGCTCTATATATAGCCAGAGCGAGGGGGGTATCGTGTCACCGCCGGAGTTCTCTGGAAGCCGGCGAACGGCGATGAAAAGCGCCAGTGCAAGGGGGCAAGGCTTCAATGTCAAGGCGGAGGCTGTCCACGCTCGCGGACGAGCACAGGGAGCAGTGGAGAAGAGGGCAAGGGCACGCGTGCACTGTGGCTTTTGGCCGCGACGTGCCCGTGCTCGCTGCGGCGTCTCCGGCGTCGGCGAGCGCCAGGGAGAGGTCAAGGATGATGGGTCGGGGCTGGTAGTGCGGCGCGGCAGTCGTCGGCGAGCTCTGGCTCGAGCACGCGCCGAACAGAAGCGTTGGCGCTACCCAGAGCGCATCGAACGCGTGCCAGACGTCATGTCCTCACGCGGTCACCGCCTTGGCATGGTCAAATCGCCGTCCAAGCACTTCCAAACCTTGTCTACGCTCTAGTCCACACAGTGTTTAGTCTAGGAACATTGAGAACACATAGTCAGGCCGACCAGCCTTGATGCAACCAAGTTGGTAAGTTTCTGACCAGAAACTTGGTCGCCAAGTTAAGCTGGCTTCTAGATGGCCATTTGGGCTGATCTCCTGGAGTTTAGGTTTTCTTAGGAGGGTAATTAAGCTCAAGAAAGATCAGGGCCAAAAGATCAAGGAAAAATGCACTTGCTGTACAAAGTGCATTTCTGGTCCAGAATTGAAATGATTTTCTATAGCAAAAACATTACAAAAAGTCATGCAATATTTTTGCTTGGGAAGGTGTGCCAAGGTCCAAAGAATATTCAGGAATTATTTCAAAAAATTTGGAGCAAGAAAAATGGATGTTACTTTGGAGCACAAGTTTCTGAAAAGTGTTTCAGAGAGGAAAATGAATATTTTTCTTTTATGAAAAATATTCATTTGATTATTTTGGGGATTTATCAGAGAAATAGTGTTGAATGAGGAGAAGATAGGTCACTTGGGTGAAAGTCAATGGTATGTCCAAGTGACAAGTCCATTTGAAATGATTCCAAAATCCAAATCAAGGCAAGGCAAAAACCAAGTCCGGAAACAGAGAGAAGGCAAGTCCGAAAAAAGAGAGAAGGCAAAATCCAGGCTGTCACAAACCTCCCCCACTTAGGATGAATCTCGTCCTCGAGATTCGGCTGCTTGGGAAAACAATTCTGGGTATGCAGTCCTTAAAAATTCCTCTCTTTCCCAGGTTGCTTCCTCTTCGGTATGATGCTCCCACTGAACTTTGTAAAACCTTATTTCTTTGCTGCGAGGGACCCTTTCTGTCTGATCCAATATTCTGATTGGCTTTTCCTCATAAGTCAAATCCTTAGCCAATTCTATCTCTGCCATATCAGCCCTTTTCTCCAGTGGCGAGATGCATCTTCTCAGCTGCGAGATATGAAACACATTGTGTACTTCTGACAGTTCCGGTGGCAATTCCAACTGATATGAAACTGTTCCGACTCTGGCCATGACTGGAAACGGACCTACGTATCTGGGTGCCAATTTTCCGCGGGTTTGAAACCTCTTGACTCCTTTCATAGGGGTGACTCGGAGATATACGTGTTCTCTGGGTTCGAAGCTGATCTGACGGTGTTTGGCATCATAGTAGCTCTTCTGTCGTGATTTGGCCAGGTGCAGTCTATCTCGGATTTCCTTGAGTTGCTTCTCCGCTTTGAGCATTAAATCAGTCCTGAAAATATGGCTGTCTCTGGTTTGAGACCAGTTCAATGGAGTGCGACATTTTCGGCCATACAGAGCTTCATAAAGTGACATCTTTAAGCTAGTCTGGAAACTGTTGTTGTAGGAAAACTCGGCGTAAGGCAGACAGTCTTCCCACTTGGTTCCTTGGGTCAATGCACACGCCCGGAGCATATCTTCGAGTATTTGATTTACTCGCTCAGTCTGTCCATCTGTCTGGGGATGGTAAGCCGTGCTGTACTTCAGAGCAGTCCCCAAGGCTTGATGTAGTCGGGACCAAAATGCGGAGGTGAAGAGAGATCCCCTGTCAGAAGTGATAGTCTTGGGTACTCCATGCACACTGACAATTCGTGACACATATAATTGTGCAAGTTGATTTGCACGGTAGGTGGTCCGGATGGAAAGGAAATGTGCCAGCTTTGTAAAGGTGTCCACCATGACCCATATTGCGTCGTTTCCTCAGTGAGACCTTGGTAATCTGGTGATGAAATCCATGCAGATATCGTCCCATTTCCATTGGGTTACTAGCAGAGGTTGGAGGAGTCCGGCGGGTTTTTGGTGTTTCGCCTTTACCTTGTTGCATATATCGCAACAGGCCACAAAGTATGCGATGTCTTTCTTCATTCCATCCCACCAGAATACCCGACGAAGGTCTTCATACATTTTGGTACCACCTGGGTGAATTGAGTATGGCGCTTCATGTGCTTCTGCCAATATCTTCTTCTTCAGACCTTCGAGGTTGGATACGCAAATCCTTCCTCGGAACCATAGCATACCTTGTTGATCCCTAGAGAAATCCGGTGCATGCCCTTTGTGCATCTTCTGGACATATATTTTCAATAGTTTGTCATCTGCCTGAGCACTGCGGATTTCTTCTTCGAGAGTAGGGGCAACTTCCAATATGTTGGAAAGACGGTCATTGGTGATCACCAAATTGAGCTGAGTGATTTCTTCATAAAGCTCAGGAGGCAATGAATCCATGAGAGCATTAAGGTTGGCTGGTTTGCGGTTGAGGGCATCAGCCACCACATTAGCTTTGCCCGGGTGATAATTTATTCCGAGGTCGTAGTCCTTAACCAACTCGAGCCATCTTCGCTGTGGAAGGTTCAAATCGGGCTGAGTGAATATATACTTGAGACTCTTGTGGTTGGTAAATATCTGGCACTTCTTTCCAATCAGATAGTGTCTCCAGATCTTCAAAGCGTGCACCACCGCAGCCAATTCCAAATCATGAGTGGGATAGTTTCCTTCGTGTTGTCGTAGTTGTCGGGATGCATAAGCCACAACTTTGCCATCTTGCATGAGTACACATCCAAGCCCTTTTCTGGATGCGTTGCAGTAGACATCAAAACTGCGGTAGATGTCTGGAAGAGTCAATACTGGTGCTGATGTCAGCCTGATTTTTAACTCATTGAAACTCCATTCGCAGTCCTCAGTCCATTCAAACTTCTTATCCTTCTTTAGGAGCTCGTTCATTGGCTTGGCAATATTGGAGAATCCTTCAATAAACGGCGATAATATCCGGCTAGTCCAAGGAAACTCCGGATTTCTGAGACTGTCGTGGGTGCGGACTAATCAAGTACATCTTTCACCTTGCTTGGATCCACTGAGATTCCTTCTACCGAGAGGACATGCCCGAGAAATCCAACTTGCTGGAGCCAAAACTCACATTTGCTGAACTTGGCATAAAGCTGATGGTCGCGAAGGCTTTGCAAAACTGCTCGGAGATGTTCCTTGTGTTCGTCTTTGTTCTTGGAGTAAATGAGGATGTCATCAATGAACACCACCACAAATTTGTCCAAGAAATCCATAAACACCTTGTTCATCATATGCATGAAGAAGGCTGGGGCGTTGGTGAGGCCGAAGGACATAACGGTATACTCATAAAGACCATACCGAGTGGTGAACGCGGTCTTGGGAATATCCTCCTTCTTTATCTTGAGCTGATGATATCCGGTCCTCAAATCAATTTTGGAGAATACTTTGGCCCCGCTGAGTTGATCAAACAGATCGTCAATCCTTGGCAGCGGATACTTGTTTTCGATGGTGACGTCATTCAGCTATCGGTAGTTTACGCACATTCGTAGGCTGCCATCCTTTTTATCCATGAATATCGCCGGTGATCCTCATGGTGAAGAGCTTGGGCGGATGTATCCTTTCTGCAGCATCTCATCCAGCTGTTTCTTTAATTCCACCAATTCTGGGGAAGGCATCCGATAGTATTTCTTGTGTATCGGTGCGGTTCCAGGCACCAAGTCAATTGCAAACTCCAGTTCGCTGTCGGGTGGCATGCCTGGTAATTCTTCAGGAAATACATCTGGATACTCACTGACCACTGGAATTAGTTCCACCTCTTCTGCCACGGCTGTGAAAATCATATCTTTCTTGGGGATGCTCTTGCGGGCATAAAAACTTGTGGTGCGACCTTCCGTATTTTTCATGGTAACTTCTAGGGTCGCATAGTTGTTGCATACTTGCTATTGGGTTAACCAATTCATGCCCAGTATAATATCCAATTTGCTAGAATCGATTATTATTAGAGATGTTGGAAACTTGACGCCCTTGATGTCAATTTCCAAATTGCGGCAGACCAGATTGCTTCTGAGCAGGGATCCCGGGGATTCTACCAGCATGTGTTTTCCCAAAATCGAGCAAGGAAAATTGTTTTGGGCAGCAAAACTCCGCAAAATAAAAGAGTGTGAAGCCCCAGAGTCAAATAAAGTTACGGCGGGTATGTTATTAACAAGGAACATACCAATGACGACTTCCGGGTCCTCTTGGGCTTCGTCTGCGGAGATATGATGGATTTGCCCTTGGATGGTACTTGGGGCGGAATACGGCTCCATGTAGTTGACTTGCGGATGGAATGGAGCTGTTTGTTTGTTGTTCTTGGGGCACTGCCTGGCGTAATGTCCTGTTTGCCCACAGCTGAAACATGAATTGTTGCGCAGAGAATCTTCGCGCACCGGGCTGGTCACGATATTCTTGACTTGGGTGGTGGTCCTGTTGACATTTTGCTGCCAGTTGGGTTTGTACTCAAACTGAGTCTGTTGCCAAGTACGAGCCTTCTGCACTGGTTGCATATCCTTCTTCAGCTCGAATTTGCGCTTGTGGTCATTAATAGCTGGCTTGTTGTCGTGTAGGAGCTTGTGTTCCCTTTCTCCGATGAGGGCCTTGTAGACCAGAGTCAGGAAGTGTGGAAAATCAAACATGCTGAGGGTGCACCTAAGATGCTGATTCAGTCCTCCAAGAAATCTGTCGATCTTCCGTTCTTCTGTGCCCACATCGTAGAGAGAATAGCGGGCCAAATGGTTGAATTTATTCAGGTACTCGTTGACTGTCATGCTGCCTTGAGTGAGGGCGAGGAATTCGCGCTGCTTGATTTTCATTATCCCGGTGGGAATATGATACTTGTGGAAATGATCCTTGAATTTAGTCCAAGTAATTTCCTCGTCCGCGGGCCATATGGCCTTAGCATTATCCCACCATATAGCGGCAGCTCCTTCGAGATAATGCGTTGCAAAGGGAACCTTGTCTCCCTCTTCAGTGCGAGCAATCTCCAATTTCCTCTCAATAGTCCTTAACCAATCATCGGCGTCCAATGGATCAATAACTTGGCTGAAGCTGGGAGGCTTGGTTCGCTGAAAATCTGATAGCTTGGAGTGATGACCATTTTGGTTTCCATTCTGCCCAACCATAACTTGCACACTTTTCAATATTTCCAGCAGATCGTTGCTCCTTTTTTCTTCAAACATTTGCAGGATTTGCTCAGTGGAAGGCGGATGTGGCGGTGGAGATGGAGGTGGATGGTATGGCTCGGGGGAATGTCCTGCCTGCCTTGCGGAGCGACGGACAGGGACATCCTCACAAGCTTGGCTGCTGCTGCCTCCACGCGCCATCCTATTATTTGTTTTCCCAATACATAGCAACCATGATGAGAAAATTCCAAAATGGGAGGAAATCCATCGACAAATCCCGGAAGAAAACAGCGAATGAAAACCAAAGCGAATAAAAGGTACCAACATAATTATACATATACTCAACATGAAAGTAAACATCACAACGGTTCTACTACCCTCATACATGAAACTAAGCATCATGACACATGCGATTACACCCATACATCATACTCATGACGAAAACGATACTCTAGCGGTCTACTGCTCCGACTGTGCTGCTGCGGGCTCCTCTCCTAAGCCGGACCCAGATCCTGAACTGATAGTAGAGACCTCCGGGTTAAGAGAGACGCGACGGCGTTGCGTCGAGGGCTCTCCCTCAGGGGCAGGCACAGGATGGGATCTAAGCATAGGACCGGCAGGAGTAGCGACAAGGGAAGCCCATGCAGCAGGAGCACTGTGAGGGGTCACCGTTAGAGGGTTAACGGTACCCTGCAAAGTCACCGGGGGAATGGATGCGGAAGGAACTGGAGTAGTGTAGATGACAGTGGGAAGAGGGTTCCTAGTACGAGCAGTAGAGAGAGCTATCCGGGCACATGAAAGCTCCCGAGCTAACTCGTAGTTCAGGAGATAACTGGCAGTGGTAAGCGGGAAAGGTGGCTAATGGGACGATCGCACGCCGGATTAATCAAAGGAAAGCGGATACGCCCATTCTCGTGCAGAGATGGGTAGTAGAAGAGACCTGGGTGGGTGTGCATGTGAACCTCGTTGTTGCGCAAGTCTACAAGAGCCTCGATAGTAGCAAACTAAACCGCCTGAGATGGCGTAGAAGCAATACCACCCTTAGTAGAACGAGTGTAAGCGCCGGAAGGGGAACTGTGGTGTAGAGTGACCTCGGCATAATACTCATACAATGCACCGGTCAGATGCTCCCGATACACCCGATACTCTGCATCAGCACCCTCTGGGTAGAGTCGTCGCCACACGTTATGAAGCAGGTGCAGCGATGTGTACGGAGCTGGCTCAGGATGGTACAAGATCGATACTGGAGCCATCTACACTCACAAACCATACGGTTAGCAATAATAACAACAAATAATCATGCATGCAATGCAGCAACCAATTTCTATGACTACCGGCACTCAGACGAAGCTATCTACCATTCCACTAATGCACTAACGGTCTAGCGTGTCCTACAATCAGCGCGGCTCTGATACCAAGCGTTGTGGCACCACGGCTCAGAGCAACCGGTTTACCTTGCATTTCCAGCCCAGACATCAAGTCTTCTGGCAATACACAACAACATGGTACAAAAACAACCGCTTTATTGGTGCTAGCGGATTACATAAGTCAGATATTACATCGAGATATGAGGCCAAGCGGCACACTCGGTGCGGCTGAACAGTATGTACATTATTTTATGAACATGACGAGGGCCTCGATCACACGAACTATGCGGCAGCGTAAGAACGACGAAGTGGAATCTCCATAGCACAGGGGCATCGACGTGGACACAGCCTAGACGCGAGATGTGCTCCGATGCAAAACGACTAGCCTGAAAGCTGGCATGACACGCCAGGTCAGTACATTGAATGTACTTGCAAGCTCACAACAAACATAAGCACGATGATAGACAATATCATGACAATTAATCAAATTAAAATGCAAGAACTACTAAAGATGCAATGAAACCAATACGCGCACCGAGTCTCACAGACTCGCTTACCAAACGGTTACCTCGTAACCAAACAGTGACCATACCTGGGTCACAACTGAAACCAACCACTCATGAACAACTCAAGAGTTCATGAATCACCACGAAACAAGATGCATCGCAACAATCATTTATTTTGCAAGATTAATTATAAAAGTTGATCCATGGTGTGACATACTTCCGAGCTATGCCCATAACCGAGGACGCGGCTATCGATAGATTAAATACACTCTGCAGAGCTAGCGCACTTTACCCACACTACGGAACCCCTGGCCTCGCACTCCCATTCGGGTGGATCAAAGTGTTCCGACGAAACCCTCCCTTTCTCATGGCACTCTCCCGGCCACTCCGACCAACTCCCTCTCGGGGCTAGGTCTTGGGTGGCCCCGTGCCTACCAAAGGCACCAACGGCCACCATCGTGGCAAAACGGTCCCAAACGGGGACAAGGTACCATAAAAACAAAAACGAGCACACAAGGTTATGTCTGCTTACCGGGCCAGGGTATGCACGCCCATAACCTTCCCTCGCGGGAGGCACCGGTGAGAGGCACAAGAAAGGACCGAATTAAGACCTTCCCACAAGGTAAATGTGGTCGCACTGAATAAAAACCCGATTCAGTGGCACCATGATGTGATCAACATCATATTCAAGTTGAACTTAATCAAGTTTAACTTTGACAAAAACTTTTTATAAATAACAATGATACTTTGACATAATCAAGCAACTAATCGACATGCAAAGCAAGCAACACATGGATATGGATCAAACTTATCAACATAATTATCTTGCAATACTCAGGATCAAAAACTTCACTAGTCCTAATTCATTTTTATTATCAAGCAATATTTTAATTAGCTCATCATTTATAGGAAAATATCACTTAATAAAAGAACTATCATTATCTACCATAGCAATATAACTAATGCAAAATTTTGTTCTTCTTGACCAAACAAGTTCATGCAACTTACCAGTAACTAAAACAAGCATATCAAGCATGATAAAGTAACTAGCAATTAACTAAATTTATTTATCAAATTTTAAATGCAAATAAAAACTCATATTCAAGTAGAAAATCATAGACATTGAAATAACACCATCCAAATGCTGGTGTGGCTTGCAGTGTAGAGGAGGATCACACCACTCTTGGTTTGCTTCAAGACAAGCTTCTCCTTCTGAAAATAATTAAAAACCACAAAAACAAATATCAAAAACCTCTCTGTATAGCACCAGAAATTCTAGGCAGCAAGGAAAAATCCACCTTTTGGTGTGCTGCTAGAGCTTTCTGAAACAAAGACAATGCAAAAAGAATCAAATCATTTGGACTTATGGTTTAGAAATGGTGGCTGGTCAAAGTTTGGTTCAATTTCTGATTAAATTTGAATTAAACAGAAATTCCTGGGGGGTGACGTCGAAGGCGTAAAGTGGAAATACGCCTCCACTCGTACCGCTTCGGGCGCGAGTGGTGAGGCTGATGTACGGGACCCACCCGTCAGGAGAGAGAGGGGGAGTGATATCCGAGCGCGACGGCGCTTCGCCGGAGCTCACGCCGGCGAGGAGGGGGTTTGGGGCTAGATGAGAGGGATAGAAATGAAGCTGGGTTCATGGCGCACCTGCCCGTACCCTGGCTTGCCGTGGGATGGTCGGAGCTGCTCGGGGTCAAGCTCGCAAGTTGCGGTGGCGGACGGGATTCGCCGGAGTGGAAGAAGACGACGGCTAGAGGCGGCTCTGGGGGCTCAACAGCATCCAAGCAGCACCAAGGGACCTCCAATGCCACACCCGAGCAGTTGGTCGAGCTCGAGAGGCACCGGAGCGAGGTGGCCGAGCTGCAGAGGTCGACGGAGTTCTCTGGTCGGGGCAGACGACCAGAGGCCTTCCCGGCCGGGCTGTGGCCCTTCTACGTGTTCGTCGGCATGGTGAGGAGTGGTGCGTGGCTAGGAATCGAGGAGGGGGGCTCTATATATAGCCGGAGCGAGGGGGTATCGTGTCACCGTCGGAGTTCACTCGAACCGGCGAACGGCGACGAAAAGTGCCAGTGCGACGTGGCAAGGCTTCAGTGTTAAGGAGGAGGTTCTCCACGCTCGCAGACGAGCACAGGGAGCAGCGGAGAAGAGGACAAGGGCACGCGCGCACTATGGCTTTTGGCCGCGACATGCCCGTGCTCGCTGTAGCGTCTCCGGTGTCGGCGAGCGCCAGGGAGAGGTCAAGGATGATGGGTCGGTGCTGGTGGCACAGCGCGGCAGTCGTCGGCGAGCTATGGCTCGAGCACGCGCCGAACAGAAGTGTTCGTGTTACCCAGAGCGCGTCAAACGCGTGCCAGATGTCGTGTCCTCACGCGGTCACCGCCCTGGCATGGTCAAATCGGCATCCAAGCGCTGCCAAACCTTGTCTACGCTGTAGTCCACGCAGTGTTTAGTCTAGGAACGTTGAGAACACATAGCCAGGCCGACCAGACTTGACACAACCAAGTTGGCAAGTTTCTGACCAGAAACTTGGTCGCTAAGTTAAGCCGGCTTCTAGATGGCCATTTGGGCTGATCTCCTGGGGTTTAGGTTTTCTTAGGAGGGTAATTAAGCTCAAGAAAGATCAGGGCCAAAAGATCAAGGAAAAATGCACTTGCTGTACAAAGTGCATTTCTGGTCCAGAATAGAAATGATTTTCTATAGCAAAAATATTACAAAAATTCATGCAATATTTTTTCTTGGGAAGGTGTGCCAATGTCCAAAGAATATTCAGGAATTATTTCAGAATTTTGGGAGCAAGAAAAATGGATGTTGCTTTGGAGCAGAAGTTTCTGAAAAGAGTTTCAGAGAGGAAAATGAATATTTTTCTTTTATGAAAAATATTCATTTGATTATTTTGGGGATTTATCAGAGAAATAATGTTGAATGAGGATAAGATAGGTCACTTGGGTGAAATTCAAGGGTATGCCCAAGTGACAAGTCCATTTGAAATGATTCCAAAATCCAAATCAAGGAAAGGCAAAAACCAAGTCCGGAAACAGAGAGAAGGCAAGTCCAGAAAAAGAGAGAAGGCAAAATCCAGGCTGTCACACTCCTGGGTGCCCTCACCTCCGTGGCTAGGGCACTCCTGGGAGCCCTTGCCTGCCCGTGAGAGATCTTTCGAGGTCTCTGCCAGGCGGTGAGCCCTCTTTTTTTTCCACGACCTTGGTTGTCGCTCCCTTGTTATGAGTAGTTCTCGACCTAGAGCTCTGCACACCGGCCATGGCAAGGACGGTCGAACAAGAAAGACTTATGAGGAGGAAGAGGTAGAGTGATTTTTGGTTAGATACTAGTTCCCCCTTTATGACCTAGTACTAGAACTAGTACTAAAACCTGCATAGTGGGAACACGTTCAGGTTTGATACGTACTAGGTGTGAGCAGGTTTGCACTTAATTATACTATACACTTTGGAATGTGATGGGAACAAGCTAAAGATTAATTGATGGTTTTGGTTTCAAGGCCCGAAACGGCTCCCGGTGAGTTTCTTGGAACGCAAATTTCAAGTACTACTGCTCAAATGCGGTAGCACAAGTCAGTGATGTAACTGGTCGTACATGTCAGACCAAGACGATGCGTGTCGCGGGTTCGACCGACCGTAAGTATTACACGATGGAGACTTCTGGTTGTGTCTTCGGGTGATTAGCACGACCAAGCATTCAAAAACTAGTGATAAATCAATTACCATCTTTTTCCAAATGACCAAGTATTTTCACAGGAATACAATACATATAGATGGACTGATTGTCACGGTTGCAAACCGCCATGGCGCCGCAAGTTCACTGTAGAAGCAACAGAGTAGGTCACTGCATCGCTGGCGGGGAAGGAGGGCAGCTCACCTCGCCTACGATGCATGCCCAGCGGCGCCGCCGCAGCTGGTCCCGCGATTTGGCTTCTCCTACCGCCCATTTGAACAGTAGCACCAGCTGCTCATGCCATTCTGCAGGCATGCGCGTTCTTTCCTCCGCAGCTGACTCCGTGAATATGATCTCTGCCATTAGCCCTAGCTCGAAATCAACGCGACACTACCAGATGCTGACATCCCTCAGCATCTCTCCCCTGAGATCGACTTGCGCCTCCGCCTTATGCTGCGCCACGCACAGCTCCTTCGAACTTCTCTCCAATCAATGCGATGCTTCATCGATCCGATTTGCCCTTGCTGCCCACCACCTAAAACGCAGCCCTGGCATGTCCTCCGGCGCCACCGATCTGTGATTCTAGAGCAATGGATCCCCTCTAAAACACATGTGGCTCAAAGGCGGGAGTGTTGCGGGGCACAGCGAGAGGGCAGCCCGCGGGATCCTGGCATCTAAGGGATCCTCCATGGCGGGATCCGGTGGGCGAGGCGGGGAGGCGAGCCTAGGCACCGAGAGAGCCCTACAAGGCTAAGATAAAGATAGTACTACTCCACTCCGTCCATATTTAAATACAAAGGCCACCAATAGTAGCCCAGGCAAAAATTGATCATGCTGCCTGCGTCTAGGTTTATTGGCCCCTTTATTTTGCCACTTTTTATGACATGCATAAATATTATGTTACTTAAAATATGGTCAAAATTTGGCACAAAATACGAAGGAGACCAATGGAAGTAGCAACCCATGATTTAACTACTCGCATGCACGCAGCGGAGTAGTAATGTCTTTCTCAACTACTTCCTCCCTCACGTCCACTCAATTTGCATGTGCTGTATTAATTGATCATCAATGAAGTAAAGGACTTTACACGCGTCAAATTATCACATGGGGTGGATCTTCGTACAAAAATGCGTCCCACGGTGTACCCATGTGTGCGTGCGAGGGAATGAGTGCATGCGTACACATCTTCGTTTCGTGCATGTACTGCCAGTGTGCATGAGAGAGGACGAGTACATTCTTCTGGAACCAGCAGCATGTCACTGTGATCAATCCACACAAGGAGGTCGCGACAACGCCTCCACATGTGCCACGTGGCTTCATGAACTGAAAAGGGGAGAGACACTATGTAGCGTGCCATTGGAATTCTAATTTACGTGTTTTGCACATACTAGAAGTACTAGTAAGGTACATGTGCATTGCACGCATCAGATTTGGCAACCGAATTATGAACAAATACCACACTATAGCATGTAAGCTTTGAATCATATATGCATGATGTAGATGTTCGTTTAATTCTTATAGTTCATCTCATTCAAAAGCAATTAGTTTTTAATAAAAAAGATTTTGCCACATGTACAATCTAGAAGACTCCATGGTTGAACTTAAGCATAATGCACAAATCTCAAAAGACAACAATTATCCTTTGTTCTAGAATCTTTCGTATCATAATTGTCCAAACAAATCTACATGAATTGCCATTAATTGTTTTTACTTTATGCTTTACAACGCACAATTCCATTAATCTTAAAACAGATTAGCTTTTTTTAAACTAAATAATTTTAAATGAGATGAACTATAAGAATTAAACGAACATCTACATCATGCATATATGACTCAAAGCTTACATGCTATATATAATGTGGTATTTATTCATAATTTGGTTGCCAAATCTCATGCGTGCAATGCACGTGTACCTTACTAGTCTAAATGGTGTTTGTGTGTGTGTTGTGCGTGTTAAACACATTGTACGTAGTATCATACATGGTTTAGATTCCGAACATCTAGCTAGAGCATACATGTACTATGATTTGAATTCAAAATAAAATGGATACATATATTTGAATTTGAGATCGTATGTACATGTAGTTCATATTTATATAGGAATTTACTACTCCTATATTCATGTCATGTGTTGTGAAGATAATATTTAGATGGTTGTATTACTAACCCGAGTACAATCCCATTCAAACAGGGAAAATGTACTCAAATTTAGTCCATATACTAGACAACACGAATTGTTTTTTTATTGTTGAGGAAAGTGCAAATTGATTTGGTAATGTACACGTTATGTTTGTTGTCCCCATCTTTTTAGTTTTGTTGTTGTTGTATTTGAATGCATCTCTAGTAATATAGTAAAATGGGACATGGCTCTCTCTAGTGATGAGGTGCAAATTGTCTTTTTTTGGTACACATTAAGCTTGTTCTCTCGAAATTTCAAGCCGCGCCTTGTTATACCGAAATTTCAAGCTAGCATCTCTGTCTATCGTGTTGCGAAACTCCTGCCTCTTCAACCCACGCCTTGTTACCCCGAAATATTTAAGATATATCTTTGTCTCGCTGTGCTCCGAAAACTCCCTCCATCTCAACCCGCGCCCTTCTATCCTAAAATTACAACGCGCGCGAAAACTTCCACCTCCTTCGAAATCCTGACACGCAAAATGCCCGTGATACCCCTGAACCGAAAGAACCGCCTAGCTCAAATCGGTGGGGGTACTTTCGTAACTTACCCCACATTTCGGACAAGCATGTACCTAAGCCATGGTTCCCCCACCCTATCCCATCCGCCCACCCATACATACACCAAGGCCGCGAAAACCCACGAAGCACCACACCCTCCTCCGTCCGCCACCCAGCCGGAGCCTCTTCCCCGACGACGTCGTCCATAGCAACACCTCGACGTCCCTCATCCACCGCACCAGATGAGGATCCGTCGTCGATCTCGTCGTCCCGCCGGTTTAGCCACCTCGTCCTCCACCTCCAAGGAGCTGCCCCGACGTTCCCCTCGTCTTTTGCGCCACCTCCATTCCCACACCACCGTCTTCACCTGCACCACCAAAAGAGCAACACCATCATTGATTCCTTAGATGAAGCTGAGGCCTAATCGGCGCCACCAAAGAGGTTCTACACTAATCGCCGCATTTTATTGTCGATTCGATCTCATGGTGCTGCCGGCGCTCGGTCCCGAGCCGACATGGCGCGGCTCCATCCAAGGCGGCATCGCCGACCAATTCCTCCATGGCATCACTCCCTCGGCGGCGACGTCTACATCAGTAGGCGTTGCTGCTCCTTTGGCTCCCGCTCACGCTGCTGCTCTCCTCTTGCTCTCGATCCCCTGCCTGGTCTACTCTTGCTCTTGCTCTTGCTCGCGCTGCTGCTCTCGCTCTTGCTCTTACTTGCGCTGTTGCTATACTCTTGCGCGTGCTGCTGCACGAGCAGCAGATCCTGCTCTCCCTCGAGCCCCTGTAGCTGCTACCTGAGATGCTGGTACACGACCTGCTGCCCCGGCTCTCACACGTGCTGCTGCTGCTACTGCTTTTCTGCTACTAGTGTGTTCCGTTTCAACAGTAAAATTCAGTTTCGACAGCAAAATTCAGTTTCGACAGTTAAGTTCAGAGATGAGCGGCTGACGTATTTTACATATAGCACTTTATGGTTATGTATTTTACGTCATCTATTGGAGATTCTATTAGAATTCCACTCAGGTTAACATTGTCTCTCTTGTCCTGCTTCAGCCTCGCCGTCGTACAACTCACTGGAGCTGCTCCAACGATGAAACCCTCCATCACAGCGAGCAGTACCCCGGGCTCCATCTCCAGACGCCTCAGATCTTCTTCCCCTCCTCCGATAGCCAAATCAGCTGGAGCATCCTCACCGACCAACCCAATCACGCTGAGATGGACATGGCTTCGCCAAAGAGGTTGTACACTTGTTGCGTCTTTTTTTACTCTACATGTTATATATATTGTCCACTGAGCACACGTAGTAACTTGAAATACAATTAGTTTCTCCTACTATATGACAAGCAGTGAGGTACCAGACAACTTAGCTATCCATGATGGACTCTCTTGAACGCCATCATTATTTATCTCTGCGCGTTTGAGCTGTGCATTTGTAGATGGGCCTAGGAGTTGAGCTAGTAGGGCAGTGGCATGGGTCCAAAGTAGTAGAAGTAGCACAAAAACATTTTTTGAATGTAGGCTTTTCCCTGCTCAAGCCTGCCTACTAGAATCGCTAGTGCTTGAAAGGAAAGGTGAAGGAAAAACATAGGAATTGGAAAGTTTCCTATGATACTACTATTCATGCATTTGGTTCAAAGGAATGGAGCAAAGGAAAACTATAGGATTTGTTCCTTTAGTGTCTCCTTGAAAGAAAAACCGTAGGAATTTTAATATCCACTTGTCCTCCTTTTGAAATTCATATTCATGAAGCACAAGACTAAGAGATAGTAGCATAATAGCATTATAACCCTACATTTTCTTGTGGTTTGACTTAATCTCACCATGCTTCTTTGCATCCTGTGATCTTCCAATTCTTGTGAACCAAACACCCAGATTGGCAGAAATCCTGTGTTTTAAAATTCTGGGTTTTGCACGTGCATTCCTATCCTATTCTCGTGTATCTCCTATCCCTGCATTGTTAGAATCCTCAAATTCAAACAAGCCCTTACACAATTACTTCTGTTACAGATATGTGTCAAAGAAAACCTTGTGTGGTTTGTCCCGCTCCTGCTACACTGTGTTCCACCCCAGCTCAGCTTCTCAAACGACGGAAGGGTTCACCATAGCAGGGATCCGCCCTCTAGAGTGTCTTTCGCCGCCTCAGATCTTCTTCCCCGCCGCCGGCAGCCATGACAATTGCACTACCATCATCAACCGAGCTGATGACCTTGAGGACTACACGGGTCCGCAAGAGAGGTCACACTCTTCCGTGTCTGCTTACGTTATGCATCGCTTAATATGATGACATGCTACTTTATCGTCCTATTCACCTATTAGACTCCGAGTCAGGTCCAAACTAATGCTGAAACTTGAGTTTTTAAATGGTTGTGGGGTACATATTGGGGCAGCAATCAACACTATTTGTCTACTATCTGGTTAATCTCGGGTTTCAACTATGAGTTTCATGTTGGGTGCAAACAAACATTAAAGGAGCCATTATTTGTATTTTTTAACTAAAGCCATTATCTGCCTCCTATCATTGGTTTTGGGTCTACCCACAGTTTGCTACGATCACACTGGATTTGTGCATGCACTCCTTACATAATCTCACTATGGTTTATTCCTATGCATGTCAGTTATTGTACACAATGGAACTGAACATATAGAGAAAAAGAGATGAGCCTTGCATGGCAATAAAATTTCATGCAGACGTCGCTCCATGGTGGGCGCAAAGGCAGCCCCCTCCACCCATTCCGGATTGTAATCAAGAGGAAGATAACTGTTCTGAGGGGGATTCAGAAGGAGATGACCACTCCTATTTAACCCCTGAGGTCTTTGCTCTAACTTGGCATGCTGATGTTGGTAATATCATGCATATGGTGCCTTGCATTGCTTACTTTATACATCAAATATGTCATCTGCTTAGTTTAGACATGTTTTGTGTGAACGCCATCTGTTTAGTTTCTTAATCGTATATGTGAATCATGCAATGCCATCTTGTTTAGCCAGGCATCATATATGTGAATTTTGCAATGCCACCCTGGTCAGCCAGTCATCTTATATGTGAATTATATCATGCCATCATTTTTTTATTACATATTAAATTTGTCAACAATTTTAGTACATTCAATTACTCTTCCTGTGCATCAGCCATTCGACACGGTCATGGAAAAATCTAGAGTGGAAACAAGGTCTTTAGGGCAGACAATGCTATCTAACGAAGCGCATGTCTTGCTGGTTACGGATAGCTCCTCAGAGGAGGATTCAGAGACAGATGACCAGTCCTATTCCCCCCAGCCCCGAGGTGCATGCTCTAACTTGGCAGGGTTATATTGCTCATATCGCGCATATGGTGTCTTGCATTGGCATGTCATTTGCCTAGTTTAGACATGCTTTGTGTGAATGCCACCTGTTTAGTGTCTAATTACCATGTATGTGAATTTTGCAATGTCATCTTGTTGCAAGACATTATATCTGTGAATTATGCAATGCTATCCTGTTACAAGGCATTATGTATGTGAATTATGCAATGACATGCTGTTTAGCCAAGCGTCATATATGTGAATTATACCATGAAGTCCTTTTTTGTATTACTCATTGCATTTGTCGACAATGTTTGTATAGTCAACTGCTCTTCCTGTGCATTAGCTATTTGAATTGGTGACGGAGAAATCTGGAGTGAAAACAAGGTCTTCAGAGCAGACAATGCTACCTGCTGAAACAGATATCTTGCTGGTTAGAGATAGCTCCTCAGAGGAGGATTCAGAGGCAGATGACCAGTCCTATTATCCCCCTGAGGTGTATGCTCAAACTTGGCAGGGTTATATTACTCATATCATGCATATGTTGTCTTGCAATGCTTAGTTTTTACATCATATACACAATATTGAATGTCATCTCCTTAGTTCACACATCATATATGCGATTGCCCTCTGCTCACTTGCTTAGTATATAAATCATATACTTGAATTATACCATGCCATGATGTTTACATAGACATCATGTATCTGAATTATGGCATGCCAACCCATTTTCTAAAGACATAATATAGTTATATCATCTCATCCTGTTTACATAGTCATCATATTTTGAAGTATGTCATTCTATCATGTTTAGTTAACCATCATACATGTGAAATTGTGTCATGCTATCCTGTTTAAAAAGCCATCATATATGTGAAATTATGTCATGCTATTCTGTTTGGTTAGACAACATAAATGTGAATTATTTCATGCCCTGTTTTCTTCCCTACTATCCATTGCACCTGTCTATCTCACAATGTGAGTACATTCAATTACTTTTCTTGTTTATCAGCCATTTAAATTGGAGGGGGTGATGGCAATATCTGCGGGAGTAAAAACATGGTCTTCAGAACAGATCGTGCTACCTGTCGATGCAGATAGAACCACGGTTGTACTTGCCCAAGAACCTGCCCCACCACACATAACCCAGACTCATGCAGATTGTACCCCTAACCAGTTGGACAGAGAACCAGTTACACCCCTTCTAAACCCAGCAGATAGTAACCCAGTTCCAGTTGACACAACACCATCTCCACCACAGAGCACCCAAACACGAGCAGTTAGTAAGGCAACTGCAGTGCCCAAAGCATGAGGACCACCAGTCCGAACCCCAAGTCAACGCTTAAAGCAGAACAAGAATTGCTCTCAGGTCAGGTTCTGTAGCGATGGTTCATACTCCTTTGCTCTCGCATCACTGTATTTGCTCATACCAACTAATTTCAAATTTGAAGGATGCAACTGAAACTCCAATGGCGCAACAGGTATGTTTTAAACATGTTTCTTTAATGTGTTTGCTGTTGTAACTTGCTCTATGTTGATTTGAGTTTCAATTGAATAAACAGTTATGTTCTCATGCCATGCACATTACAAGTGTTGTTATTGTTGTGTAGTTTCCCATAGTTATATTCTGTCTATGCTGCTTTGTCTTAAATAGATATGATTTGAATTGTCTCTATCTTGATTTGGCAACATAACCTAGAATGATATAGACCATACAGTGACCATACTACATAGATATATGTTTGTTTCATGCAGTTATCCTATCGACCTTACTACTGAACTGGTTTACCAAAATGAGTTTTCATATACAACATGGTAAACCTGTGATGTCTCTGTTTGTTTCCCTTTTAGAATGCGGATAAAATATCGGAGAAGAGTACCCCGTTATGCAATGGTAAAGGAAGTAATGCAGATAAGGTTCAAGATAGTGAGACATCCCTATTGGTCTCCAAGAAAGCTGATAAAACTATATTGAAGACACTGAGACAACCCCAAAGTCCTTTCTTGATGTAGTGTTTGAGTTACTGGCCAGTACTGCTGACACCAGCTCTTCGAACTCGCTGCCTGAATCAATTTGGCTTCTTGAGTCTCAACTTCAAGTTGAAAGACATCGATCAGATGTTCTGCGATAGGAAGATGAAGGACTGAGGAAGTCCATGCAGAATTCAGATGCATACTTTCTGGTGCAACAGCAAGCGCTGAAGGATTTAAGCGCCAAACAAGAGAAAGTTAATAAGCTTGCTAAGCATCTTGCGAGCATTATGGGTACCCAGGATATTGTTTCTTGAGCTCTTCTGAAGTGGTTTCAGTTCTGGACTTGTTTTACTGTGGCGTTTATTTGCACTGGTCGCCAACTTTGACAACCAGTGTATGTGATATGCTACTTTGTTCCCTCTATTTGCACTGGTGGCGAACTTTGATGCCTAGTGGATGTGATATGGTTAATAGCCGTGATAGCCTAGCATAAGTTGCTTGCTTAGTTATTTCCCTGTTGTCTTGTTTATTTGTTTGCTTGTAGTCAGTGCAGTTCTTTTTCCGTGGTTTGCTAGTGGCCGAAATAACCTATTTTTTAAAACTAGGCCATAATAACCATGGGCTACATATTTACTATAGTGAGCATGGGCCTCCTAAGGGTCGTAGAAACAATGGGCCTTCTACTGGCCGTAGAAACAATGGGCCTTCTACGGGCCGTAGCATCAATGGGCCTTCTACGGGGCGTAGCATCAATGGGCCTTCTACAGGCCGTATGATCGATTGGACAAACATGGGCCAAAACCGACTGCATTATGGGTCGTAAACAAACAAGAGTTGGAATCATACGTCCATGGGCCCACCATAACGGGCCGTCGTTAATTGGCCGTATTCGTTGACGCTATGAAAACAACCCAGCGGATTAACAGGCCGACTGTAACCACGGGCTGAATTTGGCCCACAAGCAGAAAAGGCCAGTAATGGGCCGTAAGTGACCGAATGCTGGAAATGAGCCCAAGAATAAATGGGCCCCGAGAAGGCCGAAAGATAACACGGGCTGGAAACGGCCCAATGGAAGAATGGGTCGTTTATGGGTATAAAGCGATACACTGTTCATTACGGGCCAGTTTCACCACGGGCAGTTAATGGGCCAAGAGTTACAAGGGGCCTCATATGGGCCGAAAGACGTCATGGGCCATACGTCGGCCGGAAGTTACAACGGGATGGAATCATATTGGACTGCCCAGATGACGCTACTGGGCCTAATTCGGATAGGCCATAACGGGTCCTGAGTTAGCGGGCTGTAAATGGGCTATATGTGAACAGGCCGTTAATAGGCTTTCTGTGGGCCTGCCAGCTGCCTTTTGACCAAGTCAAACGGGCCGGCCTTTTCACGGGAATGGGCCTCTGTTGGGCCATGCCACATGTTGATGTAGCATAGGCGCCTTCGGTCCAATGAGTGGATGACATCTGTCCCAACGGTGAGCTGACACGCGTTTCCTCCAGCCAATGATGATTTGACACGTGGAAAATCCCCATTGGTCAGGGCTGTTAACGGGTTATCGGATCCAAACTGGAATCCGATAGCTTAACGGCGACCCATTACGGTGGATGCCACGTGTCGGTCGCCCTTGACGAAAGCACTTCCATGACACGCCATTTATCATCAAGGAAGTGGACACTTCTGTGATGATAATTTTCGTATTGTCATGGAACACTTCTACGACAACACAGGTATGACTATCTTGATTCTGTCATAACATCGTCATGGATGTACATGCATTGAAGAAAATGTGACCTACTGTGACAAACACATATCATCATGGAAGTGTATTTTTTTGTAGTGTATCTTGCAAGTTGTAGACATCTATTACGAGTTATGATCCGCATACCCCAAGGTGACAATACTTGGGATTGTTTCCGGTGATTACCGTAGTTTGAGGAGTTCATGTATTCACAAAGTGCTAATGCTTTGGTCCGGTTCTCTATTAAAAGGAGGCCTTAATATCCCGTAGTTTACATTAGGACCCCGCTGCCACGGGAGGGTAGGACAAAAGATGTCATGCAAGTTCTTTTCCATAAGCACGTATGACTATATTCGGAATACATGCCTACATTATATTGATGAATTGGAGCTAGTTCTGTGTCACCCTAGGTTATAACTATTGCATGATGAATGTCGTCCGACATAATTATCCATCATTGATCCATTGCCTACGAGCTTTTCACATATTAATCTTTGCTCAGTTACTTTGTCGCTGCCACTGTTACAATTGTTACAAAACTGCTACTGTTACTTTTGCCATCATTACTGTTACTTCCATGCTACTTTGCTACTAAATACTTTGCTATAGATATTAAGTCTTACAGGTGTGGTTGCATTGACAACTCCGCTGCTAATACTTGAGAATGTTCTTTGGCTCCCATTGTGTAGAATCAATAAATTTGGGTGAATACTCTACCCTCGAAAACTGTTGCGATCCCCTATACTTGTGGGTTATCAAGGCCTTTTTCTGGCGCCGTTGCCGGGGAGCATAGCTCTATTTTTTGAGTCACTTGGGATTTATATATGTTGATCACTATGAAGAAACTAAGTGATCCAAGAACCAAGATCAATCCCTCTACTACAAGGGGAGGTAGAGAATTGCCATTTAGCTCTGCACTTGATTCACCTTCTATTTTGAGTAAACTTGCGACACCTACACCTGCTATTGATTCTGATATGTCGAATGTTATTGATGATGCTACTTATGCTATGACTGATGCTTATGATGCTACTACTTTGCTTGATAAAACTGTGCCACTGGGTGAATTACTTCATGAACACCTTGCTACAGTTAGAACTATTGATTATGCTGAAGATGATGATATTTCTGAAACTAATGAAATCATTGAGACTAGAAACTATGAGACACCTGTTATACCTAGCTCTCCTAGATATGAATTGCCTGTTATACCTGAGGGTTATGTTATGTATGGAGAGGTAGCTAGGGACTTTCTTGCTTGTAAGGATAGAGATGATCTTAAGAAATTATTATGCAAGTGGAAAGAAAAGTGTTTGGATGCTAGAATGCAATATGATCCTAAGTTTGCTACTTCACCTATCTTTGTTACTGATAAGTATTATGAATTCTCTGTCGATCCTGGGTTGATTACTTGGGTTGAATCTGATCCTTTTCATGGATATGAGTCTGAAATGTTGTGGCACATCTTACTAAATTGAATGATATAGCCACCCTATTTGCTCATGACGAAAAAATTCGCTATTACTCTATTCTTAAATTGTTTCCTTTCTTGTTAAAGGGTGATGCTAAGTTATGGTTTAATTCTCTTGCTCCTTGTTGTGTGCGTAGTCCCCAGGATATGATTTACTACTTCTCTGAAAAATATTTCCCTCCTCATAAGAAACAAGCTGCTTTAGATGAAATATTTAACTTTGTGCAAATTGAAGAAGAGAGTCTCCCACAAGCTTGGGGAGGCTTCTCCAATTACTTAATGCTTTGCCTGATCATCCTCTGAAGAAAAATGAAATACTTGATTTCTTTTATAATGGACTAACCAATGCTTCTAGGGACCACCTAGATAGTTGTGCTGGTTGCGTTTTCAGGGGATGAACTGTTGAGCAAGCTGAATTGCTATTGAATAATATATTGAGTAATGATAATGATTGGACACTTCCTGAACCAACTCCTAAGCCAACTCCGAAGGAAAGAGGTATTCTATTTCTCCGTCTTGAAGATATGTAAGAGGCAAAGAAATCTATGAAAGAAAAGGTATTAAGGCTGAAGATGTTAAGAATTTACCACCTATTGAAGAAATACATGGTCTTTATAACCCGACATAGGTAGTAGAGGTAAATTCTCTCTATAGATTTTATGAAGGTGATATTCCTCATAATAAGCCTGCTAGTCAATGCTTGGATGAGTTTGATAATTTTATTGTTAAACAAGAAGACTTCAATGCTTATGTTAGTAGACAATTGAAATGTAATGCTTACATGCTTGACTGCTTGGGTGATCATATGAGTAGAACTGTTAGTGATCTTAAGATTATTGGTAGGCATGCTTCCATGGTTAAAACTCAAGTAGAACAAGTACTTAAGGCACATGATGATTTGCTCAATAAGTTGAATAGTAAGAACAATGATAATGCTGTTAGGGTTATGACTAGAGGTGGTAAAATGACCCAAGAACCTTTGTATCCTGAGGGCCATCGTAAGAGTATTGAGCAAGATTCCCAGAGAATTAATACCGATGCACCTAGTCCCAATAATAAAAGGAAACTATGTTAAAACTGATTTATGTGATCTTGGAGCCGGTGTTAGTGTTATGCCTTTCTCTTTGTGTCATAGACTTGAATTGAATAAGTTGACACCTACTGAAATCTCTTTGCAAACGGTTGATAAATCAACTGCTATACCCATCGGTATTTGTGAGGATGTGCCTGTTGTGGATCAAAGTGTTACTATTTTAACGGACTTTGTTATTCTTGATATTCCCGAGGACGAAAGTATGCCGATCATCCTTGGTAGGCCCTTCTTGAATATTGCAGGGGCTGTTATTGACTGCAATAAGGGCAATGTCACTTATCATGTTAATGGTAACGAGCATACGCTACACTTTCCGAAGAAACAGGCTCAAGTTCATAGTATCAATTCTATTGGAAAAAAATCAATGATTATTATTGGAGGTTTTGAATTCCCTCTTCCTATTGTCAAAAAGAAATATGATATTCTTATTGTTGGGGACATGCATATCCCCGTTGAGGTAACCTAGTGTTATTCGAAAATTCTCCGGTTTCATGTTATTCGAAAGAGGTTTGTTAATAAGACTTGATCAACCTTGTTAATGCATTCCTTTTGATGAGCATGAGATGGATGAATTTAGAAAGCACAACTTTCTGTACCCACTTTTTACATTATGTTATTTAGGATAAATGAAGCAAAAATAGTATTATCTATCTATTTTCTGATTTATCCATGCAATAAAAAATGTCCCGAAAATAAAAGTTCTCTAAATGTCCTAAAAATTTAGTAAGATTTTTATAGAATATTTTAGAATTTTAGGTACTGAGAACACACCAGGGGGGCGCACTAGTGGGCCACAAGCCCAGGGGGCGTGCCCACCCCCCTGGGGGTGCCCTGGTGCCTTGTGGGTCCCATGTGGGTCCCCCTCACTTATTCCAGCACCCATCCACTTCGTCTTCCTCCAGAAAAAAAATCATCCCGTTGCTCAAACCCGTGTTCTTGCTCATCTTGCTGCCATTTTCGATCTCCTTGTGCAAAGCTCCAATTGCAAAACTATTTTGGGGGATTGTTCTTCAGTATGTGACTCCTCCAATGGTCCAATTAGTTTTTGTCCTAGTGCTTTATTTATTGCAAATTTTTACTGCTGTGATGACCTTGTTCTTGAGCTTGCATGTCAAATTTATATGGTCCAAAGTAGTTTTGATGCATGATATAGCCTCTAGGAACTTGTGGGAGTAGTTGCTATCAATCTTGTTGAGTTTGGTTCACTTTTATTTTGAGTCACTAAAACTTTCAGAGGAAATGTTTAGGAGATTGTTGAGAGGCTGTTCGAGCCGGGGCTCTAAAGGAAATGAAAATGAAGAGAAGAAGAAGCCCAAGTATAATCTTCCTCGCACCGCGGAGGTTCGGCCGTGTGAATGGCCAAGTGATGCATTCTTAGGTGCTGCCAGAATTCATGACGATTTTTATTATTTGGTGGAGAATGCTGGCATCACCGACTTCCTCCGAGATGAGTGTGCTCAATACCTCTTACTCACTAATACCTTCGTGCAGAATTTTCACTTTCATTACCTTATGAGGACAATGTCAGTGAACCACGTCCTAGAGATGTGAAAGATTTTATTGATAAAATTACCATAGGGGAAGAGAGAGGGGTGTCGGAAGCAAGAGTCGCTAGTTTACATTTTTCCTGTCTTACGCTATTACTCGTTATTTGCGGGGAGATGTTTGATTGGTCGTAGGGAGAGTGGAGGCCCTAATGCTCCTGACCTTGCCATTTTGTGCCATGCTTTATATCATGATAGACCTTTTAGTTTGGGCGCTATTGTTGCTCGACGGTTGAGTTTAAACCGTTCGAAGGGTCCTGTTTTTGGAGGTGTCTATGCCTCTCGCCTTGCTAAACATTTTGAGATCCCCATCAGGCTTGATGAAAAGGAAGAAATGTTGTTACCCACTAAGTATTTAGACTATGAAAGTATGGTAGCACATGATTTTATTTCCAAAGATGATGACAAGCGGCTCATCTATAACTTAGTGTTTCAGGGTACCTATCAGATTATTACTTTGCCTGCACCTACTTTGTTCAATATTCGTTCAGGTAGGTACATTGCTATGCCCGATGACATTTATGCATACTGGGAGCGGATACGATCCCCAATTCTGAGCCAGAACCATCACCTGATCCGTATGAGGAGTCTGTTTATCAGTGGGAGCCACATGAGCTCGTTAACCCGTGGAACCCTCAGGATCCTCCTCAGTACCAAGGAGAGGGCTACTTTGATCTGTGGGAATAGACCAACTTAGGCCTAAGCTTGGGGGAGTATGTATTTCTCACCGACATTACATTCATGTATACACATTCATTCCAGTTGTCGGTGTTCATACTTTTTCATTATTTTATCTATGCTAGTTTATTTCTTTTTCTCGCTTTCTTCTTGTGTGTTTGAAAAAACTTTGAGAAAATACAAAAATAGTTGTAGTTTCCTTTTAGTGTACTTTTCCATGTTCAGTTAGCTGTAGTATTAAAAGAAAAAACAAAACGATTTCTCGTTCTTCTTTTTCTTGTTGGGAGCTTTCCCGTGTAAATAGTTTTTCTCGTTCTTGTTTTACTTTGTTTAGAAAAACAAAAACTCCAAAAACATCTTAGTGTGTTTCTTTGAAATTCTTTTTCCTTTCTTTGGGTCGAGAGGAGAAGACCACGATGAAAATGTTGAGTGGCTCTCATTTGATATAAATGTTTGCAGATTCTAGCTTAGTCCAATGCACGTTCACTATTACTATTATTCACACCGTTCGGTCATGCAAGTGAAAGGCAACAATGACGATATGTGATGAAATGATTGAGATGAGAAGAAGCTGGTATGAAAACCTATTTTTTTGTAAATATGATTAGTTCATCATTCTTGATTCAACCCATTATGAATGAAACATGTTTGCAATGACAATTAGAGATTATAGTTACTCATTCCATGCTTAATTAGCTAGGAGTTTATAATGGTTTACCTTGCGTGCCAACATGAAAATTAAAATGGTTGTGATGTAGTATGATAGGATGGTATCCTCCTATGAATGATTCAAGTGGCTTGACTTGGCACATGTTCACGCATGTAGTTGAAACAAAATCAAGATAGCCTCCACGATATTTATGTTCATGGTGATTTATATCCTACTCATACTTGCACTCAATGTGGGTAAATCTCAATGCATGTTTATGACTATTGTCGCTCTCTAGTTGGTCGCTCCTCAATCTTTTGCTAGCCTTCACTTATATTAAGTGGGAATACTGCTTGTGCATCCACTTCCATAAACCCAAAGCTGTTCCATATGAGTCCACCATACCTAACTATATGCGGTATTTACCTGCCGTTCCAAGTAAATTTGCATGTGCCAAACTCTAAACCTTCAAATAATAATCTGTTTTGTATGCCCGAATCGCTCATGTAGCGATCGGGGGCTGTCAGTATCTTCCATGCTAGGTGGGTTATTCTCACGATGAGTGTTGATTCACTTGTCATTCACGAGAAAGTGGCTGGTATTTGGGATGCCCGGTTCCATTCTCAAATCAAATCAAAATAACTTCAAACAAAACTCCCCCAGGACGGTTGTTTGTATGGGCGGTACCCGTTGTTTCGGACCAGCCGTGGAATGTGCTTGTTGGTGGAGGGGGGTAAAAATTTTACCATTCTATTTGGGAACCACCTATAATGTATGTAGCATGGAAGACACCGAGATCTCTTGGTTGTTATGTTGACAATGAAAGCATATCGCTCAACATTATATTTATCTCTGTTTCAAAAAGCTCGAGCACTGGCACCTCTGCAAATCCCTGCTTCCCGCTGCGAAGGACCTTTTACTTTTATTGCTGAGTCATCATCCTCTTATAAAAAGCATCATTTAGAGAGCACCACTAGCATTTATATGCGTTGTTATTAATTGATATTGAGTATAACTATGACTAGATCTCTTTTACCATGAATTACAATGCCTAGTTAGTCCTTGATCTTCAGGGGTGCTCCGCATTTATGTTTTGCGGTCTCGGAAAGGGCTAGCGAGATACCATTTTGTTATATCATATCATGATTGTTTTGAAAAAGTGTTGCCATCCAAGATTTATTATTACTACTCGCTAGTTGATTATGCCATTGATATGAGTAAATGTGAGACCTAAATGTTATTGTGAATATGGTTAGTTTATAATCTTTGCTGAAAATCTGAGTGCTGGCTATACATATTTGCAACAACAAGATCAAACAGAGTTTGTAAAAGTTTTTTCTTTATCACTTTCAGTTTGTCAACTGAATTGCTTGAGGACAAGCAATGGGTTAAGCTTGGGGGAGTTGATTCTTCTCCATCGTATCTACTTTTCCAAACTCTTTTGCCCTAGTTTTGGACTCTAATTTGCATGATTTGAATGAAACTAACCCGGACTGATGTTGTTTTCAGCAGAATTGCCTTGGTGTTATTTTTGTGCAGAAATAAAAGTTCTCGGAATGACCTGAAAACCCATGTAGAATATTTCTGGAATAAATAAAAAATACTAGCGAAAGAATCAACCGGAGGGGCCCCACCAGGAGTCCACAAGGGTGGGGGCGCGCCCTACCCCCTGGGCGCCCCTAGCTTGTGGGTGCCCGGGAGACCTCCCGACCTCAACTCCAACTCCATATAACCCTATTCGGAGAGAAAAGAATCAAGGAGAAGAGTTCATCATGTTTTACTATACGGAGCCACTACCACCTCATGTTCTTCCTCGGGAGGGCACATCTGGAGCCTGTTTTGGGCTCCGAAGAGGGGAAATCGACGCCGTCGTCATCATCAACCATTCTCCACCACCAATTTCATGATACTCACCGCCGCGCGTGAGTAATTCCATCGTAGGCTTGCTGGACGGTGATGGGTTGGATGAGATTTATCATGTAATCGAGTTAGTTTTGTCAGGGTTTGATCCCTAGTATCCACTATGTTCTGAGATTGATGTTGCTATGACTTTTCTATGCTTAATGCTTGTCACTAGGGCCCGAGCGCCATGATTTCAGATCTGAACCTATTATGTTTTCATGAATATATATGTGTTCTTGATCCTATCTTGCAAGTTGTAGACACCTATTATGAGTTAGGATCCGCATACCCCAAGGTGACAATAATTGGGATTGTTTCCGGTGATTACCGTAGTTTGAGGAGTTCATGTATTCACTAAGTGCTAATGCTTTGGTCTGGTTCTCTATTAAAAGGAGGCCATAATATCCCTTAGTTTCCATTAGGACCCCGCTGCCACGGGAGGGTAGGACAAAAGATGTCATGCAAGTTCTTTTCCATAAGCACGTATGACTATATTCGGAATACATGCCTACATTATATTGATGAATTGGAGCTAGTTCTGTGTCACCCTAGGTTATAACTGTTGCATGATGAATGCCATCCGACATAATTATCCATCATTGATCCATTGCCTATGAGCTTTTCACATATTGATCTTTGCTCAGTTACTTTGTCGCTGCCACTGTTACAATTGCTACAAAACTACTACAGTTACTTTCGCCATCGTTACCGTTACTTCCATACTACTTTGCTACTAAATACTTTGTTGCAGATATTAAGTCTTTCAGGTGTGGTTGAATTTACAACTCAACTGCTAATACTTGAGAATATTATTTGGCTCCCCTTATGTCGAATCAATAAATTTGGGTTGAATACTCTACCCTCGAAAATTGTTGCAATCCCCTATACTTGTGGGTTATCAGCCTTGTTCACCTGTATTTGCTTGTTAGGTTGGTTGCAATGAGCATTTCTCCAGTTTTCAAGCATATGCCCTGTTTATTTGTATTTGCTTGTTAGGTTGGTTGAAGTGAGACTGTCCAGTTTTCAGTTTCTATATTTGGTTGTTATACTGATCATTTATGCCTTGTTTATTTCAGTCATTCACAATGTGATGTTCATTTTGCGCAAGTCAGAATTGTGTCGGTCGATTTCATCAATACTAGTTTGAACGGCTATATTTGGTTCTAGTTTTACCTGGTGTAGTTAACACATATCCTTTATTTCAGCTTTACACATTTATCCAGTGTGATGTCTAAGCATGAGCTATGCACTACAGGAATCAGCTACTTTGCCGTCTGCCGCGGACGGCAAAAGGCTCCGGCAAAGTAGGCAGCGGTAAGGAGCTTCTTCGCCGTCTGCTTTTTGAAGCGGACGGCAAAGGGGCCTTTGCTATCAGCGACTGATGGCAAAGAAAGCCGACGGCAATAAATGCGCTGTTAGGCCGTTAGGCGGCTAACGACAGCCTTTGCCGTCCGCCGCTTACGGCAAAGAGCATCCGGCCTTTGCCGTCCGCCGTTGTAGGCAAACTGACCAAATGGGTCAGCTCCCAGGGAGCACAGGTGGCCGCCGCGTGGCTTCTTTGCCGTCCGCGGCAGACGGCAAAGGAGCCTTTGCCATCAGCGGCTGACGGCAAAGGTGCCTCTTTTTTCTGTTTTTTAAATCCAGCAATTTTCACAGCAAATATATGACATATATATATATATATATATTTCACAGGGCTATTTAACAGCAAACATATGACATATCCAGCACATAAGTTTCATCGTGCATACATATATAGTTCCATCCATTCATACATAGCAAGTTGCACATACACATTGTTCCATCCATACATATTACAATGCAAAGTTTCATCAAGATAGCAAGTTCCATCATAGCAAGCTAGAAGAATACTAGAGGAGAATGAAAGAAAAAACATGCACTCCATCATAGCAAGCTAGCTTCCGTGAAGTGAATGAAATCTGCAAAATGGCAAATAAGAAAGTTATAAAAAGGTGACTAGAAGAAGAAGTATATGCCATTTATGAGCTAACTTAGGTGAAATGGATCATTTATGAGCTAACTTAGTTGAAATGGATCGTTTATGAGCTAACCTAGGTGAAATAGATCGTTTATGAGCTAACTTAGGTATAATGCATCATTTTAGAGCTAACCTAGGTAAGATGGGTCATTTTGGAGCTAACCTAGGTGAAATTGATCGTTTTTGAGCTAAGTTAGGTGAAATGGATCGTTTATGAGCTAACCTAGGTGAAATAGATCATTTATGAGCTAACTTAGGTAAAATGCATCATTTTAGAGCTAACCAAGGTGTGATGGGTCATTTTGGAGCTAAACTAGGTAAAATGGATCGTTTGTCAGCTAACCTTGCTGAAATGGATCGTTTATGAGCTAATCTAGGTAAAATGGGTCATTTTAGAGCTAACTTGGGTAAAATGCATCATTTTGGAGCTAACCTAGGTAAGATGGGTCATTTTGGAGCTAACCTAGGTAAAATGGGTCATTTTAGAGCTAACATAGGTAAAATGGATGATTTTGGAGCTAGTCTAGGTAAAATGGGTCATTTTAGAGCTAACTTGGGTAAAATGGATCATTTATGAGCTAACTAAGGTAGAATGGGTCATGTTAGAGCTAACTTAGGTAAAATGGATTGTTTATGAGCTAACTAAGCTAATTATGCCATTTTTGACATAAGTAAGCTAAGTACATGTCATTATTGAGCAAACCTAGTGAACTAAGCATATTAGAGCTAACTTAAGTCATTTTGGAGGAAACAAAGCTAAGTATAGATCGTTTTAGAGCTAATTTAGGTAAAATGGATGGTTTTTTAGGTCAGTAAGCTTATTAAGTCATTTTGGAGGAAAAGAAGCTAACTCTAGGTCATTGTGGTAAGCATATTGGAGGAAATAAGGCTAAGTCTAGGTCTTTATGCATTTGTTACGCAAAACACTAGAGAAACTTACCATGATCATGGAGGTGTAGGAGCGGGTTGGCTCGTGCCGGTAGCTGGAGAAGGATCGTGCGATGCTTGTCTGGAGTTACGCTGCACAAAAGATCATTTCCAATGTCTCGTTAGCATGATGACACTCAAATGTTAAGACTAGCAAGTAATGTCCATTCAAATTAAACTCACCGTGGTCCCAGGAGCAATCACTGGCATCGGCAGAGCGGTCTGACCGGTCTTCTCGCACACAGCCTGCACATTTGGTTTGATGACTCAGTCATACTAGTTAGTAATGAGACAAACACTACATGAATGTTTTGGCTAATCTGCAGAAGAAACTTACCACAAGGAGCTCGTACATGGCCCTTGCCTGCATGTCATTCCGTGCCCTCTCCTCCTCCAACATCGTTGTCGTCCTCTCCTCCAACTCCTGCTGCCTCTCCGCCGCCTCCACCAGAAGTTTCTCCGTTCTATCTCTCTCACTCTATATAGCAGCCTGCAACACCACTCCTCGTTACCATTTGTAATCATTGATGGAAGCTGTGACGCCCTCGATTCAATCGTACACTAATCATACACGCAAATGTGTACGAACAAGATCAATGACTCACGGGGAGATATCACAACACAACTCTAGACACAAATTAAAATAATACAAGCTTTATATTACAAGCCAGGGGCCTCGAGGGCTCGAATACATAAGCTCGAATACACAAGAGTCAGCGGAAGCAACAATATCTGAGTACAGACATAAGTTAGACAAGTTTGCCTTAAGAAGGCTAGCACAAAGCAACACGATCGAAGAGGCAAGGCCTCCTGCCTGGGAGCCTCCTAACTACTCCTGGTCGTTGTCGGTCTCCACGTAGTAGTAGGCATCGGCGGTGGCATCTGGCTCCTGGGCTCCGACATCTGGTTGCATCAACCGGAAAGAAGAAGAAAGGGGCAAAGGGGGAGCAAAGCAACCGTGAGTACTCATCCAAAGTACTCGGAAGCAAGGATCTACACTACATATGCAACATTATCAAAGGAAGGTTGTATATGTGGACTGGGCTGCAGAAATGCCAGAATAGAGAGAAGGCCTAGTCCTATCGAAGACTAGCATCTTCTAGAAACCACCATCTTGCAGAAACAGGAGGGAGTAGAGTAGCATAACTAAAGTAGTAGTAGTGTTATCAACCTCGGCTAGAGATCCTTTCTCGACTCCCTGCGAGAAAGCAATCCCAGAGCCATACTATCTAGTTATCATCACAATCCATTACTCATCACAAGTATCCAGTTCTAGTTGTATCGATCGGGATACAACTCCAAGTGTCCGTTACCGTAGGACAGGCTATCGATAGATGTTTTCTTCCCTGTAGGGGTGCACCAACTTACCCACCACGCTCGATTAACTCCGGCCGGACACACTTTCCTGGGTCATGCCCGGCCTCAGCCAAACAATACGCCGCAACCCGACCTAGGCTTAATAGAGAGGTCAAGCACGCCGGACTAAACCTATGCCCCCAGCGGTCATGGGCCATCGCCCCGGGAACTCCTGCATGTTGCGTGGGCGGCCGGTGAGCAGACCTAGCTACCTCCTTAAAAAAGGCGGGAGCTTACCAGTCCAACCCGGCGCGCGCCGCTCAGTCGCATGACGTCTATTAAGCTTCGGCTGATGCATATGACGCAGAACGCCCATACTATGCCCACGTGATGGTTAGTGCTATCAGGCCAGAGGCCCCTCGGATCAAATATCCAAATCGTAGTGGATTAGGAACACGCGGTAACAAGCAGAGACTCACGAAAGATGTGATCCCGTTGCCCCGTCTCGAGGACTTGCGGCAAGGGCTAGGAATGCCCGACCATGCCTCGTAATTATCTCGCAGACACCCTCCAGGTCAACCCGACTCCACATCACTCGCAATTAAGCTCGCGCGGGTACCCCTAAGGGCCGACCCGTGTTTAGTAACATGGTTCAGTGTAAAGTCATAGTAACCATAGTAACCATAGTAACTGTGTGTCTAATACCAAGGGGAAAACCTGAGGAATCACCCTTGACGGATTCCACTCGATGTAATCATCAAGGTGAACGTAAGAGGAACCACCCCCGAGGTTCACACTTGAGGGGTTTCACGACAGAGTCGTATCGGAAGTGGTTAAGGCGGAATCACCCACGATGACCATGACCGAATAGCTACACTACAGGGTTAACATCAGAAGTGTTGTAGAGGTCTCACCCTCGGCACTCGATAGTAACCCAGTAGTGTCGAGCAACTAAGGGGAAAGTGATGTGCGGTGTCAGGGCCTGGTCTTCGATCCCGTTGATCGGGTATTCAATGATGAAGCAGGGGCAACAAGGACAAGGTGGGGGTCACTGATGGATCACTAACCAACCTATACTAAGCAGTTTAGGATAAGCAGGTAGGTAACAATGAGCAGGTTACAAAAGCAGGCTATGTCAGAATAGGAGCAAACAATAACACTAGCAAAATCTAATGCAAGCATGAGAGAATGGAGTGGGCGATATCGGGATGATCAAAGGGGGGCTTGCCTGGAAGCTCCGATGAAAGGAAGAAGGGTCGTCGTCGACGTAGTCGATCACAGGGGCAGCACCAGTCCCGGGGTCTACCGGAGAGAAGAGGGGGAAGAAACAGTAAATATAAAGCAAACATAGCATCACAAAGCATAACATGGCAATATGCTGTGCCGAGTGTGACCTAACGTATGGCTACACGATATAGGTGAAGGGGGAATTCAACCGGGAATGTTTTCCCGGTTCCGGACCTGTGTCAGACAGATGACTCGAGGGGGAAAGTTCCATGTTCAGATAGTTAGAGGCATCTGGCAGGTAAACAGACCGCGCGATCGGATTCGTCTCGTCGTTCTGAGCAACTTTCATGTACAAAGTTTTTCGATCCGAGCTACAATTTATTTTATATGAATTTTTAAAGTTTTAAATAGTTATTTGGAAATAACAGATTTAAATAAATGGAAAAAGGGTTATGACATCAGCATGATGTCAGCAGTCAACATGGCTGTTGACTGGGTCAAGCTTATAGGTGGGTCCTGCTGTCATTGACACAACTTAGTTAACAGTTTTTATTAACAAATTAACTATTTATAAAAAACATTTTATTAGAGTGGGGGCCACATGTCATAGTCAACAATTTTTAACTAGTGGTTTAATTCAACAGGAGGTTGATTAAGTGGTGGGGGACCCACCTGACAATGTCCAATTAGGTTAATTAACTATGCAGTCTTAATTAAACAAAAGTAATTACGGGTGGGGGCCATTGTCAGTGGCACGAGCCGGCCACCGCGCCGTGCACGCGTGCTTGCACACGGCAAAGGGCAAGACCGTGGCCGGAGCTAGCAGTTCAGGGGAGGTGCGGCCAGTGCCGGGGAGGGGTAGCCACGGCGGACGACGGAGGGCATCGCGCGGCACAGCGAGGACGGCTTGGGGCGCGCATGGGCGGCCGTGAGCGCGGGCACGGGCAGTCAGCCGTGCGCGGCGCGCGAGCGGGGCTGCTGCCGGAGCGCAGCCCGCGACGAGGGCGATGCGCGGTCGGGCACGGAGCGGGCTGCGGTGACGTCCGGGTGCAGGGAAGAGAGGAAAAGGGGTCCTCAGCCCCGTTGAAGGCGTACGGGGCGGCGAGGCTCCACGATGACCGTCTATGGAGAGGCGGGACGGGGTCGAGGAGGCGGTCCGGCAGGGTCCGACGACGGCGCAAGGCGGCGGCGATGTCGACAGCGTCGAGTAGGCGTCTGGCCACGAAGGAGAGGGGACGAGGCCACGAGGAGGACGACAACGAGGTGGCGGGGCGACGTCGGGGCGAGGTGGCGCCGGTGATCCGGCGACGGCGCACAGCTGCGGGGGCGAGGGGGTTCGGGGGCGACGGGATCGGGGCGGCGAGCGATCGGGCACTCCCGATCCAGATCGCGTGTGGGGGGGGAGTGGGGATCGTGTGGCGGGGTTTAGGGTTTCGGTGCCCCCTGGAGGGGATTATTGGCCTGAGGCTGGGTCGGCCTGGTGCATGTGGGCCGAGGCCCAAAGGGGACACGGGGCTTTGTCTCTCTCTTCTCTGACTTTCCCCTTTTTCTTTTCTTTTTGTTTTCTTTTATTTGCTCTGTTTTGCATTTTTCTTTTAGTACCAAATGAGTTTTGTTTTTTAACAAAACTTGGCACATAAAGCTAACACCATACCTTGAGATGGAACAAAAAGTTTGGGGTCAAAAGGAGTTGCCTAATCAATTTTAGAAATTGAAAAGGCCAATATAAATGCTGCTGGAGCACTGAATTAATTCCCATGGGCATTTTGGGAATCCAGAAGAGGTTGGTTTCAACAGGACAGTGGTCAGGGAAATTTATAGGATAAGGTGAGCATTTTAGTTTTACTGTTCAAAGAAAATAATTTATTTGACTTATTTTAAAATTGAAAGAGGCTTTGATTTTTGGACCAGTGGCAAGCTGCATAGTAATCACGATGACATGGCCACCATTAGGGGGAGATTACAGTAGCATGATTCTTGGGGTGTTACAAATCTCCTCCACTACAAGAAATCTCGTCCCGAGATTTAAAAGGTGGAATAAGGGGAAAAGGATTGGTTAAGAAATCCTAATGGATCGTCTTTTCTTGCTACTCTCATCGAAGAGGTTGATGCATAACGTTGATGTCTTCAATTCACTGCATCAGGGCATCATGATGAAGTCGTCAACCTTTCTTTAGAAACTCCACCGTACTTACGAATAGGGTATAAAAAACCATAAGGACATATGTTAGAAAGGATTGGCATCCGGTAATTATCTCAAGGAAGGAGATTTTAGAAGCACCAAGAAACAAATCGAGAGTGCTATTAGGAGGTTCAACAAGTTTCAACTAGGTAGGCATCAAGCTGATGCCTATAACAGGTGAAGAAGGGGGGTTCAAATCATTGAGGCATAATGTTGCCCCTGATACCAGAATGAATCATGGTGCGGAAGTTAGCTTGTGATTTACATAAGAAGCCAAGTGCAAAGAATATTTCGGAATCAAGGTTGAACAGGAGAATCAGGTTTCGATCCTGTGGAACTGTGGGTTATGGGCCCACCTTGTGTGTTCAGAGTAGGAAAAGCGGCGACATCTCGCACCGATAAGATAGCAAGGCATGTCATAGGATAGCCTGTCAGTTATGTTGGCATCAACGTTGGTACCAAGGGCGAGGGACGAAGAGAACCATTTTCCTGCTCGCAAGGCAAGGCGGACCAATAGGCAAAGTTCTCGTCCATCGGTGGTTACCGAAATGTCATCAATAACAGTAACAGGGTCTTACTGACTGTGTTGTACACCGAGGTGTTTACATAAGCAGGGAAATATTACTGCTTATATCATATAGATCACAAGAAATATTAACAAAACAATGGAAAGGAAAATGTGATTATCAAATTAAACACAAGTATTTGGAGTATATCCTTCACAAGAACAAGTAAAGCAGGATATACAAGAAAGGGCAGCAAGTAGATAACCACTTTGGTAAAGGAGGCGAGGAAATTCATGATGTTACCCATACAACAGTGTTTGGATAGGTGATCAAGAAACATTTAGCATTGCACCTCCAATGTTCTTAATGATGTTCGGAGTACCACAGCCATGCTTCGGGATAGCATTGACATGGTCATCAGGTAAAGATCAGACCTTGGGAACACAAAGGATCCATCAGGAATTTCTAGTACATCTCATGCAATTTTATCAGGGAAAAGATGAGGAGGTGGCCGATGGGTTCAGCATCAATCCATCGACATGTCAAAAAGGACGTATTTCCAAAATTATATGAACAAGTTTGTGTTGGGGGAAGGCAAGAATGTTGTCGATGATAACACCAACCATCGAGGGGCAAGGATGGTATTTCTCATCAGGAATTCGATTGATATCCTGAAAGAGCTCAGAATGTTGATGATGATCACGACACATTTGTCTAGAGATTTCATGAAGATGTAATTGATCGGCGATGGCATCAAGTCAAAGGAATGATGAAGCGAAGGGTTATTGGAACCACGGGTACGACACAAACTCGAAATCAAGCTTGCTGTTCAAGGCAAAATGATATGGCGAGGAAGGTCGACGTTGGCTTTGCTCATCATGGAAAATTGTGCTCCGGGAAGAAGGACCAGGTAGCACAGTTAAAAGTTACCACGGTAAAGATATAGCCGATCAGGCTAGGAATGACTTGAAGGATTATTAAACTCGTAAGCAACAAAAATTACTTGGAGTTATAGAATCGGAGTGTGGAATCGATTCACTTATCGGCGTTCTCGAGTGACTAACAACTAAAAACCCGGGGAAATCTGAAATCGATGAGAAGCAATACCAGATGAAGACTCGTAGGAAGCAACACGGTTCTTTATTATTCTTGAGATACCAGAGGGTAATACTCGGTGGAAGATCAAAATAGAGATTGTGAAGATGCATTTATCTACAGAAGACAAGTGCTTTAACTTGTCTGAGGAATGGAATCAAAGGGGAACAATCATGGTCAGAACCACGGTTGCAAAGGATCAAATCCTAGATATAAGATGATCTTATACCAAGGGGATAATTAATTTTAAGAGAAGCTTCCATGATAAGATCTACATCGTGTCCATGGGCATGAACACAAAGGTTCAAGGTCGACTCCCACTTCTTCAATGCATAACCTTTCATTCACTCCTCATTTTCGTAGAATTTGTAGTGCGAAAGATTTATCTGGTGAAGCACCAGAAGAGTATGACTCACATCTCTTTCGAGTTCACACGGATTTGGGAAGGCATAGGTTCAACCCGTAGGGGTATCTTAGGAACATATACCACGAACTTCAGGAATAATGAACACCAGCTCGAAAGTAGAGCATGGTTGACAAAAGCGGAAGATAGAATTTACCAAAGGCATTATGTGTTAGGGCAAAACTCACAAGTTTAATGAATATGAAGGACATTGTCGAATAATAATCCAACCAAGGATATGGCAGTTCATAAAAGATCTGATGTGAGTATCGATACTCACCCAGAAGAAGAAAGAATGCAAAGGCATCATGTTATAGATATAACTGGATAACTTCAAAGCTTGAATACAAAGGAATTACAATTTTCAAATCAGAAGATCTGAAGCAGAGGCTCTAATAAAAAGGTAATTGAGTTGAATCAATACAGATCGACAATCAATCAAGGTTTGATTTGACAAGAACAAGCTCGTGTTTGGAGTGACGTCTGAGCCAGAAGGATGAATGCTAGGATCTGATTGAGGATTATGAGCATTCGCGACATATTGGATCAAGGGACTCGAAACGATAGTGACAGAGGATGTAACGAAGATTACTAGAAATATGGAATTAACCATAATGCAAGCAAACAAGAATTTCAACAACAATAGGCTGTTGAGGATTTTCGGAAGATCGAATGGTATTTCGAAGACTTTTGTGAAATACCTAAACAATTGGGGATGAACGAATTCCCGGTAATTGTGAGGAATTATCCATACACGAATTCATGCGAAAAAGGAGCTACAACGCAGCAGGCACAATGGATTCTCGAAATACCTGAAAGTATTACAAGGCATCTTGTAATAATAAGATCAAATGGGGATGACAATATGAACGACATGTGTATGTAGTTATCCAGAGGGATATATCAGTGATATGGAATTGCAACGGTGAAGGGCACAAGGGTTTCGGGGAAACATCGGAGAGTATCTTCGAAATCTTATGCAGCAGCAAGCGATCAAGTGGACTGAGGGGCTCTCCAGGAGAAAGTGGGTACGAGAGCCTAATGTCAGAGTTAGTAAAAAGTTTAACCCGAATAGACGAGAGATCAGAGTCCCAGAGTATAGACGAGGAGTAAAAGATCCTAATACCACCCAATGGCGACGTGGGCCCGTAAGACACACAGCCATGTTAGTAAAAGTTTTTTTTGTGACTAGACTCAACTTCGGCCAAGGAGTTGGAAAGGGGGCTACCTACAGGCAGTCGGCTCTGATACCAACTTGTGACGCCCTCGATTCAATCGTACAGTAATCATACACGCAAATGTGTACGATCAAGATCAAGGACTCACGGGGAGATATCACAACACAACTCTAGACACAAATTGAAATAATACAAGCTTTGTATTACAAGCCAGGGGCCTCGAGGGCTCGAATACATAAGCTCGAATACACAAGAGTCAGCGGAAGCAACAATATCTGAGTACAGACATATGTTAGACAAGTTTGCCTTAAGAAGGCTAGCACAAAGCAACACGATCGAAGAGGCAAGGCCTCCTGCCTGGGAGCCTCCTAACTACTCCTGGTCGTCGTCGGTCTCCACGTAATAGTAGGCATCGGCGGTGGCATCTGCCTCCTGGGCTCCGACATCTGGTTGCATCAACTGGAAAGAAGAAGAAAGGGGCAAAGGGGGAGCAAAGCAACCGTGAGTACTCATCCAAAGTACATGCAAGCAAGGATCTACACTACATATGCAACATTATCAAAGGAAGGTTGTATATGTGGACTGGGCTGCAGAAATGCCAGAATAGAGAGAAGGCCTAGTCCTATCGAAGACTAGCATCTTCTAGAAACCACCATCTTGCAGAAACAGGAGGGAGTAGAGTAGCATAACTAAAGTAGTAGTAGTGTTATCAACCTCGGCCAGAGATCCTTTCTCGACTCCCTGCGAGAAAGCAATCCCAGAGCCATACTATCCAGTTATCATCACAATCCATTACTCATCACAAGTATCCAGTTCTAGTTGTATCGATCGGGATACAACTCCAAGTGTCCGTTACCGTAGGACAGGCTATCGATAGATGTTTTGTTCCCTGCAGGGGTGCACCAACTTACCCACCACGCTCGATTAACTCCGGCCGGACACACTTTCCTGGGTCATGCCCGGCCTCGGCCAAACAATACGCCGCAACCCGACCTAGGCTTAATAGAGAGGTCAAGCACGCCGGACTAAACCTATGCCCCCAGCGGTCATGGGCCATCGCCCCGGGAACTCCTGCACGTTGCGTGGGCGGCCGGTGAGCAGACCTAGCTACCTCCTTAAAAAAGGCGGGAGCTTACCAGTCCAACCCGGCGCGCGCCGCTCAGTCGCATGACGTCTATTAAGCTTCGGCTGATGCATACGACGCAGAACGCCCATACTATGCCCACGTGATGGTTAGTGCTATCAGGCCAGAGGCCCCTCGGATCAAATATCCAAATCGTAGTGGATTAGGAACACGCGGTAACAAGCAAAGACTCGCGAAAGATGTGACCCCGTTGCCCCATCTCGAGGACTTGCGGCAAGGGCTAGGAATGCCCGGCCACGCCTCGTAATTATCTCGCAGACACCCTCCAGGTCAACCCGACTCCACAGCACTCGCAATTAAGCTCGCGCGGGTACCCCTAAGGGCCGACCCGTGTTTAGTAACATGGTTCAGTGTAAAGTCATAGTAACCATAGTAACCATAGTAACTATGTGTCTAATACCAAGGGGAAAACCTGAGGAATCACCCTTGACGGATTCCACTCGATGTAATCATCAAGGTGAACGTAAGAGGAACCACCCCCGAGGTTCACACTTGAGGGGTTTCACGACAGAGTCGTATCGGAAGTGGTTAAGGCGGAATCACCCACGATGACCACGACCGAATAGCTACACTACAGGGTTAACATCAGAAGTGTTGTAGAGGTCTCACCCTCGGCACTCGATAGTAACCCAGTAGTGTCGAGCAACTAAGGGGAAAGTGATGTGCGGTGCCGGGGCCTAGTCTTCAATCCCGTTGATCGGGTCTTCAATGATGAAGCAGGGTCAACAAGGACAAGGTGGGGGTCACTGATGGATCACTAACCAACCTATACTAAGCAGTTTAGGATAAGCAGGTAGGTAACAATGAGCAGGTTACAAAAGCAGGCTATGTCAGAATAGGAGCAAACAAAAACACTAGCAAAATCTAATGCAAGCATGAGAGAATGGAATGGGCGATATCGGGGTGATCAAAGGGGGGGCTTGCCTGGAAGCTCCGATGAAAGGAAGAAGGGTCGTCGTCGATGTAGTCGATCACAGGGGCAGCACCAGTCCCAGGGTCTACCGGAGAGAAGAGGGGGAAGAAACAGTAAATATAAAGCAAACATAGCATCACAAAGCATAACGTGGCAATATGTTGTGCCGGGTGTGACCTAACGTATGGCTACACGATATAGGTGAAGGGGGAATTCAACCGGGAATGTTTTCCCGGTTCTGGACCTGTGTCAGACAGATGACCGAAGGGGGAAAGTTCCATGTTCAGATAGTTAGAGGCATCTGGAAGGTAAACAGACCGCACATTCGGATTCGTCTCGTCGTTCTGAGCAACTTTCATGTACAAAGTTTTTCGATCCGAGCTACGGTTTATTTTATATGAATTTTCAAAGTTTTAAACAGTTATTTGGAAATGACAGATTTAAATAAATGGAAAACAGGGTTATGACATCAGCATGATGTCAGCAGTCAACAGGGTTGTTGACTGGGTCAAGCTTACAGGTGGGTCCTGCTGTCATTGACACAACTTAGTTAACAGTTTTTATTAACAAATTAACTATTTATAAAAACATTTTATTAGAGTGGGGGCCACATGTCATAGTCAACAATTTTTAACTAGTGGTTTAATTCAACAGGAGGTTGATTAAGTGGTGGGGGAGCCACCTGAGAGTGTCCAATTAGGTTAATTAACTATGCAGTCTTAATTAAACTAAAGTAATTACGGGTGGGGGCCATTGTCAGTGGCACGAGCCGGCCACCACGCCGTGCACGCGTGCTTGCACACGGCAAAGGGCAAGACCGTGGCCGGAGCTAGCAGTTCAGGGGAGGTGCGGCCAGTGCCGGGGAGGGGTAGCCACGGTGGACGGCGGAGGGCGTCGCGTGGCACAGAGAGGACGGCTTGGGGCGCGCATGGGCAGCCATGAGCGCGGGCACGGGCAGTTGGCCGTGCGCGGGGCGCGAGCGGGGCTGCGGCCGGAGCGCAGCCCGCGACGAGGGCGATGCGCGGTCGGGCACGGAGCAGGCTGCAGTGACGTCCGGGTGTAGGGAAGAGAGGAAAAGGGGTCCTCACCCCCGTTGAAGGCGTACGGGGCGGCGAGGCTCGATGCTGACCGTCGATGGAGAGGCGGGACGGGGTCGAGGAGGCGGTCCGGCAGGGTCCGATGATGGCGCGAGGCGGCGGCGACGTCGACAGCGTGGAGTAGGCGTCTGGCCACGAGGGAGAGGGGACGGGGCCACGAGGAGGAGGACGACGAGGTGGCGTGGCGACGTCGGGGCGAGGTGGCGCCGGTGATCCGGCGACGGCGCACAGCGGCGGGGGCGAAGGGGTTCGGGGACGACGGGATCGGGGCGGCGAGCGATCGGGCGCTCCCGATCCAGATCGCGTGTGGGGGGGAGTGGGGATCGTGTGGAGGGGGTTAGGGTTTCGGTGCCCCCTGGAGGGGGTTATTGGCCTGGGGCTGGGTCGGCCTGGTGGATGTGGGCCGAGGCCCAAAGGGGACACGGGGCTTTCTCTCTCTCTTCTCTGACTTTTCCCTTTTTCTTTTCTTTTTGTTTTCTTTTATTTGCTCTGTTTTGCATTTTTCTTTTAGTACCAAATGAGTTTTGTTTTTTAACAAAACTTGGCACATAAAGCTAACACCATACCTTGAGATGGAACAAAAAGTTTGGGGTCAAAAGGAGTTGCCTAATCAATTTTAGAAATTGAAAAGGCCAATATAAATGCTGCTGGAGCACTGAATTAATTCCCATGGGCATTTTGGGAATCCGTAAGAGGTTGGCTTCAATAGGACAGTGGTCAGGGAAGTTTATAGGATAAGGTGAGCATTTTAGTTTTACTGTTCAAAGAAAATAATTTATTTGACTTATTTTAAAATTGAAAAAGGCTTTGATTTTTGGACCAGTGGCAAGCTGCATAGTAATCACGATGACATGGCCACCATTAGGGGGAGATTACTGTAGCATGATTCTCGGGGTGTTACAGAAGCACAGACAATGTAATGGAGAAAGATAGCTGAGTACGTATAACTAACCTTGATGGCGAGTTGGACTGGCCATTCACGAGGCCTTATCTCAGGAGCGGAGCTCGACTGGCGCGCCTTGATCTCTGGGAGAGTGCTAGGACAACGGATAAGTCCATCTCCAATGGCTATGGAGCCATGGGACCTCCCGCCACCAGATATCATCACCAGCTCTGGATCAATGGGACCCTGGCTCGGGTTAAAGTCCTCCCCTTTCCTCGCCTTCCCCTCATCTCTATATTTCACGAGCTTGTCGTGGGAGGAGATGTTGGTGAAGTTGTTTGCATCATCGAGGTCAGACGGAGAGAATGCCTTGACTTTCTTGGAAGAGGCAGTGTGGGCCATGGCATACAGGTCGTACACCTCTGGCACCTTATCCCCCTTATTGTAGCGTGCCTGAAAGAGAGAAACAAAGTAAATTAGTAATTAAAGGGCTCAAGATAGCATGATGAATGAATTGCATGAATCATGAAGCAAACCACATACCCAGTTCCGCCCGAACTGATATAAGTTGGAGCTGCCTTGATGGTGTGGCACACCTTCCATTTGGGCACGTTTGTCCTTGGCCGCGTTGTGGACGGCTAGCCATTCTTTTGAGCACCACTCATTGACCAACACCTCCCAACAATCCATCCGATCCGCACACCATCTCGGAGGCTCCTAAGTTAGCAAATAGAAACTTGAGCGCTACGGCTATGAATTACTAAATGAAGGAAGTAAGTACAAGGCCTTAAGAATTACCTTCATGTACTGCTCCTTACTCAGGAACTTATTGCGGCATGCCGGCTTGGGCTTCTTGATACCACGCAAGGCGTAGTAGTCTCGAACAGCCTGCACCCGAGCCTCGTGCCGTAAGTTCTGTAGTAGGCGCTTGCAGACGTTCTCGATAACATTTGGCGCCTCCTCCTCGTATCCCTCCTCACACCTGTAGAATGTCTGCAATCAAATGAGACAATATTGATTAGTACAATTAATAACTAGCTAGTTGAAGATTTTTAAATGTGTAAAGGAGAAATTACCCAGAACTTTTTGATCACCACGTCTGCCCTCGTGTCACACAAGACACCGTTGATAATCTCACCCGGTGGGGCCGGGGCAGCCAAGTAGTGCTCCCAGCTCAATCCAAGCTCTGGAAGCCGACCATCACCAGGCAACGTGACAAACCCTGGGAAGTTTTGCCGGCAAAGCACTCCAAGGACGGAGTTTGGCCGGCGGACACTATGATGGTGGTCCCAACCCCTACAACATGACAAGGCCAACACATTAGATATTTGAAGAAACGTGAATGCAGAAGGTACAAAAAGATTAAATGCACTTACCTCTCCCCATCAGGGAAAATCAACCACCTCTGCTCACGGGTCGCCGGCACGGACGGGAGCCGTGTACAACCACGCTGGTAGACGGTGTCCCCCTCCTCCTCAATATTAGTCGGCTCCCTGCCATCATCAGCATGGCCACTCGGCCCCTCAGGCTCATCCGGCCAGGTACCCCATCCAGACGTGTGCTCCTCCGGGGTCTCGTGGGCCGAAGGCCCGTCGACCCAAGGCTCGTGGGCCGAAGGCCCGTCGACCCGAGGCTCGTGGGCTGAAGGCTCGTGGACCGGAGTCCATGTAGCCTCCTCCTCGAACGAGTCCACCCTAGCAGTCACGTGCTCGGGTGAAACAGCTGGGGGTGGCGGCGAGGAAGGCGCCCTAGCAGTCACCCTACCTCCTCTCCCGCGACCACGTGCTCCAACTCCTCTCTTCTTCCCTTCCTTACCTCGTGCCCTGCTGGGCACCGCTGTCGACGAAGAAGGGCCCGGCGGTGTCGCCATACTGTCTAGCAATGCTCGGCGGAGAGATGCGTGTGGAATGGAAGACCTCCCACCATGCGACGACGAAGAAGGGGCCTCGGAGCACTCCCGACCAGCGCCCACCATCTTTCAACACCTGCCATGACAAAGAGTAAACGAAATTAGTACAACATAAAAAAATACCGACATGAATAATAATATGTATATCACTTAAGTGTATCATCATCAAGTACAACATAAAAAAATTGAATACCTGACACTACTAATAATCTCGATCACTATCATCAATATATGCATAATCATCATCATCACTATAATCAATGACGGGCTCATAGGGTTCAGTGGCATCAAATATATGACCTAACTCATAATTCACAAATATATGACCTCGTCGGCCTCTGGTGTCGTGGGTGTCGTGTCGGGGTCACGGTGTCGTGCCGGGGTCGGGGTGCTATTTCGGGGTCGGCGTGTCGGGGTGGTCGGGGTCGGGGTCCAGGTGTGGTGTCAGGGTGTCGGGGGTCGGGGTCGGGGTGTCGTGTCGGGGTGTCGGGGTGGCGTGTCGGGGTCGGGGTGTCAGGGTGTCGGGGTCGGGGTGTCGGGGTGTCAGGGTATCTTTTTCTTCTTCTTCATCTTTTTTCCTGTTTTTTCCTTTTCTTCTTCTCTTCTTCTTTTCTTCTTCTTCTTCTTCTTCTTCTTCTTCTTCCTCTTCTCCCTTTTCCTCTTCTTCTTCTTCTTCTTCTTCTTCTTCTTCTTCTTCTTTTCTTCTTCTTCTTCTTCTCCTCCTCCTCTCCCTCTTCCTCTTCTTTCTTCCTCTTCTTCTTCTTCTTCTTCTTCATCATCTTCTTCTTTCTTCTTCTTCTTTTCTTTCTTCTTCTCCCTCCACCTCTTCCTCCCTCCTCCTCCTCCTTCTACTCTTCTTATTCTTCTAAACTAAAACTAAAACTAATCTAAAATAAACTAGACTAAAAATAAAACTAAAACTAAACTGAAACTAAAACTAAAGTAAAACTATAACTAAAACAGAACTAAAAGTAACTAAAAGAAACTAAACTAAAACAAACTAAACTAAAAAAGGGGGGAAGATCACTCACCTGCGCAGGGGATCGCCGGTGGAGGGGGAGGCGGCGGCCCGGTGGAGGGGGAGGCCACGGCGGGTGGGGGCGGCGGCGACCCGGTGGAGGGGAGTCCGCAGCGGGTGGGGGCGGCGGCGGCCCGATGGAGGGGGAGGCCACGGTGGGACGGGGCGGGGACGGCCACACAGGGGAGGGGAGGGGGCGGCTGGCCGGCGTGGAAGAGGCGCTGCAGGCGAGGAGTGCGGGGCGACGGGGCAAGGGGGCGGCGGCGGGTGGTGGGGCGACGGGGCAAGGGGGTCGACGGGTGGTCGGGGCGACGGGGCGAGAGGCGGTGGGTGGGCGGGTGGCTGGTGGCGGGGGCGGCGGCGGGTGGAGGTGGTCGTCGGGGTGGGGAGGACAGAGAGAGAGAGAGAGAGAGAGAGAGAGAGAGGGAGGGAGCGGGGTGGGGACCCGGCCGTTAGTTAGGTTATCTCTTTGTCGTCCGCCCCCCTTTGCCGTCCGCTTTTTTGCTCTTTGCCGTCTGCTAGGGGGGGCGTTAGGTTTTTTTCTAAGCAGCTCGTTAGTGGGGCCCACCTCTCTCTTTGCCGTCCGCTAGCTGACGGCAAAGATTCTTTGCCGTCCGCTAGCAGACGGCAAAGAATTGTTCTTTGCCATCAGCCAGTTCTTTGCCGTCCGTTTTTTGCAAGCTAGCGGCAAAGGCCTTCTTTGCCGTCCGCCAGCAGACGGCAAAGAATAGGCAGACGGCAAATAAGCAAATTCCAGTAGTGATGTTCTATTCATTTTCAACAAAACCAGTTTGAATTGCAATATTTGATGGCTGTTAAGCCTGTCGTAGGTAACATTCCCTTCCATTTTATATCCGCTTTAACAGCATGCTGAACCCAACACATTCAAGCTATCATTTGGAGATGATGTTGTTTACCTTGGCTATATTTGTTTGATGTTAAGGTTGTTGTACTTCTCATGCCTTTCCACCACTTATGCAGGACAACAATGGGAGTGGCCAACATTTTCCGCCGAGGTTAGTGATGTCTACTACGCAACTTTATTCTTGTAGACACGTGTTGGGCCTACAAGCGCAGAGTTTTGTAGGGCACTGGCAATTTTCCCTCAAGTGGATGACCTAAGGTTTATCAATCTGTGGGAGGCGTAGGATGAAGATGGTCTCTCTCAAATAACCCTGCAACCAAATAATAAAAAGTCTCTTATGTCCCCAACACACCAATTACAATGGTAATTTGCATAGGTGCACTAGTTCGGCGAAGAGATGGTGGTACAAGTGTAATATGGATAGTAGATATTGATTTTTGTAATAAGAACAATAAAAAACAACACGGTAGCAATTGCTAAAACGGAGCACAAATGGTATTGCAATGCTTGAAAATGAGGCCTAGGGTCCGTACTTTCGCTAGTGCAATCTCTCAACAATGCTAATATAGTCCCAGTCAAAAAACAATGCTAATATAATTGGATCATATAACCATCCCTCAAAGTGCGATGAAGAATCACTCCAAAGTTCTTATCTAGCGGAGAACATAAGAAGAATTGTTTGTAGCTATTATTTCCTATTGATCTATCCAAGAGTTCGTACTAAAATAACACCAAGTTATTCTCTCTGATCGATCTATGAAGAGTTCGTACTAAAATAACACCAAGTTATTCTTTCCGATCGATCTGTCAAGAGTTCGTACTAAAATAACACCAAAGCAAATTCAGATTCATAATACTCAATCCAACACAAAGAACCTCAAAGAGTGCCCCAAGATTTCTAATGGAGAAACAAAAGACGAGAACGTGCATCAACCCCTATGCATAGATTACCCCAATGTCACCTCAGGAATCCGCAAGTTGAGTGCCAAAACATGTCTCAAGTGAATCAATTTAATACCCCATTATCACCACGGGTATTCATATGCAAGACATATATCAAGTGCTCTCAAATCCATAAAAGTATTCAATCCGATAGAACGAAATCTCAAAGGGAAAACTCAATTCACAACAAGACAGAAAGGGGGAAACACCATATGATCCAACTATATTAACAAAGCCCGCGATACATCAAGATCATGACATCTCAAGAACACAAGAGAGAGAGAGAGAGAGATTAAACACATAGCTACTCGTACAAACCCTTAGCCCCGAGGATGGACTACCCCGTCCTCATCATGGTGGCCGCCGGGATGATGAAGATGGCCACCGGTGATGATTTCCCCCTCCGGCGGAGTCCCAGAATGGGGTCTAGATTGGTTTTTCCTGGCTACAGAGGCTTGCGGCGGCGGAACTTCTGATCTAGGGCGCGCCCAGGTGGGTTGTGCCCCCCTCGGGGCACCCCCTCTCGTACTTCTTTGGCCCACTGGATTTCTTCTGGTCCAAAAAAATCTTCAAAAAGTTTCGCTGTGAAAGTGCGTTATATCGACTAGAGGGGGGTGAATAGTCGATTTTTATGAATTCTTCACTGAGGAATTTGCGGGTGAGGAAATTCCTTAGCGAAGAACTACTTGCAGCGGAATAAGTACTTAGAAGTAAACATAACAGAACACAAGCATGGTCATCATGATGAAATGAAGACAGGCACAGAGTACAGAAAGCGTAAACGCAGGATAACACAGGATGAAGACAAATAGACTGAAGAAATTGAACTGAGGAAATTTAGAAAGTCTTCAGTCAAAGTCTTCAAACACAGATATGAACAAGCATACAACACAGTTATGAGGAAATGAAAGAGTTGAGGAAATAGAACCAGTAAGCTTGGTGAAGACAATGATTTGGTAGACCAGTTCCAACTGATGTCTCAGTTGTACATCTGGTTGGAGCGGCTAGGTATTTAAACCTCAAGACACACAGTCCTCACCGTATTCTCCTTGAGCTAAGGTCACACAGACCTCGCCCAATCACTCGTGGTAAGTCTTCAGCTGACTTGTGAACCTTCACAAACTTGGTCACTCGACGATCCACAATTCCTCTTGGATGCTCTAGACCATGACGCCTAACCGTCTGGAAGAAGCGCAGTCTTCAAAGGTAACAAGTGTCGGATCCACACAGGATCAATCTCTTCAATGATGCTCAATCACTTTGGGTTTGTAGGTGTTTGGGTTCGGGTTTTCCTCACTCGATGATTTTCGCTCAAAGTCCTCGGAGGACGGGATGCTCTCAAATGACAAGTGTCAGCTTCTCTCGGAGCAGCCAACCAGATAGTGGTTGTAGGGGGTGGCTATTTATAGCCTAGGGAGCAGCCCGACATGATAAGACATAAATGCCCTTCAATAATATGACCGTTAGGTGGGTAGATATTTTGGGACAACTGGCACAAGGCACAGCAACGGTCGGAAATTTGAGGTTCAAATTCCTCAGGGCTATCATGTTCCTCGCTGTGTAGGCAATCCGCACTGGCGAATTCCTAACTCCTCAGTCAGAACAAATTCCTCAGAGACCAGAAGAACTTCGTCTCTGTCACTGAAGAATATGACTGAACTGCATGAGATTTCCAATGGCTTCACTCGAAGGGATTGGTAGGTGTAGGATTTTGAGTTGAGCATCACATGGAAATTTTTCCTTAGTATTTCCTCGACCCCCTTTAACAGTACGGTGTTTCCTATGACTCAAGAAAGAGAAAATGTAACTACGAAAACAAAAGTCTTCACGCTTCATGTTCCTCGAATGAACACCAAGTCTTCAAGGTCACACCAATTTCTTCACTTTCAAAGTCTTCAGAAAGTCTTCAGAAATCTAAAGTCTTCCAACAAAGAACTTCATTTTTAGGGGTCGACTTTCTCTGTAAATATCAAACTCCTCATAGACTTATAGACCTGTGTATACACATAAACATATTAGTCCCTTAACCTATAAGTCTTCAATACACCAAAATCACTAAGGGGCACTAGATGCACTTACAATCTCCCCCTTTTTGGTGATTGATGACAATATAGATTATGTTTTCAACGAGAATAAACATATGACATGTAAATACTGATATTGAGGAATTTGATTGCAAGATATAGAAGAACTCCCCCTGAAGATGTGCATAGTGAGGAATTTGCTTTTGAAGCAATGCACACTTGAAGAGTAGAATCATGGAGATCTCCCCCTATATCTTGTAATTCATACACGCATTTGACATATAATATGAAGAATTTGAAATGGATGATGAAATATGGTGACTGATGTAATTCAGCATGCGTGCATAAACATTAATGAGGAATAAGCATGCAGAAAAACCACAGCAAAAGTATCAGGCCACCATAGAGTTTAAGTTTACAACTCGATCCAGCAAAGTCATCAGAAGAACGAGAGTTGTAACTTAGCAAAAAAACGCCCATATAGGATAGACCCGCTTGAAGACTAACTCAAATTTCTCCCCCTTTGTCATCGAATGACCAAAAGGATCAAAACTGAGGACTAACGCCCCTGAAGAATATCAAGTTGATGAAGGAGCGCCAGCGTTGTTGGGGTCGATTGTTGACGTAGGGACTGCCGCAGTGTCGCCCAAGTCCTCATGCTCGTCGGTGTCACGCGATGAAGAATAGGAGCTGGCCACCAAGGAAGGAACCTTGACCTTCTTGTATTTCTTCGGTGGAGGAGCAGACCAGTCAAAATCTTCCTTGAGACCCATTTTCTTCAGATCTTCTGGGCTATAAATGTGAGACAGAACAGCCCAGGTACGGTTGAAGGTTTCATGGAGGTAGTAATGGTTTTTCTTCAATGCATTGTGGACAGCAGTCATGTTGTGAAGAATTGAACCAAACTGGCGCTTAACCCATTTGTGATTGCGATCAACCTTCTGGTGAAGACTAAGGAGAAGCTCATGATCAGTCATCACCCTGGGAGCTGTGCCTTGAGGATTTTGCTTGGGTGCATTGGCGACAGAGTCATGGGTGGCAGAGTCATCATTGGTGGAGTAGGATGCAGCTTTGCGAAATTGACCATCCAATGGACGAATGCCTTCATCAATAACAGCAGAAGCCTTGCCCTTGTCATCAGCTGAGGAAAATGTCCGTTTGAGGACTTCAATCGGGGGCAAGTAGCTGTAATGGTTCAGTGTATCAGCTTTGTAGTTGAGTGAAGACCTTGTTGCGATGAATCTCATAAGGCACGGAGCATAAGGCTTCAACTCAAATGGTGACATTGCGACATTGGCCAGAGTCCTCATGAAGAAATCATGGAAGTTGACGGGGACGCCATGAATGATATTGAATAGTAGATTCTTCATGATGCCAACGACTTCTTCTTCATTCGAGTCGTGGCCCTTGATAGGACTCAATGTCTTCGTCAGAATGCGATAGACAGTCCGAGGCACATATAGCAATTTCTTTACGAGGAATTTGGTTCTTGGGGCCTGACCTGGCTTCAATGGCTTCATCAGCACTTGCATATAGTGATTTGTAAGCTCAAGCTCTTGGTACATGCAACGAGCAGCTTCAAGGGGAGGACTGAGAGGCAATGCACGAAGCAATTCAGTAGCTGGTGCTTTGTAGTGAGTGTTTTCGGTCATCCAGTCCAGCACCCATGAATTCACATCTTCAGAGTCTCCGGTGATGTGCAGCGTTGCATAGAATTGAAGAATGAGTTCTTCATTCCAATCACAGATGTCAGTGCAGAAATTTAACAGTCCAGCGTCGTGAAGAACACTGAGAACTGGCACGAAGGACGGCAGAGATTCCATATCCATGTGAGGAATGTGCTCATGATCGAAGACTTTGTCTTTGTTGAACAACACTGAGGAATAAAAATTTGTCTGGCTGGCAGTCCAGAAACGCCTCTTCCTAATGCGAGCAGAGTCATAGGGGTTGTAATCAGTGAAGAATACGTGCTCGCCGAAGAAATCATCAGTCTTGAATTTTTGCTTCCTTGAGAATGGATCCTTTGGCTTGGTTTGAGGAGTGCTAGTCAGTTGCATCACAACCTCAGGAATCGCAGCCTCAGGTTCTTCAGGCTGAGGAATTTCTGGTTCCTCTTCAGTGGCAGTCTGTGTCTTTGGTGATTCAGCAGCAGCAGTTTCTTCAGTACTAGTGGCTGGAATTTCTTCATGTACAGATGGAGTGGGGTGAGTTTCTTCATAGCCCAATGGAATAGTATGTGCTGGGGACTTAGGGATTTGTTGCAATGGCGTGAACAGAGGGGAGTTGGGATGCTGACTATCCCAAAAATCATTATTCATCAATGGAGTAGTACTCCCAATGTCCACGTCAGAATTTTGTTCATCCAATTCCTCAACGCCGGCCTCTTCAGATGTGAACTGAGGCATGGGCGAGGACACAATTGGAGTTGAAGGGATTGCGTCTGCTTCAATTTATTCATCCATCTACTCTGAGGAAGCAGCAGAGGGAATGTTCATCGGATTCACTTGGAATCACATAATCTTCATCAAAAGGAACAAGGTCCTTTGATGGCAAGGTTGAGATAGGAACATCATCAATTGGGTTGTCAAATGAGCTAGTCAATGGCTTCATCTTCTTCGGGGCTGAAGAATCTGATGAAGTTGATGCCTTCTTTTTCTTCACAGATGCACGCTCTGCAGCCTTGGTCTTCTTCACATCTGATGCAGATGGAAGGATTGGAGTTGGGGTAGGCGCAGGAGGAGCAGAGGAATTTGGTTGAATTTCTTCAGGCACAACTGATGCAGTTGCCCTGACTTCTTCATTTTCTTCAGGCGCACCACTAGTGGATGCCCTGGCAATTTCTTCAGCGGCTGGAATGCAGTCATCAGCCCTGGAACTCACATTTTCTTCAGCAGCCTGATTTTCATCAGCGGTGCTGGCGTGCTCTTCTGTTGGTTGAGCAGATGCTTCAGCTTCAGGAAATTCTAGTTGCGATGGAGCTGCAACCTTGGAAGTGAATTTCTGAGACAGTTTTACAAACCTGACCTTGGCTCCTTGCCAATCAGCATAGTAAGCATTGAAGTCATCGCTGAGGCCTTTGATTTCAGCCTGGATCTTCACTAGTTCTTCAGTTGTCATAGAGACAACGTTTTTCTTCAGGAAGCGCTCCTTCCTGTACTGAGCTTTCTTCAGCTGCCTTGCCTTCTCAAATTTCCATTTCTCTTCTTCAATGAAGGCAGTCAGAACAAGACTTTGACCAGGTGTGAGGTTCATCTCAGGCAAAGGTGTGTTGGGATCCTTGTGCCAGAGATCGATGAAGTCTAGGATCAGCTTCGGATCCAAAAGCAGTGGCACATTGCTTCCTTTGGCTCTAGCGGCCTTGACTTGTCTGTCTCTGATGATTTCGGCTAGTTCTTCATCATTAGCCTCATCATCATCAGAGGGCACGTAGAAGGCGACCTACTTCTTGTGAGGACTTGGTTGAGGACCTCGTCCAGCAGCGGCCTTTTTCTTCAGCAGAGAGGGGCCAGCTGAGGAACTTGGAGTAGCTGAGGAACTTGTAGAGGCTCCTGAGGCAATAGATATGCCAGTAGTCCTTTGGCACGTGGCGAGATGCACTGGTGCTGAGGATTTGGTCGGAGAAGCCGAAGACTTTGGCGGAGGAGCTGAGGACTTTGGAGGAGCAGGAGCAGTTTGAGGAGTTGGCCGTGAGGGCTTTGAGGAATCTGGCCATGAGGGCATTGTTGAGGAACTTGGCCTTGAGGGCATTGAAGGTGAAGCACTTGGCTTATGCGCCGGCTTCTTTGCCATGGCCTTCTTCGGCTTGCAGCAGAGGCCTCAGCAGTGGCAGCAGCAGCAGCAGAGTCTTTGTTGAATTTCCTCACTACTTCTCTGGCTTGTCTAGCCAACTTGGCCTGGCGCTTGGCCCATTCATCAGGATAATCCTCACCGCGCTTGAGGCTGGTGGGCTCTGCTTCTTGGCCAGGTGCCAATGGAGGTCTCGGGCATGGAGGATTGAGTGCGAATTTCTTCATGTACTTGGGAGTAACATACATGTACTCCCTCCACTCTCTTGCCCATCTCCTTTCTATCCTCTGTATATGCACCTTGCGCTGATTTTTGTCCTCTTTTCCGAACTTGGCCTCATCAGGAGTGTAGTAATCTTTGTATATGTCATCAGGGATTTCGAAAGCAGTATTAATCTCAGGCCTCTTTCATCCCTTTTATGGCTTCTTTCCATCAGCCATTTTCTTCAGATGAGGAATTTGAACAATGGAATTCTCTGAAGAAGTATGCATCTTTTCTTCGAGGAACACTGCAAATGAGTTAAGTTGATGAGAACCTAGTGATTCAGCAGCAGACATGAGTACCTGTGAACAGAGTATAGTTGCGAGGAATTTGGAGAGGTCATATGCGTTCTCAGAAGGTTTTGTAAAAAGAACAAGTTTGAGGAATTTGACCAGAGGAGTCTTGAAGAATTTCACTAAGCGTTCTTTGTCTTAGGTTCCAGAGTTGTATAGATTGAGAATCCACACAATTGAGGAATCTTGAAGAAAAACACAGCTTAGAGAAATGAATCAAGAATAGATGACATGTGAGGTGTTTAGTGTGTGAAGATTTGAAGAAAAACACCTTTGAGGATTTTGTAGAAATCATTCGAATCAAAGAGGGCAGTAAAAGTAACTTTTAATTACCCTGGACGAAGAACACGACGAACTGGGAAGTGGAGATGTGAAGTTCGTCAGTGCAGATCTTCCACGCCCTAACTCGGCTGAGGAAGACAGCTACGGCGGCGGCGGAGTGAAGAAATCCGCTGCCGGCGTGAGTACGACGGCGACGAGGTCGAGACAGTGAAGCTCTTCATCACCGGCGACGATGAAGTAGCGGCAGCGCTAGGGTTTGAGAAGCTCGAGCGGGAGTGAGATCGAGCGGAGTAAAAGAGAGGGGTATTTATAGCCACGGTGAAAAACTGTTCACCCGAAGAAATTGGACGAACGTGCCCCTGACCCTTCTCATTCGCTTGACATGTGTCACCCACGTACTAAGAAGTGGAGATCGTGTGAGATCGTGGGTGAATAGATAAGTGTTTTCGTGGGATTCAGAACAGCTTGAGCGACAAAAATCAATTTTTTGGATAAGATAAGTTTTAATGTTGCGTTCGCAAATTCTTCAGCTGACAAGGACACAGTGAATATTTTGAACGAGTTTCAAATAGAACGCACATGAAGAATTTGTGAATAGAATGGGTTGAGTTTAGCATAGAGGGGGAAGGGTCCGATCACATTCACTTAGCAAAAAAGCAACTTGAAGAAATAGCAATAAGTGAATGCTGTAGAGGACATAAACTCATATATATATATAGCTAATGAAGAAAATGACGGAAAAGGTGAAGACAATGCAAAGTTGAAGAAAATGAACAACTGAGGAATTTCAAAACTGAGGAAAACTCAAATTGAAGATTTTCAACTTTGGTGGTGGCGTGACCCACCGTATAAGAATGATGATTTCAGACACCGCGTACAATTGTCGTAGGGTTTTGAGAATCAAATTCTTCGTTAATTTCTTGACACTTAGATTGTTAGTCTTCATTGATTGAAGAAAAACGTTTCTTCATGTGTTGCACATCTTAGTCATCAATTTTGCATAAGTGTTAGGATGAGTGTCCTATTCAAAGAACATTCGAAGATTCTAAGATATTTAGCTCACACCGCAACTTGCTAAATCTCTTCTCATCCAAGGGCTTTGTGAAGGTATCGGCTAGCTGTTCTTCAGTCTTCACATGCTCAATAGAAATGTCGCCCTTCAACACATGATCACGAAGAAAATGATGACGAATCTGAATGTGCTTTGTCTTCGAGTGCTGAACTGGGCTGTGAGCAATCTTGATGGCACTCTCATTGTCACAGAAGAGAGGCACATTCTTCACGTTGACGCTGTAGTCCGTGAGAGTTTGCTTCATCCACAACAATTGAGCACAGCAAGAACCAGCAGTAATGTACTCAGCTTCAGCAGTAGACAGTGATACGTAGTTCTGTTTCTTCGAGGACAAACAGATCAAAGATCGTCCGAGGAAATGACATGTACCAGATGTTGACTTGCGGTCCACACGATCACCAGCATAGTCAGAGTCTGAATATCCAATGAGATCAAAAGTCGAGCCCTTGGGGTACCATAATCCAAGTGTTGGTGTGTCAGCTAGATATTGAAGAATATGCTTCACAGCCTTATGGTGTGATTCCTTCGGTGTAGCTTGAAATAGGGCACACATGCAAACACTAAGCATTATATCTGGCCTAGATGCACATAAGTACAATAAAGAATCAATCATGGAGTGGTATACCTTATGATCGAAGTCAATACCATTTTCATCAGTGCACAGATGGCCATTTGTGGGCATAGGAATTTTGACACCTTTGCAATCTTGCATGCCGAATTTCCTCAGTACATCCTTGAGGTATTTCTCCTGAGATATGAATATGCCATTGCGTTGTTGACGAATTTGAAGACCTAAGAAGAATTTCTATTCTCCCATCATAGACATTTGATATTCTTCACACATCATATAGGCAAATTCATCACCATAACATTGGTCAGTACAGCCAAAGATAATATCATCAACATATATTTGGCACACAAACAGTTCACCATCATAAGATTTAGTGAAAAGAGTAGGGTCGACTGAACCGGGTTTGAAGCCTTTCTTCATGAGGAATTCCTTCAAAGTATCATACCACGCCCGAGGGGCCTGCTTGAGGCCATAGAGGGCCTTATTGAGTCTGAAGACTTTGTCAGGATTCTTTGGATCTACAAAACCTGGGGGTTGAGCAACATATACTTCTTCCTCAAGCTTACCATTGAGGAATGCACTTTTCACATCCATTTGACATAGAGTGATATCATGATGGTTAGCATAAGCAAGTAATATACGAATAGCCTCAAGTCTAGCAACAGGTGCAAAAGTTTCATTGAAATCAATTCCTTCAACCTATGTGTAGCCTTGAGCTACAAGCCGTGCCTTATTCCTCACCACGAGGCCATTTTCATCTTGCTTGTTGCGGTAGATCCACTGTGCCAATGATATTGTGCTTGCGAGGATCTGGACGTTTGACCAGTTCCCAGATGTTGTTGAGCTCGAGTTGATGTAATTCTTCTTGCATAGCTTGAATCCACCTAGGCTCCATAAATGCTTCATCTACCTTAGTGGGCTCTGTGATAGAGACAAAAGCAAAGTGCCCACAAAAGTTAGACAAATGTGAAGCTCTTGAGCGTGTGAGAGAACCTGGAATGTTGATGTCGCTGGTGATTTTCTCAATCTGCACTTCGTTGGCAACGCGAGGATGAGCGGATTGTCGTCGAGGAATTTGATCAGCATTTTCTTCAGCACCATTTTCTGCAGCATTTTCTTCAGGTGCATTAGCTCGACGTTCTTCACGTTCTGGAATGAATTCTTCAGCAGATTCCTCGGTCGGAATGACATCCTCAGTAGCCTTGAACTTGATAGTTTGCTCAGGTGCTGGTTCATCTATCACAGAAGGTAGGTGCTCTCTTTGCGAGCCATTAGTTTCATCGGACCGCACATCTACAGTTTCAACAACCTTGTGAAGAACATTGTTGAAGACTCTGTAGGCGTGCGAGTCCTTTTCGTAACCAAGCATAAAACCTTCATGTGCTTCCGGTGCAAATTTTGAGTTGTGATGAGGATCTCTAATCCAACATTTAGCACCGAAGACTTTGAAATAACTCACATTGGGTTTCTTGTCAGTGAGGAGTTCATAGGCAGTCTTCTTGAAGAATTTTTGAAGATATACTCTGCTGATGATGTGGCACGCAGTATCAATTGCATCAATCCAGAAACGACGAGGCGTTTTGTATTCATCAAGCATAGTGCGAGCCATCTCAGCAAGAGTCATGTTCTTGCGCTCCACGACGCCATTCTGCTGAGGAGTATAAGGAGCAGATAACTCATGAGTAATACCAAGTTCATCAAGATAGTCATCAAGACCAGAATTCTTGAACTCAGTTCCATTGTCACTTCTGATGTGCTTGATCTTCACACCAAAGTTGGTTGAAGCCCTCGAGGAAAACCGTTTGAAGACTTCCTGCACTTCATGTTTGTAAGTAACAATGTGTACCCATGTGTATCGAGAGTAATCATCAACAATAACAAAGCCATATTGAGATGCATCATTTGAAACTACAGAATAATGGTTAGGACCGAAGAGATCCATGTGAAGCAATTCAAATGGTCGAGTAGTACTCATGATAGTCTTTGCTGGATGCTTAGCCTTTGTCATCTTTCTAGCTCCACAGGCTCCGCATAAGTGATCCTTGAGGAATTTGACATTCTCAATGCCAATGACGTGCTTCTTCTTCGCAAGCATGTGCAAATTCCTCATGCCTGCATGACCAAGTCGTCGATGCCATAGCCAGCCTTCTGAAGCTTTTGCAAGTAGGCAGACGGCTGGTTGTGGTCCTGTAGAGAAATCAACAATATACAAGTCTCCTCTCCTAAATCCTTCGAAGACTTTGGAATTGTCAGATTGCATGACCACAACACAACGATACTTGCCAAAGACAACAACCATATCAAGATCGCAAAGCATTGAGACAGACATGAGGTTGTATCCTAAGGACTCGACAAGCATGACTTTGTCCATGTGTCGATCCTTTGAGATCGCAACCTTACCTAGACCCAATACCTGACTTTTGCCTTTTTTAGGGAAGATGATATGCTTCAGATGCGATGGAGATAAGGGAGCATCCATCAATACATTCTTGTCACCAGTCATGTGATTTGTACATCCACTATCGAGGACCCACTCAGTGGATTTCGGTTGATCATCCTGTGGATGAATTAGTGCAGCTTATGAACTCATATACTTCATCAGTGAAGAATATGACATCACAATTCATCAGATCAATTTCATCAAGTAATAGAACAGATAAAGCAATATGAGGATGTGATAAATGAGAGTTCATTTCTTCATGATTAGCATGTGTCCTATCAGGCAATTTTCAGGTCTCCAGCAAATTCTTCAGACGTTTGAGCACGTCTGGAGACCTGACCCTGCAGAAGAGATTAGTTCTTTTTCTTCACCACCCACATCTGAAGGGGTGGCAAAGAGTTCATCACTCTGCGATCTCCATATGAGAAAGGTGGCATAGAAGCCAGCCCATTTTGTTTCACATAAGAGGAGTTAGGATAAGCAGAGAAATTCTTCGAGGACCTATGAACATAATGGTTAGAAGAATAATGCTCATATTCATAGCCCTTAGCTTTTCCCTGCGAAACAGAGTTGTTAGCACGATGATATTCATATGAGGACTTTGATCCTTTTGAGGAATTTGATCCACGTGAGGAATTTGGTCCGTATGAGGACTTGGATCCATATGAAGAATTTGGTCCATGTGAAGAGTTTGATCTGGGGTTCCTATTCTTCACAGGTGGTGTCATGGGGACATTCACCTGAAGACTTTCAAGCCACCTTTTGGGAACCCAGATTTTCTTCATAGGGGAACCATTCCTGCAGTTAGTGCCAACATATCTAGCAAATACTTCACCATTCTGATTTTTGAATAGTTTATAGTTGGAGTCAAATGACTCATCAGAAGAATGAGGAGATTCACATGTAAAGCCAGATAAATTAGATGGATCAACTGGAGGCCCCTTTGCAGCAACCCATGAGGTTTGGGGTACTGCTCAGGCTTCCAATATGTACCATCAGCATTGAGTTTCCTCTCAAAGGCAATACCCTCTTTCCTAGGGTTCCTGTTGAAGATCTGCTTTTTAAGCACATCACAAAGAGTCTGATGCCCTTTGAGGCTTTTGTACATGCCTGTCATGTACAATTCCTTCAACCCTGCATCATCAGTGATACTAGCAATGTCCTCAGATGAGGAATTAGTGATAGCAGAGACAGTTGAAGAATTTGTAGCATTAGAAGCATTTGAACATTCAGGTGAAGAATTAGCAGATTCACGTTCAATGCATTTCAAGCATGTAGGAACAAATTCTTCCTGAGCAGCACTGATTTGTTGAGCAAGTAATGAATCGCGCTCCTTCTGAAGATCTTCATAACTCACTCTTAGCTTTTCAAGATCTTTCTTTCTCAGAAGAAATTCATAAGAAAGCTTCTCATGATCAGATATGAGAGTGTTATGATGACCTTGAAGATTGGCAAACCTAGTCTAAAGTCTCTGAAGATTTTCAGTTAAGGTTTTAGTGCGATCCATTTCTTCACCCAACATATCATCACTTTTGTCTAGCATGTTTTGAACCTTTTCAAAAGCCTTTTGTTGTTTCACAGCAATCTTAGCAAGTTTAGAGTAGTTGGGCTTGAGGTTTTCATCAGATTCATTCTCACTTGATTCAGAGGAGGTATATTTGAGTACCTTGGCACCCTTTGCCATGAAGCAATAGGTGGGAGCGTAGTCATCATTGCCTTCATCCGCCTTGTTGGTGAAGCCATTTTCTTCAGGGTTGAAGATAGACTTGCTGACGAATGCAGTAGCTAGAGCTAGACTCGGCACACCAGACCCGGACTCCTCAGATGCCTCCTCTCCTCATGTTCCTCAGATTCAGCCTCAGAGTCCATTTCCTTGCCAATGAATGCCCAAGCCTTCTTGGAGCTGCTCTTCTTGCGAGATGAAGACTTCAAGGATTTTGATGATGAAGATTTTGACGATTTCTTCTTCTTCTTCGCGTCATGAGAACTGTAATCCTTGTATTTCTTCTTCTTTGATTCCTTTTCCCACTGAGGACAATCTTGAATGTAGTGACCAGGCTTCTTGCATTTGTGGCATAGCCTCTTCTTGTAGTCACTGGATGAGGAATCATTGCTCCTTGAGGATTTTCCAAAGAGACCACGTCTTGAGAACCTTTGGAATTTCTTCACGATCAGTGCTAGCTCCTGGCTTAGTTCTTCAGGATCACCAAGGCTGCTGCCAGAATCTTCATCTTCAAACTCAGAAACTGCCTTGGCCTTCAAGGCACGTGATCTGCCATAGCTCGAACCATAGAGATCTCTCTTCTCAGCAAGCTGGAACTCATGAGTATTTAGCCTCTCGAGGATATCAGCGGGATCAAGTGACTTGTAATCAGTATGTTCTTGTATCATCAATGCCAGAGTATCAAATGAGGAATCAAGCGATCTCAGCAATTTCTTCACCACCTCATGGTCGGTGATGTCAGTGACACCAAGTGCTTGAAGCTCATTTGAGATGTCAGTGAGGCGATCAAAGGTTTGCTGAACATTTTCATTGTCAAGTCTTTTGAAGCGGTTGAAGAGATTGCGAAGAACATCAACTCGAGAGTCACGCTGTGTTGAGACTCCTTCATTGACCTTGGACAGTCTATCCCAGATAAGCTTAGCAGTTTCCAAAGCACTCACTCTTCCATACTGCCCTTTGCTCAGATGACCACATATGATGTTCTTCGCTTGAGAATCGAGTTTCTTGAATCTCTTCACATCAGCAGCATTCAGAGAAGGTGTGACTGAGGGAACACCATTTTCCACAACATACCAGAGATCGTTATCAATTGCCTCAAGATGCATTCGCATCTTATTCTTCCAGTAGGGGTAGTCCGTCCCATCGAAGGTAGGACACCCAGCAGAGACCTTGATCATACCTGCAGTCGACATAACTAAAACTCCAGGCGGTTAAACCAAAATCACACAGAACAAGGGAGTACCTTGCTCTGATACCAATTGAAAGTGCGTTATATCGACTAGAGGGGGGTGAATAGGCGATTTTTATGAATTCTTCACTGAGGAATTTGCGGGTGAGGAAATTCCTTAGCGAAGAACTACTTGCAGCGGAATAAGTACTCAGAAGTAAACATAACAGAACACAAGCATGGTCATCATGATGAAATGAAGACAGGCACAGAGTACAGAAAGCGTAAACGCAGGATAACACAGGATGAAGACAAATAGACTGAAGAAATTGAACTGAGGAAATTTAGAAAGTCTTCAGTCAAAGTCTTCAAACACAGATATGAACAAGCATACAACACAGTTATGAGGAAATGAAAGAGTTGAGGAAATAGAACCAGTAAGCTTGGTAAAGACAATGATTTGGTAGACCAGTTCCAACTGCTGTCTCAGTTGTACATCTGGTTGGAGCGGCTAGGTATTTAAACCTCAAGACACACAGTCCTCACCGTATTCTCCTTGAGCTAAGGTCACACAGACGTCGCCCAATCACTCGTGGTAAGTCTTCAGGTGACTTCCGAACCTTCACAAACTCGGTCACTCGGCGATCCACAATTCCTCTTGGATGCTCTAGACCATGACGCCTAACCGTCTGGAAGAAGCACAGTCTTCAAAGGTAACAAGCGTCGGATCCACGTAGGATCAATCTCTTTAGTGATGCTCAATCACTTTGGGTTTGTAGGTGTTTGGGTTCGGGTTTTCCTCACTCGATGATTTTCGCTCAAAGTCCTCGGAGGATGGGATGCTCTCAAATGACAAGTGTCAGTTTCTCTCGGAGCAGCCAACCAGCTAGTAGTTGTAGGGGGTGGCTATTTATAGCCTAGGGAGCAGCCCGACATGATAAGACATAAATGCCCTTCAATAATATGACCGTTAGGTGGGTAGATATTTTGGGACAGCTGGCACAAGGCACAGCAACTGTCGGAAATTTGAGGTTCAAATTCCTCAGGGCTATCATGTTCCTCACTGTGTAGGCAATCCGCACTGGGGAATTCCTAACTCCTCAGTCAGAACAAATTCCTCAGAGACCAGAAGAACTTCGTCTCTGTCACTGAAGAATATGACTGAACTGTATGAGATTTCCAATGGCTTCACTCGAAGGGATTGGTAGGTGTAGGATTTTGAGTTGAGCATCACATGGAAATTTTTCCTTAGTATTTCCTCGACCCCCTTTAACAGTATGGTGTTTCCTATGACTCAAGAAAGAGAAAATGAAACTACGAAAACAAAAGTCTTCACACTTCATGTTCCTCGAATGAACACCAAGTCTTCAAGGTCACACCAATTTCTTCACTTTCAAAGTCTTCAAAAAGTCTTCAGAAATCCAAAGTCTTCAAACGAAGAACTTCATTTTTAGGGGTCGACTTTCTCTGTAAATATCAAACTCCTCATAGAATTATTGACCTGTGTATACTCATAAACACATTAGTCCCTTAACCTATAAGTCTTCAATACACCAAAATCACTAAGGAGCACTAGATGCACTTACACGCTGCGTTTGGACTCCGTTTGGTATTGATTTTCTACGATGTAAAAAACAAGCAAAAAACAGCAACTGGCACTGGGCACTATGTCAATTGTTTAGTCCCAAAAAATGATATAAAGTTGCTATAAAATGATTGTAAAACATCCAAGAATGATAACATAACAGCATCGAACAATCAAAAATTATAGATACGTTGGAGACATATCAGCATCCTCAAGCTTAATTCCTGCTCGTCCTCGAGTAGGTAAATGATAAAAACAGAATTTTTGATGTGGAATGCTGCCTAACATGTGCATTACATATTCTTTTCTTCGTAGCATGGACATATGGACTTTTATATGGTTCAAAGCAATAGTCTAGTTTTGACATGAAAATTTCAATACTCAAGCATATCAACAAGCAACCATGTCTTTCAAAATATCAACACTAAAGCAAGTTATCCCTAGCCCATCATGCTCAATCATTGATCCATTCATGAAACACACTCGCATATTAGCTACATCCAATGCTCAAGTACGATCATAGTGCCCCTTAGTTGGTGCTTTATAAGAAAGATGGAGACTCAAAATAAAAATAAAAATTGCATAAAGTAAATAGATAGGCCCTTTGTAGAGGGAAGTAGGGATTTGTAGAGGTGCCAGAGCTCAAAGCGAAAAAGAGAGATAAAAACATTTTGGGTGTCATGCTTTTCCTGTCAACGAAAACGATCGAGTAGTTCCCAATACTTTCCATGCTAGATATATCATAGGCGGTTCCCAAACAGAAAATAATGTGTATTCCTTTTTCCAACATACTTTCACATTCCACGGCTAGTCGTATCCACGGGTACCGTCCATACCAACACTTTCCAAGGAATTTATTATTTGACAACATAAAGTAAATTTCTTTTCATTTCGGGACTGGGCATCCCTAATACCTTTGCCATACTCTCTTGCAATGACAAGTGAATAAACACTCATCGTGAGAATAACACATCTAGCATGGAAAAATACCAGCCACCCCCTACCGTTTCATGAGCGGTACGAGCACACAAAAAGGAAATACATTTTGAAAATTAGAGATGGCACATAGAAATTTGCTTAGAACGGCACGATACCGCATATAGGTAGGTATGGTGGACTCATATGGCAAAACTAGGTTTAACGATTTTGGATGCACAAGTAGTATTTCTACTTAGTAGAAGTGGAAGGTAGCAAATAGATTGAGAAGCAACCAACCAAGAAACAAAAAATCACATAAGCGAGCATTAAGCATAACTAACACCGAATAATGCACCATAAGTAGGATCTAATTTCATTGCATAACTATTGACTTTCGTGCTTGCATAGAGAATAACAAACCTTAACGCCAATATTCTTACTATAGCATAATTACTCACCAACATGACTCACATATCACTATCATCATATCACTACATAAAGAATACACTTCCGGGATGATACGTGTTTGTCACAGTAGGTCACGTTTTCTGTCATGCATGTACATACATGACAATTTTATGACAGAATCAAGATAGTCATACCTGTGTTGTCGTAGAAGTGTTCCATGATAATACCAAAATTATCATCTCGGAAGTGTTCACTTCCATGACGATAAATGGCGTGTCATGGAAGTGCTTTCGTCAAGGGTAACCGACACGTGGCATCCAACATAATGGGTCGCCGTTAAGCTATAGGGTCCGGTTTTGGATTCGATAACCCGTTAACAGCCCGGACCAATGGAGATTTTCCACATGTAAAATTCTCATTGGCCGGAGGAAACACGTGTTGGCTCACCGTTGGGACAGATGTCATCCACTCATTGGATAGGAGGCGCCTATGATACGTCGACACATGGCATGACCCAACAGAGGCCCATTCCGGTGAAAAGGTCGGCCCGTTTGACTTGGTCAAAAGGTAACGGGCCGGCCCACGGAAAGTGTGTTAACAGCCTGTTTGTATATAGCCCATTTACAGACCGCTAACTCACGGCCCGTTACGACCTATCAGAATTAAGCCCAGTAGCTTCATCTGGGCCGTCCAATATGATTCTAGCCCATTGTAACTTCCGGCCCATGTATGGCCCATGATGTCTTTCAGCCCATATGAGGCCCTTTGTAACTCTTGGCCCATTAACGGCCCGTGGTGAAGCTGGCCTGTAATGAATAGTGCACCGCTTTATACCCATTAACGGCCCATTATTCTATTGGTCCGTTTCCAAACCATGTTATCTTTCGGCCTTCTGAGGGCCCATTTATTCTCGGGCTCATTTCTAGCATTCGGTTACTTACGGCCCGTTACTGGCCTTTTCTGCTTGTGGGCCAAATTCAGCCCGTGGTTACAATCGGCCCGTTTGCGGACCGTTAATCCGTTGGGCCGTTTTCATAGAGTCATCAAATACGGCAGGTTAACGACGACCCGTTATGGCCGGCCCATGAATGGACGATTCCAACTGTAGCCCGTTTACAGCCCATAATGCGGTCTGTTAGTGGCCCATGTTTGGGCGATCGATCATATGGCCCGTAGAAGGCCCATTGATGCTACGGCCCGTAGAAGGCCCATTGTTTCCACGGCCCATAGAAGGCCCATTGTTTCTATGGCCCGTAGGAGGACCAGGGTCACTAAAGTAAATATGTAGCCTGTTATTGTGGCCTAGTTTTAAAAAATAGGTTATTGCGGCCACTAGCAAACCGCGGAAAAAGAACTGCACTGACTACAAGCAAACAAATAAACAAGACAACAAGGAAATAAATAAGCAAGCAACTTACGCTAGGCTATCATGACTATTACACATATTACATCCATTGGGCATCAAAGTTTGCCACCAGTGCAAATATAGGGAACAAAGCAGCATATCACATACACTGGTTGTCAAAGTTGGTGACCAGTGCAAATAAACACCGCAGCAAAACAAGTCCAGAACTGAAACCACTTCAGAAGAGCTCAACAAACAATATCCTGGGTACCCATAATGCTCGCAAGATGCTTAGCAAGCTTATTAACTTTCTCTTGTTTGGCGCTTAAATCCTACAGAACTTGTTGTTGCACCAGAAAGTATGCACCTGAATTCTACAGGGACTTCCTCAGTCCTTCGGCTTCCTATCGCATAACATCTGATCGATGTCTTTCAGCTTGAAGTTGAGACTCAAGAAGCCGAACTGATTCAGGCAGCGAGTTCGAAGAGCTAGTGCCAGCAGTAGTAGCCAGTAACTCGAACACTACATCAAGACATGACTTTGGAGTTGTCTCAGTGTCTTCAATATAGTTTTTATCAGCTTTCTTGGAGACCAACAGGGATTTCTCACTATCTTGAACCTTATCTGCATTACTTCCTTTACCATTGCATAACGGGGTACTCTTCTCCAATATTTTATCCGCGTTCTAAAAGAGAAACAAACAAACACATCACAGGTTTACCATGTTGTATATGAAACTCATTTTGGTAAACCAGTTCAGTAGTAAGGTGAATAGGATAACAGCATGAAACAAACATATATCTATGTAGTATGGTCATTGTATGGTCTATATCATTCTAGTTTATGTTGCCAAATCAAGATAGAGACAGTTCAAATCATATCTATTTAAGACAAAGCAGCATAGACAGAATATAAGTGTGGGAAACTACACAGCAATAACAACACTTGTAATGTGCATGGCATGAGAACATAACTGTTTATTCAATTGAAACTGAAATCAACATAGAGCAAGTTACAACAGCAAACACATTAAAGAAACAGGTTTAAAACATACCTGTTGCGCCATTCGAGTTTCAATTTCATCCTTCAAATTTGAAATTAGTTGGTATGAGTAAATTCAGTTATGCAAGAGGAAAGGATTATGAAACATAGCTATGGAACTGACCTGAGAACAATTCTTCTTCTGCTTTAAGCGTTGACTTGGGGTTCGGAGTGGTGGTCCTCGTGCTTTGGGCACTATAGTTGCCTTACTAACTGCTCGTGTTTGGGTGCTCTGTGGTCGAGACAGTGTTGTGTCAACTGGAACTGGGTTACTATCTGCTGGGGTTGGGGTTAGAAGGGGTGTAGCTGGTTCTCTGTCCAACTGGGTAGGGGTACAATCTGCGTGAGTCTGGGTTATGTGTGGTGGGGCTGGTTCTTGGGCAAGTACAACTGTGCTTCTATCTGCATCGACAGGTAGCACGATCTTTTCTAAAGACTGTGTTTTTACTCCCACAGATACTGCCATCACCCCCTCCAATTCAAATGGTTGATAAACAAGAAAAGTAATTGAACGTATAGACATTGTAAGATAACAGGTGCAATGGATAGTAGGGAAGAAAACAGGGCATGAAATAATTCACATTTATGTTGTCTAACCAAACAGAATAGCATGGCATAACTTCACATATATGATGGCCAATTAAACAGAATAGCATGACACAATTTCACATGTATGATGGCTAACTAAACAGGATAGAATGACATACTTCAAAATATGATGACTATTGTAAACAGGATGACATGATATAACTATACGATCTATCTATTAAAGTGGTTGGCATGCCATAATTCACGAACATGTTGTCGATGGAAACATGATGGCATGATATAATTCACGGATAGAATGACATAATAAAAAATATGATGACTATGTAAACAGGATGAGATGATATAACTATATTATGTCTTTAGAAAATGGGTTGTCATGCCATAATTCAGATACATGCTATCTATGTAAACATCATGGCATGATATAATTCAAATATATGATTTATATACTAAGCAAGTGAGCAGAGGGCAATCACATATATGATGTGTCAACAAAGGAGAAGGCATTCAATATTGTGTATATGATGTAAAAACTAAGCATTGCAATACAACATATGCATGATATGAGTAATATAACCCTGCCAAGTTTGAGCATACACCTCAGGGGGATAATAGGACTGGTCATCTGCCTCTGAATCCTCCTATGAGGAGCTATCTGTAACCAGCAAGATATCTGCTTTACTAGGTAGCATTGTCTCCTCTGAAGACCTTGTTTTCACTCCAGATTTCTCCATCACCAATTCAAATGGCTGATGCACAGGAAGAGAAGTTCAATATACAAACATTGTCGACAAATGCAATGAGAAATACAAAAAAAGGACGGCATGATATAATTCACATATATGACGCTTGGCTAAATAGCATGGCATTGCATAATTCACATATATAATGCCTTGCAACAAGATAGCATTGCATAATTCACATATATAATGTCTTGCAACAAGATGGCATTGCATAATTCATATATATGGTAATTAGACACTAAACGGGTGGCATTCACACAAAGCATGTCTAAACTAAGCAAATGACATAGCGATGCAATACACCATACGCACGATATGAGCAACATAACCTTGCCAAGTTAGAACATGCACCTCGGGGGGAAATAGGACTAGTCATCTGTCTCTGAATCCTCCTCTGAGGAGCTAACCGTAACCAGCAAGACATACGCTTCGTCACATAGCATTTTCTGCTCTGAAGACCTTTTTTTCCACTCGAGATTTTTCCATGACCGCGTCGAATGGCTGATGCATAGGAAGAGTAATTGAATGTACTAAAATTGTTGACAAATTTAATACGTAATAAAAAATCATGGCATGACATGATTCACATATAAGATGACTGGCTAACCAGGGTGGCATTGCAAAATTCACATATATGATGCCTGGCTAAACAAGATGGCATTGCATGATTCACATATATGATAAAGAAAGTAAACGGATGGCATTCACACAAAGCATGTCTAAACTAAGCAGATGACATATTTGATGTATAAAGTAAACAATGCAAGGCACCATATGCATGATATTACCAACATCAGCATGACAAGTTAGAGCGAAGACCTCAGGGGGTAAATAGGAGTGGTCTTCTCCTTCTGAATCCCCCTCAGAATGGTTATCTTCCTCTTGATTACAATCCTAAATGGGTGGAGGGGGGCTGCCTTTGCGCCCACCATGGAGCGACGTCTACATGAAATTTTATTGCCACGCAAGGCTCGTCTCTTTTGCTCTACATGTCCAGTTCCATTGTGTACAATAACTGACATGCATAGGAATAAAACATAGTGAGATTATGTAAGGAGTCCATGCACAAATCCAGAGTGATGGTAGCAAACTCTAGATAGACTCAAAAGCAATGATAGAAGGCAGATAATAGCTTTAGTTAAAAAATACAGATAATGGCTCCTTTAATGTTTGTTTGCACCCAACATGAAACTCATAGTACACACCCGAGATTAACTAGATAGTAAACAGATAATACTGATTGCTGCCCCAATATGTACGCCACAACCATTTAAAAACTCAAGTTTCAACATTAGTTTGGACCTGACTCGGAGTCTAATAGGTGAACACGACGATAAAGTAGCATGTCATCATATTAAGCGATGCATAACGTAAGAAGACACGGAAGAGTGCGACCTCTCTTGCGGACCCGTTGAAAGGATCGATATAGTTGACTAGAGGGGGGTGAATAGGCAACTAACAATTTTTAGCTTTTCTTTACCAAATTAAACTTTGCATCAAAATAGGTTGTCTAGATATGCAACTAAGTGAGCAACCTATATGATGCAACGACAACAAGCACGCAAGCAAGTAAGAGAAATAACACAAGTAAACTAGCGGAAGTAAAGGAACAAGATAACCAAGAGTGGAGCCGGTGGAGACGAGGATGTGTTACCGAAGTTCCTTCCTTTTGAGGGGAAGTACGTCTCCGTTGGAGCGGTGTGGAGGCACAATGCTCCCCAAGAAGCCACTAGGGCCACCGTATTCTCCTCACGCCCTCACACAATGCGAGATGCCGTGATTCCACTATTGGTGCCCTTGAAGGCGGCGACCGAACCTTTACAAACAAGGTTGGGGCAATCTCCACAACTTAATTGGAGGCTCCCAACGACACCACAAAGCTTCACCACAATGGACTATGGCTTCGCGGTGACCTCAACCGTCTAGGGTGCTCAAACACCCAAGAGTAACAAGATCCGCTAGGGATAAGTGGGGGGAATCAAATTTCTCTTGGTGGAAGTGTAGATCGTGGCCTTCTCAACCAATCCCGAGCAAATCAACAAGTTTGATTGGCTAGGGAGAGAGATCGGGCGAAAATGGAGCTTGGAGCAACAATGGAGCTTTTTGGGGGAAGAGGTGAGTCAACTTTGGGGAAGAAGACCCCTTTATATAGTGGGGGGAACAAACCAACCGTTACCCCCCCTCTGCCCCGAAGAGAGCGGTAGTACCGCTGCGCCAGCGGTACTACCGCTTGCAACAATAAGCGGTACTACCGCCCAAGAGCGCGGTACTACCGCTTGGTCCACAGCGATACTACCGCGGAGGGAGGGCGGTACTACCGCACAGGAGCGGTACTACGGCCCCCCATAGCCGCGGCCAGTACCGTAAAACCCGACCCGAAAAAAGAGCCCTCGAATCGAGGCGGTACTAGCACGAGACCAGAGCGGTACTACGGCTTGGGGCCACCAGCGGTACTACTGCTCTGGAGCGGTACTACCGCGCCCAGAGCGGTACTACCGCTTGTGGCACCCAAGCGGTACTACCGCTCCGCCCCGCGGTACTACCGCTGGGACCAGAGATAGCACACACACGGAGCTACTAGCGGTACTACTGCTCTGGGCGGTACTACCGCTCCGGAGCGGTACTACCGCTTGTACCACCTAAGCGGTACTACCGCTCTGGCCCGCGGTACTACCGCTGGGACCAGAGAGGGCACAACGAAAGGAGAACCAAGCCCATCATCGAAACGGAAAGGCTCGGAGGGAGGGGCAAAGGAAGTGTACGTGATGATTCCGCCCTAGCCTTTCCAAAACGGACCCCCTCTTGATAGTACGGTGATCCCTATGAAACTAGTCCACCAAACTAATCCGAAAGGACTACACCGTCTTCGCTTTAAGCTCCGAGGGGAGGAAATCGTCTCATGCCCAAAGGAATGAATCTCTGAAAAACACTCAACGCACATGATTAGTCCGCAAAAGCATTGTCATCAATCACCAAAACATCTTAGGGATAAATATGCCCTTACACCCCTGTAGTCCTCAAGGTCATCTGCTCAATTGATGATGGTAATGCAATTGTCGTGGTTGCCGGTAGTGGGGAAGAAGATCTGTGGCGGCGAAAGACAGTCTGGAGAGAGGATCCCTCCTGTGGTGAACCCTTCCGTCGTTGGAGCAGCTGAGCTGGGGTAGAACACAGCGTAGCAGGAGCGGGACAAACCACATAAGGTTTTCTTTGACACATATCTGTAACAGAAGTAATTGTGTAAGGGCTTGTTTGAATTTGAGGATTCTAACAATGCAGGGATAGGAAATACACAGGAATAGGATAGGAATGCACGTGCAAAACAGAGAATTTAAAAACACAGGATTTCTGCCAATCTGGGTGTTTGGTTCACAAGAATTGGAAGATCACAGGATGCAAAGAAGCATGGTGAGATTAAGTCAAACCACAAGAAAATGTACGGTTATAATACTATTACGATACTATCTCTTAGTCTTGTGCTTCAAGAATAGGAATTTGAAAAGGAGGACAAGTGGATATTAAAATTCCTACGGGTTTTCTTTCAAGGTGACACTAAAGGAACAAATCCTACAGTTTTCCTTTGCTCCATTCCTTTGAACCAAATGCATGAATAGTAGTACCATAGGAAAATTTCCAATTCCTATGTTTTTGCTTCACTTTTCCGTTCAAGCACTGGCGATTCTAGTAGGCAGGCTTGAGCAGGGAAAAGCCTACACTCAAAAAAAAATTGTGCTACTTCTACTACTTTGGACCCAGGCCACTGCCCTACTAGCTCAATTCCCAGGCCCATCGACAAATGCACAGCTCAAACGCGCAGAGATAAATAATGATGGCGTTCAAGAGAGTCCATCACGGATAGCTAATTTGCCTGGTACCTCACTTCTTGTCATATAGTTGGAGAAACTAATCGTATTTCATGTTACTACGTGTGCTCGATGGACAATATATATAACATGTAGAGTGAAAAAAGATGCAACATGTGTACAACCTCTTTGGCGAAGCTATGTCGATCTCAGCGTGATTGGGTTGGTCGGTGAGGATGCTCCGGATGACTTGGCTGTCGGAGGAGGGGAAGAAGATATTAGGCGTCTGGAGATGGAGCCCGGGGTACTACTCCGCTGTGATGGAGGGTTTCGTTGTTGGAGCAGCTCCGGTGAATTGTCCGACGGCGAGGCTGAAGCAGGACAAGAGAGACAAGTTAACCTGAGTGGAATTCTAATATCATCTCCAATACATGACGTAAAATACATAACCACAAAGTGCTAGATGTAAAAGACATCAGCCGCTCATCTCTAAACTTAACTGTCGAAACTGAATTTAACTGTCGAAACTGAACTTAACTGTCGAAACTGAATTTTGCTGTCAAAACAGAACGCACTAGTAGCAAAAAAGCAGTAGCAGCAGCAGCGCCCGGAGCAGCAGCGCGTGTGAGAGCTGGGGCAGCTGGTCGTGTAGCAGCATCAGGGTGAGGCTACACGTCAATCGACTGACTTTTTCATCTCTCGTCAGTCGATTTTCCAGCCATTGGATACGAAATCAAGGACCTACAATTCATCTTCAACCTCCACCCCCTAAGCCGCCAGCCACCACCAGCCAAACCCGCCCGCCCCGAAACCACTCCCCACCGCCGGCCGCCGCCGCCCCGGCCATCCCTCTAGCCCCGTGCCAAGCTTTTTCACCGGCGATCCCCGCACCACCATCCCCCACCACCGCCGGCGACCACCGCCCCACCCTGAATGCTAAGATAGATAGTGGGGCACCGCTGCGGCTGGTTCTTCCTTAACTCCGGCGAGCCCCCCCCCCCACCCCCTAAAAATCGACTGACCCAAAAGTTGATTCAGTCGACTGAAGTGTAGCTAAATCGGAGCAGCAACGCAAGCAAGAGCAAGAGCGAGAGCAGCAGCGTGAGCAAGAGCAAGAGCAGACCAGGCAGGGGACCGAGAGCAAGAGCAGAGCAGCAGCGCGAGCAAGAGCCAAAGCAGCAACAGGTCCTACTGATGTGGACGTCACCGCCGAGGGAGCGATGCCGTGGAGGAAGTGGTCGGCGACGCCGCCGTGGATGGAGCCACGCCATGTCGGCTCGGGACCGAGCGCCGGCAGCACCGTGAGATCGAATCAAGAAGAAAATGCGGCGATTAGTGTAGAACCTCTTTGGTGGCACCGATTAGGCCTCAGCTTCGTCCGAGGAAACGGTGATGATGCTGCTCTTCCAGTGGTGCAGGTAAAAACGGCGGTGTGGGAATGGAGGTGGCGCGAAAGACGAGGGGAACGTCGGGGCAGCTCCTTGGAGGTGGAGGGCGAGGTGGCTGAACATGCGGGACGACGAGATCTAAGACGGATCCTCATCCGGTGCGGTGGATGAGGGACATCGAGGTGTTGCTGTGGACGACTTCGTCGGGGAAGAGGCTCCGGCTGGGTGGTGGACGGAGGAGGGTGTGGGGCTTCGCAGGTTTTCACGGCCTCAATGTATGAATGGGTGGGCGGATGGGATGGGAGGGGGAACCATGGCTTAGGGACGCGCTTATCCAAAATGTGGGGTAAGTTACAAAAGTACCCCCACCGATTTGAGCTAGGCGGTTCTTTCGGCTCAGGGGTATCACGGGCATTTCGCGTGTCGGGATTTCTCAGGAGGTGGGAGTTTTCGCGTGCATTGTAATTTTGGGATAGCAAGGCGCGGGTTGAGATGGAGGGAGTTTTCGGAGCACAACGAGGCAAAGATATATCTTAAATATTTCAGGGTAACAAGGCGTGGGTTGAAAAGGTGGGAGTTTTGCAGCACAATAGACAAAGATGCTAGCTTGAAATTTCGGCATAACAAGGCGCGGCTTGGAATTTCGGGAGAACAATCTTAGCGTGTACAAAAAAAGACAATTCGCACCTCATCACTAGAGAGAGTCATGTCCCGTTTTACTATATTACTAGAAATGCATTCAAATACAACAACAAAAAACTAAAAAATGGGGACAACAAACATAACGTGTACAATACCAAATCAATTTGCACTTCCCTCAACAATAAAAAAACAATTCGTGTTGTCTAGCATATGGACTAAATTTGAGTACATTTTCCCTGTTTGAATGGGATTGTACTCGGCTTAGTTATACAACCATCTAAATATTATCTTCACAACACATGACATGAATATAGGAGTAGTAAATTTTGACTCATCTGCAATAACTTTGGGTTTAAGGTTTTTGATGTACAAGCAGAGTTCCCACTTAGTACAGGCGAAGGCTAGCAATTAAGATTGGGAAGTGGCCAGCTAGAGAGCAACACCGATCATAACTAGGCATTATGCATAAGTAACATTGGACACTAGCATGAGTAGGATATGAACACCATGAACATAAATACTATGAGGCTATGTTGGTTTTGATTCAACTACATGCGTGAACATGTACCAAGTCAAGCCACTCGAACATTCAGAGGAGGATACCATATCATCATACTACATCACAATCATTTTAACGCTATGTTGATATCCGAGATAAATCATTACCAACTCCCAGCTACTTATGCATGGCATGAGAAACTATAATCTCTAATTGTGACTGCAAACATGTTTAATCATAATGGGATGAAGCATGGGCACTAGGTTAAACATATTTACACAACAAGAACAAGTCGAGTTCATACCAGTTTCTCTTTGCCACGGCCAGCTCATCGAATATCGTCATTATTGCCATTCACTTGCACGACTGAATGATATGAAAATAATAATAATGCAAGAGTGCCATGGACTAAGCTGGAATCTGCAAAACATTTTATTCAACAAGAGAAGACAAGGTAAAATGTGCTCTTTATTAGTTCAACAGTTATTCATATGAGAGCCACTCAACATTTTCATCGTGGTCTTCTCCTCGGTAAGACTCGAATAAAAAGAAAAGAAATTCAGAGAAACACAATGAAATATTTTTGGAGTTTTTGGTTTTCTTCAACAAGGAAATAGAAGGGAAAAAATCAAAAACGAGAAAAACTATTTACACGGGGAAGCTCCCAACAAGCAAAAGAAGAACAAGGAAATCTTTTTGGGTTTTCTTTTTAGTACTACTACTAAGCATGCATAGAAAATAAATTACTACAACTAATTTTTTTGGTTTTTCTAAAGTTTTTCAAACACACAAGAAGAAAGCAAGAAAATTAATCTAAGCATGGATGATACAATGAAAAAGTGTGAACACCGACAAATAGAGTGATATGTGAACATGAATATAATGTCGGTGAGAAACACGTACTCCCACAAGCTTAGGCTTTTGGCCTAGATTGGTAGTCGATCAATAGCCTGGAGGGTAGTAGTCGGCGTGGTAGCTCACGAAGGCTCTTGGGTGGAGGCCTCAGCGCGCCGTGCCGCCAACACTGTTGTGTTGTGAGCTCAGGCCTCGCTCTCAAGAATGAAGTATCTTTCCCTGCTATTATAGTCAAAAAGAGCAGGCGCAGGAAAATATGTGTCCACCATATGTGATTGGTTAAACATCAGATTATAAGTGAAGTTATCAGCCCTTCCCTTGAGAATCTTATGATCCTTTAAGGTCTCAAAATCTAAATATTGTGTGGGTAGGATAGGATCAAAGGGTAAATGCGTAACACCCAGCCCTCGTGCTAGACGTGTGGCATAAATTCCACCATAGAACCAGCCACTTTTGGCGTTATGCTGAAGTCTACGTGCAACAATCGCTACAAGGTTATAATTCCTTTCACCTGTGAGAGCGGTATGAACGAGGCTCAAGTCTGGCACACAAAGTATGCTACAGTCTTGCTTGCCTACTATGCACTTCCCGTTAAATAAAGCAAAGTACTGAATTGCGGGAAAGTGAATGCTCTTTATTCTACCTTGCCTCACCCCACTATTTTCACGGTAGCAAAGGCTAGTCAAGAAAGACTCATACTCAGCCTTCGCCGGCTCATCAAGCGAACCCCAAAATGGAAGTTTGCAATGGTAAGCAAAGTTCTCTAGTGGGATAGTAAATGGTTCATCATAAAGCATAAACGACACCCTAGACTCACCTGGAAAATATTTAAATCCTTTGACAAATGATTCAGTGAGAAGATGGCACTTTTCACACTTATCTGAAAGGCAGGGACCGAGACCGGCATTGTGAACATATTGTTCAAATTCCTCCTTAATGCCCACTTGCATCATATACTCATCACATCATTATCTGGTTCCTTTTCATTGTTTGCTTGAGTGTCTTCATGAACATCAGCATTATCTTTTTCATTATCACTAGGTGGATGTTCATTACCAGATTGAGTTTCAGCATCTGAGATAGAAGTTTCATTTTTATTATCAGGAGGTTTTTCTATTTCAGGTTCACTAGAAGTGTGCAAAGTCCTATCATTTTTCTTTTTCCTTTTCTTTTTAGAAGGACTAGGTGCACTAGTGTTATTTCTTTGTGAGTCTTGTATAATTCTTTTAGGGTGTCCCTCAGGATAAAGTGGTTCCTGAGTCATTTTACCTCCTCTAGTTGCAACTCTAACAACAAAGTCATGCATATGATTCATTTCATCAACTAATTCGCTTTGTGATTTAGCAACTTGTTCTAGTTGAGTTTGAACCATAGAAGCATGTTTTCCAACACCTCTAACATCATTTGAGATTCTAAATCATAAGTCACTCAATCGAGCAATCATATCAGAATGGTATTTCAATTGTTTCATAACATTTGCATTGAAGTGATCTTGTTTTCTAATATAGTTTTCAAACTCATAAAGGCATTGACTAGGGTGCATATTGTGAGGATTGTCATTTTCATTGAACTTCATAAGAGAATTTACCTCTACCCACCTTAGGCAATGGTGGTGTATTAAGCCCATGTATTTCTTCAATAGGAGGTAAATTTTTAACGTCCTCAGCTTTAATACCTGTTTCCTTCATAGATTTCTTTGCCTCTTGCATGTCTTCGGGACTGAGATATAATATACCCCTCTTCTTCGGAGCGGGTTTAGGCGGTGGTTCAGGAAGAGTCCAATCATCATAATTTCTCCATATATTATTCAATAATTCTTCAGCTTGAGAAATAGTTCGTTCCCTGAAAACACAACCAGCACAACTATCTAGGAAGTCCCTAGAAGCATCGGTTAGTCCATTATAGAAGATATCAAGTATTTCATTTTTCTTAAGAGGATGGTCAGGAAAAGCTAAGTAATTGGCAAAGCCTCCCCCAAGCTGTGGGAGACTCTCTTCTTTAGTTTGCACAAAGTTAAATATATCCTGTAAGGCAGCTTGTTTCTTATGAGCAGGAAAATATTTTCCAGAGAAGTAATAAATCATATCCTGGGGACTACGCACACAACCAGGAGCAAGAGTATTGTACTAAGCTTTAGCATCACCCTTTAATGAGAAAGGAAATAATTTGAGAATAAAGTAATAGCGAATTTTCTCATCATGAGTAAAATGGGTGGCTATATCATTCAACTTAGTAAGATGTGCCACAAAAGTTTCAGTCTCATAACCATGGAAAGGATCAGATTCAACCAAAGTAATTAACTCTAGGTCGACAGAGAATTCATAATCCTTATCAGCAATACAGATAGGTGAAGTAGCAAACTTACGTGTGACGCCCAGATAATTAAGCTACAGTAACCCCCTACTAATGATGCCACGTCACCTCCGTTACTATCGCTAATCTCGCGTTAGTTCAAAACGATTCGAATTCAAATTTGAATTTTTGGCAAACATCAAAAGTTTTCAAAATTTAAAACTAAAATGTTCAGGTTGTGCCAAATAATGCTGAATGCATAGGTAATTATGGTGGAGAAATCACACTTTTATAAAATATTTAAATACTCTAAAATGAACATAACCGTAGCAAAAACAATTATTTAAAAGCTTTTATAATAATGAAGCATCACAAACTATTTTACTTTATGTGCCAAGTTAAATGTGGTTGTGGCATATTTACATATACTAAATTAGATACAACTTTTATATTTTACTAAAACTAAGGTATATTGGAAATTAGAGAAAATAGTAAAAGAAAATAAATAAAAGGAGAGAAATAAAACAAAACAAAAGAAAAACAGAACCCCCCCCCCCACTGGGCCAACCGTGGCCCAGCTGGCCAGCCCAACTGGGGAAAGGCCCAGCCGCCCCCCCGCCCAACTGGCACGGAAACCCTAACCCCCATGACTCCACTCACTCCTCCCTCTCTCCCCCGACTGGATCGCGATCGGGCGACCCCGTCCCCGTCGCCCCGCCATCGCAGCCACCTCATCGACGTCGCATCGCCACCCCCTGGAGGACCACCTCGCCGGACCTCGCTTCCCCGTCTCTCCCTCGTCTACTTCCCCACCTCTCGATCCCGATCTAGATCGGGAAGGGGAACGAACCCGACGTCCCTCGCCGCCTCGAGCACGCCACCTCGCCGGACTGCCTCCCCGTCTCCGACGCCGTCGTCCCCGTCGTCCTCCCCACGCCCCACTGCCTCGTGTCGTATGCCTCACGGTGAGGCCCCCGGCCTCTCCTCCTTCCCCCCGTCCCCATGTACACACCGCGCGCTCGCACGCCTGGCCGCCGTCCAGCTCGCATAGCCACTGCCTCGCCTCGCCACGCGCACACACGTCGACGCGCCCCTGCTCCTGGTCGCGCCTGCCCGCGCCAAAGTGCTCGCGCGCCCCACGCCCGCTGCCGCCCCGGGGTTGCGGCCTCCTTCCCCGCACGCATGCGCTCCCACTCGCCTCCTAGCCGCCCCGCTCACCTGCCGTGCTGCTCGCGCGCGCTTAGCGCTGCTGCCGGCCGCGCCCTCCGCCCGGTGCTACTCCGGCCGCAGCACCTGCAGCTACGGAGCTGCTGGCCGCTACTGCTTTTCCCCACCACCGCTGCTGGCCTCGCCTCCGCCCACCTTCCCCGCTGACGGCTGCCGCGCCCGCACCTCGCCCAGACCGCGTGCACACGCCCTGCCGCTGCTACACGCCGGCGTGCCGCCTTGGCCCCGCTGCTCTCTGAGGCTGCCTTGCCGTGGCCGTCGGCGCCCCGCTAGTCCCGCCCTGGCCTGGGCAAGCGGCCTAACGGGTGGGCGCCCGTCGCCCGTAACCGCTGCGCCCAGCGCCCGTCGCCCGACCCACTAAGGCCTCTGTGCCACTAGACAACGGGCCCCACGCCCCTAGAACATTAAAAAAAGAATTAAAATAATACTAATTAAAAATATTAATTAATTAATTAATTAAAGAATTAATTAACTTAATTAATCCTGATTAGATTAACCTAATCACTAGTTATCTTAATTAAACCCTGATTAGCCTGATCATTCAATGACATGCGGACCCCACATGTCAGTTTGACGCAGTCAACACCTCTCTTGACTGCTGATGTCATGCTGATGCAGTAATGCTAATTTCGAATTAATTTACTAATAATAATTTACAAAATGATTTAAAACTTTAAAAATTAATATAAAATAATCTGTAACTCGGAAGGAAAAACTTTGTACATGAAAGTTGCTCAGAACGACGAGACGAATCCGGATACGCAGCCCGTTCGTCCGCCACACATCCCTAGCACAGCAAACACACAACTCCCCCCCCGGTTCATTTGTATGAAAACACGAAACACCGGGAATACTTACCCGGATGTTTTCCCCCTTCACCGGTATCACCTACTACCGTGTTAGGGAACACCTAGCACCGCTCATTGTCATGTAATGCATCGTCATGCATATGTTTGCATTATATTTATTGTTTCTTCCCCCTCTTCTCTCGCTAGACACAGAGACCAACGCCGCTACTACCCAATACGACTGCGGTGTTAACGACCCCTCCTTCTTGGCTGAGCTTCTAGGCAAGCCCCCCCTCCTTGATCACCAGATATCGCCTATTCTCTCTCTACTGCTTGTAGTAGAGTAGTGTAGCATGTTACTGCTTTCGGTTTATCCTATTCTGCTGCATAGCCTGTCATTGTTGCTACAGTTGTTACCCTTACCTGCAATCCTAAATGCTTAGTATAGGATGCTAGTATTCCATCAGTGGCCCTACATTCTTGTCCGTCTGCCATGCTATACTACCGGGCCATGATCACTCGGGAGGTGATCACAGGTATACACTTACATACATATGATATGATACATGTGGTGACTAAAGTCGGGTCGGCTCATAGAGTACCCGCAAGTGATTCCGATGTGGGGGCTGAAAGGACAGGTGGCTCCATCCAGGTAGTGGTGGGCCTGAGTTCCCGACGGCTCCCGACTATTACTTTGTGGCGGAGCGACGCGGCAGGTTGAGACCACCTAGGTGAGAGGTGGGCCTAGCCCTGGTCGGCGTCTACGGTTAAATAAATTAACACGCTTAACGAGATCTTGGTATTTGATCTGAGTCTGGCCACTGGCCTATACGCACTAACCAACTACGCAGGAACAGTTATGGGCACTCGACATCGTGGTATCAGCTGAAGCCTTCTTGACGTCAGCGACAGAGCAGCGCACGTCGGGTTGGACTAGAACGCCTGCTCTTGTATAAGGGAGGCTAGGTCTGCTCACCGGCCGCGTATGCAACGTGCAGGTATGCAATGGGCGATGGGCCCAGACCCCTGCGCGCATAGGATTTAGACTAGCGTGCTGACCTCTCTGTTGTGCCTAGGTGGGGCTACGATGTGCTGATCTTCCGAGGACGGGCATTGTCGGATTTCGGGTTCAGGCAAACCCTTGAGGTTCGAACACTGGGGTGCGCACGAAGATCTCTCCTCCCCCTAGCTCGCTCTCGCAACCATCGCAAGGCCTAGCTCGTCGAACTCGCTGAACAAAGGGACACAAGGTTTATACTGGTTCGGGCCACCGATGTGGTGTAATACCCTACTCCAGTGTGGTGTGGTGGATTGCCTCGTGGGCTGAGGACGAACAGTTACAAGGGAAGAACAGCCTCCTGAGGAGAGGTGCTCTTGTGCTTGGTGAGTTCGTGTGGTTGGGGATGATCTGAATGATCTGCACCATCCGTCCTCTTCTCCCCTCTTTCTGGTGGTGGCTAGTCCTATTTATAGATGCCATGGTCCTCTTCCCAAATGTTTATGCGGGAAGGGATCCCACAACGGCCAAATTCGAAGGGAGACAACTAGTAAAAGGTGGTCTTCGCCTGCCAAAGGCTCTGGCAGTGACGCGTCTTCGGCTCCACGGTGACCTCCGTCCCGCCATCCTACTGGTCTCGGTCTCGTTGCACCGATATGGAAACCTTTGCCTGATGCCTCGGGACTCCTCGCCTGCACTTGCCTCATTAGCACCAAAGAGGAAGCGAGGACACTGCGCGTGCTGGCGCCCGCATGCCGCCCGCCTGGCCCTGGTCGTCATGGCTCACGTCACTGGAACCTCGCGAGGTGCCCCTTGCCTTGATCTCTCCGCCCCTCGCGAGCCAGCCTGGTGAGGCCGTCCCCGAGGAGGTCTTGTGTCGTCCGTCTCGCGAGGCTTGGCCCCTCACGAGGGTCTTGAGTGTTTGCTGGTGAAGATGGGCCGTACAGGGCCGCTGGTGGAGCCACGCCATGGGCCGCAGGCAGGCAAGTCTGGGGACCCCCGTTCCCAAACCGCTGATACGTCTCCAATGTATCTATAATTTATGAAGTATTCATGCTATTATATTATCCATCTTAGATGTTTTATATGCATTTATATGCTATTTTATATGATTTTTGGGACTAACCTATTAACCTAGAGCCCAGTGCCAGTTTCTATTTTTCCCTTGTTTTTGAGTTTTATAGAAAAGGAATACCAAACGGAGTCCAATTGACGTGCCAATTTTTGACGTTTTTTGTGGACCAAAAGAATCCCCCGAAGTAAAAGAGTTGGGCCAGAAGAGTCCCGAGCTGTCCACAAGGGTGGGGGGCGCTCCCTACCCCCTGGGCGTGGGCCCCTATCACGTGGACAACTCGGAGACCCCCTGACGTGAAACCGACATAAAAAATTCCTATAAATACAGAAACCCCCAGAAAATAACCTAGATCGGAAGTTTCGCCGCCGCAAGCCTCTGTAGCCACGAGAAATCAATATAGGCCCTCTCCGGCACCCTGCCGGAGGGCGCCATCATCACCGGAGGCCATGGAGGAGGATCCCGGAGGGGCCATCATCGCCATGAAGGCCAAGGACCAGAGGGAGAACCTCTCCCCATCTAGGGGGAGGCCATGGAGGAGGAAGCATATGGGGGAGAACCTCTCCTCCTCTCTCTCGGTGGCGCCGGAGTGCCATCGGGAGGGGAATCATCGCCGCGGTGATCGTCTTCATCAACATCACCATCCTCATCTCTTTTACGTGGTCCACTCTCCCGCACCCCGCTGTAATCGCTACTTGAACATGGTGCTTTATGCCACATATTATGATCCAATGATGTGTTGCCATCTTATGATGTTTTGAGTAGATATCTTTTGTCCTTGGGTTGATTAATGATCTAGATTGGTACGAGTTGTATGTTTTATTTTGGTGCTGTCCTATTGTGCCCTCCGTGTCACGCAAGCGTGAGGGATTCCCGCTGTAGGGTGTTGCAATATGTTCATGATTCGCTTATAGTGGGTTGCTTGAGTGACAGAAGCATAAACTCGAGTAAGGGGGTTGTTGCGTATGGGATAAAGGGGACTTGATATGTTAATGTTATGGTTGGGTTTTACCTTAATGATCTTTAGTAGTTGCGGATGCTTGCTAGAGTTCCAATCATAAGTGCATATGATCCAAGAAGAGAAAGTATGTTAGCTTATGCCTCTCCCTCATATGAAATTGCAATGACGACTACCGGTCTTGTTAACGATTGCCTAGGATAATTCCGCACACGGACCCATCATTATTCCACACTTGCTATTTATAATATTTAGTAATATATTCTAACTTTATGATAACAGCACCTACTTTTATGTTTTAGCTCTCCGATATCATGCAAAGTTATCCTCTTCATACCCACAACGTAGTTTTATTTCTCGTTTCTAGTTGGAAGCAAACGTTCAGTGTACATAGAGTCGTATCAGTGGCAGATAGGACTTGAGAGAATATTGATCTTACCTTTAGCTCCTTGTACGTTCGACACTCCATACTTATCACTTCCACCATTGGGAATTGCTACGATGATTCCCTGCACTTGGGGATTTTCAAGCTCTTTTCTGGCGCCGTTGCCGGGGAGCAATAGCGTGGGGTTGACATTCTTGTGTGTGCTTGTTTGCTTTCTTCACTAAGTAGATTTTTTCCTTTTTGTTTATGTTTAGTTGTGGGTGAAACATACAAAAAAAATTAAAAGAATGAAAATACAAAAAAATTTACTTGCCTCTCATGCCTAAAAAGTTTTTCAATAAGAGAAGTGATTGGAAGGTTATGCATTGGTGAAGTGAGGGTCGACCTTGAACACTTGTGTTCATGCACATGGAAACAATGTAAAATATTTCATGGAAGCTTCTCTGAAAATAATTAACCCCTTGTATATATCCATTGTATTATAAAAATAATGTGCCAAGCTTTGGTTTTAGGATGATTAGATTGCTTGTTTACTATGTGCAGTACAAAAACAGAAACTTTGGCTGTAGCGCGTGAATTTACATTTTTTACTAGAAAGTCAAATGGGTCTGAACTTTTTGCACATTACTTATGTACAAATTTTTAAAATTTTCATATATTTTTTTAGAATTTTTGGAGTTACATAAGTTTACTAAACTTCCAGATTACTACAGACTGTCCTGTTTTTTACAGATTCTGTTTTCTATGTGTTGTTTGATCATTTTGATGAATCTATGGGTAGTATCGGGGGGTATGAACCATATTAAAGTTGGAATACGGTAGATATAGTTCTAATATGAAATTGGAATAAGTTTGCAACAGTACCTCAAGGTAGTGATTTGCTTTATTATACTAACGGATCTCACAAAGTTTTTGTTAAAGTTTTGTGTGGACCAAATGTTCGAAGATCGAGGAGCTATCAATATGAGAAGAATAAAGAGAGGCAAGAGTTCAAGCTTGGGGATGCCCAAGGCACCCCAAGTAAATATTCCAAGGATACTCAAGCATCTAAGCTTGGGGATGCCCCGGTTGGCATCCCATCTTTCTTCTTCAACAATTATCGGTATACCTCGGTTTTTTGTTTTGTTCATATGATTTGTGTCCTTTGTGTTTTTATTTTTCTTTAGGACCCATGCTAGTATGAGATACCCCTTAAATGATCTTATAGAATGCTCTTTGTGCTTCACTTAAATCTTTTGAGTATGGTTCTATAGAATGCTTCGTGTGCTTCACTTATATATTTTGAGCTTGGATATTGGTTAGTCTATATTAACTGTAGAATGCTCCATGAACTTCACTTATATCTTTTGGAGTATGAATAATACTATCATCTAAAGTGGGTTTGGAAGAGTGTCAACTTTAGGAATTAGTGATCCCACTATTTTGGATGGTGTTGAATCTTAGTGTGATATTTATGAAAGTGGATTTGGAAGAGTGTCAACTTTAGTTAGTAATGATTCCACTATTTTGGAAGAGGTTCCAATTGATTATGAGAACAAAGTTGCTATCTATGATGATTATTGTGATGACATGTATTCTATAAAGAATAATGTTAACCATGAACCTTGTCATCATGATTTTAATTTTCAATTGGATTATGCCTCACATGACAGTTATTTTGTTGAGTTTGCTCCCACTATTCCGAATGAGAAGAATTTTTGCTTATGTGGAGAGTAGTAAAATTTCTATACTTGTATATCATGAAAAGAATGCTGTATGTGATGGTTATATTGTTGAACTCATTCATGATGCTGCTGAAAATTATTATGAGGGAGGAATACATGCTTGTAGGAGTTGCAATAATATCAAGTTTCCTCTCTATGTGCTTAAAGTTTTGAAGTTATACTTGTTTTGCCTTCCTATGCTAGTTGATTCTTGTTCCTATAAATTGTGTGATCACAAAATCCCTAGGCATAGGAAGTGGGTTATATTTAAATGCGCTAGTCATATTCTTCATGATGCTCTCTTTATGTTTCAATTCTTATCTTTTATGTGAGCATCATTGAAATCATCATGCCTAGCTAAAAGGCATTAAAGAAAAGCACTTGTTGGGAGACAACCCAATATTTACCCTTAATGTTTTTATGTGTTTACATGGTTAATCTACTGTAGTAATCATGTTTTATAGCTTTTGTTTCAATAAAGTGCCAAGTAAGACCTTTGGGAAGACTTGGGTGAAAGTTAATGTGTTCTTGCTGTAAAAAACAGAAACTTTGCGCTCACGAGATTAGCTGTCATTTTTTACAGAAGAGTGCTTTTGAGTTGATTATTTCTCCAGAAGATTAATATACAAATTCCTCACGTCCACCAATTTATTTCATAATTTTTAGAGTAGCAGAAGTATGGTTTCTGTTCAGATCATTACAGACTGTTCTGTTTCTGACAGATTCTGTTTTCATTGCATAGTTTGCTTGTTTTCTAGTTTCTATGGCTTATATTTCTCAATATAAATTGTAGAAATGATATGGTACAGTAGGCATTGTGTGAGAACAATTATGAACCTTGTCTTTGAAATTACCAAAGTGAATGATTTACTCTTTATCATACTAACCTATCTCACGAAGTTCCGTTAAGTTTTGTGTGATTGAAGTTTTCAAGCTTTGGGTAAGATATCGATATGAGGAGAATAAGGAGTGGAAAGACCCTAAGCTTGGGGATGCCCAAGGCACCCCAAGGTAATATTCAAGAAAGACTCAAGTGCCTAAGCTTGGGGATGCCCCGGAAGGCATCCCCTCTTTCGTCTTTGAAACTATCGGTATACCTTACTCGGAGCTATATTTTTATTCGTCACATGATATGTGTTTTGCTTGGAGCGTATTTTCAATTTTAATTTCTGTTTGAATAAAATCATTGGATCTGAAATCTTGAACGAAAAAGAATCCTCCCATGGCTAGTTAATTATTTGACTACTCAGTGTTCTTCACTTATATCTTTTTGGGGTAGTTTGTCATTTACTCATGTGCTTCACGTATATCCTATGAGTAAATGGTTGAATGAATTGAATATCATAAATCTGAATTTATATATGTTTCATATGCTTATACCATGGGGAGTAATAACTTCACACAGAATAAGTATAGGTAGTAAACTTATTGAAAGTTAGCAAACGCAGAATTGGTCACTTGAACAATTCATGAAAGAATATTGAAGGAAGAGAGATTTCACATATAAATATACTATCTTGGACATCTTTTGTAATTGTGAGCACTCATTAAAATATGACATGCTAAAAGGTTGATGTTGGACAAGGAAGACAACTTAATGGGTTATGTTTTCCTATGTCCGAAACGTTATATTGTCTTGGATCATCCAACATGTTGAGCTTGCCTTTCCCTCTCATGCTAGCCAAATTCTTTGCACCAAGTAGAAATACTACTTGTGCTTCCAAACATTCCTTAACCCAGTTTTGCCATGAGAGTCCACCATACCTACCTATGGATTGAGTAAGATCCTTCAAGTAAGTTGTCATCGCTGCATGCAATGAAAATTGCTCTCTAAATATGTTTGATCTATTAGTGCGAAGAAAATAAGCTTTATACGAACTTGTGATAGGGAAGAAATAAAAGCGACGGACTTCATAATAAAGGTCTTTATCACAAGAGGCAATATAAAGTGACGTTCTTTTGCATTAAGATTTTGTGCATCCAACCATAAAAGCGCATGACAACCTCTGCTTCCCTCTGCGAAGGGCCTGTCTTTTACTTTTATCTTCTACCCTTATACAAGAGTCATGGTGATCATCACCTTTCCTTTTTACATTTTTTCCTTTGGCAAGCACTTTGTGTTGGAGCGATCCGGATATATATATATCCACTTGGATGTAGGTTTTCATAAAGTATTATTGTTGACATTACCCTTGAGGTAAAAGGTTGGGAGGCGAAACTATAAGCCCCTATCTTTCTCTATGTTCGATTAAAACTTTGAACCCATAAATATCACGTGAGTGTTAGCAATTGTGAAAGATTAAATGATAGTTGAGTATGTGGAGTTTGCTGAATCAAAGCTCTTACATAGACCCTTCCCGAAAATAAGATGACTTGCAATTGTTTGATGACTAAGAGCACGGTTTGTTAGTTTTCAAGAAAGTTTATGATCTATACTTTAACATGTGAATAGCTTGTTACTTGATCATGAAAAGTTTTATGAGATGAGCTACTGTTATGACATATAATGATGCTAGAAAAGGTGATTGAAATTATCATTGATCAAACTTGTGCACCTGCTAGCATTCACACTTCATAAATTATTTCTTTTATCATTTACCTACTCGAGGACGAGCAGGAATTAAGCTTGGGGATGCTGATACGTCTCCAACGTATCTATAATTTATGAAGTATTCATGCTATTATATTATCCATCTTAGATGTTTTATATGCATTTATATGCTATTTTATATGATCTTTGGGACTAACCTATTAACCTAGAGCCGAGTGCCAGTTTCTCTTTCTTCCTTGTTTTTGAGTTTTACAGAAAAGGAATACCAAACGGAATCCAATTGACGTGCCAATTTTTGACGATTTTTTATGGACCAAAAGAAGCCCCCGAAGTAAAAGAGTTGGGCCAGAAGAGTCCCAAGCTGTCCACGAGGGTGGGGGCGCGCCCTACCCCCTGGGCGTGGGCCCCTATCTCGTGGACAACTCGGAGACCCCCCTGACGTGAAACCAACGCCAAAAATTCCTATAAATACAGAAACCACCAGAAAATAACCTAGATCGGAAGTTCCGCCGCCGCAAGCCTCTGTAGCCACGAGAAATCAATCTAGGCCCTCTCTGGCACCCTGCCGGAGGGGGCCATCATCACCGGAGGCCATGGAGGAGGATCCCGGAGGGGCCATCATCGCCATGAAGGCCAAGGACCAGAGGGAGAACCTCTCCCCATCTAGGGGGAGGCCACGGAGGAGGAAGCATATGGGGGAGAACCTCTCCTCCTCGCTCTCGGTGGTGCCGGAGTGCCATCGGGAGGGGAATCATCGCCGCGGTGATCGTCTTCATCGACATCACCATCATCATCACCATCCTCATCTCTTTTACGCGGTCCACTCTCCCGCACCCCGCTGTAATCCCTACTTGAACATGGTGCTTTATGCCACATACTATGATCCAATGATGTGTTGCCATCTTATGATGTTTTGAGTAGATATCTTTTGTCCTTGGGTTGATTAATGATCTAGATTGGTACGAGTTGTATGTTTTATTTTGGTGTTGTCCTATTGTGCCCTCCGTGTCGCGCAAGCGTGAGGGATTCCCGCTGTAGGGTATTGCAATACATTCATGATTCGCTTATAGTGGGTTGCTTGAGTGACAGAAGCATAAACCCGAGTAAGGGGGTTGTTGCGAATGGGATAAAGGGGACTTGATATGTTAATGCTATGGTTGGGTTTTACCTTAATGATCTTTAGTAGTTGTGGATGCTTGCTAGAGTTCCAATCATAAGTGCATATGATCCAAGAAGAGAAAGTATGTTAGATTATGCCTCTCCCTCATATGAAATTGCAATGACGACTACCGGTCTTGTTAATGATTGCCTAGGATAATTCCGCAAACGGACCCATCATTATTCCACACTCGCTATTTATAATATTTAGTAATATATTCTAACTTTATGATAACAGCACCTACTTTTATGTTTTAGCTCTCGGATATCATGCAAAGTTATCCTCTTCATACGCACAACGTAGTTTTATTTCTCGTTTCTAGTTGGAAGCAAACGTTCGGTGTACATAGAGTCGTATCAGTGACAGATAGGACTTTAGAGAATATTGATCTTACCTTTAGCTCCTTGTGGGTTCGACACTCCATACTTATCACTTCCACCATTGGGAATTGCTACGATGATTCCCTGCACTTGGGGATTATCAGACGCCGACAGTAGCCCCCGGGCCCAAGGCGTGCTCGGACTTGGCTTCGAGGCGAAGCCAAGGGGCAAGTGCGGAGCGCCGCGGGCCCCAACAGCCTGCGGCCTCGCTTGACGCGTGGGGATCGATTGGAAATGGGCGTCTCCGCTTCCCCGCGCTTCCTCGGCAAATGCCCGACTTGACGGGTCCCTGCTGCATGCAGAGAAAATTCATCATTACCTATGATCGTGGGGGTCGCCAGTTGGCCTTCTTCCGCTATAAATGAGGAGGGGGGCGGAGCCCCCGTCGCTCATCCCTTCCTGCTCCGCTCGTTTCTTCTCCCTTGCTTCACTGCCGGCATCGACACCCATGGCGCATGCGAAGAGGTTCTCGGCCGCAGGGAAGGGGAAGGCCCGCCAGGAGGGGCCCGGCTCGCCGCCGTGCAAGAGCGGGTGCGGCCGTCCCCGCAAGCATACCACGACCCCCGACGTGGCCCTTCATGGCCGCGGTGGCGCCTCTTCGCGTGGTGGGAGTCGCCCAGGTTGTGGCAGCCCCGTCGATGAAGGAAGGCGTGCCATGGTCGCACGGCCTCCCAGGCCACGCTTCCACTCGGCGGAGGTGCTGCCAGAGTTCGTCGTGTGGTCAGAGAACCCGGCCGGTACCTGGCTTCAGCTCCCGCGCTTCTTTGCCGGCGAGCTACCGGCCATGGGTCCAGGCGGTCTCTGGCTGCAGGTAGACGGCTGCTGCAGCAAGGCTTCATGGGTCGCGATCGAGGTCTCCGTCGCAGGCAACGCAGCCCTGGCCCGCAGTTGGGAGACGTTTGCCCTCGCAGGCGGCCTGGGCCGGTCGTGCTCCCTCCACTTCAAGTATGATGGCAATGCGACCCTCTATGTGAGGGTGTTTGGGGAAGATGGTCGCCGCGTCGGGTGCTGCCCTAAGGACAACGACGGCGGTGAGGTGCTTAGTCTCAGCGACGGCCGCGACGAGGGTGAAGGCGGGCTTGCCCTCGGCGCCGGCCATGGCTTGTCCAGCTACGGCGACCCTTCTTCCGGCGACAGCTCCAGCAGCGGCGGCTACGACCAGCCGCCGCGCCCGCTTCGAGGGTGGCAGCGGGTCGTCTCGTCACCACGCTCCAGTGAAGCACGAGGAAGGGTCTGGCTGAGCTCAGGAGAGCGCCATGGTCCCAACCTCGCGAACTGCTGCAGGAGCACGTGCCACTTTTGTTTCGTTCTTCCTTTCCTTCCTGCATTAAGAGAGAGACAAGTATGGGGCCCCGCTGGGGCGTGCAGCAACTATGATTTCCAAGTTGCTATGCTATGTTTATCGTTCCTGTGTCGTGTTGTAGCATCAACGTTTTATGTAGGCGCGTAGGAATAACTTAGCTTGACGCGCTTGAAGTAGTCTCTGCCTCGTGAGGCGTGCATTTCCCAGTATCTGGCGAGGCCTCCTTGGCTTGGGAGGCGTCTAGGAACTGCAAAAATTGTTAGGAAACTCTTATTCTTCCAAGCCTTGGTCGCAGGCGTAGCCTGCCACGACCCAGCGCTTTGCATCACGGTACCCGAGGGGCACGGATTGAGAGAGGTGCGCCAGCTCACGAACTCGAGCGAGGGTGCCTTGCGAAGAACAGGAAAAAACGCTCACGAGGGCACCTGTCCAGCCCCCTCGCGAGGCATGCGAGGGAGAGTACGGGTCAAAACGAAGAACCGAGGGCAGAAAAGGAGGCAAAAGGTGATTGAACCAAGCCGGCAAAGAACACTAAAAAGCAAATTTTCATTAAAGAGGGGGCAAGCCAACTGTGGAAAGCAAATGAAAAGCCGCGTCCGGCACCTAGTCTAGTCTTCTTGTCTTCTCACCAGCGCGGAGCTAAGTGCTGCCACTAGGACGTGGGAGGGAGCCCCCGAGGCCCGAGGGCGGCACTCCTGAGACTCCGGGGCGTGTATAGCCCCACTCATTATTACGTGAGAGTGTCACGAGCAGAGACCTTCACAGGCACTGGGCCTTGCTTCACAGGCGTCGGGCCTTGCTTCATGGATAGAACTTCCGGAGGTGCTGGATGTTCCAGGCGTTCAGGATGGGGACCCCATCCTGCGTCTCCAGGCACGCGGTGCCAGGCCTGGAGACGTGGGCGACCCTAAACGGGCCCTCCCACATGGGTGAAAGCTTATGCAGCCCTTCCCTGGAGAGCACCCGCCTTAACGAGGTCACCCACCTCGAGCATCCTGGAGCGGACGCTGCGGCAGTGATACCGCCGCAGCGCCTGCTGGTATCTTGCCGCTCGAAGCGTGGCTTCACGGCGGCGTTCCTTCCCCAGCACAAGGTCCATCCTCGGCATGGCGTCCTTCTGCGTCTCATCAAACGCCAGGATCCGCGGGGAGCGATGCTTGACCTCGTGAGGGAGAACCGCCTCTGCTCCATAGACGAGGAAGAATGGGGTCTCGCCCGTTGGCTTGGTGGCGGTGGTGTGGAATGACCACATCACAGACTGGAGCTCGTCGTGCCAGCCCCTGCCACAGGCCTCGAGCTTCTTCTTGAAGGTCCTTGCCTTGAGGCCTCTCAGGACCTCCGCGTTGGCGCGTTCGGCTTGACCATTGCTCCTGGGGTAGGCCACCGAAGCGTAGCAGATCTGCGTTCCAAGGTTAGCACAATATGTCTTGAAGAGATTGCTAGTGAACTGTGAGCCATTGTCGGTGATGACGCGATTGGGGACCCCGAACCGACTCACGAGACCCTTGATGAACTTGACCGCGGATCTGGCCGGGATGGTGCGGACAGCTTCTACCTCCACCCACTTGGTGAACTTGTCGACGGCGACGTAGAGGTAGTGGTAGCCCCCAGACGCTCGGGGGAACGGGCCTAAGATATCCAGCCCCCAGACCGCGAATGGCCACGAGAGCGGAATGGTCTGGAGGCCCTGAGCCGGCTGATGGATCTGCTTGGCGTGGAATTGGAAGGCCTCGCAGGACTTCACTAGCTCGGTTGCGTCGTTGAGCGCCGTAGGCCAGTAGAACCCGCTGCGGAATGCCTTGCCGATGAGGGTTCGCGACGACAAGTGGTGTCCGCAGTCTCCGTCGTGTATGTCAGCTAGCAACTCATTCCCCTGTTCCCTGGAGATACAACGCAAGGAAACGTCATTTGGCCGCTTCCTGTACAACTCACCGTCCTGGATGCAGTACGCCGTAGCCTATCGGGCCACGCACTCCGTGTCCTCCTCCTTCTCCGGCAGTGTCCCTTGTGTCAAGTATTCCTTGATTTCCTTGTGTCGGTGTCAAAGCCGGCGGATCTCGGGTAGGGGGTTCTGAACTGTGCGTCTAAGTCGGATGCTAACAGGAGGCGGGGGACACAATGTTTACCCAGGTTCGGGCCCTCTCGATGGAGGTAATACCCTACTTCCTGCTTGATTGATCTTGATGATATGAGTATTACAAGAGTTGATCTACCACGAGATCGTAGAGGCTAAACCCTAGAAGCTAGCCTATGATTATGATTGTTGTTGGCCTGCGGACTAAACCCTCCAGTTTATATAGACACCGGAGGGGGCTAGGGTTACAGAGAGTCGGTTACAAGGGAGGAGATCTACATATCCGAATTGCCAAGCTTGCCTTCCACGCAAAGGAGAGTCCCATCCAGACATGGGACGAAGTCTTCAATCTTGTATCTTCATAGTCCAACAGTCCGGCCAAAGTATATAGTCCGGCAGTCCGAGGACCCCCTAATCCAGGACTCCCTCACATTGGTCCAGCACCCCTCCAGAGGCTCGAGCTCCAGAAGTAGGCGCGCTCCTGAGGTTGGGCCGCAGGCCGGGGCTCTCGAGGCAGGTGGTTGGGGAAGCTCCTCCCGAGGTGGCACCGGCCTCGAAAGCGAAGGTGCTGCCGACGGCTTGAAGAGTCACTCCTCGAAGACGCCGGGCTCTTGGGGTAGTCACTTGGATGCTCTCTTGTGATGTCGTCGGCCTCCTTGTTGGTGCCACGGGGCACGTGCTGCAATTCTAGGCCCAAGAACTGCTTTTCCATTTTGCGTACCTCCGCGAGGTATGCCTCCATGTGCTCGTCCCTCGGCTCGTATACCTTGTTGGAGAAGTTGACGAGAAGCTGCGAGTCGCCCCTGATGGTGACGCGCTTCACCCCCAGGGCCGCCGCAGCCTTAAGGCCAGCTATGAGGCCTTCGTACTCCGCGATGTTGTTGGAGACCTTCTTGCCATGCTGGAAGCAGAGCTGCATGGTGTAGTAGAGCTTGTCCTGAGTAGGCGAGATGAGCACAGCTCCAGCCCCCGCGCCCTTTCATGCAAACGCGCCATCGAAATACATAACCCAGCCATCTGGCGCTTCACTTCCCGGTGAGAGGGATCGACCCTCGCCTGCTTCAAGCCCCGGGGCGTCCGTCCATTCTGCTACGAAGTTGGCGGGCGCGGCCCCCTTGATGACCCTGGTTGTACTGAACTCCAACTGGAATGCTTGTAGCTCGATGTTCCACTCGGCGACTCTTCCAGCAGCGTTGGGGCTCCTGAGTACCCTCTCCAGTGGGTAGGCCGAGACAACCTTGATTGGGTGGCCTTGAAAGTAGTGTCGTAGCTTACGGGAGGCCACCAAGAGCGCGAGCAAGAGCTTCTGAGGCATGGGGTACCGTGCCCTTGGATCCCGTAGACCCGTGCTGACAAAATACACTGGGTGTTCGACGAGGGCGGGCGCGTCGACGGGGCCTACGTCTGCTGGAGGTTGAGGCGCCTCCTGAGGCAATGGAACCCTCGAAGCCTGGTCACTCATTGGGGCCTCCGCAGGCCCAAGGGCACCATCTTGCTGAGCTTGGTCGTTTGTTGGCGGTGCTGCAGCCCTTGCGGTGCCCTCCAGGTCTTGTATCGCCCAACTGTTGGTGTGGCTCGGCGTGATGCATCCTTGACCTAGCACTCTTCCCGAACCGCCACCAGAGCTGCGCTGGTAGAGTAAGGAGTGGCGGCGAGGTAGAGCACCAGGGGCTTGAGGGGGCGGGGCGCCACCATCCCCGGTGGGCTGGTCAGGTATCTCTTGAGGTCTTGGAACACTTGGTCGGCCTCCAGGGTCAACTCAAAAGGGCCATTCTTCTTCATTAGCTTGAAAACAGGTAGGGCGCACTCTCCCATCTTGGAGATGAAACGCCCTAGCGAAGTCACGCAGCCAGCAAGCTTCTGCATTTCTTTGAGGGTTCGTGGTGGGCTCATGTCGTCGATCGCCTTGACCTTTTCTGGATTGGCCTCGATCCCCCTGTGGGACACGAGGAAGCCTAGTAGCTTGCCGGAAGGGACACCAAACACGCACTTCTCCGGGTTGAGCCGCAAGTCCACCTGGCGCAAGCTCACGAAGGTCTCCTCCAGGTCCTGAATCAGAGTTCTCGCCTCTCGAGACTTTACCACAATGTCGTCGACGTAGGCTTCAGCGTTCCTCCCGAGCTGCTGACCCAGGGTGATGTGCATCAGCCGTTGGAAGGTCGCACCTGCGTTGCGCAGCCCGAACGGCATGCAAGTGAAGCAGTACACCCCGCATGGGGTTAGGAAGGCCGTCTTCCCCACATCCTCTACCGCCATCTTGATCTGATGATAGCCTGAGAACGCATCCAGGAAGCATAGCAGATTGCACTTTGCGGTGGAGTCGATGATCTGATCGATGCGTGGAAGCGGGAACGGATCTTAGGGGCATGCCTTGTTGAGGTTGGTGAAGTCGACACACATGCGCTCCTTCCCGCCTTTCTTTGGCACAACGACGGGGTTCGCCAGCCACTCGAGGTACCGAACCTCGCGAATGACACCTGCTGCCTCTAGCTTGCGGGTTTCCTGGACGATGAAGGACTGCTTCTCCATGGACTGTCGCCGCGCCTTCTGCTTCACAGGGCGCACATTAAGGCACATCCTTAAGTGATGCTCAATCACCCCTCTTGGGACCCCTACCAGCTATTTGGGCTCCCAGGCGAATACTTCCTTGTTTGCGTGCAAGAATTTCACCAATGCCTCCTCTTGATCCGGGTCGAGGTTGGCACCTATGGTGAAGGTGGCTCCAGAGGTCCCATCTTCCTCAACTGGCACCTGCTTGGTTTCTGCCCGATTTTGAGTGAACAACTGCTTCTTCTTGGCCGGCGCGGCTTCCTTAACTCCAGAGGTGGCCTCGTCGGCCGGTCGCGCCGTCGCGGTGGTCTTGAGGGCAACCGTGAGCGCTACCAGAGCCTCTTTGGTATCTCCAACTACGGTGAGGACGTCCTTGCTCCCGGGCATCTTCATGAGGATGTAGGCCGGATGGGTAGCGGCCATAAACTGAGCTAGAGACGGGTACCCGAGGATGGCGTCGTACGGGAGGCCAATGTGGGCGATGTCGAAGTCGATTAGCTCAGTGCGGTAGTTGTCACGGGTGCCGAAGGTCACGGGAAGATGGATCTCCCCCAGGGGGCTGACGGAGCCGCCGCCGGCCCCGGAGAAGGGCTTGCCGGGGCGGAGCCGCTCGAGCGGTACGTGAAGAAGGCTAATGCTGGGGAACGTAGCAATAATTCAAAATTTTCCTACGTGTCACCAAGATCAATCTAGGAGATGCTAGCAACGAGAGAGAGGGAGTGCATCTTCATACCCTTGAAGATCGCTAAGCGGAAGCGTTACAAGAACGCGGTTGATGGAGTCGTACTCGCAGCGATTCAAATCGCGGAAGATCCGATCTAGCGCCGAACGGACTGCGCCTCTGCGTTCAACACACGTACAGCCCGGGGACGTCTCCTCCTTCTTGATCCAGCAAGGGGAGAGGAGAAGTTGAGGGAGAACTCCAGCAGCACGACGGCATGGTGGCAATGGAGCTCGTGGTTCTCCGGCAGAGCTTCGCTAAGCACTACGGAGGAGGAGGAGGAGTTGGAGGAGGAGAAGGCCGCGCCAGGCCAGGGGTACGGCTGCCCTCCCACCCCTCCACTATATATAGGGGCAAGGGAGAGGGGGGCCGGCCCCTTAGATCCCATCTGGTGGGAGGGGCGGTGGCCAGGGAGGGTGGCTTGCCCCCCAAGTCAAGGGGGGCGCCCCCTCCAGGGTTTCCCCCAACCCTAGGCGCATGGGCCCTAGGGGGAGGTTGGTGCCCAGCCCACTTAGGGGCTGGTTCCCTTCCACCTACATCCCATAAGGCCCTCCGGGGCAGGTGGACCCTCCCGGTGGACCCCCGGAACCCCTTCGGTGGCCCCGGTACAATACCGGCATACCCCTGAATACTTCCGGTGACCGTATGATGACTTCCCATATATAAATCTTTACCTCCGGACCATTCCGGAACTCCTCGTGACGTCCGGGATCCTATCCGGGACTCCGAAAAACCTTCGGTAACCACATACTATGTCCCATAACAACTCTAGCGTCACCGAACCTTAAGTGTGTAGACCCTACGGGTTCGGGAACCATGCAGACATGACCGAGACACCTCTCCAGCCAATAACCAACAGCGGGATCTGGATACCCATATTGGCTCCCACATGTTCCACGATGATCTCATCGGATGAACCACGATGTCGGGGATTCAATCAATCCCGTATACAATTCCCTTTGTCTATCGGCATGTTACTTGCCTGAGATTCGATCGTCGGTATCCCAATACCTCGTTCAATCTTGTTACCGGCAAGTCTCTTTACTCGTTCTGTAACGCATGATCCCGTGGCTAACTCCTTAGTCACATTGAGCTCATTATGATGATGCATTACCGAGTGGGCCCAGAGATACCTCTCCGTCATACGGAGTGACAAATCCCAGTCTCGATTCGTGCGAACCCAACACACACTTTCGGAGATACCTGTAGTGTACCTTTATAGCCACCCAGTTACGTTGTGACGTTTGGTACACCCAAAGCATTCCTATGATATCTGGGAGTTGCACAATCTCATGGTCTAAGGAAATGATACTTGACATTAGAAAAGCTCTTAGCAAACGAACTACACGATCTTGTGCTATGCTTAGGATTGGGTCTTGTCCATCACATCATTCTCCTAATGATGTGATCCCGTTATCAATGACATCCAATGTCCATGGTCAGGAAACCATAACCATCTATTGATCAACGAGCTAGTCAACTAGAGGCTTACTAGGGACATGTTGTGGTCTATGTATTCACACATGTATTACGGTTTCCAGTTAATACAATTATAGCATGAACAATAGACAATTATCATGAACAAGGAAATACAATAATAACCATTTTATTATTGCCTCTAGGGCATATTTCCAACAGTCTCCCACTTGCACTAGAGTCAATAATCTAGTTCACATCACTATGTGATTATAATGAATCCAACATCATATCACGCTTGTGAGAGAGGTTATTAGTCAACGGATCTGAACCTTTCAGATCCGTGTGTGCTTTACAAATCTCTATGTCTTCTCCTAGACGCAGCTACCACACGCTATTTGGAGCTATTCCAAATAACTGCTCTACTATACGAATCCGGTTTACTACTCAGAGTCATCCGGATTGGTGTCAAAGTTTGCATCGAAGTAACCCTTTACGACGAACTCTTTCACCACCTCCATAATCGAGAAAATTCCTTAGTCCACTAATTACTAAGGATAAGTTCGACCGCTGTCATGTGATCCATTCCTGGATCACTCTTGTACCCCTTGACTAATTCATGGCAAGGCACACTTCAGGTGCGGTACAAAGCATAGCATACTGTAGAGCCTACGTCTTAACAATAGGGGACGACCTTCGTCCTTTCTCTCTCTTCTGCCGTGGTCAGGTCTTGAGTCTTACTCAATACTCACACCTTGTAACACAGCCAAGAATTCCTTCTTTGCTGATCTATTTTGAACTCCTTCAAAACTTGTCACAGTATGTATTCATTTGAAAGTACTATTAAGCGTTTTTTATCTATCCTTATAGATCTTGATGCTCAATGTTCAAGTAGCTTAATCCAGGTTTTCCATTGAAAAACACTTTTCAAATAACCTTGTATGCTTTCCAGAAATTCTACATCATTTCTGATCAACAATATGTCAACAACATATACTCATCAGAAATTCTATAGTGCTCCCACTCACTTCTTTGGAAATACAAGTTTCTCATAAACTTTGTAAAAACCCAAAATCTTTGATCATCTCATCAAAGCGTACATTCCAACTCCGAGATGCTTACTCCAGTCCTTAGAAGGATTGCTGGATCTTTGCATACTTGTTAGCATCTTTCAGGATTGACAAAACCTTCTGGTTGTATCACATACAATCTTTCCTCAAGAAAATCGTCGAGGAATCAATGTTTTGACATCCTATCTGCAAGATTTCATAAATAATGCAGTAACTGCTAATATAATTCCAACAGACTCTTAGCATCACTACGAGTGAGAAAGTCTCATCGTAGTCAACTTCTTGAACTTGTCAGAAAACATCTTAACGACAAGTCGAGCTTTCTTAATGGTGACACTTACCATCATTGTCCGTCTTCCTTTTATAATCCATCTGCACCCAACAACCTTACGACCATCAAGTAGTTCTTCCAAAGTCTATACTTTGTTTTTATACATGGATCCTCTCTCGGATTTTATGGCCTCGAGCCATTCGTCGGAATCCGGTCCCATCATCGCTTCTCCATAGCTCGTAGGTTCATTGTTGTCTAGCAACATGACTTCCAAGACAGGATTACGTACCACTCTGAAGTAGCATGCATCCTTGCCGTCCTACGAGGTTTGGTAGCGACTTGATCCGAAGTTTCATGATCACTATCATAAGCTTCCACTTCAATTGGTATAGGTGCCACAGGAACAACTTCCTGTGCCCTGCTACACACTAGTTGAAGTCATGGTCCAATAACCTCATCAAGTCTCCACCATCCTCCCACTCAATTCTTTCGAGAGAAACTTTTCCTCGAGAAAGGACCCGTTTTTAGAAACAATCACTTTTGCTTCCGAATCTGAAATAGGAGGTATACCCAACTATTTTGTGTATTCTATGAAGATGCATTTATCCGCTTTGGGTTCGAGCTTATCAGCCTGATACTTTTTCACATAAGCGTCGCAGCCCCAAACTTTTAAGAAACGACAGCTTAGGTTTCTCTAAACGGTGTCGTCTCAACGGAATTGCGTGGTGCCCCTTTTAAAGTGAATGCGGTTGTCTCTAATGCCTAACCCATAAATGATAGTGGTAATTCGATAAGAGACATCATGGTATGCACCATATCCAATAGGGTGCAGTTATGATGTTCGGACACACCATCACACTATGGTGTTCCAGGCGGTATTAATTGTGAAACACTTTCCACAATGTCTTAATTGTGTGCCAAACTCGTAACTCAGATACTCATCTCTATGATCATATCACAGACATTTTATCCTCTTGTCACGACGATCTTCAACTTCACTCTGAAATTACTTGAACCTTTCAATAATTCAGACTTGTGTTTCATCAAGTAAATATACTCAGCATCTACTCAAATCATCTGTGAAGCAAGATAATAACGATATCCACTGCATGCCTCAGCACTCATTGGACTGCACACATCAAAATGTATTACTTCCAACAAGTTGCTTTCTTGTTCCATCTTACTGAAAACGAGGCCATTCAGTCATCTTGCCCATGTGGTATGATTTGCATGTCTCAAGTGATTCAAAATCAAGTGAGTCCAAACGATCCATCTGTATGGACTTTCTTCATGCATATATACTAATAGACATGGTTCGCATGTCTCAATCTTTTCAAAAACGAGTGAGTCCAAAGATCCATCAACATGGAGCTTCTTCATGCGTTTTATCCCAATATGACTCAAATAGCAGTGCCACGAGCATGTGGTACTATCATTACTATCTTATATCTTTTGGAATGAACATGTGTATCACTACGATCGAGATTCAATAAACCATTTATTTTAGGTGCAAGACCATTGAAGGTATTATTCAAATAAAAGGAGTAACCATTATTCTCCTTAAATGAATAACCGTATTGCGATAAACATAATCCAATCATGTCTATGCTCAACACAAAAACCAAATAACAATTATTTAGGTTTAACACCAATCTCGATGGTAGAGGGAGCATGCGATGCTTGATCACATCAACCTTGGAAACACTTCCAACACATATCGTCATCTCACTTTTAGCTAGTCTCCGTTTATTCCGCAGCTTTTATTTCGAGTTACTAACACTTAGCAACCGAACCGGTATCTAATACCCTGGTGCTACTAGGAGTACTAGTAAAGTACTCATTAATATAATGTATATCCAATATACTTCTGTCGACCTTGCCTACCTTCTCATCTACCAAATATCTAGGGTAGTTCTGCTTCAGTGACCGTTCCCCTCATTACAGAAGCACTTAGTCTCGGGTTTGGGTTGAACCTTGGGTTTCTTCACTAGAGCAGCAACTGATTTGCCATTTCATGAAGTATCCCTTCTTTCCCTTGCCCTTCTTGAAACTAGTGGTTTTACTAACCATCAACAATTGATGCTCCTACTTGATTTCTACTTTTGCGGTGTCAAACATCGCGAGTTGCTCAAGGATCATCATGTCTATCCCTGATATGTTATAGTTCATCATGAAGCTCCAGTAGCTTGGTGGCAGTGACTATGGAGAACCATCACTATCTCATCTAGAAGATTAACTCCCACTCGATTCAAGCGATTGTAGTACTCAGACAATCTGAGCACATGCTCAACGATTGAGCTTTTCTCCCTTAGTTTGCAGGCTTAAGAAGCTTGTCAGAGGTCTCATACCTCTTGACGTGGGCACGAGCCTAAAATCCCAATTTCAGCTCTTGGAACATCTCATATGTTCCGCGACGTTTCAAAATGTCTTCGGTGCCTCAATTCTAAACCGTTCAACATTACGCACTGAACTATCACGTAGTCATCAAAACGTGTATGTCAGATGTTCGCAACATCCACAAACGACGCTCGAGGTTCAGCACACCGAGCGGTGCATTAAGGACATAAGCCTTCTGTGCAGCAATGAGGAAAATCCTCAGTTTACGGACCCAGTTCGCATAATTGCTACTATCAACTTTCAACTAAATTTTCTCTAGGAACATATCTTAAACAGTAGAACTAAAGCGTAAGCTACGACATAATTTGCAAAGACCTTTTGACTATGTTCATGATAATTAAGTTCATCTAATTATTTAATGAACTCCCACTCAGATAGACATCCCTCTAGTCATCTAAGTGATACATGATCCGAGTCAACTAGGCCGTGTCCGATCATCACGTGAGACGGACTAGTCATCATCGGTGAACATCTCCATGTTGATCGTATCTTCTATACGACTCATGTTCGACCTTTCGGTCTCTTGTGTTCCGAGGCCATGTCTGTACATGCTAGGCTCGTCAAGTCAACCTAAGTGTTTCGCATGTGTAAATCTGGCTTACACCCGTTGTATGCGAACGTTAGAATCTATCACACCCGATCATCACGTGGTGCTTCGAAACAACGAACCTTCGCAACGGTGCACAGTTAGGGGGAACACATCATTTGAAATTTTAGTGAGGGATCATCTTATTTATGCTACCGTCATTCTAAGCAAATAAGATGTAAACATGACAAACATCACATGCAAATCATAAAGTGACATGATATGGCCAATATCATCTTGCGCCTTCTAATCTCCATCTTCGAGGCACGGCATGATCACCTTCGTCACCGGCATGACACCATGATCTCCATCATCATGATCTCCATCATCGTGTCTTCATGAAGTTGTCTCGCCAACTATTACTTCTACTACTATGGCTGACGGTTAGCAATAAAGTAAAGTAATTACATGGCGTTTTTCATTGACACGCAGGTCATACAATAAATTAAGACAACTCCTATGGCTCCTGCCGGTTGTCATACTCATCGACATGCAAGTCGTGATTCCTATTACAAGAACATGATCAATCTCATACATCACATATATATAATTCATCACATCCTTTTGGCCATATCACATCACATAGCATACCCTGCAAAAACAAGTTAGACGTCCTCTAATTGTTGTTGCATGTTTTACGTGGCTGCTATGGGTTTCTAGCAAGAACGTTTCTTACCTACGCAAAAGCCACAACGGTGATATGCCAATTGCTATTTACCCTTCATAAGGACCCTTTTCATCGAATCCGATCCAACTAAAGTGGGAGAGACAGACACCCGCTAGCCACCTTATGCATCAAGTGCATGTCAGTCGGTGGAACCTGTCTCACTTAAGAGTACGTGTAAGGTCGGTCCGGGCCGCTTCATCCCACAATGCCGCCGAATCAAGATAAGACTAGTAACGGCAAGCAAGTTGAACAAATCATCGCCCACAACTACTTTGTGTTCTACTCGTGCATAGAATCTACGCATAGACCAAGCTCATGATGCCACTGCTGGGGAACGTAGCAACAATTCAAAATTTTCCTACGTGTCACCAAGATCAATCTAGGAGATGCTAGCAACGAGAGAGAGGGAGTGCATCTTCATACCCTTGAAGATCGCTAAGCGGAAGCGTTACAAGAACGCGGTTGATGGAGTCGTACTCGCAGCGATTCAAATCGCGGAAGATTCGATCTAGCGCCGAACGGACGGCGCCTCCGCGTTCAACACACGTACAGCCCGGGGACGTCTCCTCCTTCTTGATCCAGCAAGGGGAGAGGAGAAGTTGAGGGAGAACTCCAGCAGCACGACGGCATGGTGGCAATGGAGCTCGTGGTTCTCCGGCAGAGCTTCGCTAAGCACTACGGAGGAGGAGGAGGAGTTGGAGGAGGAGAAGGCTGCGCCAGGCCAGGGGTACGGCTGCCCTCCCACCCCTCCACTATATATAGGGGCAAGGGAGAGGGGGGCCGGCCCCTTAGATCCCATCTGGTGGGAGGGGCGGCGGCCAGGGAGGGTGGCTTGCCCCCCAGGTCAAGGGGGGCGCCCCCTCCAGGGTTTCCCCCAACCCTAGGCGCATGGGCCCTAGGGGGAGGTTGGTGCCCAGCCCACTTAGGGGCTGGTTCCCTTCCACCTACAGCCCATAAGGCCCTCCGGGGCAGGTGGACCCTCCCGGTGGACCCCCGGAACCCCTTCGGTGGCCCCGGTACAATACCGGCATACCCCCGAATACTTCCGGTGACCGTATGATGACTTCCCATATATAAATCTTTACCTCCGGACAATTCCGGAACTCCTCGTGACGTCCGGGATCCTATCCGGGACTCCGAAAAACCTTCAGTAACCACATACTATGTCCCATAACAACTCTAGCGTCACCGAACCTTAAGTGTGTAGACCCTACGGGTTCGGGAACCATGCAGACATGACCGAGACACCTCTCCGGCCAATAACCAACAGCGGGATCTGGATACCCATATTGGCTCCCACATGTTCCACGATGATCTCATCGGATGAACCACGATGTCGGGGATTCAATCAATCCCGTATACAATTCCCTTTGTCTATCGGCATGTTACTTGCCCGAGATTCGATCGTCGGTATCCCAATACCTTGTTCAATCTTGTTACCGGCAAGCCTCTTTACTCGTTCCGTAACGCATGATCCCGTGGCTAACTCCTTAGTCACATTGAGCTCATTATGCTGATGCATTACCGAGTGGGCCCAGAGATACCTCTCCGTCATACGGAGTGACAAATCCCAGTCTCGATTCGTGCCAACCCAACAGACACTTTCGGAGATACCTGTAGTGTACCTTTATAGCCACCCAGTTACGTTGTGACGTTTGGTACACCCAAAGCATTCCTACGGTATCCGGGAGTTGCACAATCTCATGGTCTAAGGAAACGATACTTGACATTAGAAAAGCTCTTAGCAAACGAACTACACGATCTTGTGCTATGCTTAGGATTGGGTCTTGTCCATCACATCATTCTCCTAATGATGTGATCCCGTTATCAATGACATCCAATGTCCATGGTCAGGAAACCATAACCATCTATTGATCAACGAGCTAGTCAACTAGAGGCTTACTAGGGACATGTTGTGGTCTATGTATTCACACATGCATTACGGTTTCCAGTTAATACAATTATAGCATGAACAATAGACAATTATCATGAACAAGGAAATACAATAATAACCATTTTCTTATTGCCCCTACGGCATATTTCCAACAGCTAAAAGCTTCCACAGAGAGCATGTTGAGGCCGGCGCCGCTGACGATGAGGGTCTTGGTGACGGCTATGCCGCAGATGGTGGGCATGCAAAGCATTGGGAGCATGCCCGAGCCGACGGTGGTGACGGGGTGATCCCCCGAGTCGAAGGTTAGGTCGGCTTGGGCGCCGCCCAACCCGGGGGAGCCCCGTGCCGCGTGGAGGCGGCGCCGATCTGGCGAAAGAACGGCTTGGTGTGACGGTCCGAGGGCGGCGCTTGCGGGCCGCCGAGGAGGGTCGCAACGGCGGGAGGCGCCGGCGCCGCGAAGCGTGCAACGAAGAGGCTACGCAGCTCCTCCCAAGAAGCCACTGTGGATCCTGGGAGGTTGAGTAGCCAGGCACGCGGTGCACCAGTGAGGGCCATGGGAAGCCAGTTGGCCATGACCTTGCCGTCGCCCCAGCCTTAAGGACGGCCTCCTCGTACGCCAGCAGGAAAGCCGACAGGTCCGCCGCGCCGTCATAGCGCAGTGGCATCTCTGGCTTGAACTTGGGTGGCCACTGTACCCGCCACAAGGTGGGGGCTAAGGCTCAAAGCCCCCGGGCCCCGCAACGGGCATCTGTCATCGCATCCGGAAGAGCAGCGCCGGCCATGGGGGCGAGGCACGGTGGTGGCGGAGCGTGGATCGGCGGAAGGAAGGCTTCGGCGCACCCCCTACCTGGCGCGCCAAATGTCGGATTTTGGGTTCCGGCAAACCCTTGAGGTTTGAACACTGGGGTGCGCACGAAGATCTCTCCTCCCCTAGCTCGCTCTCGCAAAGATCGCAAGGCCTAGCTCGTCGAACTCGCTGAACAAAGGGACACAAGGTTTATACTAGTTCGGGCCACCGATGTGGTGTAATACCCTACTCCAGTGTGATGTGGTGGATTGCCCCTTGGGCTGAGGACGAATAGTTACAAGGGAAGAACAGCCTCCTGAGGAGAGGTGCTCTTGTGCTTGGTGAGTTTGTGTGGCTGGGGATAATCTGAATGATCTGCACCATCCGTCCTCTTCTCCCCTCTTTCTGGTGGTGGCTAGTCCTATTTATAGAGGCCCTAGTCCTCTTCCCAAATGTTTAGGCGGGAAGGGATCCCACAACGGCCAAATTCGTAGGGAGACAACTAGTACAAGTTATCCTAACTAAAGGTGGTCTTCACCTGCCAAAGGCTCTGGCGGTGACGCCGTCTTGGGCTCCACGGTGACCTCCGTCCCGCCGTCCTGCTGGTCTCGGTCTCGTTGCACCGATATGGAAACCTTTGCCTGATGCCTTGGGACTCCTCGCCTGCGCTTGCCTCATTAGCACCAAAGAGGAAGCAAGGACACTGCGCACTGGCGCCCGCCTGGCCCTGGTCGTCATGGCTTACGTCACTGGAACCTCGCGAGGTGCCCCTTGCCTTGATCTCTTCGCCCCTCGCGAGCCAGCCTGGTGAGGCCATCCCCGAGGAGGTCTTGTGTCGTCCGCCTCGCGAGGCTTGGCCCCTCGCGAGGGTCTTGAGTGTTTGCTGGTGAAGATGGGCCGTATAGGGCCGTTGGTGGAGCCACGCCGTGGGCCGCAGGCAGGCAAGTCTGGGGACCCCCGGTCCCAGGACGCCGACAGGCATGACCCAAGAAAGTGCGTCCGGCCAAAGGGATCGAGCGTGTTGGGTAATGTGGTGCACCCCTACAGGGAATTTTATCTATTCGAATAGCCGTGATATAACCCGGTGATTGCTCTCACACAGGGCGACGAGGGGAGGATTGCCGGGTAGGTTTATGCTATGCGATGATACTTGGTGAACTTACCATCTACTCTCTTCTACATGCTGCAAGATGGAGGCTGCCAGAAGTGTAGTCTTCGATAGGACTAGTTATCCCCCTCTTATTCTGGCTTTCTGTAGTTTAGTCCACCGATATTGCCCCTTTACACATATACCCATGCATATGTAGTGTAGATCCTTGCTTGCGAGTACTTTGGATGAGTACTCACGGTTGCTTTGCTCTCCCTTTTTCCCCTTTCCTTTCTTCTCGGTTGTCGCAACTAGAAGCTGGAGCCCAGGAGCCAGACGCCACCGTCGACGACGACTCCTACTACACCGTGGGTGCCTACTACTACGTGTAGGCCGCCGCTGACGACAAGGAGTAGTTTAGGAGGATCCCAGGCAGGAGGCATGCGCCTCTTTTGATCTGTATCCCAGTTTGTGCTAGCCTTCTTAAGGCAAACTTGTTTAACTTATGTCTGTACTCAGATATTGTTTCTTCCGCTGACTCGTCTATGATCGAGCACTTGTATACGAGCCCTCGAAGCCCCTGGCTTGTATTATGATGCTTGTATGACTTATTTATGTTTTTATAGTTTTGTTGTGATATCTTCCCGTGAGTCCCTGATCTTAATCGTACACGTTTGCGTGCATGATTAGTGTACGATTGAATCTGGGGTGTCACATTAGGATCACATTTCATTCTAGCATTCAGAGATTTTTCTTTATACTTGCATAGTAATTTCTCTAGATCATCTCTATCACTGCAAGCAAGAATATCTCTAGTTGCCTCCTCACTCATAACATAACCTTCCGGTACCTTAGGCAATTCATATCTTACTAGCAGCGTGTTTTAAAATAAGGCGCTGCTGCTATATAGCAGTAGCGCACTCCAGCAGAACACGCTGCTGAAATAAAAGTAGCAGTAGCGTGCCTCCTCCAAGACGCGCTACTGCTATAATTGCCATGACCCCGCCGCGAAGCAAGCTTTAGAAGCAGCGCGTTTATACGAAGAGTGCTACTGCTACAGATCATAGCAGTAGCGCATTCTCGTAATACCTGCTACTGCTAAGTTTACTAAAAAAATTAGTCCCACCTCGCTCCGGGAAGAGGGTTTCTACCACCTTAAATATATTACTTCTCATCACAAGCACTTGGTCTTCATTGAACTCTATGTGTAAAATTTGTGGCCGCAATATGAGTCTTCTCCGGTTCCTAAGCCGGTGAGGACTCATGTTGACAAATCAGATTGTACACAAAAAGATCATTGATGATCAATGTATTTTTTGTGTATTTTTACATGCTGACACATAGCAGTAGCACGTTCTCTGCGAAAGGCGCTGCTGCTAGGTCGTTTAGCAGTAGCGCCTTTCCCTATAGTGCGCTACTGCTAAGCCATTCTATATCCCACCCCCACTCTCCTCTATCCGATCCACTCACACTCACACTCACTCGATCTCCCCCTCAACCCCCCCCCCCCCCCCCCCGCATCGGTCCTCCCCCGCCAGCCGTCGTCGCCTACCCCTCCTCCCTCTCCGCCGCCGTCACCTCCTCCTCCTCGCCGGACTCGGTACCGCCCTCCTCCTCCGTCCTCCCTCCACTCGCCGCCGGCCGGCCCCTCCTCGCTCCGCCTTCCTCCTCCGTCCTACTCTCTCCTCCCTCCTCCAGTCGCCCCTCCTTCTCCCTCCTCCCACCTCCATCCACAACCCCTCCTCCCTGCTACATTTTGATTTAGTAGGCTAGTTCATATGCAACATTTTGATTTAGTTGATATGATTTAGTTGATTTAGTAGGCTAGTTGATTTAGAACATTTTGATTTAGTTGATTTAGTAGGCTAGTTGATTTAGTTGATTTATAGAACATTTTGATTTAGTTGATTTAGTACGCTAGTTGATAGCTCTAAAGATTTGGCACCACCTAGCTAGATGCTTGGAAAGAAATGCACCATTTTATTGTTATTTTTTCTATACACGGATAGCTAGATGCTTTTGTTTTTCTGTAATAAGTTATTTTTTGGCAAAATGTAGGTGCCAATTTAGTTAAATTTGCCGCTTGTTTTTTTAGTCGATTATCTTAGGCAATAGGTCCCACCGCCTGATTTGGTAGATATTTGTGAAAAGTTTTTTCGGCAATAGGTGCCACTGGAATGCTTTGGTAGGTGGTACCTTGTCATCTTATATGGTACTACATCTTAGGATTATAATTGGCCATCAAATTGCTTCTCGTGGAAGAAGAATCAAATTGCTTCTCGCGGAAGAAGAATCAAATTGCTTCTCGCGGAAGAAGAACCAAATCTTATTAGGCAAGATTTGGCATTTGCCTGCTAGCTGTTGGTTCTATTCTAGAAGGTGTTAGTAAGCTATGAAAATATAACTGAAGAAGAACCAAAAATATCACATGCTACTGTTTTTCTTTCCTGTGAAGTGGATCGTTAATCCTTTGCTCATATTGCTTTAGGAAAATGGCGCCACCACCACCACCACCATGTCGACTGTGCAAGTCAAGGTGCGCCAGCAGCCTTGCAACTAGCAAGCTATTCCGCATCTACTTCCAGCCGAGTTTTCATCATGCGGCGGTAAGAAATTATATGAAATGTAACAACTATTTTATTTTTACTGTTGGCATTGATGCATTGTGTCATTTTGTTTTTTTACACATATTGTCCCATGCAATGTGAGGTTGAAATTCAACAAGCTGACAGGAGACACTGTGACATGTGAGGCTCTTGGGGGGCGTACACTATGGAGGTCGAGAAAGGACACAATATGTCGCAGATTGGAGGAGATGGATGGGCCCATTTCCTCGTCCGCATGCGTCTTACTGGTGGTGAGTTGATCAGCTTCTCCTTCAAAGCAGAAAGACCCAAGCTGGTTGTCATTTATATCAACCTGGTGGAAGATGATGAAGATGACGAAGATGATGAAGATAATGAGGACCCACTCGATGAACATGATGAGGACCCACTTCATGAAGCCATCGTAGCTCAAAGAATGAGGCTGAGCGAGGAGGAGGTGTGCAACCTATGGGACATAATTCCGCCACGTGATGACTTTGTCGGGGTGCCATTCGTGACCCGCCTGACAAGTACCATGGTCGATCGGCATGATATGGTATGTTATACTTACAAATGCAAATTATCCGATGATATGCTTAGTGTAGAGTCCAATGATATGTTGTGTGGAGTCTAGTCGATGATATCCTTTAGTGTAGAGTCCGATCACATGCTTATTAGTGTAGAATCCAAGGAACTATTAATAGTGTAGATAATCCATATATACATATTAGTAGAATTCATGCTTAGTACAAATGTGTAGTATTGTGTCTTTTGATAGTGTAGAAATCTATACTTAATAGAAATATATTTGCAAGAGTATGTGCGAGGCTATTTATTAATTGATATGTTTTTCTTATTCAGAAATTGCCAAAGAGCCTATCTATGAGTTGTGGTATCGAGCCTGATGAAGAAGGCTCAGCTGGACTATGCCTTACCGCAAAGGGCTCTGTCACCACCTGTATTTACCGCATGGACACGGACGGTCGCACACACTTAAACTCGGTTGGGTGGAAGAGATTCCTTGTTGGCAAGAATCTTCGTGTTGGATAGGCCATCCTAATTACTATCAGGAACACCCACCGCCCAGGCTTGAGGATGATCGTCGTTGATATCATCTAGAACTACATATGTGTGTGTGCCTATATCATCTAGAACTAGATATGATGATCGTCATCGATATCATGTAGAACTACATATGATGATCGTCGTCGATATCATCTAGAACTACATATGATGATCGTCGTCGATATCACCTAGTACTGCTTGAGGATGCATGTTGACTATATATGAAATTGTTATCTAGTACTCCCTCCATTCCAAATTACTCGTCGTGGTTTTACTTCAAATTTGAACTAAAACCACGACGAGTAATTTGGAACGGAGGGAGTACTACCTAGTACCTATAATGCTTTATGAAATTGATATCTAGTAGTACCTACTATCTGGAAATTGCAGTTTATTGAAACTAAAATGGGGTAGGAAGCGGGGGGGGTGATGAAAGATATAGCAGTAGCGCGGGGCTAGGAACCCGCTACAACTAATTAATAGTAGCGTGTTCCGGAAAAGCGCTGCTGATATAGTCAATAGTAGTAGCACAGGTATATACCGCGCTACTACTAACAGTTAACTGTAGCGCCGTAGTAGTAGCGCGGCTGCCCGCGCTGTTGATAGCCTCAAAACCCGCGCTACTACTAGGGTTTTCCCTGGTAGTGCTAGTTCTAGCAGGTGTCTCAGGAGTTTCAGTTTCAAGCTCGTCATCAGATTCAACAACATCATGTTGTATTACTCTAGCAATTTGTTCATCAAGAAAATCACCAAGTGGCACATCATCATTATCAAGCAAGGTACTAGCATCATCATACGCATCATTCATAGTAGAAGTAGCATCATCAATAACTTGCGACATATTAGAATTGATAGCATGTGGTGGTGTTGCAAGTTTACTCAAAACAGAAGGTGAATCTAAAGCAGAACTGGATGGCAGTTCCTTACCTCCCCTCGTCTTTAAGGGAAATATCTTAGTCTTTGGATCCTTCAGATTCTTCATAGTGATAATATGATAATAATCCCAAGTGACTCAACAAATATTGCTATGCTCCCCGGCAACGGCGCCAGAAAAAGTTCTTGATAACCCACAAGTATAGGGGATCGCAACAGTTTTCGAGGGTAGAGTATTCAACCCAAATTTTTAGATTCGACACAAGGGGAGCCAAAGAATATTTGAAGGTATTAGCAGGTGAGTTTTCAATTCAACCACACCTGGAGATTAATTATCTGCAGCAAAGTGATCAGTAGCAAAGTAGTTTGATAGTTTTGATAGTAGTCACAGTAGCAATGGTAACGGTAACAGTGATAGCAGTAATTTGTAGCAAGTGTAACAGTGATGATAGCAATAGTAACGCAGCAAGATCAATAAGGATAAATTCGTAGGCATTGGATCGGTGACTTGTTGGATGATATTCATCATGTGACAGTTATAACCTAGGGCGATACGGCACTAGCTCCAGTTCATCGATATAATGTAGGCATGTATTCCGTAAATAGTCATACGTGCTTTATTAAAAGAACTTGCATGACATCTTTTGTCCTACCCTCCCGTGGCAGCGGGGTCCATATTGGAAACTAAGGGATATTAAGGCCTCCTTTTAATAGAGAACCGAAACAAAGCATTAACACATAGTGAATACATGAACTCCTCAAACTACGATCATCACCGGGAGTGGGCCCGGTTATTGTCACTCCGGGGTTGCCGGATCATAACACGTAGTAGGTGACTATAACTTGCAAGATCGGATCTAAAACATGGATATAATGATGAATTCATAAACGGTTCAGATATGAGTTCATGGCACCCGGGCCCAAAGTGACAAGAATTAAGCATAGCAAATTCATAGCAACATCAATCTAAGAACATAGTGGATACTAGGGATCGGGCCCTAACAAAACTAACTCGATTACATGATGAATCTCATCCAACTTCTCACCGACCAGCGAGCCTACAAAGGAATTACTCACTCCTAGTGGGGAGCATCATGGAATTGGCGATGGAGATTGGTTGGTGATGACGAAGAACGAAGATGCCCCTCTCCGGAGCCCCAAACGGACTCCATATCTGCCCTCCCGAGGAAGAATAGGGCTTGGCGGCGGCTCCGTCTCGTGAAACGCGATAATTCTTTCTCCCTAATGTTTTTCTGGAATAATGTGAATTTATAGTATCAGGGGGGTCATCAGCGAGGCCACCAGGTGGGTACAACCCACCTGGGCGCGCCAGGTGAGGGGGGGCGCGCCCTGGTGGGTTGTGCCCACCCAGGTGCCCCACTCCGGTGGTTCTTGGCTCCAAAAATTCTTATTATTGATATAAAAAATCCTCGCAAAGTTGAGTTCCATTCCGAGAACTTTTATTTCTGCACGAAAACAACACCATGGTAGTTCTGCTGAAAACAGTGTCAGTCCGGGGTTAGTTTCATTCAAATCATGCAAATTAGAGTCCAAACAAGAGGAAAAGCGTGAGAAAAAGTAGAAATGTTGGAGATGCATCAAATTCCTATATAAATACTAACTACAAGTACATACGATCTCAAATTCAAATATATGTATCCATTTTATGTTGAATTCAAATCATAGTACATGTATGTTCTAGCTAGATGTTCGGAATCTAAACCATGTATGATACTACGTACAATGTGTTTAACACGCACAACACACACAAACACAAACACCATTTAGACTAGTAAGGTACACGTGCATTGCACGCATGAGATTTGGTAACCAAATTATGAATAAATACCACATTATAGCATGTATGCTTTCAGTCATATATGCATGATGTTGATGTTCGTTTAATTCTTATAGTTCATTTCATTCAAAATCATCTAGTTTTTATAAGAAAGTTAATCTGTTTTAAGATTCATGGAATTGTGCGTTGTAAAGCATAAAGTAAAAACAAATAATGGCAAATCATGTAGAAAAACATTTGGGCAATTATGATACGGAAGATTCTAGAACAAAGAAGAAGTGCTTGTGTTTTGAGGTTTGTGCATTATGCTTAAGTTCAACCATGGAGTCTTCTAGATTGTACATGTGGCAAAATCTGGTGGAATGTAGATGATATCCAACGGCCAGTAGTGCTCGAATTTGCCATCTCTGCACCATCGGATTGGCTTCATCCAACGACCATCTTTCAAAGTTAAAGTTATTCGCACACTATATAAAAATATAAAATATAATATATAATGGTATAGATATAGATATGTGATGCGAAAGCCACCCATCATCTCCAATTAGAATAATGTGTCCATGCACGGATGCAATGTGGCCAAACGATGTCTGCCCTCGGTATCTCAAATTGAAATCAGTCTGACCTTGTTCAATGTGTATACAGTATAGCATGCTCGTTTCCAAACCACACCGCGCATATCTCATTTATATTCATTATGACCTCACCTAGTCTTTTACACCCACACAGTCGTCTTCTCTTTATAATTGCACCAGTAACTTTCTCTCGTGCATGCATGCACACACACTACCACTCGGTACTATCCACCGCACACATGCAATCTTTTTCTTCAGGTCGGTCTCCCATGCATGCACACACACACACCTCCCCCTCTTCATCATATCGGGCATTCTTTATCTCTCACGTGCATGTGCAACGATCGATGTTCCTCTATGTGTGTGTATATATAGCTAGGTCTTTCCCAGTTTTCCACACAAACCAATCAATTTATATATCTAGTGAGGTATCACACTCTTTCCCACGTACACATCGATCAATCTATACCTCTCTATATAGGATTACATAGCTAATACACCCACATTAATTATATATCCAACGTCCCCCTCTCATCATCCATGCCTTCCGCTTCATCTCTCAGACGCGCGAAAAGTGGCAAAGACATGGGGCAGCAAGGGCCCTGCCCCCCTAACATCACTATATATTGAGGCTAATATGAATGTGATTGTTAGATCAATTGCTTGTAAAATAGGTTAAGTTGATGAATTGGCCCTCATCGTAAAGGATTAGCAATGCTTGGCCCCCTAGCTCATTTATTTCATGGCTCCGCCACTACGCGCAATAGCGCACGTTCTCGCCCCCTCTCTTTAAATATCGATCTCGCACTTGTGCACTCCTTCATAGTCTCCCTCCACTTGGCCCCCCGCACCACCTTCTAGCCCCCCACCGGATTTTGCCACATGTACAATCTAGCAGACTCCATGGTTGAACTTAAGCATACTGCACAAACCTCAAAACACAAGTGCTTGTCCTTTGTTCTAGAATCTTCTGTATCATAACTGCCCAAACTTTTTTTAGTTGAATTGCCATTTTTTTTACTTTATGCTTTACAACACACAATTCCATGATTTTGAATGAGATGAACTATAAGAATTAAACGAACGTCTACATCATGCATATATGACTCAAAGCTTACATGCTATAGTGTGGTATTTATTCATAATTTGGTTGCCAAATCTGATGCGTGCAATGCACGTGTACCTTACTAGTACTTCGAGTATGTGCAAAACACGTAAATTAGAATTCCAATGGCACGCTACACAGTGTCCCTCTTTCAGTCATGAAGCCACGTGCCACATGTGAAGGCGTTGTCGCGACCTCCTTGTGTGGATTGATCATAGTGACGTGTTGCTGGTTCCAGAAGAATGTACTCGTCCTCTCTCAGGCACACTCGCAGTACATGCACGAAGCGAAGATGTGCACGCACGCACTCATTCCCTCGCACACACATGCGGGTACACGGTGGGACGCATTTTTGTACGAAGATCCACCCCATGTGATAATTTGACGCGTGTAAAGTCCTTCATTTCATTGATGGTCAATTAATACAGCGCATGCAAATTGAATGGATGTGAGAGAGGAAGTAGTTGAGAAAGACATTACTACTCCACTGCGTGCATGCGAGTAGTTAAATCATGGGTTGCTACTTCCATTGGTCTCCTTCGTATTTTGTGCCAATTTTGACCATATTTTTAAGTAACATAGTAATATTTATGCATGACATAAAAAGTGGCACAAAAAAGGGGGCCAATAAACCAGGACGCAGGCAGCATGATCAATTTTTGCCAGGGCTAATGTTGGTGGCCTTTGTATTTAAATATGGACGGAGTGGAGTAGTACTATCTTTATCTTAGCCTCATAGGGCTCTCCCAGTGCCTAGGCTCGCCTCCCTGCCTCGCCCACCGGATCCCGCCATGGATAATCCCTTAGATCCCAGGATCCCGCGGGCTGCCCTCTCGCTGCGGCCCGCGGCACTACCGCCTTTGAGCGAAACCCAGATGTGTTTCAGAGGGAATCCATTGCTCTGGAATCACAGATTGGTGGCGCCAGAGGACATTCTAGGGCTGCGTTTCAGGTGGTGGGCAGCAAGGGAAAATCGGGTCGAGGAAGCGTCGCATCAATTGGAGAGAAGTTCGAAGGAGCTGCGCCTGGCGCATCACAAGGCGGAGGCGCAAGTCGATCTCAGGGGAGAGATGCTGAGGGATGTCAGCATCTGGCAGCGTTGCATTGATTTCGAGCTTGGGCTAATGGAAGAGATCATATTCACTGAGTCAACTACGGAGGAAAGAACACACATGCCTGCGGAATGGCATGAGCAGCCGGTGCAACTGTTCAAATGGGCGGTAGGAGAAGCCAAATCGCGGGACCAGCTGCGGCGGCGCCGTTGGGCATGCATCATAGGCGAGGTGAGCTACCCTCCTTCCCCGCCGGTGATGCAGTGACCTACTCGATTGTTGTTGCAGTGAACTTGCGGTGCCATGGCGGTTTGCAACCCTGACAATCAGTCCATCTATATGTATTGTATTCTTGTGAAAATACTTGGTCATTTGGAAAAAGATGGTAATTGATTTATCACTAGTTTTTGAATGCTTGGTCGTGACAATCACCCGAAGCCACAACCAGAAGTCTCCATCGCGTAATATTTACGATCAGTCGCACCAATAGGCGGTCGGTCGCACCCGCGACACACATCGGCTTGGTCTGGCATGTACGACCAGTTACATCACTGACTTGTGCGACCGTATTTGAGTAGTAGTACTTGAAATTTGTGTTCCAGGAAACTCATCGGGAGCCGTTTCGGGCCTTGAAACCAAAACCATCAATTAATCTTTAGATTGTTCCCATCACATTCCAAAGTGTATAGTGTAATTAAGTGCAAACCTGCTCACACCTAGTACATATCAAACATGAACATGTTCCCACTATGCAGGTTTTAGTACTAGTGCTAGTACTAGGTTATAAAAAGGGGAACTAGTACCTAGCCGAAAATCACTCTACCTCTTCTTCCTCATAAGTCTTTCTTGTTCGTCCGTCCTTGCCATGGCCGATGTGTAGAGCTCTAGGTCAAGAACTACTCGTAACAAGGGAGCGGCAACCAAGGCCGTGAAAAAAAGAGGGCTCGCCGCCTGGCAGAGACAGGAGAGGGCTCCCAGGAGCGCCCTAGCCGCGGAGGCGAGTGCTCCCAGGAGCACCCTAGCCACGGAGGTGAGGGCTCCCAGGAGTGCCCTAGCCATGGAGGCGAACATGCCGAGCTAGCTGCATTGGAGTCGTTATCCCTCGACGACATGCCCGATCAGCTCAATAAGCACGAGGAGTTCATCGACGGCTTGGTGGAGCTACTGAAGGAGAGCCTCGACGACATGCCCGCTGAGCTCAATGAGCAGGGGTGTTGACCGCCAGCATGGTGATGCTGCTGAAGAAGAGCATTGCCTCAGATAAGAAGGCGACCGGCGAAATCCTGCAACTTCATGGGGACAAGGCGAAGCTCTGCCACGAGCTCAACCTGCTGAAGGAGGAGAACGCCGGCTGGAAGAAGCTGCATGAGAAGAGTAGTTCCTCAATGAAGATGCTGCAAGCCCTCGTCATGGAACAGAAGGAGGAGTTGGCGAAGCTCCGCATCCAGCACCCGGCTGCTGTCAAGGTACGTAATGCGACCATGGAACAGATGATGAAGGCTCGCGTTGAGAAATCCCGCGTCATGGACAGAATGAAGAAGATGGTGGAGGAGATGCGCAAGGAGATGGAGGGCGTGGAGGCAATGAAGAAGCAGTTACGACTCCATGGCCAGCAACCCTTCATGTAGTAGAGAGCAACGCCCCAAACTTGTGTGTGCGTCTTCCTTCTTTTTTGGGGGTGATAATCTTCCTTCTTCTTTTGCTCCTGTGTTTCTTCTTTTGCTTCGGGTGTTTCACCGCACGTGTCACATTCTCTGCAAGGAATGAATAGAACAATGCTAACGATGAGCGGCACCGTGGGATCGATGACTAGCAAATTAGATCATTTTTTATCGCCATATGGCACTGGGCTGCCGTGTTCCGTGCTCCTCCGCCGTACTAGTACTCCAGTGGAAAACTTGAGTATACTGCATGGTTCTTTGCTCCTCCTCAGGTCGTCGGCAACATTTATACGAGCAGTCAAATCACAAGGCCCCGCCTTCCAGCAGTAATGAGCCGTCAAATCACAAAGGCCCTCCCCTCTCATGAAACCGACCAAGCGAGACTACCCCGCCCTCTAGCCTTTTAAAAAATGTATACTTTTGTACAGTAGTAGTATCGATGGATTGCGCCATGGAGCAAAACTAACAAGATGAAATTAAAGAAAAAGGTGGTACATACAGAGAGCGCTCATCGCCAAATTATGCATATAGTACTATTAAAAAGCTAGTATGTGCTTAAATGGGGTGCTAGATTCTATTAAAGAAATTAGCATACCTATTAATTCTTGGGTTCTTATTATTTATGCCACTAGTTGTGTATCACGACTCATTTTTGCCATTAGAAGTTACAACTACTCAAAAATGCCATCAATCCGTGAGATGCTTGCTCAAAAATGCAATTAGATATCTCAAAAATGCCATCGTTCCGTTAGATGTTTGCTCAAAAATGCCATTAGACATTGTTATTTTCACGTCAAACCCGTTGACCATGTTATATGACAAAAATAAGACGATTCTCACAATGATAAGTGTGACCCCGCTTGTCAGGAGTAACCAAGCGAATAATTTTACAGGAAAATAAGAACATTGTTGGGATCAAAGTAGGCCCCACACTTTATTGTACTGTAGTGAGATAGAGGGAGAGTTGGCATGTTGGTCCATATGTATTTATGTCATTATAACATGGCAAAAGAGATTTGAGTCACAATAATGGTGTCCAGCACAACACACCCCTCAAATAAAACTAAGCACCCTGAAATTCTTTGACAACTAAACTGCTGGCTATATGATGTTGGCCATATATATTGTACGTATATAATGTGAAGAAACGAGTGGTAGTACTATACCAACTAAAAGATGAACTGTAAGAAATACTAGTATGTACGTACTGAAGAGTTAAAGTAACGAGAAGGGACATAACATAGTTCTGTTGGGGGCTCAGCACAACACACCCAAATAAAACTAAGCACCCCTGAAATTAAACTAAGCAACTAATCCGGTAGACACTGCATTACCACTACTGCAGGATGCTGCTAACGCGACACTACGATCAGAGACCCTTTGACGAAACTGTGTGCGATGCCATAATCACAAACGGTGGTGTAAAATAACCGTCAAAAAAGGTGCAAAACATTTGCGATGGAGGATGCATCAACCACGGTCCAGATTTTAGTTGCTTGTGCGATGTAGGGCATACGGTTCAGCTCAATTAACTGTTTGCGATGAGGAGGAACAAAAAAACGGGCAGCCAGATGAAGGTGTGTGCGATGTACAACATACGGTTCACCCGGATGAACTGTTTGTGATTAGGCAACACAAAAGAAACGGTCAGCCCGATCAAGGTGTGTGCAATGTACAGCATACGGTTCACTCGGATGAACTGTTTGTGATTAGGCAAGAGAACAGAAACGGTTCAATATAACAAGATGTGTGTGATACGCGGCAAACAGGTCTGTAATCAGAAATGTGTGCGAAGACCGATAATAACACAGACAATTGCTTCTAATAAGACGTATGTGATATGCTCTGTCTACACAACATACATTGGCCATTGTGGGACGGGCGGTCATCCGGATACGCCATAAGGATGCAAAGAGGCATTTCTATCAGCAAGGACTAGTTGTTCCACCAGTAGCTCATGTAAGAAAACTATCAAGTTAAGTGTGCTCAGGCTGGAGCAGCCATCGGATGGGTGACTGGATGGGAAGTTGTGTCGATCTTAAATTAGCTGATGGGATGGGTCATTTGACCGAAATGACCCATCCCATCAGCTAATATAACCTTGAGGTCCTTGTTTTTGTTTTAACAAATGTTAAAGAAGGTCTACTGCATTACTTTTTGACAATGTGCGATACGTGGCATATAGTTGATCCATCTGACCTATTTGTGATGGAATAGGCCGTGTGTGTTGTGGGCAAATGCTTGCTAGTATTCAACCATTTGGGATTGATGAATTCATCACCGACGGGTTTCCTAGTGTGGTCCGTGTTCATCTGATCATCATCTACTTCTTGTGCTAGCTCGATGCTAAGTTTCCATTAATTGATGGCGTTTTATGAACACGCCACCGTTTCCCGCCATTTCCTCACCTGTTTCCCGCCACCCTGCTATATTGCGCATAGGGGGCGTGCGACACACGGAGGCGACAAGCGCAGCCTATAGCACATCCACCTTTTCCAAGCATGCCAACCCACCAAAGCGTCGCCTCTGCCATCAACCTCGTCGACGAGGAAAACGAGCAGGCACCATGGCCCGTCGAGGCCGAGGCGCTCCCCGGCAACGCGATGGGCGACGCTGTGATGCGCGTCATCGCCAGGGTTGAGCAGACCTTTGGTGCATGGCGCTTGAGCGCCGCGGATCAAGATAGGCATGTCAGCGCCGACAAGCTACAGCTCGCCGCACAACATGATTGATGGCGCGTCGCAGAGCAAGCTAGGCACGTCCGCGCTGATAGGCTGCGGCTTGCCGTACGGCGAGACCGTTGGAGCGACACAGAGCGAGAGGCGCGGCGCAATGCACAGCAAGAGAGGATCCATCGGCGCATGCCTGCTGTTGACACAGCGTCGCAGCTGGGTACACGTCCCGTCATTACCCCCATTCCTCGCCAGGAGTGGGCAGAGGCCCTCAGCGCCATACTTGCACCAGAGGTCGGCCGCGCCGTACTTGCACCGGACGCTCGCTGCACCGTTTGCCTTGTCCGAGGCCCGCTGGATGCCAACGCGCTTGTCCATAGGCTCGACCGCCTCCTTGGCCCAGGTGTCCACCTGGGCGCAGTAGAGGAACATGGCCGTCGCATCCTTGAGCTGGTGATCTTCGATGAAATAGCCAACTTGGAGCTCGAGATGGCGCTCCAGATGTAACGCGAGCGTGTTGACCACTTGGACGAACGCCTGCACGAGTTCAGGCAGAGCCAAGAGCTACCCTAGGCAAGGGCTGCTGGTCATGGTCTCATGGACGCGTTTTATTTTAAAAAGTCATTTCAATGTGTGTATATTGTTTTCCATTCTAATATGTTTTGTTTCAATGTGTGTATATACGCTTTCCATTCTATATATGTGGATGATAACAACTCGATTCAAATTAGTATACAAAAACAGATAGAAAATGGAATTCATAATATGTATATATTAATTGTTCATTAGATCGTCATAGAATATATATATATATATATATATAATTTTATCACATATACGTGATGATACTTAACTACTAGGTACAATGCATAAAATTGAAAACGAACAATACTAAAACTAATAATCCCTCATGGGTCCAGTATTCCGGCAGCCCCTCACCAGCAGCTCCCTGGTGCGCGGCGTCTTCCCAGTGCGGAGGCAGTACTCCGACTCCTCTGCCACGCAGCGCTTGACGTACCGATCTGCCTCTTGCTGGCGGACACGCGCGGCCAATCTTGCCATTTCGTTGGGCGCCCACCGGAGCTCCTCGTCGGTGGCACACTGGAGCTTATCGGCCCACCTCCACGCAGCGACGAGGCGCCCAGCGCCTATGACCTTCCTCCCGAAGTACCCGTCTTCGTACACCTCCTTGGCACGACGACGCGCCCGCCCCCAAAGCTCCGCCACCTCCTTTTTCCAGGCGGCATCACGGGCTTCACAGGCCGCCTGGTACCTGGCTTCCTCCTCCGCCATCTCCTTCTTGAACGCCACTTGCCTGGCTTTCTCAGCCGGCGGCAGCGACTTCCACAGACAAAGATTGTACTGGCCCCAAAACCAGTCCAAAGTTGGGGCGTCCGGCGCAACCTCTTCAGGCGGCGCGTAGGGGTCCTCGTCGCTGCTAATCGAGTGAGCGTCCTCGAGGGGCGGCGACTCCTCGTCGGCGCGTGGGCAGACCGGCGGCACCATGGCAGAGATTTGAGAGAGAGAGAGAGAGAGAGAGAGAGAGAGAGAGAGAGAGAGAGCGAGCGAGGGGAGGATGTAGATGAGAATGCAGGCGGGACGATGTGAGCAAGGTAGTATTTATTGGCGGCCAGAATCTAGATCAACGGGGACAGTACACATACCGGTCGCCGGAATTTACGAGTAATGTAGTTTGAATTACACACAATTCCTGCAGCAAATCCGTGTGTGAACATAATAGCTGACGGTTTCCAATACAGAACCGTGTCTGATTAATGATCCCCACCAATCACCTACCAAACCTCGAGCCGCGAGATAGAGTGCCAATTGTGTGGGGGCCGGTTGTCTTGCCAGATCTTTACATTTTCTTTTTTGAACACCAGATATTTACATCGTCTGATGATTTTTTAACTCGCACACAAGTACACAAAATATGATTTTTCAAACCGTTTTGGTTAGGTGTTGCATGTAGATGTAGTTCAAATTTGAATTACGGTCATTAAATGGTTAGAAAATCACTTAAATTTCTTTAGAAGGTCAAATGACCCCTGAAATTTACCAAATTTTCACATGACAGTTGCACGTTAAACGTAGGAAAATTTTTTAGGGCCGTAAGAGGAAGCTATCTCCCGTTCGTCATCAAGCATGCGTTGTTCCCTCTCGGAACCACGAACCTTCTAGCGAGTTGCTCCAGTTTGTGAGGGGTGTGTGTCCAAACGTTCGTCAAACATGCCAATTTCTTTACCACATCATCTTGGTGGCATGACATTAAATCAAACAAGGTTTCATGTTTTTCCGATCATTTTTTAATTTTCTGGAATTAAAATGCCATGGCATGCACTCCATGCATGTGCCCATGCCTTGACACCAATATGTTTGAAAATTCCTTCTAATTTACTGCACATGGAATTAACTCGCACACAAGTACACAAAAATATGATTTTTCAAACCGTTATGGTTAGGTGTTGCATGTAGATGTAGTTCAAATTTGAATTACGGTCATTAAATGGTTAGAAAATCACTTAAATGTCTTTAAAAGGTCAAATGACCCCTGAAATTTACCAAATTTTCACATGACGGTTGTATTAGTGCATGTTAAATGTAGGAAAAAATTGAAGGCCGTAAGAGGAAGCTATCTCCTGTTCGTCATCAAACATGCATTGTTCCCTCTGGGAACCACGAACCTTCTAGCGAGTTGCTCCGGCTTGTGAGAGGTGTGTGTCCAAACGTTCGTCAAACATGCCAATTTCTTTACCACATCATCTTGGTGGCATGACATTACATCAACCAAGGTTTCATGTGTTTCTGATCATTTTTCTATTTTTTTGAATTAAAATGCTATGTCACTCCATGCATACGTATGCATGTGTCCATGTCGTGAGACCAATATGTTTGAAAATTCCGTCTAATTTACTGCACATGGAATTAACTCGCACACAAGTACACATATATGATTTTTCAAACCGTTTTGGTTAGGTGTTGCATGTAGATGTAGTTCAAATTTGAATTACGGTCATTAAATGGTTAGAAAATCACTTAAATGTCTTTAGAAGGTCAAATGACCCCTGAAATTTACCAAATTTTCACATGACAGTTGCACGTTAAACGTAGGAAAAAATTTGAAGGCCGTAAGAGGAAGCTATCTCCCGTTCGTCATCAAACATGCATTGTTCCATCTCGGAACCACGAACCTTCTAGCGAGTTGCTCCGGTTTGTGAGGGGTGTGTGTCCAAGCTTTCGTCAAACATGCCAATTTCTTTACCATATCATCTTGGTGGCATGACATTACATCAACCAAGGTTTCATGTGTTTCTGATTTTTTTTGGAATTAAAATGCCATGCCACTCCATGCATACGTATTCATGCATATGCGTCCATGTCGTGAAACCAATATGTTTGAAAATTCCTTCTAGTTTACTGCACATGGAATTAACTCGCACACAAGTACACAAATATGATTTTTTAAACCGTTTTGGTTAGGCGTTGCATGTAGATGTAGTTCAAATTTGAATTACGGTCATTAAATGGTTAGAAAATCACTTAAATGTCTTTAAAAGGTCAAATGACCCCTAGAATTTTCAAAAATTTCACATTACAGTTGTAGTGGTGCATGTTAGACGTAGAAAAAAATTAAAGGCCGTAAGAGGAAGCTATCTCCCGTTCCTCATCAAACATGCATTATTCCCTCTCGGAACCACGAGCCTTCTAGTGAGTTGCTCCGGTTTGTGAGGGGTGCGTGTCCAAACTTTGGTCAAACATGCCAATTTTTTACCACATCATCTTGGTGGCATGACATTACATCAACCAAGGTTCCATGTGTTTCTATTTTTTTTATTTTTTGGAATTAAAATGCCATGTCACTCCATGCTTAATTGTGTCATAGCCGTTAAAACAATATGTTTGAAAATTCCTTCCAATTTACTGCACATGGAATTAAATCGCTTACAAGTACACGAAATATGAGTTTTCAAAACCATTATGGTTAGCTGTTGCATGTACATGTAGTTCAAATTTCAATTACGGTCATTAAATGGCTAGAAAATCACTTAAATGTCTTAGAAGGACAAATGACCCGTGAAATTTTCCAAAATTTGACATGACAATTGTATTAGTACTACAAAATTTCTCGTTCATTTAAAACACCATCCGTTGGCACTTTATTCCAAATTCGTCTTTCACAGCTAATAAAAAATATCTACAACATCACACACGGTTCTTTTCTAGGAACCGTTCGCGATGAAAATATCTGGGTCTATTTAAGTCTCCCTCCTTAAGCTTCGTCGGCTCGTCTGCTCTAGTGCCGGCAACCCTCGAATCCACGAATCCATATCCCCATTCTCGCACCCCCTTCTTGCAAAGATGACGCCGTGGAAATGCTTCGTGAAGGCCCGTACGATGGCCGCGTCCCCCCCCCCCCCGAGCGCCGCCACCTGCGCCGAGAGTGCGGCCGCCTACGCTGAGAGTGTCGCCGCATCCATATTGAGCGTGGCCGCTTCCACCGAGAGGGCGTCTGCAGCAGCCGACAGGGCAGCTGCAGCAGCCGAGACGGCTGCAGCTGCTCCTGCGACGGCGGCTGTAAACGCCGAGAGCGCTCGAGCTGCCGTCGTGCCGCTGATGTCGCCCTGGCCCGGGTCGAGGCCATCCACGCCAAGATCGAGGATGCACACGCCAAGATATTCCAGGCCACCTCGGACTCCAGCATGCAACCCACGTCTAAAAAGGTGGCGGTGGCCATGGAGCGCCTGCTTCATCATGAGGTCGTCGAGCGGGAGCTGGAGATGCAGGAGGTGGCGGAGATCGAGGAGCGCCGGGAGGAGGAGTTGCGCGTGGCTGAGGTTGAGGTAGAGAAGAGTCCGTCCGTTGAGGAATCGACGGTGGAGTACCAACGCGAGCTCTGGCGCAGCCACTACTATGAGTACTACAACCTTGAGGCCGGCGCCAAGGACGAGGACGCGGTCGACTTCAGCAGGGGGACGCGGAGTCCACCAACGGCGGCATGTCGCCAGGACAAGTCATCGATGTCTCATCTCACACCGGCGATGCATAGGCCAGCGCGGCGGTGGATTTTTAATTATGCGTACTTAGGCTTTGTTTTTAATGCTGGTCTTTTGTTAGAGCAATGTTTAGGTCAACTGGCTCTGTGTAATTACTAAAATTGCTCGATTCAGTAAGTGTGGTATGTCTGCTGTACGCTCTTTTATGTTCCCAAATTAGCAAGCGATGTTAAATTATGCAATGACGTACCCGAGGAAATTTCCACCAAAATTTGAATTATAAAACTCATCCCATGTGTGTAAACCAGAAGAATCCTTTGCAATGCACACAATCGTTCAAAGTGAATGGTCCGGCGGCACCGCGCGCGTTCAAAGTGAATGTGCCCATGCCTTGAGTCTAAAATTTGAATTATCAAACTCATCCCATGCGCGTAAAGCAGAAGAATCGTTTGCGATGCACACAATTGTTCAAAGTGAATGGTCCGGCGGCACCGCGCGCAAAGTTTCCCTCCACATTTCCAAAATTTTGGCCTTTCGCCAAAATATCTACCCCGCTCCCCTTCCCCACCCCCTTTTCTCCCCGACCACAAGTCACATTTCCCCTGATTCCTACTTCCTTCCTTCCTTGCTAAGCTATAGCCGCTTCCTCGCTCTCGCCGTCTCGCATCCTACCGCCGAGGTTGCCATGGTCTTCTTCAAAGACCTCTCCAGCAGTTCCTCCTCCGGCGACTACTCCTTCACCACCCGGGTATGCCTCTCTTCTCTCTCTCGGGCTATGACTTGGAATGAATGGTTTTTACCCGACGGTCGATTTGAGTCATTTCTTCCTCTTGTAGCTCTGTAGGACCATCAGTGGCAACGAATGGAGCGGGGTGGCTGAAGATCTATCTGCTCGTTGTCACCATCAATCTCCATGCGTGAAGCTAGTTGCATTTGATTCTGTGGACAGTGGGAGGAAGTTTCTGGCATGTGCAGAGAAGGTTAGACCCTCTTTTGTTGTTACAAATCATTTGTTAGATGTGATTCAGACACTGTCACGGTCCCAACCCATTCATACCACACCTTCAACCAAACACATCCTAAGACAGTGTCACAGTTTGTACCTAGTATCTTAAATTGTTGCCATCTCATCAGCGGTGCCATTAGAAAATTATTTGGCACCGCTTCAGCAGTTTGTGCAGCCAACTTTGGTCCACACATCCGAGCAGCCAAGCTGTAAAATACTAAATCTTTATGGCACGAAGGAACTGGGCATCAGAGCAACTATGTGCTCTGGAGTCCGGGTCCCTGATTTTTTTCCGCTGCATCGGCTCGCCAGTGCAGGGCACCGATGCGAGATGTAGCAACAGTTGTCTTTACCCCAGTTTTAGCATACATAGTGGACGGCCTTAGTGCTATTAGTTCTATGTTACTAAATTTGTGCATGTACACACTTGTTAGTATCAATTTGCTGTCATCCAAACACTGTCGCTATGCTGTTGCAGTTATATTTACCTTCCTCATAAAATGTTCAATTTGTTATTTATTGTACATGAGTAAGAACTTGTAGCATCGTTGTAGTTAATTATAGCTTCTGATGTTCCAGAATTTGGTTGTTGTCTCAGTACCAATTATTTCATTTGCACATTGATCTTTTTGAGAAGATATGTCATAATTAACATGTTTCTTCAGTTTTTCAAAATAAGCATTGGTGATTTTCTATGTTGCTATAAACCCATTTCCCCTACAATTGTTACTGGTCTAGTTTTAAATATTATAGAATAAACGAAAGTGTTCTTACTTGGAGCGGGTTGATCAAGAGTGGCCACAGTCTTTGAAGATGTGCCTAACGAAGCTCTGGAGCATGTATGAGGAAGAGTACACACGTAGGCTTAGAGAAAGTCTTGTCAACGCTGAAGCATATTTCAAGATGCGGGATAAAAAGTTGAAGGTGGAGAATGAGCTCAGATTTTTAAAATCAGACTTTGCTAAGATGGTGTTGGCGAAGGAGGAGGCACTTTCCCAGTTGGCCCGTGCAAAGCGGGTTCTTACTAAACTGAAAGCAGAGGCGGATAAGACAAGCCTGGATGATCTCGATTAGGGAAATGAATATATTGTTCTTGTGAAGTTGAACTAGCTCTATGTTGTACTGTGTTGTTTTCATGTAGCTACCGTACTGTGATGTTATAATACATTTATGTGCCTGATATGAAATTGGCAAATAGTTGTTCGATATGAAATGTGAATTTGCGTAATACTGGAATTATTAATTGTAAACTAATAAACCTGCTAAATGTGTCATGGACCTTTGCAAATGGTTCTAGCAGTAAAAGTGCTTGCGATGGATAGCCCAACGCCACACAGTTTTCTTCATCAAATCGTGTGTGGTATAGTTGATAAAAGCAAACAGTTAACCAAGCACTACTAGGGAAAAGGCTAGCAGCAGCGCGGATTTTAGGTGTATTAGTAGTGCGGGGACCGGCGCTACTAATAAGGCGCTACAGCTAACACGTAGCAGTAGCGCGTGCTCACCGGCGCTACTGCTATACAAGTGTAGCAGTAGCGCGCTTCGCGAAAGCTCGCTACTGCTAATAGCTCTAGCGCGCGTTGCCTGGACGCGCTACTGCTATCGTGGCGCTGCTGCTAACTTTTCTCCACTCGCTACTTCTAATTTAGTAGTTTTTGTTTTTTTTCTGCATATTTGTTTTGTATTTGAACAGGCTTTAGACAAGAATCTTTAGCAGATACAAATGTCATCATGATACACATACCAATGGCTGCGAGACCACAAATGTTATCATAGCATATACATACAAATAGTCTCATCATAATCATCATCCAATACAAAGTGGTATCTCGTCATCATCTCGAAAATAGTGATACATGCAAGTCTCGAATACTTGCAACTACAACGTCATCCATCTAAACAATGGTATATGCGAGAAGAGCTATCACTATGAATGAGAGCGGAACTATGCAGTACATGAGGCGGCGGTTACGAGTCCTCTCTCGCGCTAGCATGAACCTCAAGTAACTAGCTTCTCCTTCTTGTCTGCTTTTGAAGCCTTTATGGCTGGCGTCCGAGACCCCATTCACTTGCGCCTGACACTCAGGCCACTCGTTGTACACCCCCGGAACCTTCCCTTTGTACACGACATAGCACCGCCATCTATCCATCAAGAAACTAGGTACCTGTTAGATATGCATGTTCATCAAGAGGATGTACAATCATATGCAACAAAATATATTAGAGCAACATGAAAAAGAAAGGGTTAATTAGCAACTAGATGCAACATACACTATGCAAACTAATTAACTAGAGGTATGCAGGTCATCGTACCCAAACAAACAAAGTAGCGTTACGCAAGTTTGGCAGGGACCATGGACATCACAAAGTTTCATCGCTACAGAAAGTATACAAGTTCAACCGACACATATCATCATCGGCATCGTAAATCACTAGAAGTTCCATCCTTCCATATCATCGAGGATGGACCCTAGCTTCTTGAACGGCGTGAGGTCTTGACGTTGCATGCCTATGCGAGTTCGGACGTCAGCTCGCGATATAGGGCCGTGGTGGAACATCCCCTTCTCATCGACGACTTCTTTCATGATGATCGTCGCAATGTCCCTTTGGATGCGAAAGAAGTCATCTCTAAGTTTATAATCCGCTTCTCCATGAGAGTCTAGCCACTTGTGGATATGTTCATCATTTCTGCTTGTCATGCGAAGCTTTTGGTGATCCGTGTTGAACTCAATCATGAGATGGAGGATGTAGAATCCATCCTTCTTGCTTGGTTTTGGGACATGGATGCAGCAGAAGTTAGTTTTATGCGCGAAACCCATCTTCTTGTTCCTTTGTTTCCTGATCTGCATGTGGCCACCTCTAATGCCGAAGCCTTGGAGAGCATCATCCAGAATATTCATTATGTGGGTGTAGTCCTTCTTCTCGTAGTCTCCGAAAGGGTCGAAATACATGGCGTGGGAGACTCGCGGGTAAAGAACGATAAGGATGGCGCGCCCGTTGCTGCGGGGAAAAGATACCTCAAATTATTCTTCATATGAGCGAGAAGGAATGATTGAAATGTACGAAAGGGTTGTCCGAAACTGACTTACTTTGGATGATAAGGCAGGAGGACAATTTCCTGGTCCTTATTCTGTACCATGAAGTTTTGGAGGTGGTCCCTAGCAGTTTCACGCTCAAAGTCGCCGAGACTCAAGAAAGACTCGTGCATGTAGTACGGATCAGCCACACAGATTTGCGAGACTTCTTCTCTCTTCATGACGGAGCTCATATGTAGCGCAAAAAGGCAGACGATTGTAAAATCGAGCCGCCTTGTCAGAAACATCTCAAAGATATGGTCAAACCGCAGGAAGAAAACCTTCGCGGGCCGTGTGTTGACGTAGCACTTCCCCACAGGCACACGAGTCGCGTATGTCAGATATCCTGGATCCTTCGAGGCTAGTAGGCTTTTCTCAGCCGACAGCACATGGTCGTGCAGTCTCCTGAGATCCCCTGATAGTGCCTCCAGCGGTTTCGACGGTAGCATCGGCTCGCCCGTGAGATGGAACATGGCCGCACCTTTCATGGGTGCACGCTCTTCAGAATCCATCATCTGGCTGCCATGTGCTCTGGCTTGTTTGGAGGCAGCTATCTTCCCCGATCTCTTCCTCTCCTTTTTCTTGGGCACACCTTCCAGACCCTTCCTTAAACCCTGCCCCAGTGTTCCCGGGCTAAGCACTATACGACCCTCGGCTAGTTGAGCCTGTGTTGAGGCGGCATTTTCAGGCGTGTCCTGTGAGGATTTCATGAAGAGAGACTTTTTGCAATCCCTGCTACGACCTTCCTGCCCGGGCAGATCATCCATATCCTCATTCGCATGCTGATAGCCCGATTCGTCATATGGTTGACTCATCATATCTATGTCACAGTCATACGCGTTTGTATTGAGGAAACCCATTGGGTCGACCTCCGTCTCATCATCCATTATATGTTCTACAGGACCGATTACATCAGCCAGTACTATTGCACCCCCTTCATCACGTCGTCCGCCGCTCTCACCCGACACTACAGGAGCTGGTAATTGCGTAGGTGGGGTGGTGGTCTCCGCACATGGTTGTTGATGTGTGGTTATTGGTGTGCTCTCGGCCGGCTCTAGACGAATAAGATTCTTCGGCCATAGCAGCACCCAACCCTTGCAGTTTCCAATCCGCAGCGGGGTCTCGTCGTCCTCTCCCACAGGATGTACTGGAGGAGGCAAATGCTCGTGTCCCGATTTCACACTGGACAAGCTAACCCTGAAGTGCCCAGTGGGGATCGGCCGGTTGTGGAACGTGGGTTGCAAGGGGTTCATTATCATCCCCTTTCCCACGTCCACCTTCTGTCCTTTGATCAAGTAGAGTATGGTGCACGGGGTTTCTTTGGCCTGCAAACACATATGTTTGTAGCGTAAAACATCCGAAAGGCAACAAAAATGGAATATTCTATATATATATATATGATGGTGCGACATGTAATTACCGTGACGGCGTCGAGCTCAGCCAAAGACGAAGGCCCACCTAGCGCGCCAGAGACTGAGGACGGGCTGCTATGAGCGGGAGCGGCTGCGAGAGGAGGCCCGGTTGCGTAAGCAAGTGATGGTGCGGTGGTGTTGTTGTTCATTGAGTTGCTCCCAACGAAACTGGGCTACGGGAAATCATGTACCGTCTTGTCTGGATTTTCCTTCATCCAGTTGATGATAGCTGGAACCAAGTTAGTAGTGAAATCATTTCTGCAGGCAGTTACAGCTACATTGACTGCTTGCAGTAGCAACTCATTTTTCTCCTCGGCTATTTTTTTCGCGTCCTCTGCTGCTTTTTTCTCGACCACAAGCTTCACCTTCGCGTCGATGTCCGCCTGACTAAACTTCTTTTTCTGCTTCTTGGCCTCCAGGCCCTCGTTGTAAAAGACCTTCCACGTGGCGCCGTCTCCAGCGCCGTGCACACGACTATATTGCGGCCGCTGGCCCAAAGGGAGTCCCTTAAGTTCGTTCAAGGCCCGGTTGAGAGGGGTGTCCCACTTGGGCCTCATCAGAGAAGTAGGGCTTTCGGCTGCAAGCTGGTGTTGCTTCTCCTGCAGAAGGAGCGTGAACCGTTTAGGAATGTGTAGTCGACTAGATATGGAGCTAAATGTAAGGTGGTAAAAGAATAATTACCAGTAGTCTAATCAATTTCCTCGTGATCTTGTCCATGTAAAAAACTTCTTTTCCTTGTCCCACTTGTAGTGGGCCCTGATGAAGTCACGCTCCAAGGGGTTGGTGAACTTCGCGAAGGGGTCTAGGAGACCCGCGGCTTCACGTTCCGCGTCCTCCTTATCCCATATGGGCCTTTTACCGAGGTAGCCACGGCTTCCGAGGTGATGCTTCCCCGTGTTCCTTTGCTGAAGGCTCTTGAATTTCGCAGCCTTAGCCTTGGCTGCCTCGGTAGCGCAAGTGTCCTTGAACTTTTCGAACTCCTCTACCGTAAGTGTCGGATTTTCCTCCAGAATCTTGGACAGGGGTTCCTCAGCCTCAATAGCTCGTTTCACCCTCCCTTTCCAGGAGGCCAAATCATTGCTGAACATGCCCATGGCGTGAGTGTTAATCTTTTTCATCTTCGGATCATCCCACGGTTCTTCTATGTTATCATCCCGGTCGGGGAACTTGAATCTCTTGTACAACTTCATCAGGAGCAACTGCGTCAAATGTTCTTTACTCCTTAAGTCATCGTCGTTGATGCTCGCGCATTCCCGTAGGATGCATCCTACTTGGTTCCCATAGCACTTGCGAGGTTCTTCCGGCTCTAATGGCTCAAACTTGCCAGGTGCCATCTTTGTGATCACTAGTCGTCCAATCCCTAGTTTGTTAGGTTTTTGTATCCTCTGCTTCTTCTGCTTCTTCTTTTCGGTAGCGGCATCGGCGCCGGTACCATCCCTGCCGGCCTCGGCACCGCCATCGGTGCTGGTGCCGTCGGTGTTGATGTCGGCATCAGTACCATCATCGAGGCCGACCTGCAAACCTTGCTTAGCAGTCAAATAGTTGAGGTACTCTTGTTCACCCACATAATCCATTTCGTCTGCATCTTGGTCAGAAGGCCCAGTTTCTTCGTTGTTCGACATGTTTCCTATGATTAAGTCTCCTCGTTTAATTCTAAAAGTATGAAAAAATGAGAAATGGCATAAAAAGAAATCTATGTTTGCCGGAATGTCGTTTCCCAGCAACTCCCAGCACTCGATATGCCTACTATCTAGCACAAATCATGCCAAAAATCACGGAAAATTTCGGCATGTCCTTTGCTAAAAAATGGACATATCGAGCGCCTGAAATTCACCGGAATGGAAATGAATCAACATTCCGGCGTAACATAGGCCACTCGGATCATTTACCCTGCACATAATCATCATTTTCCAAATATGACATGTCCAAAACATCATATGTACAAATGACATTTCCAAATTCCAAACATGACATGTCCAAAACATCACATGTCCACATATCACATGTCCAGTTCAAATTTGCATATAAATTCAGCCTACCTAAATTTGCTTTAACAAGGGATGTTGATTTGGATAATTGTTTAAATGATGCCTTTTCTTTTAACTACAATTGCTTAACCCTAAATTTCTGTCCTATTTTAAAACATACGGTTCATAAAAAACTAGCTAAATTCATAACTAAATAGATAACCTAATTAACCTACTGCCCTAACTAAAACGTAAGTAAATTAACCGAAGAACCCTAGCTAGCAGAGAGAGGAGGAGCGTTGGGGGTTTACAGAGGGTGCAGGGGCGAGGAGGCAGGCCCGACGACGGCCGAGGTTGAGAGGGGAGGAAGCAGAGGAGGGAGGCGTGGCGCGTCGGGGTCGGGGGCGAGCGCTGGGGACGGGGGCGAGCGCAGGGGTCGGAGCCGAGGCCGGGGTCGGGGGCGAGCACAGGGGCGCGGCGAGGGCGGGGGCGAGCGCAGGGGCGCTGCGAGGGCAGGGCCCCGACGGGATTTGGGGGGAAAAGAGGCGGGATGAAGCAGAGAGAGTGAGGATTTTGGGTTAAGTGGACGTAGCAGTAGCGAGTTTAGAGAAAAGGCGCTACTACTATTACAGGTAGCTATAGCGGTTTTGTGCAGAAAGCGCTACTGCTAACTTGACGGTTAAATATGTATACAAAATAGGAACATATATATTACATCATTGGACCCATGCATAATAATGGCTAAGTGTGTATACAAAATAGGAACATATATATATATATATATTACATCATTTTACCGATAACATACGGTTCCTCAGCGTTGACGTTTTCATTTTTGAGTCAGCTTCTTTCCCTTTTTGTTCGTCAAAGAATAATTGAGCCCCTCATTGTGACTTTGCCTTTTCCATGGAGTACGATTTTTCTTAGGTAATGTAGTATTGATTCTTCTTTTGACGTATACTTCATCATCACCGTCATCTTCCCTCATTGGGTTGTCGTACTGATCGTAGTCTTCCTCGTTGGTGACTCCATCCATTCCAATGATGTTCCTTTTGCCTCTCCTCACGACAACACGGCTGGGATTGCGCGGGTCGGTTATGAAGAAGCATAGTGTCACGTGCTTAGCGTGTACCCATGGCTCATTTTTTGCGATAGCGTTCACGGTAGCGCTCTTGGCGTCGGGTATAGTCATGGTAGTGAAATGCCGGTTTTCTCTTTCGACATTCTTAGCCCATCTGACACTGAACATCGTCGTGTTGTGCAGTCCAGAGCAGTCAAGCTCCCAGATCACCTCGACCCTTCCGTAAAATCTTTCAGTTGCGCCGTTGTCGCTGCTGATCATGCATTCCATCGTCACCCCTGAGTTCTGATCATCACTGTCCATATCTTTGGCCTCCGTGTAGAACGTGTATCCGTTGATATCGTATGCCTGATAGGTCAGGAGGTTGGGCGAGGGGCCGTGTGCTAAGGCGTATATGAGTAATCCATCCTTAGAGCCCTCCTCCGGGGGATTAGCAATAATATGCTCTTTGAGCCAATGCAGGAAAGTGGAGTTGTGCTCTCTAGTAACTTCGGCGTCCGTCCTGCATACCCCCGGGTCACGATACTTCTTTGCGATAATTTGTTTGTGCAGTGCCACGAAAGGATCTACCTCGTCTAGGTGTTGTAGCACTACCAATTTTGCTATGTCAAAGTCGCTACGTCGATCTGAGTATGCCACGTGCAGTTCCCTGCGACCATTGGAGTGACCTTCTCCTTCGAGCCTCCCATCGTGCTTGTTAACGGGCAAACCAACACTAACATCAGGCGGCTGGTCTGCGCCATATAGAAAATCCTCGCAGAAAGAGATGCACTCTTGTGTCAGATAGCCCTGGACGATGCTTCCATCCGAACGGGACATGTTACGAATGAATCCTTTGATGATCCCATTCATCCTCTCAAACGGCATCATGTTGTGCAGAAATGACAGCCCCAAGTCTATTATGTCGTCCACAATATGGACACATAGATGCACCATCACGTCAAAGAACGCGGGCGGTAAGTACATCTCAAGCTCATTCAGTATCACAATGATCTCTTCCTATAGCCTTCGGAGCTGCTTCAGACTGGTCGACTTTTGAGAGATGACGTCGAAAAAGTTGCAGAGACCAATAAGCGTGTCACGGACGTGCTTGTCCATTATCCCTCTAAGGGCAATACGTAGTATCTGCGTCATCATCACATGACAGTCATGGGACTTCATCCCGCTGAACCTTTTCTTGTCCTTGTCTAGATATCTGCTTATCTTGCCACAGTAACCGGAACTAACTTTGACTCCGGTAAGGCACTTAAAGAATTGATCGATCTCAGCCTGACTTAAGGTGAAGCAAGAAGGGGGGCAATAATCCTCTTTCTTTATTTTCTTGCCCTTCTTCTCCCACGCCTCTGTCTCCGTCTTTGTCTCGTCTGACTGTTTATGGGGCGGCATGTGCAGATCTTCCCTGATTTTCAAATCTTGCAAGTCTTTTCTTGCCTTCGGCCCATCCTTTGTCTTATCCGGCAAGTTCATTAGTGTCGCGAGCAAGCTCTCAAGGACATTCTTACAGATGTGCATTAGATCAAGGCAATGAGGTGTATCGAGTTTGTGCCAGTACTCCAAGTCCCAGAACACAGACCTTGTCTTCCATACCTTCAACAGCGGCTTCGGCGCCTTTTTCATCGTCTTTCCCGGCGCGGGGCACTCCTTCCAGTTTTCAACAGCTCATCGATTTTGGCACCGCTCCGCTTATGTGGAGGTCCTCGATGCTCAGCGTGACCATTGAATAGATCTCCACGGTTTCTCCACAGGTCGTCCTGTTCGAGCCATCTTCGATGCCCCATGTACACGATTTTCCCAGACCCGCCATCTTTCCTTGATGTTAGCTGCTGAGACGTCGTATCATCCATGCACCGCATGCATCCGCAATATCCATGGCACACCTGGCCTGCGACATATCCGTAACCGAGATAGTCGTGCACTGTCGTGATCAGCGCGGCTCTCATGTAGAAATACTCGCCTTTGCTGGCGTCCCATGTCTTGGCCGGTGTTTTCCATAAAGTGTCTAACTCCTCTTGAAGTAGCCCCAGATACAAATTAATATTATTTCCTGGTTGTTTCGGCCCTTGAATAAGCATGCTCATGTGAATGTACTTCGACTTCATGCACAACCAGGGGGGAGGTTGTACATCCATACAAACACGGGCCATGTGCTATGGTTGGTGTTCTGGTTGCCAAACGGATTCATGCCATCGGTACACGCGCCGATCACGATGTTCCTTGCATCACATTTGAAATACCGATAGAAGTTGTTCAACGCTCTCCACTGGCTTCCATCCTTGACGTGTCTCAGCTTCGGATCATCTCCATCGTCGGGCTTCTTCCTCTTCGCGTGCCAGCGCATTAGCTTTGCTTCCTTGGGATCTATGAAATACCGCTGGAAAAGGGGAGTGATCGGTAAGTACCATATAACTTTCTGGGGACATTTCTTCCCGACCTTCTTGTATCGAGAAGCATTGCACACCGGACAGCTTGTTTTTTCCGCGTGCTCCTTCTGACCAATTATGCAATCGTTGATGCATGCATGGTATCTAACATGCGGCAGATCAAGAGGGCACACGATCTTCTTGGCCTCATCAACACTAGTAGGACATAGATTCCCCGCGGGAAGAACATCCTTTAGGTACTTCAGATGCTCATCGAGGCTAGTGTCGGTCCATTTGTTTTTAGCCTTCGTCTTCAGGAGTTGGAGCGTGAAACTCAAGCGGGTCACCTCAGGATTGCAACCATCATGCAATGGAGTGTTCAAGTCTACCACCAGTTGCTCCAGCTTAGCCTCCTCTCTAGAAGCAGCTCTCTCAGTACTCGTCTCCTTGCGAAGCAGTGCTTGAACATGAGGGTCCCACACGATTGAACTTAGTACCAACAAACTCTGCTGCGTGGAGTCCACGTTATCTCCGCCGACATGTCCAGCCCCTTCTCCTCCGCCATGTCCGGCCCCTTCTCTGCCGCCATGTCCGGCCTCTTCCCCGCCGCCATTATCGATCATCTCTTCGTCTTGCCCAGTGTCGTCATTGGCTGCCCCGTCGGCGTCCTCAACATCATCATCCTCATCTTCAATTATCCACCGAGTATAGCCATCCATGAAACCAGTCATTAGCAGGTGCGCTTCGACACGACCTTCATCATAGGGGTCGAGCCAAACTATTCCTTTGCATCTTCGACACGGACATAAAACCTCTGTCAGGTTATTTTCTTTCATGTCCTGCACCGCCGACCGCAACTACCTGTCCACCATCGTTCCACTGACCATCATGAACACCTGCACGGTAGTAATAAACAAATTGATTATAAAAATGCGTGCATGCATCAAAGTCATACAAAAATTCGGCATGACCTTCCCTAAAAATAGGACATATATAGATCTAGAGTTTGCCCGGAATTCGCCGAAACGGAAATAAATCAATATTTCGGCAAAACATAGGCAACTCAAAAGCACAATTTGGCGTCAACTCATGCCACACACACAATTTCCATCATATTTCCCAATTATCATATCACACACACATACACATATTTCCATTTTGCGAAAGCATGAAATTTTAATCACCTCTATCTCGAGATCGAGCACACGGTGTGTGGATGATGATGTAGGGAGATCAAAAGTGCACAAAGCTCTTCTTGACAAAGAAAGATCTAGTTAGGGGGCAAATAGGTCACCTAACTAAATGCTACATCTACCTAGCTAGCTAATTTGGGAGGAGACAACTTCAACTAGTGGAGGTGGAAGGAAAAAAAGAAAGGAGATGCATTAGTGGAGGTGGTGTAGTTAGCTAGGAGTAATGAAGAGAGAGAAAGGTAGGTAGAAGAGGGAGAGTAATGGGGGGAGAAGTATTGAGGAAGAAGAAGAGTGAGAGAGGGAGGATGTGGGAGGTAGGGGAAAGGGAGGAGAGGGAGATGGGGAGGGGGAGGTGGAAAAGGTGGTGGGTCCTGCGTGTTAGCAGTAGCGCGGGAACAAAAACGCGCTACTGCTAAGAGCATAGCAGCAGCGCGCTTTCCTATCACGCGCTACTGCTAAACGGGCCAACCGTGTGGACAATTTCAAAATTAGCAGCAACGACGTGACTAAAAAGCGTGCTACTACTATGGCATTAGCAGTAGCGCGCTTCTTGATACCGCGCTGCTGGTAAACTTAGGTCGTTGTGTACTGTCGGTGGATTTTTGTAGCAGCGCGGTTTAGACATCATGCGCTACTGCTAAGTTTACATCAGTAGCGCGCTTTCCCTAACCGCGCTGCTACTAATTAGTAGTAGCACCTCTTTTTGTGCTGCGCTGCTGCTAAGATTCTGTGTATAAGGTTTTCCCTAGTAGTTAAGCAAGACCGTGTGTGATAGTTACACCTTTCACACATGAGCCTACACATAAAACTGTGTGGGATGTACGTCCGAACGGAAACGTTTTCCCTGGATTGACTGTGTGGGATGTACATAAGAACGGAAACGTATTCCTTGGATTGACTGTGTGTGATATACATACGAACGGAAATGTTTTTCTGGGATTCACCGTGTGGGATGTACATACCTACGAAAATGATTTTCTCGGATTACCGTGTGGGATGTACATACCTACGGAAATGATTGGGTTTTGATGCCTCGCCCGATCGCACACGGCCCTAGCCTGCGTCCCAGGAGGACCTATCCCCGACGATTTCTGGGTCGTGTGGGAAGGACACCCTATCGCACACACTCACTTGGCGACGGTTCCAAATGTCATCGCGGAAAGGGGTTAAAACCTGTTTATTTAGGACCGACGCGCACCAGTGTACAACCACCATGAGCAACGACACTACCACCTTACTCGGACTCCTTGTCCACATGATCAACTTCGTCCTTGTCCCTCTTCCTCTTGGCCGATACTTCTTTGCTTGAACCGCACACTTGGCCCTCGCTCTTCATCCAACCCTTGTAGATATTGAAACAAAGGTTGGCATCCATTGCAGCGTACTGGATATGGTGTATATCTAGTACATTCCACTGACATGCATGACGATGAAACTTGGGCAGGGGTTTCTTCAGTTTACCGTACGAAGGATGAACCATGGCTCCTGCGAGGGTCAGATTGAATGCTGATCATGGGAGGACACCAGCCCATTCTTCTGGAGGTCGAAGGGCTCGCCTACAACGAGGCCTATCTGACCCAGGACTGTTCTGTCAGTCGTAAAGTCTACAGTAACAAATTTGACTAGGCCGCCCGCGAGGAAGTTCTTAAATTCCTCGCACTCAACGTCGGCATGGCATATGTGGTAGACCAAGCACAAGTTATGCACGCAAACCTGGATCACGGCGGGCTTCATCTTCACTTCCTCCTTTAGATTCGTCTCTTTGTCCAGGGTTGTCGTGTACTCAACATCTAGCCCAGCGACCCACTCATCATTTGACTTCTCGAACATGCGTCTGAAGCGTGCAAGGCATCCTTGCACCGTCGCGGAAGAACGGGTGTAGATGACGTCGAACTCATCACCGGTGATGGTTCTAACCTTGTACTCACCACCGATCATGGAGATTTGGGACACCATGGATTTGGGAGGAGAGTTAGGACTAGTGGACATCCGTAATGTGAAAGGACGGGACGACTAGGAGCGAACTACCGTAATGTTAAAGGACATCCGGGGACGAGTAGGAGCGAACTGCTAGCGGTTTTTTGATTGTAAAAATGCTGAGTGGGTGATGCGGAGCATCCTATGATCATCCTCATGTACACTACGATGCGACCTCAACCATACGCCATTGGACACAAGTTGAACTCACTCCTCTTCGAACCGTCACTTTCCACATATGAGACATGGTTACTACCTCATGCATGGACCTTGTGTATACTCAGGCTCATACGAGATGACCATGGAGATTCAAAGGACCAAGGCCAAGCATGGAAGAGGATACGAAAGAAAGGAGAAGAAGAAGGAGCAGGTGCTGGAGTCAGCCCGGACGTCCGGACCTCCGTCCGGATCATCTGGACTCAGGCGGATCATCCGGGTAATCCCACAGGCACGGCACCCGAAGCTTGCAGAATCCACTCGGCGGAGCCGGATCATCCGGACGAGGACCCGGATCATCCGGTCGATGCCCGGATCATCCGGATCCCCATCTGGATCATCCGGCCTTTGCCTGCGTGCATGACTTGGGCCGAGGCCCGTGTACCCCTTCGCCCCTCACTTACCCCTTCGTGGCTTAGCACTATATATAGACCCCCTCCTCCTCCTAGTGAGGGTTAGCAAAGGATTAGCTCATGTTTGTGTGAGAGCTTTGCTCATCCACTTGGTTATCTTCTCCTTGGATATCGCGCCTCCTCGGAGAAGATCCTTCCAAGCGGATTCAAGACCCCCTCTTGGGTGGCCCCATCAAGACCTCCTTACGGAGAAGAACCGGTTACCTATGTATCATCCTTTGTTGACTTTGGATCGTGTATCTCCCTTTGTGTTCATGGATCTAGCGCATGTGTGATCTATTCTTGTTGGTTTGAGTGATTCTCTCGTGTTTCCCCTCATGTTCTTCGTGTTCTTCGCGGGATCCGCTCCTTTCGTGAAAGATCGGGCCGTTAGGGTTCTACCCTACATCATCATGGTATCATGAGCCACGTTGATCATGATTTCAGAGGCCCCCCTCTTTGTTTTTTAGCTTTCTTTTGCTTGATTTCGTCCTAAATCCGGAAATACCCACCAAAAATAGCCCCAAATTTTTTTTGTGATTTGTTCGTTTGGATGATGTTTTGTTGATTTCGATCCATGGATTTGCTTGGTTTCAAGTGGATCTAGCTTTCCCCCATTTCCATCCACAAAGTCTTCTCAATTTTGCCCCGGGAATCGTCTTTTTCCGCCCCCGTTCTCAGATCTGGAATTTAGGGTTCGTCCCGGAAGAAATTCCACGACCCCCGGAACTTCCGGACTCCCCCGGAACTTCCGTCCTAGCCCCAGAACTTCCGGGCTAAACAGAAAGTTTACCCCAAAAATCCCGAGACTCCCCGCACTTTTTCCGCGACCCCGGAACTTCTAGAGCCCGGAACTTCCGGCCCCAGGCCCGGAACTTCCGGCCTAACCAGAAACTTTCCCGGAAATTTCAGCATCAGCCTTCTTCACCGTTTTCATCACAACTTTTCGCTCCGAACTCCGATTTGTGTGTTCTTTGGCTCGTTTTGAAGCTATCGACGTGCCCGAGGTCCTCACATTGGCTTCACCACCATTTGACACCATCAAATTTTTGGTACTTTGACATCTTTGCCTAGGGCTTCCACCATATCATCTGCATAACCACCAACGACTTTCGCAACCTAACCCTTTTTGATCCCTATAGAATTTGAGGTTGTTTGAGTAGTGACTTGAGTCTCCTAAGGTGTTTAGGCTACTTAGGGATGGTTGCTTCTTCATCAACCACCACCATAACTTGCGCATAGGCTTGCCCATCACACACTTCCGCAACCCCAACTTAACCCAATTTTGTTTGTGTTGTGAGTTGCGTCTCCTAAGGTGTTTCGGCTACTTAGGGACTGTGCTACCAACTTCAACACCATGTATAGCCCATCATACTATTCCACCACCTTAACCCGTTTTGAACGGGTTTCCACCAATACTTCCGCAACCACCACCGCTTTCTGCTACCACCATTTTGACATTTGCCTTTGGAGATTTTGAGTTTGCGGTTTTTCCGTTTCCTAAGGTGTTTCGACTAATTAGGGACGGGTCTACGTCATCTTGGTATCTACATCAAGAACATCGCCACTCATCATCGCCATTGACGGTAACCTCTATATCATCTTGTTATAGTGCTATCCCTCCATTGTATATTCCCTTGCAATTGCATTGTTAACCCCTAGCCCATTTTGCGTCACTTGCCTATCGAGACTAGCCTTTGAGTATTGCCGGCAACGTTACTTGTGTATGTTAGTGATCATCCCTTCCATTGCTTACATACCATACCATATCGGTATCATATTGGTATCATATCATCCCTTGTGCCACAGGTTTGTTCCCGCAGATATACAATTGCTATCTTGGTTTGTGCATTTCGCAAAGTGGCCATATCCCAAAAAAAAGAATAAGCTTTTAAGCAAAGAAAAAGAGAGCAAAGAAGCTTGTAAGCAAGTGCCATAGCATCATACCACATTGCATATAAGATTGTCATATCCGATCATCTTGGATCAAACACCAGGAACCATACATATATAGCATACTTGGGATAGAAAGTTTATCCATTTTGCATATCATAGGTTGTGCACAAGTGTCGTATCCGCCTATAGAGCAATCGTGCTAGCGTCTCTCTTGAGTTGTGCAACACGAGCGTTTTCCGTGGATTCCACATTTTGTGCTCATTCCTTGGTTGCACGACCCCATTTATCTATCCGTGTGTGCATTTCCGTGTGCCATTCTTTGCTATTGGTCTACTTGTTTCACTTGTGAATTTGTGAATCTCTTTCAACATTATTGACTCTTGCTAACATTTTGCATCAGCTTTTTTTGCCACTATCCTCACCGAGCTCCACCATAAGCCTTATTTGTGTAGGTGTGAGAAATCGCCGAGATCGGTACCAATTGTGCTATTTCCTTGTTACACTATTGAGTGATCATTAATCCATCTTCAACATCGGTCAAGGTACATTTGGTATAGTTCTTCTCTTTCTCCCACTCATATTTTCTCGAGTCTTGTGATGGATAGGCAAGGCATTTCATCTCCGGTCTTCGACAACAATGACGGTGTGAACAACTACATCACCAAAGCGTCCATCTTCGATCTACAACGACAAATGCAAGGCGCACAATTTGCGAGAGCGCCTCGAGAACCTTTCCATCGACATTCGTCACTCCGAAGCAAGGAAAAGGGACTACATCGACAACAAGCTTTCCGCACAAAAGGAGGAGCAAGATGCAAAGATGGAGGAGATTCGGGCCTTGATCAAGTCTACCTCCCCTTCATCATCTTCAAGGCAGCGGCGAGCAAGTCAATCATCTTCGGAGCGCCCAAGCGATAGAAGCGCAAGTCGTCCACGTCCACGTCTCCATGGCGACCATCGTCGACATCGTCATGAAGGGTAAGTCACCTCCAAGCAACATGTACACGACAAGGACGAACGACATCTACTACGAGCTCAAGCACGACAACAACAACATCATCATGAAGATGCTCGCCAAGCGCAAATGCACAAGTCCCAACAAGCCCTACTTCACGACAAGTCCAAGCTTCATGAGCATAAGAGAAGACCGCGAGACGAGCACCACCAAGATGGAGCTACAGCTACCACCACCACTTCGGCATCTTCGCCAAGTGCTATCAAGGCATCTTCGCCTTTGGACGTACGGCATCTTCGCCTACTTCCCACGAGTTCGCCTACATCGACATCTTCAACGACAAGGCGACCACCTGCAAGTGAGGGTCACCCTTCCATCTTCGGAAGCCCCTCAAGAAAGATGGTCGAGCATGGGAAATTCCCTTCGGTCATGAAGACGAGCTATGAGGTGCCACATCATATGGACCTCCAACAACAAAACGGCGACAAGAAGGTTGAGCATGGGACTTTCCCTTCAACCAAGGCGGCGATAGGAGTTGAGCATGGAGACATTTGCACCAACATCTCTCCGACACCCACATATGACGAGATGCCCCAATTCCCATGTGAGGAGAGCCACCCCACCATGAGCGATATGAGTGACTCCACCATATGTGACATTGAGTGCATTTCCTATGAGAGGATGAGTGTGACCACCACTAGCCCCACACTTGAGAGCATGCTACACATCCTATGTGAGGTTGAGAGCCATTTGAGTGACTCCACCAACCATACAAGTGAGAGCATCCAAGAGGGAGTGAGTGAGCCACAACACTTAGTGAGTGAGGTAGTTGAGACGGTATGTGAGGCCACTATGATTTCTAACAACTTAACCTCTACTCCGAGTGTGTTTTCTTTGGTGCTAGGTCTCCTACATGACGACGAGCCTACCCTCGACGAGTCCATACCTCAAATGGAGACAACGATGGCCATGGTGGACGATGATGCACCACCCACATGGTTCCATCAAGATGAAGATGATAACGAGTGGATCTTCGACACCTCACCTACAACACATGAGCGATGCTCCAAAGGTAACATAGGTGATGGTGCTTCTCTTGTCCCACTAGCGGACTATCTCACCAATGATTGTTTGCATGATGTTGATCCACCTATTCCCATGCTTCATGCTAGTGCGACTTCTTCATGTCATGACTTACCAAATTATGATGAATATGATGATGAGCATGTTGATTTGCCTAGTTGTGATGCTATGCTCCATAGGATATCATGTGAAAATTCTTTTGGTCACATCATGTTCGACAACCCTTTAAACTTGTCATATGCTATGAGTGAGACCTCCCATATTGCTTCATTTCAATCTCAGCATAGTAACTATGCATGCCCCATTAAGATAAATCCCATTTGCACTTATGGCATAAATGACGAGATGATGGTCATTGGCTTTTGCTTCTCTTGTGATGATATTGCTATGCTTCCTTTACATGATTTGCGCAATTCATCTACTATGCCATACCATGATCACATTGTTCCAAATATGCTTTGTTTTGAATGTTGTCAATATTCTCCATGTGATGTTTCTACAAATGCTCATGAGGAGACCCCCATAGTTACCTCATACATATTAGGAGATTTTGACGCATTCCATACTTTGCATGATTCCCATAATTGCTTGCACCATATGCATACCATTCATAACAATGCTCTCGATATCACTAGTGATGCATTACACAATTTGAGTCTCCATTATGCTATACATAATAACAAACATGTCATGATGGATGACATGTTTCTATATCACGCATCTCATTTATTTGAGCATTGGCTATTTAGTGCTAACCAACACAAGCACGTGCGCATCATGATGGATGATGTGTACATATACCACACACACACATTTTTTCCTTTGTCTTTGTTTTGTGTAGGTACTCCCGTATAATCGTCAACCTCTCAATCCCAAGAGTTGACGAAACGAGCTCTTGAGAGCAATGACGATTTGGGATTCCGTAGACTATCCTTACCACCGTTCCCTTTGCGCAACGACTACGCGCATCTCTTCTACTTGGCTCTCACACGACTTTGGGCTATTTACCACTTGTCACCTTATGCTCATTTTACCGTGTTCACTTTGCATGTTATGCCTCTTTATATGCTTTTTCCATGTATTTGTGACCCTTGCTTGCATCTACCCATCATTCACCATTCTGCTACTCCTATGTGTATTTGCATGCTTGGTGGAGACCCTTGTTGCTATTGCCATGTTTATCATGTGCCTCATGCTATTGATCCTTGTTGTGTTTGGAGAGTCATGATGATCCATTGCTATTTACATAGGACTTCTTGCCAACACCATGAACCTACTTTGCTCATATCTTGTTTTCATGCTTATGCTATGTCATGTGAATTATTCATGCCCACGATTTGCACACGTGACATCATTGCCATGATTACCTCTAGTACGTTGCATCTTTGCACTACTAGCTTGCTTGACTTGATCACTATGATTGCTTGCTTTGTCGCATCACCCATGTTCCACTATTACTCGCTTTCTTGGGTTGATGGCATATATGTTCATGCCTCTCACTTGATTTTTGTTGCTCGTTGTCTCTTGTCTCCGTTAGTTGCATCTCTCATATCACCTTGTATTGAGTGCCAACTTGCTATGCTTATTGATCGTGGAGACTTGGACATATTACTTGTGAAGCATGCTTGTTTGATTGAGCCTATTGTATTTGGTTGTTCTCGCATCATATGCCTCCATACTATGAAATGCTCCCTTGTCCTTTCTTATGATGAGCATGATGCATACACTTGTTGGGTATCTTACCACACGAATGATAGGTTTTGCACTTCCGCTAACCTCATTTGTTTTTCCGAGTGTTTGTCATGTTCTTTAATTTTGAAGGATTCCCAAGGCGATACCGTCATGAGACAACTTGGTCATGTGAAGGCGTACACGATGCGCGACATCAACATTTTCGACATTCTCATAAAGGTGACCTCCTTCCCTTTAAGCCATCCTCACATATGCATATTGGATGGGTCATTCTTTCATTTTTGTCTCCTTCTTGTTGTCTACATGATACATCTCACGAACGGAGGAGCGACATACGAGGTGGACCCTTTGGACCTTCAAGTTGAGGAGCGCTCGGACTTCTTGGATGCACCTTTGAACCTCCACTCATGCCACGACATCTAGCATTGGTACATCAACACTCCTTTGACACATTGCACCAACACATGCATATTTGTTGATTGTGTTCTCGCATGTCATGCTCGATGGACATATCATACTCACCACAAGTTTGCACCCTATGCATGGATTGACTCACATTATGCTTATCTTGTTGCATCTATTCCCATGTCATCCATGATATATGAGCTTATGCATTTCCCTAGCAAATTTGTTGTGATCTTTCTTGATAGCATCTTTATACATAATGATCACATTGCCTACCATCAATTGCATGATAACATAATCATATTGAGCATCCATTGCCATGTTCATGCTATTGATAAACTGTCTCACTATGACATCATTTTGCACCGTGGTTGCATTGATCATATTCACAACACATGTGTGTGCACAATGAATGCTTTTGCTCCCATGAATGCTTTGCATATCATTCTATATCATCTTGATAAGCTTCATGCACTTTGTCACGAACAAGCTTGCCGCACGGACTCATTCTTCTATGATGGACACTTTGTGTGCGCTAACCATTGTATTTCCAAGTGTACTTTGTGTTTGCTCATTTTGCATGTACCACATACCGGAGACACCTTGGAGTACTTGGATTGCGCCATGCCTTCAACTCCGTCCAACTACAAGTCCGCCCACAACAACCGTTTCCATGGTGATGAGGATCATGATCCGAGGTCGGATCTTTCCCAACGGGGGGGGAGATGATGTGGAGCATCCTACGATCATCCCCATGTACACTACGATGCGACCTCGACCATACGCCATTGGACACAAGGTGAACTCACTCCTCTTCGAACCGTCACTTTCCACATATGAGACATGGTTACTACCTCATGCATGGACCTTGTGTATACTCAGGCTCATACGAGATGACCATGGAGATTCAAAGGACCAAGGCCAAGCATGGAAGAGAAGACGGAAGAAAAGAGAAGAAGAAGAAGAAGAAGAAGAAGAAGAAGAAGAAGGAGCGGCTGCTGGAGTCAGCCTGGACGTCCGGACCTCCGTCCGGATCATCCGGACTCAGCCGGATCATCCGGATGCCCCCCCCCGGATCATCTGGGTAATCCCACAGGCACGGCACCCGAAGCTTGCAGAATCCACTCGGCGGAGCCGGATCATCCGGACGAGGACCCGGATCATCCGGACGATGCCCGGATCATCCGGAACCCCATCCGGATCATTCGGCCTTTGCCTGCGCGCATGACTTGGGCCGAGGCCCGTGTACCCCTTCGCCCCTCACTTACCCCTTCGTGGCTTAGCACTATCTATAGACCCCCTCCTCCTCCTAGTGAGGGTTAGCAAAGGATTAGCTCATGTTTGTGTGAGACCTTTGCTCATCCACTTGGTTACCTTCTCCTCGGAGATCGCGCCTCCTCGGAGAAGATCCTTCCAAGCGGATTCAAGACCCCCTCTTGGGTGGCCCCATCAAGACCTCCTTACGGAGAAGAACCGGTTACCTATGTATCGTCCTTTGTTGACTTTGGATCGTGTATCTCCCTTTGTGTTCATGTATCTAGCGCATGTGTGATCTATTCTTGTTGTTTTGAGTGATTCTCTCATGTTTCCCCTCGTTTTCCCCTCGTGTTCTTCGTGTTCTTCACGGGATCCGCTCCTTTCATGAAAGATCGGGCCGTTAGGGTTCTACCCTACATCAGTGGGGCGTGCGAACGGCAAGGTAGTGGCTTGCTTGGTGGATAAATGGATTCATGCACAATACTATGGGGGCCCAATTAGATGTCATGTCTACTCGACGCCCAATTAAATGGCTTCATGCATCTGCATGTTCACACGTCAAGCGTCGGGAAAATTACAGGTGATATGAAGCTTTCCATTCTCCCATGATACGGGCATCCGAGAGCCCTTTGATCTGAGATCGAGTGGTTGCATGGCGTGATTCTAGACCTATGGGTGAATATCCTATCCTGGAGGGTTATTCTACAAATTTTCAGCAACTTAGCATGCGACCATTCGATCACAGATCCAAGGGCTGCCAGCAGCCCGTATCATGGTCGCGCCTACCACGACCGTCGCCTCGCTCGCACGGCCGCGCCCTTGGAGATTTAACACGGTGTGTTAGGCTATCTGATGTTGGCATGTCATACATAGTCATCACTTAGTCATTCATATAACAAGGTTAGCTATAAGGTTGGTTATAAGAGTATTTTTTTACTTCTCTCTATCTCTTTCTTCGTAGTATTTATTGCATTTGCCAAGGAGTGACCTCTTCCAATGAAATGGTGCTTAGATGAGGTGCTAAGGGCATTAAATGGCTTAGCAACTCAAGTCCCCAATGCATCGGTGCTTAGTTTTTGTTGCTAAGCTTGCTTCATTTAATTAGCTATAGACTCAAAATTGTCTTTTCACCTAGGTACACGCGCTTAGCACCGTTTCTTCATGGGGTCACCAAACTAGTCTCTCTCTCTTCTTAATTAACTTGCCGCATCAGACTTTATGCCTATGTGGCAGGCTTAGCACCTGTACTAGCAAGTACAATAGTGGGCTATAAGCCCGCTTACATGGCATTTTTGCATATGTGGAAGAGAGAGGCAAGGAAAAAGTGGAGGAGTGGGCTCTCATGCAAGAGCCAGCCTCTACATGATGGAGCATTGGGAGAGGCACCTGTATACCATGGAGGTGGTCAGGAATCGGGAGACTCACGCCGGTCGTAGCGCCGCAGTTCAAATGATAATGGCAAGTCAAATCACGGGGCCCCACCTGTCCAGCAGTAACTCGCTGTCAAATCACAGAGCCCTACATTTGCAGCAGCCTACTCCCTCTTCTTCTCGCGTCTCTGTCAAACCGACTAGGCGGAGCTGCCCCGCCTAATTCGCGGGAAAATCCCCGCCCTCGACTTTTAAATAGTACAGTATAATTTTGTATCCATGGATTGCGCCATGGAGCAAAGCCTCAAGAAAACGGCGGTACACATGTACGAAGTATACAGCATGCCCGTCGCGTTCGCGTCGCACCCCAGGAGGTCGGTCGGTCTGGCATGCCGCTCTCCGAATGGAACGCGCGTCATATTGTGTTTGCACACACATGTGGGACCGCAATTGAGAACCGACCATAGGCACACTCCCCGGCCCCGCAAGTCAGGTGAGTTAATAGAAGAGAGAGACGAGCGACAGTACTGGAGGAGTGTTGTACAGCCGTCGGTGCCTGGACGATCCCTACACGACACGGAAGATCAGTTCGTCCATGCATGTGACCAGACTCCAGCAGACATGGCTGGATTGGCTATCATCTACATATCGTGCAGGCTGTGTTGTACAGGGCTGTAGTTCCGATGAGAAATCTAAAAAAAGGTTTCTTGTCATCTCGCAATATTAGGTGTCATGTGCTTCGGATCACTGCGAGGGTTAAACAGCGACAACTGAGTTCCTCCAAGGCGTTGGTCATTGAGGGCACATGCACGAAGACTACTCGGCTGCCATCTAGGTCAAGCCGGTTGTGTTAATTAGGACATCTATCGATGGACCCCTTTTATACGAGTTTATCTTTAATTTGAGCTTTGATCCTCGTCTAGTTTGTCCGTCGGGATTCATGTTGTCTCCTTGGGGCAGTGATGTTATGGTTTCTTGTCATGTGGCATTTTTTCGTGTTATATGTTATAATCCGGTGCTTCAGATCAAAATGATGACAACTGCGCCTCTAGGGCACATGCATGAAGTCTTCTCGACAGTCATTGACGAGGTCAAGCCGGCTCCGGTAAACAAAAGAAAACTACTCCACTATATAGGCAGGAGCCTTCGCGCTTGCTTGCTAGTGTTGCTCTCTTCACACTGTCTCGTCCTCTCCAGATCTAAACATGACAGCGGTGGCCACACTCTCTCTCTCTACTCACCGCTAGTCATAGATCCAGTCAGATCCTCTCCGTCGGGGAAGGTGAGAAGGTGCAACGTTCATGCGGTCGTCCTCGGCGACGGCTCTTACCCACTGCCGGCGCGTCCCGATCAGCGTGCCTTGCCGTTCTCTCCCACGCACCACCGGCTAGGGAGGGCCTCCGACCCCTTCTTCCTCACTGCCGTATTGTGGGCAGATCCGGCCTCCCGCCGCCCACCTAGCGACATCCTGGTGACCCTCAGGTATAACTTCCTTCGAAACCGGCCTTGCTCTACTTCCCTAGCTCCTTACGTCGCTGCATTTGTATCTTTTACTATTTCTCAGGGGCCCTCGTAGATAGGATTGATCGGTTGTTCGAAAGCCACCTAAATTTTTACTGTTAAGAGGTAAAACTAGTTCATGCACTCGAATCTAGTACTACTTGGTTCAAACAAGGAAGAAAGGGGTGGGGTGGGGGAAGATTTGTTACCTGAATCTAGGACTTGGTCAAAAGAGGAAATAATGGGGGCGAAATGTACTAGAGACTGGCTATCCAACTGGTCTCTTGGTCTAATAGGGAAATAAAGGGAAACGCAGTACAAACTCAATATAAACCCGATCTATTGGTTGAAAAAGGAAAGAAAGTGGGGACTGGGGGACAAGTCAACAGAGTATGTCCAGCACTAGATTTGCTACCCTCACACAGTATAAGGTGGGTATACCGAACAAAAATGGGACCAACCCAGATATCTTGTTCTGATGTTTGTTGCCCCGAGCCACTCTTATGTAATGCCACTGGTAAAATGTAGCAGTCGCACTATTAAAAGGACACGTTAAAGCAATGTTGTTTTCAATGTAATGCCTCCAGTAATATGAATCAATGGCACTGTTTTTCATGTCCTACTAAATTTCCCATTAAGATAAGTTGCTTCTTTTCATTAGAAATGCAACTGTCCTGGTCCGCCTACTCTCCCGTGCCCAAATACCAACTCTGTAGCAGCTGTTAATGTAATGTTGCCGGTTAAATGAAGCAATGGCACAATTAAAGTAATGTCGTATTTAACGATTGTCATAGTTAATCCTAATGCCCACACTAATATCTAGCAATGATGCTGCTTTAGAAATTGCTACTGTCCTTGTAGGATTGCCATTCAGATAAGGAACACGCTTCTTTTCATTTGATGTATGTTTCATCACTTGTTAGTCACCCTCCTTTCCACTTTTTTGTGCAAATAGAGATATACATTTCATGCTTGATCTTAGTTGAACTGCACAAATGATATCCAAATTATAGTTGAACATTCCACGAGCTTCACAACCAACCTTGATGTTGCTCAATTTTATTGCAACTAATGAAGAAGAAACTCTGTGGTTTCGTTTTCTGATGGAAATGGAACCGGGGCTGGAGCCCTTTTCTTAAAAAAATGAAGAAGAAGCTGCTAGCTCACGGGACATTGCTTCAATTTAGGTGAACTGCACCAAAAGGTCCCATGAATTGAATCATCCATGTTGGTGACTAGTGTCATCCATTCTACGATGGCGTTGACTGCAGATATGGTTCCCATCACGAGGTATGTTCCATTTTGGTCTGGTCGTTTGCCAAAGATCCTGCATTTTGAGTCTGCTCTTATGCTACTGTTTTGGCACTGCCATGATAAAGCAGTAATGTTATTATTTTGCACCTTAATCTAGTGGCACTATTAATTTGAGGCAATGTTTTGGCACCGCTAGTGCCACTGATTTTTTTATATGTCGAAAGAGGGGGTTTCCTCCAATTTCATTAAAGAAACCCAACCATAGAGAACCATTATCCGACAACATCTCAGTGTAAACGGGCAGTTATGCAACTACTAGAACGCACTGAGTACTAGTAGGAGACAAGTTTGCCACATAAGCTAGGTAGGTAGGGGGACGCAGCATCAGCTCGACCAAGTTTGGATTACAACCCAAATGCTACCACGGAAACATCAGGGGGGAAGATAGGGACTGAAAGAGCCAGCTTCAGCGTCCCAGTCTAAGCACCCCCGGCCTCCATCCTTGCGACGCATGGTACACCTCGTTTGCCACCTGCTCGACCCTAGTGCCACTGATAAAATGAAGTAATAATACAGTTAAAATAGATCGAGTGTCCTCTCTATCATTTCATTTCCAATGTAGATAAAGAAAGTGCTTCTCTTTGTTAGTATATGTTTGATCAACTAGTCCCATTGTTAATGTTTAAGCGTTTCTGCAAACCGGGGTGCTTAATTTTAGTTGATCTGCACAAAAATAGAGATTGGAATGTCTCAAGGCCCCTCCTTGTACTATCGATGTACACTGATGTTCATCACTGGCAGAAGGTGTATCGGGTAGACTTGGGTCGATTTCCAGTATGAGGCCTACCGTATGAGGCGTCGCAGGGCCCATCTCGCCCTCGCAGCATGGCATACTATGATACTATCGCAATATTTTCTTCTATTTATGAGTTTATGTTTCATCAATTAGTGCCACTATAATGTAATCACGCTTTTTTCATTATCTGTGCAAACAGGGTTATTCAGCTGCAATTTGGTGGAACTGCACAAATGTACGGATGGAACCGGCATATATGCAGAGTGCAAGGTGTGCCAAGTAAAAATTACCGACACCAACCATGCTCCATGCACGCATTGACATCCACCACCACCAGTGGGATGTGTGGCGCTCTCTGTGGACGGATCTTTCTCGGCGGCAAATCCTCTAACCAAATACTAGTAGCTTATATTGGCAGTTTTCTAGGGAGTACTCTTTTATGAAAGAAGCACTAATCTATTTTTCTTTATTTGTACACAGTGTCACAACTTTGACCCAAAGGTCTCGAGCTATTTTAGGGTGATTGGCGTAGTACTCAGAGACTGATTGTAAGCATGAGCAGATGGAAGATTAGGTTAGTGCGAAGCTTACCTTAAACCCTACCGTCCTCGAAATCTCCCACTCATTGTCAAACAAAGTAAGGATCTCCTTCATCCTGGCTAACTTTGCCAGGTCGCCGCCGGCGATCTTCCCGATTCGCTGCTGCATCCTCTCCATAGAGTCCTTCTGAGAGGTCCGGTGCTAGCTTTGGAAGATGGGAGGAGAGACGGTGGTCTTGCAATAGAGGAGAGGGAGAGGCGAGATGGTGTTTTTGCAGTGGAGAAGATGGAGAGGAGAGGGGGTGGTTTTGCAATGGAGAAGAGGGAGAGGCGAGACGGTGGTTTTGGAATGGAGATGATGGAGAGGAGAGGTGGTGGTTTTGCAATGGAGAAGAGGGAGAGGAGCGTGCGACAGTGATTTAGGATTGGAAGAGAGGGCCGGCGCGCTGTGACTGGATCAAAATCAAAATCAATTTACCCTTCAATTAAGAAAGCAACCCCACATTAACTAGTCTCCCTTTTATTCTGGGTCATAATTGACCACGATTTTCATAAATAAAATATATGTTATACATTGCAAAAATAATATAATTTGAAAGTAAATTCAGATACGAACCAAACGATACAATTTTTGGTGACATGCATTCACATTTTGCTTGTCAAATACAGTACGTGGTCAAACTTTGACCCAAAATACGCAAAACAAAAAAATACTTCCAAGACCAGCGCCGCTCCTCTCCTCTTAAACCACCGCCGCTCCTCTCATGTTCCAATCTAAATCCAGCGCCCCTCCTCTCCTCTTCCATTTCAAAACCACCGCCCCTCCTCTCCTGTTCCAATCCAAAACCAGCGCCGCTCCTCTTCCGTTCTAATCCAAAACCAGCGCCGCTCCTCTCCTCTTCCATTCAAAAACCACCGCCGGCGAGTGAAGGTGTTGTGGAGAAGTAGATCGATGCAGGAGTACAACCGATACGTGACGATCGGAGACGGCGACCCTGTGAAGCTAGCTAAGATGTTGGAGATACAGTCTTGGTTTGACAACAAGGACCAACTAGTGGTGACGGCGACATCCATGGCCAAATATCTGCAATAGAGCGAAAAGGTGGCGATACTCCTGAAGGGAGTCGCGCCGGAGTACATAGAGCTGCTCCTCTTGGCCATGGAGCAAACAGATTCACCGAATCCGATCGTGAGGCAGCGGTGGTGGGAGTATCGATCCTAGATGGAGCATCCACCAGAGATTGAAGGATCGAGCATCTACAGGGTGCCGTTTGTGAGGGTGTTGTGCCAGAGCGAGCCGGTGGAGTCTTTGTCGACCGGACCCAACTGCAAGAGGAGAAAAGCAGTTGGCCCGACGACGCTTCCCCGCCATCCTCTCCCTCGCCATTCACATCATCTCACGGGGTGGCTTTCTGCCGCCGAGGAATAGGAGGGGACTGCCCCCCCCCCCAAGCCCAATAGTCGGGCAGGTTGTGAATTGTCAGGAGGAGCTTAGGGTTGTCAGTATTTGCAGGTTGTGAATTGTGTTTTGTGTTGTGTATTTTGAGAGTACTTTTAGATATGAATGTCTTTTGAATTTCAGATTTGCAGGATTGAGCATATGAAGTATTTTATGAATTCTAGAGATCTATTTTTAGCACTTAAAAAATGTAGTTTCATAGGAGTATAAAAGTGCAGACAATGTGATTCTCAGAGAAGAAACTGCAAGTTTTAGTTTCAAATAAGAAACTGCAAGTTCAGTTTCAGATAAGAAACTGCAAGTTTTCGAGGCAGAGCATTTATATTAACACACCCTTTTCAAACAGGGATAACATTATGTTGAAAGTTTTATTCATGGTCGAAAATGGAACTACCAGCCAGTTAACATCATGCTGATCAACATTCATGCATAGCACATCTTCATATGATGCACAGTCAAAAAGATATGCTATTTTCAAAATGCCCACACAATGTCGAGTGTGCGAAAAACAGAGAAAACGAGGGACGAAGTTTTGGCAAGTGTTGGACGTGGTGTGCGTAGATGACAATGGGGACCCACATGTCAATAATGGCAGAGGCAAAAAAATTGGAGATATTTTCCATGCATCAGGTGAAATCGAATCCGGGCGGAATAGCGGTTGGGTAGTGTCATTTGGCCACTGGGCTAGTTCAGTAGTTTCGGTAGAAATAAGGCACTGCCTCGGGTGGTTCGATCTCGTCCTGCGCCTTTGTGCGCTCGCCGCGGCGCCGCCGTCTGCCGTTGTGAACATGCTCAACAAACGAAAGGAATCTAGAGAGGGCTGTACATGGAGAGGCGGACAGTCGGGACCCACCAGGTCTATGGCCGTACGCAAGCAAGTGCCTCATTGAAAAAATACTTCCTCCTAATGCTATACTAGCATTGGGGCCCACGGGTTTGTCAACATAGTTACATTTTTTTAGGTGCTTCAACATAGTTACCGAAGGAGATAAATTTACAACGAAGCCGGGGAGCTGGCAGGTATCATTTATTATCAGTGGGGCAGCAAGTATCAGCTGGGTTGTGGGCTGCCCCGTCTAGGCTTTCTTTTTTAACATGCGCAGCCCACGACATGCCGGTTTGTATTTTCTTGAGAGCCGTCATGTATCGACCGGCCTATGTACCTCATCCGAGGTTTTATTTTTACTGAAATATCGGCAGCCCAACTTATGTATTTTTTTGAAGAAAACATAGAGGTCTGTTCTATTTTTCTATATAAGAATATGAACGCCTGGTCCAACTTATGTTTCCCTTCTAACTATATTATATATATTTAAATTATTTATATGTCATTATATATTATTGTTATTGTCATCATATATTTAACAGATACTTACATATATAAGAAAATAATATCCCACATCTTATTAACTTATAAAAATATTTTTTTAACAATAAAATCCTGGATTTTTTTACATTAAGGCAACGAAAATCCTGGTGATTGTGTACAAAAGTTTGGTAAGATTTAAGGACCAATGTAATAATAAATCACTTATTTTTTAAATATACTTATAACAAAATGCTCAGCCCCTTTTTATTTTTTTATAACATTGTTGCGCCCAACCCAACATTATAATTATAACAAAATGTAATAATTAGAACCAGCTCAGCAAAATCGTGTATTTCGAGAAAGTGCAAATGGCATGTAATCTTTTAGGAAAAAAAATAAATGGGCCGCACGGACGCTACATTATTTGTTCAGCCAGCCCAGCAAATTCGTGTATTTCAAGAAAGTTAAAATGTGCTATAGTTTAAAAAAATGGGCCGCATGGACGCTACATTATTTGTTCACCCAGCCTAGCAAATGGACTGTAATTCTTAAAAACAAAGATCAAATTGACTGTAAATTCTGAAAAAAAGGTTGAATATGTGCCACATTTTTGGAGGATGAAATGTCGGCCAATAGGTCGAAGCCAACGCAAGTCATTGTCAACTTAGTCAACAAATGATTCTGACATCGTTAGCCGTTGGATTTACATCCAACGACCGGCATCCATCTTCAATCTCTCATCTTCTTTCTCCAGCGCCACCGGGACCACCTGCTCCCACCTCCTGCTGCTAGAAGCTCTGCTTAGCATGCTTCACTTTGAAGCGCTACCCCATCGCCGGCCAGGCCATCCCTCCACCCCTCCACACCTCCTGTTCTTCTCTACCGACTGCCGAACCACACCGGACCAAAACCAGTTAACCCTCGTACACCTCTCTGTCTGCGACTCCACTCCCGCGTATTCTCATCTCCGACTTGTTCCTGTCTGGGGCCTCGCCCTCGTCCACCACCTTGGATGCGCTCGGCACGGCGTGGTCAACACACACAAAAATGAATAGTCCCACTGCTAGCTGGGAACCACTATAGTGGAAGGCTGACTTGTGGGCCTACTAAGTTGATGGGGACGGAGGGCTTTGTTAACTTAGTCAACATGAACGATTCTAGCTCCAGTGGCCGTGATGTCCATCCAACGGCCATAGTGCTTCTTCAACCTCTGGTCTTCTTGCACCAGCCGCCCAAACCAGCGCCGGTCGTGCCGCGTGCTCCTGCCTCCTGTGGCCGGCTGTGCTGCTGTGGAGGCCTCACCTCCCCCTACTACTCCCACCGCCGGCCAGGCCATCCCTCTACTCACCCACACACCCTGTTATTCTGCGGCGACGGAAGCCTCACCCGCAGCCGAACCAGTCAACCCTCGTACTCCTCTTCGCGTGGGCATCCACTGCCGCGTCTTCCCCGGCTCCGCGTCGTCCCCTTCCTAGGCCTCGTCATCGTCCACCGCCTTGGTGCTCTCGGCGCGGCGTGGTTAATGTGGTCAAGGAACGACTTCCATCGAAAGAGTACTGTACGTGGAGAGGCTGACAACTGGGTCCACGGACACAGCAAGGAAGTGCCTCCTTATTATGCGGAAAATAATGATTCCTCCACCTGACAGCAGGGAACCACCGGACGGGCCATCGTATTTCGCAAAAAAAACGTTTCCTCCCTGACTGCTGGGACCCACCAGCTACATCTTTGCACGCAAGGAAGTGCCTGACAGTCGGGACCCACCTGGTCGAAGCGTACGTAGCGTTGCCATTCTGGTCGCGAACGTGTACGTACATACTGGTTGACCGGTCTGTCTGCAGGCTGCAGCGATGAACCGTGGCCGAGTAAGGAAGGGCACGTGTCGTAGTAGTGGCGCGCACGTGTCGTAGTAGAGGCGCTCACGTAGCATGTCACGCAGTTCCGTTAATATCGTGTACACGTACGTACAACCAGGGTGCAAGAAAGTAAATACGGCCACATATGTACATACGGGCGGGGTCTCGAACGCCTACTCGCGCATACGTATGGCCAGGGCTCGTGTACATGGCTGGGTCGGAATGGAGAAACTGCATCGTCGTGTTCCTCGGGAGCCAACCGGCTTGGACGGAACAGCCGATCGAAACGAGGCCCGGCGTACCGCAGAACGGAGGAAACGGTGAAAGAACATGCGGTGCCCCCATGTTTGGTTTTGGTAATTGATGACAATCTCTATGGACTAATGGTTGCCTTGAGTTATATTTGAAGGATTTGTCCATAGGCATTTCTTGAAGTCCATGTGTTGGTTTCAAGGAGTTTATGTGGTGACCAAGGTGTTATTAAGGAATTATCCAAAGATTGGTCATGTGAGAGTAGAGCTTATTGCAAGCATGTCTTGAAGAAGAAGATTGTGTGATCATTCATGTTTACCTTCCAAATGAAGAGAGTTGGAAAGAGTCAAGGTTGATCAAGACTAAGTCAAGAGTGAATCAAGTTGATCAACACACAAAGCGCACAAAATGTACCGAGAGGGATCAAGCGATCCCATGGTGTGGTAAGCATTCTCAATTACGCTTTGTGTACTAACCCATGATCTTCGTGAGAGTTCTTTGTGGGGTTAGGTTGTGGTGTGCAAGTTCAAGTGAAGCATCATGAAGAGATCAAATGCTTGAAGCTTGCCGTCCATTGTGGCGACAATGGACTTGTGAAGATGTTGCGGTGTGCAAGTTCAAGTGAAGCATCATGAAGAGATCAAATGCTTGAAGCTTGCCGTCCATTGTGGTGACAATGGACTTGTGAAGATGTGCGGAAGAGTGGCTCACCCATAGTGGAGTATGGGGGAGCAATCAACTAGTCTTGATCGAGCCAACACAACCAAGAAAGGTGGTCCAACTTGAGGGAGTCAAGATCGTCATCATCTCAAGTGGACCATGTGCAAGGCAAAGGTTTGCTCTTGATAGGTTTTCTATTTTACCGGTCTCATGATGGTAGTTGGGAGACCGGGTTATAGGATCGATTGTCGTACTATCAAGGGGGGCTCTCGATGAGTAGCTTGATCGTATCGTTCATAGAGAGCTCAAACCATTGCATCCTTGCATCATCTTTGTTGGTTCTTGTTTGGTTCTTCTCTTTGTGAGTTTTGGAGCTTATGGTCATCTTGATGACAAGCTCGAGTTCATCAAAAACGGAGTTCACTCGCATCTTCTATGATGTTTTCGATGTTGGAGGTTATGCCGGTTCTTCTCGGTTGGAGGTTTCACTCCTCTATTTGTTGGCATACCTCCCCTGCCTCTTCTTGGTTTTGATGCTACTCGTCTTTCTCAATCCAACAAGCTTGAGTTTGCTCAATTCGGAGCTCCTATGCAGAAGTTATGGCAGTTTTGGTTTCCTAGCGGTAGTACCGCGGGCCGGAGCGGTAGTACCGCTTGGGTGCTACAAGCGGTAGTACCCTCTAGAGCGGTAGTACCGCTCCTGAGCGGTAGTACCGCTGGTAGCCCCCAGCCGTAGTTCCGCTGCGGTCTCGTGCTAGTACCGCCTCGATTCAAGGGGTCTTTTTCGTGTCGGGTTTTACGGTACTGGCCACGGCAGTGGGGGCCGTTGTACCGCCCGTATGCGGTAGTACCGCCCTGCCACCGCGGTAGTACCGCTCTAGGCCCAGCGGTAGTACCGCGAGGGGGAGCGGTAGTACCGCTTATAGGGTCAAGCGGTAGTACCGCTGGCCAAGCGGTAGTACCGCTCTCTGCGGGGCTGAAGTGGGGGTAACGGTTGGATTGTTCCCCCCACTATATAAGGAGGTCTTCTTCCCCAATGAACCTCATCCTTTGAGCTCGTGTTCTTCCCCCATTGTTGACCTTCTTCGAGCTTGCTAACTCTCAATCCCTCCATGGATTCTTGCTAGTTTTTGAGGGAAAAGAGAGAGGAGATCTAGATCCACATTTCCACCAATCACTTTCTCCTCTATGTGAGGGGAACCCATTGGATCTAGATCTTGGATTTCTCCGTGTGCCCTTGCCATTGCATTTGGTGCATCGGTTTGAGTTCTCCACGGTGATACGTGGAAGTTACAAGTTGAGAAGCTTATTACTCTTGGGTGCTTGGTGCCCTTGAGCTTGTTCCTCTTGGGTGCTTGGGCGCCCTAGACGGTTGGTGGTGTTCGGAGCTCAATCATTGTGGTGTAAAGCTCCGGGCAAGCGTCGGGGTCTCCAATTAGGTTGTGGAGATCGCCCCGAGCAATTTGACGGGTTCCGGTGACCGCCCCCAAGGGTTGCCAAAGTGTACGGGTTCGGTGACCGCCCTCAAGGGTCCCTTAGTGGAATCACGGCATCTTGCATTGTGCGAGGGCGTGAGGAGATTACGGTGGCCCTAGTGGCTTCTTGGGGAGCATTGTGCCTCCACACCGCTCCAAACGGAGATTAGCATCCGCAAGGGTGTGAACTTCGGGATACATCGTCGTCTCCGCGTGTCTCGGTTATCTCTTACCCGAACCCTTTACTTATGCACTTTACTTTGTGATAGCCATATTGTTTCTTGTCGTATATCTTGCTATCACTTAGTTGTTTATCTTGCTTAGCATAAGTTGTTGGTGCACATAGGTGAGCCTAGTTGTTGTAGGTTTTGTGCTTGTCAAATTAACCGCTAGGTTTATTCCGCATTTGTTCAAGCCTAAACCGTAATTATTTTAAAGCGCCTATTCACCCCCCCCTCTAGGCGACATCCACGATCTTTCAAACGGCCTTCTGTTCGACCGGCCACGATCGAAACGGGATCCTGTTCATCGAGAGGGGTCTGACGTACCGCAAAACCGAGGAAACGAACTTCTCTTGGACCTCCTACGGTCGAAGCAGGGTCCTCTTGATCGGGAGGGGTGTGGCGTACCGCAAAACGGAGGAAACGGACTTTGTGTTGGAGCGCTACGGTCGAAACAGGGGTCCTGTTCATCGGGAGGGGTGTGGCGTACCGCAAAACGGGACTCCACGAGCTACTGTTCATCTCCACCGTCGACCTCCTCCAGCCTCCTCAGGCTACTGTTCATCCACCATCGACTTCCTCCAGCCTCCACCTGCGACTATTCATCCATGGGCTCATGTTCATCCAGCCTCCACCGCTCCTCCACCGGCTATTGTTCAACCAGCCCTCTCCACGGGGTCCTGTTCAACCACCCCTCCACGAGCTACTGTTCATCCAGCCCTCCACCGACTACTGTTCAACCAGCCCTCCACGGGGTCATCCTGTTCATCCAACCCTCCACGGGGTCCTGTTCATCCAACCCTCCACGGGGTCCTGTTCATCCACCCCAACCGGCTCGATCGATCGGGGTCCTGTTCATCCAGCGGCAACGGCCTCTACTACCACGGGGTCCTGTTCATCCAACCCCCACCGGGAACTGTTCATCCAACCCCCCAACAACGCTCACTGTTCATCAAGGGAAGGACGCATTAGGTTTGATCGGCTTCAGTTAGCAGCAGTAGCGAAGGAACCGCTCGACCGGGTTCAGTTAACAGCCAGATCGATCGATCGCTCGGGTTCAGTAACATGTAGCCTGCAGTGCAATCGCTCGGGTACAGTAGGCAAACGCCTCGCTCGGATTCAGTAGGCGAATGCCTCGCTCGGGTTCAGTTAGAGCCCAACGCCTCGCACCCATGCGCGTACGTGTACGAGAGAAACGCGCATCGCTCGGCCCCCCACCACCCACCGTAACCGGGAACTCCCCGATATTTTTCTCGCCCTCGCTTCTACCACAGTTTTTCCATCATGGACGACCCAAAGAATGTCATGCAACTGCGTCTCCGGCCCGCCCAGGATGAAAAGCCCATTTTTTATCATGATTTTTTTCATAGAAGTAGGAGCCCACCACATCTATGATGATACCGGGTTTTGTCACAATTATCGTCATAGAAGTGTCATAAGCATGACGGATTTTTTTTCGTTTGGCCCAAAATGTCACGGATGTGTCTTTTTTTTGTAGTGTATCACAAAACTATTACAAAGAATCAAGTTTATTTTGTCCAATGATCTTCATGAAAGTTTTTTATTATATCTCTCTTGAATATCTATCACTTTGGGCCTACTTTCATATGTTGCTTTTGACAAGCTCGAACAAATTTAAGTGAAGAACATGACCATAAGATTTTTCTTCTATCAAAATAATATAAGTGAAGCATGAGAGAATTTCTTAAAAATATATTAAAGCACACCATGCTAAAAAAGATATAAGTGAAGCACTAGAGCAAAAGACAAACTACTCTAAAAAGATATAAATGAAGATCAAGTGAGTATTTAAATAAATAGGTAGCTATGTGAGGACTCTCTCTTATTTAAGAACTTTCAAATCTAAGTATTTTATTAAAAAAACAATCAAAAGAAAATAAAATGACATTCCAAGAATATCACACATCATGTGAAGAAGCAAAAACTTAGGCTCAACCGATACTAACCGATAATTGTTGATGAAGAAAGGTGGGATGCCTACCGGGGCATCCCCAAGCTTAGATGCTTGAGACTTCTTGAAATATTATGTTGGGATGCCTTGGGCATCCCCAATCTTGAGCCTTTGTGTCTCCTTAACTCCTTTTATATCACGGTTTCCCTAAATCTTAAAAACTTCATCCACACAAAACTCAACAAGAACTCGTGAGATAAGTTAGTATAAATCAATGCAAAAACCTTATCATTCCCTACTGTAGAAAATCACTAAAATTATTATTTAACATTGCATACTAAATGCCTCTGCATATTTAATAGTCCTATCCTCAAATAGAATCATTAAACAAGCAAACATACGCAAACAATGCAACCATAACAACAATCTGCCAAAACAGTACAGTCTGTAAAGAATGCAAGAACATTCATACTTATGTAACTCCAAAAATTCTAAAAATTTACCACACTGTATAAAATTAATCATAGCTTATTGTGCAAAAAATCAACATTTTATCGCCTTCTGACTTTTCTAGAGAATTTTTGCAATAGCGATAAACTTTCTGTTTTCAAACAGCAACATTTAGATTTGCAAAATAAGCATAGTAAAGGCTATCATTACTTTTATTGAAATAAAATATGCAAAACATTATTCTAAATAACAGCAAGCAAATCCTAGTAAAATAAAATGGTGCACCAAGCAGAACTTATTGCATGTGACGAATGAAAATATAGCTCCAAGTGAGGTTACCGATAATGTTGGAGACGAAAGAGGGGATGCCTTCCGGGGCATCCCCAAGCTTAGTTGATTGGATCTTCCTTGGATATTAACTTGGGGTGCCTTGGGCATCCCCAAGCTCAGGGTCTTGTCACTCCTTATTACCCTCATATCGATGCTCACCCAAAACTTGAAAACTACAATCACACAAAACTTAACGGAACTTCGTGAGATAAGTTATTGGATAAAGAGCAAACCATTCACTTTGGTACTGTCAAAGACAAGATTCATAATTGTTCTCACACAATGCCTACTGTACCCTATATTTCTATAATTTATATTGAGCAATATAAGCCATAGAAACTAGAAAACAAGCAAAATATGCATTGAAAACAGAATATCTCAAAAACAGAACAGTCTGTAGTAATCTGTACTCCAACTATACTTCTGCTACTCCAAAAATTCTGAAAAATTAGGACAACGTAGGAAATTTGTATATCTATAACCTGTAAAAAAATTCAGATCAGAATCATGTTCCAGTGAATTTTTAAAATTCCTGGACTGAGCGCAAAAGTTTCTGTTTTTTGCACAGAATCAAGTCAACTATCATCCACACTATCCCAAAGGCTTTACCTGGTACTTTATTGAAACAAAAGCTATAATAAATGATTACTACAGTATCTTAATCATGTGTACACACAAAAACAGTAGGGGTAAATGTTGTGTTGTCTCCCAACAAGCACTTTTCTTTAATGCCTTTTTAGCTAGGCATGATAATTTCAATGATGCTCGCATAAAAGTAAAGAATTGAAACATGAAAAAGAGCATCATGAAGCATATGACTAGCACATTTAAGTCTAACCCACTTCCTATGCATAGTGATTTTGCGAGTAAATAACTTTTGGGAGCAAGAATCAACTAGCCTAGGAAGGCAAAACAAACATAACTCCAAGATTTTCAACACATAGAGAGGAAACTTGATATTATTGCAATTCCTACAAGCATATGTTCCTCCCTCATAATTATTTTCAGTGGCATCATGAATGAATTCAACAATATAATTATCACATAAAGCATTCTTTTCATGATCCACAAGCATAGAAATTTTATTACTCCACACATAAGCAAATCTCTTCTCATCAATAGTAGTGGGAGTAAACTCAACAAAATAACTATCATGGGATTGAAAATTGAAATCATGATGACAAGTTTCATGGTTATCATTATTATTTATAGCATACATGTTATCACCATAATCATCATAGATAGCACTTTGTTATCATAGTCAGTTGAAGCCTCATCCAAAATGATGGATTCATCACTAAATAAAGTCACTACCTCGCCAAATCCACTTTCATCATTATAATCATAAATAGGATGCATGCAATCATTATAACAAAATTGAACATCAAATCTTGGGGGACTAAAAATATCATCTTCATCAAACATAGCATCCCCAAGCTTATGGCTTTGCATATCATTAGCGTCATGGATATTCAAAGAATTCATACTAACAACATTGCAATCATGCTCATCATTTATACCAAACATTCTGTTGAATTCTTCGTCTATCAATTGAGCACAATTTTCCTTTCCATCATTTTCAAGAAAGACATGATAAAGACGAATAATATGATGCAACCTCAATTCCATCTTTTTATAGTTTTCTTTTTATAAACCAAACTAGTGATAAAACAAGAAACTAAAGGATTCGATTGCAAGATCTAAAGATATACCTTCATGCACTCACCTCCCCGGCAACAGCGCCAGAAAAGAGCTTGATGTGTACTACGCAACTTTATTCTTGTAGACACGTGTTGGGCCTCCAAGCGCAGAGTTTTGTAGGACAGTAGCAATTTTCCCTCAAGTGGATGACCTAAGGTTTATCAATCCGTGGGAGGCGTAGGATGAAGATAGTCTCTCTCAAACAACCCTGCAACCAAATAATAAAAAGTCTCTTGTGTCCCCAACACACCAAATACAATGGTAATTTGTATAGGTGCACTAGTTCGGCAAAGAGATGGTGATACAAGTGTAATATGGATAGTAGATATTGATTTTTGTAATAAGAACAATAAAAAATAGCAAGGTAGCAATTGATGAAACGGAGCACAAACGGTGTTGCAATGCTTGAAAATGAGGCCGAGGGTCCGTACTTTCGCTAGTGCAATCTCTCAACAATGCTAATATAATTGGATCATATAACCATCCCTCAAAGTGCGATGAAGAATCACTCCAAAGTTCTTATCTAGCGAAGAACAAAATGAATTAATTTTTTGTAGCTATTCTTTCCGATCGATCTATCCAAGACTTCATACTGGAATAACACCAAGTTATTCTTTCCGATCGATCTATCAAGAGTTCGTACTAAAATAACACCAAGTTATTCTTTCTGATCGATCTGTCAAGAGTTCATACTAAAATAACACCAAAGCAAATTCAGATTCATGATACTCAATCCAACACAAAGAACCTCAAAGAGTGACCCAAGATTTCTACCAGAAAAACAAAAGACTAGAACGTGCATCAACCCCTATGCATAGATTACCCCAATGTCACCTCGGGAGTCCGCGAGTTGAGTGCCAAAACATATCTCAAGCGAATCAATATAATACCCCATTGTCATCACGGGTATTCATATGCAAGACATATATCAAGTGCTCTCAAATCCATAAAAGTATTCAATCCGAGAAAATGAAATCTCAAAGTGAAAACTCAATTCACAACAAGATAGAGAGGGAAAACACCATATGATCCAACTATATTAACAAAGCCCGCGATACATCAAGATCGTGACATCTCAAGAACACGAGAGAGAGAGAGATTAAACACATAGCTACTTGTACAAACCCTCAGCCCCGAGGATGGACTACTCCCTCCTCATCATGGTGGCCATCGGGATGATGAAGATGGCCACCGGTGATGATTTCCCCCTCCGGTGGAGTGCCGGAACAGGGTCTAGATTGGTTTTTCATGGCTACAGAGGCTTGCGGCAGCGAAACTTCTGATCTAGGGTTATCTTCGGGGTTTTTGGAATATTCGGGAATTTATAGGGGAAGAGGCGGTGCGAAAGGCCACCGAGGTGGGCACAATCCATCAGGGCGCACCTGGGCCCCCAGGCATGCCCAGGTGGGTTGTGCCCCCCTCGGGGCACCCCTCTGGTATTTCTTTGGCCCACCAGATGTCTTCTGGTCCAAAAAAAATCTCCAAAAAGTTTTGCTGCGTTTGGACTTGGTTCGGTATTGATTTTCTGCGAGGTAAAAAACAAGCAAAAAATAGCTACTGGCACTGGGCACCATGTCAATACGTTAGTCCCAAAAAATGATATAAAGTTGCTATAAAATGATTTTAAAACATCCAAGAATGATAATATAACAACATGGAACAATAAAAAATTATAGATACGTTGGAGATGTATCAATTAATTAGTTTCATCCCTCGGCTTGTACTCCCCGTTGTTCCATAATGTAGTGCTTATAGATCCAGGCCTGGACACTTGTTAGCTTCTAATATTGACTTGTTGCTTGTAGGTACATATGCCCTTGGCAAAGATCCACGTGTCGACCCTTTTTGTGTATGGGACAATGAGATATTCATGAACAAGCATCAAGTGAGAAGACTGATAAGGATTATCAGCAGAAAGATACGAACAGTGGCAAGCAAATTATTTGTTTACGCTCTATCCAACACAAGTTTGAGCTATAGGATGGTAACTACAGACTCTAGAGCCTTCTCTTTTTACTGCCCATAATGAGTTGTTAGAGAACAATGTCTGAATCTTTTTCGTTTGTAGTGGTTCCCAAAGCAGTTTACTCAAGATTACCTCACAAAGTACATGATTGGTGGACACACAATGAAGGTTAAAGTATTTCATTCAGACTACAATGAGCATCGAGAATTCCTAATAAAGACAGTGAAGAATGGGCGGGCAGCCATCACAAGGGGTTGGCCTAGAGTCGTGCGCGCGTTACGCATGGAGGAGGGCACAATATGTGCATTCCGCTTCACCTTATCCAGCAACCAGAATGTCTTTCGCCTCTCTCTTTACAGTCTTTAGTACAACTGTGGTTCATCATTCTTTACTTGGTGCTTCTGCAGTTCTTCAGTATATGTACCTGTGCATCGAATTATGCATTCGTGCTTGAACCTATATTTGTAATAAACATGGTTTGATATGAAATAAGTGATTGCCTACTTTCAAATTCAAAATCTATGATTTTTAAATGCAAGGATTAAATTAGGGATTACACTGCACACGGTTTGCGAAAGCAAAACGTCTGCGATAAACGTGGAGATCAGACACATTCCTCGGATCCACTACATGTGCGATCAATCTCTACTGCACACATGATCAGCCAAGAAAAAACGTGTGAGATGAACAACAACATCGCACACAGGTCCTTCTTATTAAATGTTTGCGAAAGTCACCTTATCACACACGCTTGGCAATTATGGATTGTTTATCGCAAACGTTTGGTCATACAAGAACGTGTGCGATAGGTCTTCATCCGACGCGGGTACGACAGCTGAATCGTGTGGGATATATTCAAGCTTCGCATATAGTTTTATAGGGACAATTGTATGCCCTCTTACATTCAATCGCATAAAGTCAAGGAAAAGTAAGTGTGTGTGTGATTGTCTGCTTATGGTACACGTTCTATAATTGTGAACTATTTGTGATGGGTCGCGCATCATAACCGTAGCACCACAGAATACCGACTGCGATGGCAATGTGAGCACAAACGAGTAGCAAGGATGGAGGGTTTGGGATATTTGAGATATCAGAAATAGTTTTATAGGGACAACTGTATGCATCATGGCTCCCTATCCCCGATGGTTTCCGGTTCATGTGGAAAGGACATACCTATCGCCCACACTCGCCTGGTGACGGTTTAAAATGCCGTCGCCAAAAGGGGTTAAAATCCATTTGTATAGAAGCTCGTTGTACCAGTGATGGCTATGTAGTTTTTCTTCCGCTGTATCCTGTTTAGTTATTGTTTTAATTGCTCGTCTTCGAAGACATTGCATGTCTTCAAGACTTTTATAAAATCACCTATTCACCCCCCTCTAGTCGATAACTAGCACTTTCAACTACCTTTTGCATCTCCGAGGCCCAAAAACACCTCTCCAACATATGATGTAGACGCAAAAAAATAATAAAATTGCATCTCCGCCTCCCGGAGATGTAAGATAGAACACCTTCACGGTGCAAATTTGCATCTCCGTTGTCTGGAGATGAAAAAGGACAACCGCGTGCCAACCACCCAACCGCCTTCCGTTCCCATCCGCGCGACCGCCCGCCGCCTGCCCAACTCGAACGTCGGCCGAATTTGCACAAAATTGACGTCGCCGCCGCCCGCTCGACGGTTGCAGGGCCCGCCGCGACTTCGCCCTATCCCCGCCGCCCGCAGCCGTCGATTCCCTTTCGGTCGCCGCTTCGAATCGAAGCATCTCCGGTGGTTCGGCTGGCCTAATGCCTTCCATGGCGAGGTCGTGGATGGGCTAGCCTTCTTCCTAGCCAAGAAACCCCTGGAGGTAGGGGAGTCGCGCCATCCAGTCCGCTCGACGGCCGCCTGCCTCGGCCGTTCTTCCGGCCGTGTGACGCCGGCCGCCCGCAACGCCGAGCTCCCGCCTTCTTCTCTGTTGAGCTGCGGCCATCTCCTCTGCAGAGGTGTTGCCGCCGCCGAAAGGCTGCCCAACCGCAGTTGGCTGATTTTGTCCACCCCGCAAGCAACATGTTCGACAAAATTCCCCAAGGTACAAAACGATGAAACTTGACGATTTTTTATTAGGTTGGAGAGTTAGTTTGACGGTAATTTTCGCATTATAGATGAGCTCGTGTGACTCCTCTTTCGTGGGCGATTCCTCGTCGGATGAGGAATTTGATTTGAACAAAGAAGAGGACATTGCTATGCTAGTGGCGATGCACAAGGGGGAGAAGCCGAAGCATGGCGGTTCCGTGCATGGTGTTGCGTTCATTCGGAGAGAACGGGTTGAGGCGCACAACAGGTTTATGCGCAACTATTTTGGTTCACCGCCCGTTTTTCCGGAGAGGTACTGCCGATGCCGGTTCAGAATGTCCAAAGACTTGTTTGGATTTGATGAGTTATGTAATAATTTAATATTGTGGACACGAGATTTTTTCTCAAGGATACACCATGGAGAGGTGCATCAATATCATAGAAGAAGAGCCAAGCGGCTGATACAACGCCTTTCGGCACATAGGACACACACCACGACTACAACAACACAACTCGCCTAGTCGAACCTCAAGCCACAATGGCAAGGAGGCACGACTCACAGATCAAGGGCCGCGTCTCGACCAACACCAGAAACCTAGAAGCACAACCCCAACTACATCACATGCTAGGTCAACGCATTCTCCACCCTTCACGCCTAGGAGTCGGCAGTGAACAGCGGGAACCAGCTGGTTTCGAAGAAGGTGTCGTCCAAGGGAAACTAGTGGTAGCGTACATTGCGCCCCAAGAACCCATGCTCACAGCAGCCACCATCACCAACGGCACAATGCCCCAATCCTCGACGAAGCATCGACGAAGCCACCACCTCCAGCAACAATTCCGGTGGCCTCCATGGCACCCCGGCAGCACCTCTAGGGAAGACGCGACGCCACTGCGCCGCTGCTGCCTGGCTAGCGAGCCAGCCTAAGGTTTCCCCTGGTGCCCGGGCAGGGTACGGACATTGCCAAGACGACGCCTCCGAGGGGGAGACGGCACCCGCAGGCGGCGTCGTCGTTTGCAACGGTTGTTGCCGCGCACGGATTTCTCCCGGCCAGTCCAAACCCCTAGGAGACCGTCGGAGCAGCGACATCGGAGGGGAGGAAGCAAAGCCGTCGGCTTGGGACGCGCTGCGAGGAGGAGAGCCGTCACCCGCTGCTGGCAAGGAGGGAGACGCCTGTGGTCATGACCATCGCCACCGGAGCACCAGCCCGCACCTCCGCCGCCAGGCCCAGCCACAAGCATTTGTGAGGCCGCCGCCCGCAACCAGCGCCGTTGCCGCGCCAGATCTGGAGCCCACCGACCAGGATCCATTGGCCACCACCCACCACGCGACAGAGAAGCCACCACCACGCCACCTACGCTGGACGCGCCGCGCTAGGAAACGGCCGACGTCGCGCAGATCGACGCCATGGAGCAGCCCCCCCCCCTGCCGTAGCCCCCGACCGCACAGGGTCACCACACGAGGGAGGAAGCGCCTTGCCAACACCTTCCCAATAACCGGCGCGGGCTTCGCCGACGGCTCCTTCGGTGGCGGCGAGGTGAGGGGAAGGGGGGAGGGGGCGGCGGCGGTGGAGTGGGGTTTCCCCGTGTCGCCGCCGGAGGAGGGCGACGCAGGGGCGTTGCTCACTTCCTCTTGACATGAGAAATTTTTAACTTGTTCTTTTACATGTTTTAATTCAATTTATGCGGTTGACCAGCGGCTGAACAACAGCCACGCAGCCGACGGCCCGTTTTACATTTCTAGTTTGCATCTTTTATTGGAATTGTTTTTTACATCTTCGTTTTGCATCTTCTGTTGAAGTTGGCTCTTTTTTAAGATGCAAAAACATTTTTTTAAAGATGCAAATTTTTACATCTTCAAATTTGCATGTTTTATTGGAGATGCTCCTACTCGTGCAAGTCGCCGTGCATGCAACCGGACCGACGCGAGCCACTGCGTGTCTGCGACTCTGGGAGGCATGTCATCTGAAAGCCCAGTGCACGTTGTTGTGGCGCTTAATCTGGGGAGGACGCTGACTACCGGCCGGAGCTACGTAGTGGCTGCGGGCGGAGTGAACGCATGAGCCACCGCTCACAAGTCAACCGGGAGGAACCGGCAAACCGGGCAAAGATTACGGCTCGTGCCGCGGCTTGCCGCGGGGCTCAGGCCGAATGACGGCGCCTCCTGGCCGTCCGAAGGGAGGGATCGACGGTGCAGAGACGGTGTTTGATCCTGACGACTGCACCTCGTGACAGCAGTTGACCGATCTGAATTCGGGGAGGGTGAAATGGATGGGGCGTGGAGCCGTCTCGGGATGGGCGGCAACTCGACTCGTAGGGTCGCCTCGTGTCTAACCGAAATAACGGCAACTGTCGTTTTTCTGCTCACTGAGTGACTAGACGCCAAGTACTGTAGTACAGTATAGCTGGTGTACAAATCTGGAAGACAGGAAAAACCTTTCTACGGCAGATCGATCGTCCAGTGTTCAGATTGCTTTTTAAAGATCGCCAGCGAACGGGTTTATTTATTATTTATTAAAAATCCCCTAGAATCCGCGCGTGCAACCCCAGCAAGTAAGCAAGAATTCGTTTTTCATTTTTTCAGAAGAAACCAGGAAGAATTTAATCACTGCCCGCGCTCACTCAGCGGTGCACCCTACCATCTGCCTGCCTGCCGCCTATAAATGGAGGCGAGGAGTACACTTCCTAGCACACACCAAGGCCACCCCTCTACTTCAGTCTCTTCCTCCTTGTACTCTAGTGATCGTCGGTGAGAAAGAGAGGCATGGCCTTTTCCGTGGCCAAGATCCCAGCGTCCTTCGCCGTGTTCATGGCCCTAGCCTTCCTCCTCCGTCCCTGCGCGTCCGTCGAGATCCACCGCAAGCTCTCCGGCTGGTCCAACGGCGGCGCCACCTGGTACGGCGGCCCCAACGGCGCAGGGAGCGACGGTAATTAATACACGGACGAACATATATATTTAATTTCTCCAGAATATATATGTGCAATGTGCACTGACGCTTTGCATGCACGATCTGTAGGTGGTGCATGCGGGTACCAGGACGCCGTCGACCAGGCGCCCTTCTCCTCCATGATCGCCGCAGGCAGCCCGTCCATCTACCAGGACGGCAAGGGCTGCGGCTCTTGCTACCAGGTCCGTAGATCACATGATTTTCAAGTACAGCCATTTAAATTTAGCGCCGCGTTGTCAGATACTCGGCTTAACGTAAATTTTCAGGTGAAATGCACCGGCCACGGCTCTTGCTCGTCCAGCCCGGTGACCGTCGTGCTCACCGACCTGTGCCCAGCTGGCGAGGCGTGCCTGGGAGAGCCCGTCCACTTCGACCTCAGCGGGACGGCGTTCGGCGGCATGGCGAAGCCCGGCCAGGCCGACCAGCTCCGCGCCGCCGGACGTCTCCAAATCCAGTACACACGGTAAGCTGGCTGCATGCATTTTCACGTGAGTTTTTTCATGCAAACTGAAACGGCACACGGTAAGCTAGCTGCGTGTCCGGACGCACGTAAAAGAGCGGCAAGCGTGCACCGGCACGCACACGGTATGCCGCTTTCCCGGCCGACCGACTAACCGCCGTGTCTTGTCTTGGCCCTGGCATCCGTCATGTCCATGCGTGTGGCTGCATGCTGCAGGGTCCCGTGCAACTGGCCGGGGATGGACATAGCCTTCAAGGTGGACGCCGGCTCCAACTCCTACTACCTCGCCATGCTCATCGAGTACGAGGACGGCGACGGCGACCTGTCGTCGGTGGAGCTCATGCAGAGCGGCGGCAACGGCGCGGGCTGGACCAAGATGGACCGGTCGTGGGGCGCGGTGTGGAGGTACAACTCCGGGGGCATGCTGCAGGCGCCCTTCTCGGTCCGCCTCACCTCCAGCTCCGGCAAGCCCCTCGTGGCGAGCAACGTCATCCCCGCCGGCTGGAAGCCCGGCAGCACCTACCGCTCCGTCGTCAACTACTGAAAAGCTAAACTAGACGTGGGTGGGTAGGTTGCACGCAAGCACGCCGCGCGCTCGCCCGTATGCAGAGGCGTGGCGCCATCCTGATTTATGCTTGGAGCTATGGGCGTGGGTATGTGTGTAACCTGACCGTCATTAATAAGGCGTGTGTGTGTCGCAAGTGTCTGTGCGCGCCATTGTTGTGTGTGAAGCTTGTGTTATCTGTCGGTTTGGTCCATATATGTGAAATAAAAACTGTATCGGGGCGGAGGTGGCCGGGAAGAGTTTCTACTTCTGGCCCCTCGCTCTTCTTGTTGCAGTCATTTCATTTGCTTACAAAGTACTGGAGTGTAACGGCATTTCATTCACTTTGGCCCTTTTGTCTAGTCTCACTGAAGGCGCCAGCCTAGATAGATATTAATATCATAGTTTAAAAATCCGGACCGTACCGGCGGTCGGACCGGAAAAAATGGAACCGGTGATCCCGCCGGTTCTTTAAGCATAGCGGACTGTTCGAGCAATCGGACCGGAAAAAAAATGGTCGAGCCAGCCGGTTTTTCGCAAAATCGATGAACCAGCGTTTCATAGAAAAACGAACGGTTCGATGCCATTTCCAGAAAAACCACTTAATTGAGTCGTTTTCCTGTGAACAATCTAGTGGTAGAATCAGAAAAGGAAAAAAACTCTTTTGATAGGTTTTCGGCTTAATTGGGAACATTTCTCTCGACTTTGTCCACAGACAAAATCCTATCGAGCGCCGCCGCTCCCCTTGCGTGGCAATGTGTCACGGCGGCGCTGTCTCTTCGTCACCGCTCCGCATGGCAGCACCAGGCCACCAGCCTGCGCCGCCACTCCCACATCCCGCCGTCCAGCACCACCTATGTTGATGGCTAGGGAGAGGGGATGATGCCGCCTAGTAAGACTGATCCATCCAACTCTGATCCTGCTCCATTCAAATGATCAGGCCTCTCTCCGGGTGCCTCCCTCCGTTCCAGAGTCCAGATCAGGAGCAAGAGGACCAGGGCACCACCTCTGCTACTACTTGATGTTGATGTTGCTTGCTGCTACTACTTAATGTTGCTTGCGTTACTAATTGCTACTATAGTACCATGTTTGAGTTAGAGATTATCAGGTATATGAATTAGATATTAACATGTAGTTGCTGGTTACTCTATTAATGTGATTGCACACTTTTTTATCTATTGATGGGTGTATTTATTGATAAAATAGACATTATTTTATTGTTTAAAAAAACGACAATCGAATCACTGAACCAGCGGTCCGATCGGTAAAAACCTGAGCTAACGGCCTCGCCAGTTCGATTACCGGTTTGGTTTTGTAAGCTATGCTTATTATGGATTTAATTAAGTTGCTCGAAAAACAAATGTGTACAAGAGTACAAGAGATATCAAATCTTTGTCACACTCACACACGTACTCACGCGCTCAAAAATGCTTGAGAGTTTTAAACCAGTAACAATATACAAAAAAATTATTAACTAGATTTATCACTAGAATAGTACATTCTTGTTGCACTAATTTGAGTTAGCTACAAGTGTTTTTTATTTCTTGAGTTGCGTTAATTTGAGTCTGAACCATAAACTTTCAATTAACATGTGGCAATCATGTCTGTTGAAAAAGACATATGTATCATTTCCCTCTTGCGACGCGGAAAAATTTGCTCAACCAAGTTGAAGGCCTGGAGGCAGGATCGAGTTTGGCTCACGTGCCGCCGGTGGATGCAAAAGAAAGAATTTTGTGGCACCCCTAAGGATTTTTTTTTTAAAGAAGGTTAACCCCCTAAGGATTTATATGTTTCAATATTTATAATATGTGTTTGTAAAAGACTTGTGATACTTGATACTTTTCCACATTTTTTGGGTCCGCACCTATTGGCAAGGTTGATACGTGGACGTGGAGAGCACTTCCGATTGAAGCATGACCTCATTTTTTTTTGTTGAGGGGCGTGATCTCTATTGTTGTATCATCTACTTTGTTTTAGAAAATATATCAAAACTTCTATTACACGTACTCATTCTGTCTAGGTGTATAAGTCGCCCTACGAAACCAAATAATCTTAAAACACTTAGGCGCGGTCTATTAACTCTCATCTCGTTTCTTGTTTCTTGACATATCAACCAAGAAAAGATGTGTAGCGTACATACTTTCATTGACTTGAGACTACCAAACACGATATGCAGTGGTTAGTTCACTGCATGCAATGTCATTAATTAGCGAATAAACATTAAATTCTCTTGTTTTCTTCTCCGTCTTGATTGCGGGGCACCACCTAAGATGACTTGTGCACCTAGACGAATGGATAGTAGTAGCAAAGATAAGCTTTGTGTGTCCACAAAAACCTCCACTTATCTCCTCTCTTTCTTGTCCGGGACGTCGCGATGCCTCGCTAGAGCCTAGCGCGCCCACGAACACGTGGCAACAAAAGCAACATCCCTTCTGTCCGGGTACGCGCGTTGTGTAACCAGCTCTTGCATTATCTCCAACTTTGCTAGCGTAGGTATTGATCACCGTACGAGGGAGTCACCGGAGATGATTCAAGCAACGCTCCGTGATCGGCAAGCCTTGGCACGTAGCAGCGCTTTTCCACCATGTATATGTGGTAAGCCTTGTCACATAGTAGCGCTTTTCCACCACGTATATATATATATATATATACCATGTGCCTTTTGTTATTCTCACGGAAACGCCCAACCTTTTCTCGGTGGAAGGGAAACGTCCAGCTTCTTTCGTAAGACCAGCCGTGTTATGGTCCTTGTGGAATATAAGCAATGTGAGCAATGTTCAAAAGAAGCCGTTGCCTTATGGATGAAGCTCGTAGCTGCTAAGATTCCCCTACCCGTTGCTGCCTTTGTCGTCTCCAGGCTGTGAGATCGTATCACTAGGTCCATTTTAAGCAAATCTTGTGCCAATGCAGTTACACATGGTGTGCCCACCAAGGCCTGTGTATACCCGATCTGATCATGGCCGCCTCAAGATAATATGACCCCATTCTATTGTAAGCCTTCGTTATATCCAATTCTAGTGCACAATATTAACTTTTCTTATTTTGCCTCTTCATGAATGGCAAGCCACCGTATGCCATGATTAAATTGTCGATAGTGCGCATTTTCTAAATAAACAGTAATGCTACATCAACGGAGTTTTACAAGGTGGTCATTACTTGGCAACTTATGATTGGATAAAGGGGGAGGGAGGGGCACCACCCATGTGAAATTTCGCCGGGGGGAGGGCGTCCCATGTAAAATGCCCGTGAGTTTAGCATTTTTGCTAAATAAATGTTAACAACTATTCAAAAGCTTTCATATATAGAAACAAAAATGCTAAACATGTTTGAGCCAATAACCACCCAACATTAATCTAAGTATGACACCAACAAAAGGCACGCATACTAAACGATAAATACAGCTTGGTCAGCTACAACACCAGCATCAGCACCGAAAGAAATGTGTTTATAAATTTATTGTTGGAATTTTTGGGGTTTAGCCCATTTATTCTATCCAACAATTTTTAAGAAAATTCCAGAGGCCCACGTGGTTCATTCATGCATGACAAGGGGTGTGAAAAAATTAGTCTCACCTTATTAGTGGAGGGTGTGGTAGAACAATATATCAAGTGAGTTCCTCTAAAAAAACATAAGGTGAGTTATTTCACACATCACTAAAGGCTTGAAAACATGGCACATACACGCGCACTCCTCCACCGCCCGGCTCGCCTCGCACGCGCATCATGTTTCGTGACTGAGTAGCGCTAGAACTTATGTCACGTGTGTGCAACCTTCTTCTTGTATGCAAAAAAGAAGCCAAAACGCTTTTGCGCTTGTGGAAAACGAAACCGAACGGCTCTGATTGTTCCCTTCGTATCTCCCTTAGTTTTTCAGTTTCGCTTCCACTTCCTAGAGTTCCTTAGACACTCATCTTTCCTACTTATAAAGATTGAAGTTGGTGGTGAGTTCACGTATGAGTCCAATAACCTTTCTAAATAAACAAATACATGCATCCCCACATGCGAAACTAGCAACGTTCCAAGAGACATATATTTTATTGGATGTCCCAAAAAGACTCCAAGAGACATATAAATAAGTATAATTTACTCACACATGAGATTTATCATAAATAAACAAATACACTACTTTCATATGAGACTAACTTTTAGTAAAAGACATAAATAACAAAGACAAAAAGGTGACTTCAACCCAAAATCGGTCTTAATTTTAGTTCTTTCCCAAACCTAATATGGTCATTTAAAATTATCTGACGACATTGATAAAGGACATGAATGTTATTTCACCACCTTTAAGCCGATGGTTCTATGGCAATGCACGAGCATCGTGCTAGTCTACTACCATTATAAAAGAAAGAAAGGGGCAGATCCAAACAATCACATCCATCCGTCATCAAAATCTAATGATCCTTAATCATTATGTGTTTAACACTACCAACCACGCAATAAGCCACAGTCTATCGATCGCTAATCTGCCCCGCAGTAAAAAAAGGAAGAAAACCGCCCGCCGGCACGACCTCCTCCTCCTCCCGCAGCCGCGCCCTTCACCGCCTCCTCGCGCCGCCGGAGCCACGGGAAGCGGCCGCGGGTCGCCGGGAGCCTCCCCTGCCGCCGGAGCCGCCCCGCCGCGCCCTTCGCCGCCTCCCCAGCCGCAGCTTGGCCGCCGCCACACCGCCTCCGCCACGCCGCCACTCCACGGGCCACGCCTCGATCCCTTCATCCTCTTCCCGAGCCGCCGGCGTCCATCACGCGCCCCCCTACTCTTCTCCTCCAACCTGGCCAGTCCCCACACCCGGAGCCCCTGCGGATCGAGGCGTCTTCCACGCAGAGGACGACGCGGGGAACCTCCATTGCCCTCCATTCTGACGGCCGCCCTACAGTGGCCCTGACACGATGGTTCCCCTCTATTGTTGACTGATCGAGCGACGTGTTCATTTTTTTTCTGTGGCAGATCACGACGACGACCCTGACAGCAGAGGAGGAGGAGGACACGGAGAGGAAGGACCGAGAGTTAGACATGGATGTGCACTATGAGGCAACACGCCGCCGTGTTTGCCCCGCCATCTTCTGATCTCTTCAGCATTCCTGCTGTCTTGGGTTTTCTCTGTAAGTTTGGGTCCGTAGGCGCACACCCTCATAATCTCTGTCGCTCCCTCTAATTTCTGTGGACATACAGACACACGCAGTGTTTTAGAACGATGCCCGCTTCAGAGTTTCAGTTCAACTCACCCAGACAGAAATACATTCTATCACTGGCTAAGCATAGTACGAACTGGGTGGACATGGAGCCAAGGACATGGTAAGGAAGTCAAGCAAGTGGTTGATTTGCTCTCTTCTTCGTTTCACCCTGCTGCACCCCTTCTAGCTTATTAGTCGCCTCTTTCATCTCTCTTCACTGTACTAACCTGCCAATATTTTCCCATCTTTGCAACGATTGACATGTTTAGTTTTAGTTTTACAGTAGACCAGAATGTATGCTGATCTACAGTGTTTCTTAACGGAAAAAATATTGTACATGGTCTTCTCAACTTCAAGGTCATAACCGATTCAGCTTAACTGTTTATAATCTATTTTCCCTATCACTTTTTAACTCTTGAATTCGCCAGGCCAACCATCCTACAGTAGTGTAGGAATTCAGTTAGCACGTCATAACATGTTATTCTCTTTCGATAATGCTTTTGTTGGATTTTTTGGGAACAAGGTGGCGAAAAAATAAGTGGTTGTGGAAGCAATGGTTTGTTTGGGGAGGTGGAGAGCGTTTTTATGTTATTTTTGGTAGGCATGAAGACACCCATTTCTATTTGTTCATAGTAATTCACTGCAGGCTTCTGATTGGATCATTACATTGATGTTCCAGCTGCTGGGCTACATGGAGTTGTTTTTGTTTAAAACATATGATCTTGACTCTACCAATTTTTCCCTGTCGACATTAGCTTTCTTTCTGCCATTCAGAATTGTTCAGGACAAATCCATACAGATATAGACCTTTAGTATCCTTATCATTGATGAAATTTATTTCCATCTTTCCCGTAGGTTCACTATAACAGCTAGATTACTTGCGAAATTGTAATTATGATTATTCCACTTTTAATGTAATTTATAGAGCTGACGGGCGAAAGTTGTGCATGTTTTAATTAGTTACAAAAGATATAGTTGGAACTAATAAAATGTTCATTATTTGGCAGCTAAGTCAGAACTCGAAGTTGGGACAACTCAACAAGGGAAAGAGGAGCCTCAAGGGAGATACCTGCATAACACTGGATGCACTGCAGAAGGAATCAGAAATGTTCTTATGTTTTAGTGGCGGAATGGCAAGGCGGCCGGTTAGATGACCTGGGTCCGTGGTGAGTTGGTGGCTCTCGACTACAAGAAGATCATTGAGGCAATCCATAGTAGGTTGGTAAATTGCTAACAAAACATGTTTAGAACTACAAAATTGGCTTTGTTCTGCTATTTATTTATTTATTGACTAAAAGTAGCAGTTTTTGCTTCCGTATTAAGATTTCAACAAGAATCTATAAAGGCTCTAAGGGAGTAGAGGAATCAAAAGAAAACACCTGACAGTGCAAAGTGCACTTAGGCAGTAAGGTCAACACAAGACTACTCATGAAACGCCTCCATCAGGAGGCCAAAATATACACATACGAACTCCCGGACATTGCATACCGGGGAGCTTTCTTCTATTTAGGATTTAAGGTACTCGATCATTTGTTCGAAGTTCAGTATTAAGTTATTTTTTGTTCTGAACGATTACAAACACAATACATGTTGGTCTAACAAAAGACTTTTTTAATTTGTAAACCCTGTGTAATACCAATCGATTTTGTTTTTTGCACATGTAGGCTGATAACATGCTCATGAAAAGACAGGAATGTAGCACCACTCCAATCTTTAGAAGGTTCCCACCCTGTTCTGGTATGTTTATGCTTATGCATCTACAGAAATATTCGATGTTATATTGATGTGTGAATGGTGTATCCCTGTTCTGGTATGAAAATTGGGTTGCTAGGAATAATCTCCATCATTCCTGGGTTGTGCATATGTGTTGTTCTATATTCCCCTCTTTATAATGCTATGTGTTGTGGTCAACGCTCCCAAGCTATGATAGCTCGCTGCTGGTAGGTTGCCGCCCTGGCCCCCACATGCTACCAGCATTGTTACTGTACATTTTGCTTTCTTACATGTCCTGAATTCTATTTCAAGGAAGATGACTATGATTTATAAGCACACAAACACATCACAATGTCACATGGTAATGCCATGTGATGGCAATCTAGGGTCATTTCTGTTAGAGAAGCCCCCTACCCCCTAGCCCCAGATTTGCGAATTGTGAGCGGCAGCACGAATAAGCGCAGAGGAATAGGGGGTAGACCGGAAACCCTAAATTTCTAGCAATTCTGAATACATTCATGTGCCGATGAGGTGTCCATGTAATCATGATGTTATATTAGATTTTTTTTATGTTGTTATTTTCTTACCCTGGTAGTACAACTATGTATACAAAACTCCGACACTAATTAGTATAAAGTTGGGTCATCTATTTTGAAACGGAGGGAGTAACTGTTTGTCCAGGAAAGTACTATTTATCTCGGATAGTGTGTGCTAATCATTGAACAACTTACATACCTTTTCAGTGATGAATGTGGATAAAGACGAAGCAGAGAACATAATATCTTGGTGAAGGCATCTCAACCGAGATGAGACATTGTTTTGAGGTAATATCACAGGTGGTGCTTAAACTTGCCACCGATGTTCACTTTAGTGCCTGAAGTTGAAAAATACACCGAACTGGTTTCAAAACTTGGCACGAGCGTGCAAATACAGTGCTAATCCTATTAATAGACGTGTTTTTACGCTGATGTGGCACCGTAGTTCGCTTAGCATGCACAGACAACCTCGCCCTAGGAAAGAACCAGTATGCCATACGTTTTCTCGTTCCTGTTAATGAAAACAGATCCTTTTTCTTAGAATAATGAAAACATTTCCTATTTTTTTAGATAAGAAAGAAGAGACACGTACGTGGGTTTTAATCGCCTCAGCAGTGCAGACCAGTTTGCGCATCTTAGTTTCATTTAGAAATTTGTAAAAAAGTTTGCAAAATTATAATCACAGTAATAAAAATATTCACATATTTGTTTTAAACGTATCATATAAATAAAATGGTATTTCTGATTATAAAAATGGCTGTAAATTTAGAATTATATAAATATTTTCTATACTACAATTCATGAATATTATTTTAACTAAATAAACCTTTTAATAGTTACATGTACATTTTTACAATTCATATTGTTTAAGAATTTTTCAACAATGTAAAATGTTCATAAATATCCAAAATTTAAAATTTCAGTTTATGAAAAATATTCACTACTGACTATATTTTAATTATATTTTTTTTTTGAATATATGACACGATGAAAGTTATACACATGTTTCTCGCAAAAAAAGAAATTTATACACATGTGAATATTAATAAAAATGTTTCTACATATAACCTTTTTTTTTCATTTAAGCATAAGCCAAGCATGCATAATCTTTTGGAATTTACTCAAAAAATTAAGTTTTTTATAATTATTTTTGCATATACTAAACAATTTAGAAAATTTATTTACGAAAAGCTTTAACTATAAATCACATGTAAATTGCTGACTATTTTTTTAAATTACATGAACATTTTAGTTATTTAATTTATATGTATTTATAAAAAATTTGAAGCACAAATATTTGAAATGTATTTTTTTACTGTGATTATAATTTACAAATTTTTTTTACAAATTTCTAAATCAAACTAACATGCGCAAACTGGGCTGCACTGCAGCAGGCCATTAAAACCCACGAACGTGTTTCTTTATCTAACAAAATAGGAAATGTTTTCATTATTCTAAAAAAAGATCTGTTTTCATTAACATGCACGAGAAAATGTATGGCGTACTGGCCAGTAGTTCCAGTTTGCTAGGGTGAGGTTGTCTGTGCATGCTAAGCGAACTACGGTGCCACGTCAGCGTAAAGACGTCTACTAATGGGATTAGCACTGTATTTGTACGCTCGTGCCAAGTTTTGAAACCAGTTCGGTGTATTTTTCAACTTCAGGCACTAAAGTGAACATTGGTGGCAAGTTTAAGCACCACCTGTGATATTACCTCTTTATTTATTTATGTGATATCCTACTCATAGTTTGTTGTTCTGTAAGCAATTGTTTGTTTTTAACAACTTACCATTGATAATGAATCGTGTATGGTGGCTTTGTTAATATTCAAGTAGTATTACATATTAGTAATATTGAATGCATGCTTTTTGTGGTTTACTTATGACTAGGTGCTTGTCAAAAAATAAAATTGATTGTCCCATCATTTGATTTACTCGGTATATTGTTTGTGGATAAGTCAAGACGTGCATTTGCACGTGCAAGCTTATGTGATGATCATTGAACTACTTAAATACCTTTTCAGTAATGAATCTGGATAAAGACGAAGCAGAGAACATAATCTTGGTGAAGGCATCTCAACTGAGATGGGATATTGTTTATTCATTTATACCATATCCTACTCATAGTCTGTTGTTCTGTGAGCAATTGTTTATTTTTTAACAGCTTAGCACGGATAATGAATCATGTATGGTGGCTTTGTTAATATTCAAGCAGTATTATATTGTTTTTGTATAAGTCGAGACGTGCATTGCACGTACAAGCTTACTAGTTAATGCAAAAAAAAAACTCATTTAGTTTCTTTAGTATGGAAATAACTACACACTCATTAATTAGATATGCGACATGCATGCCTCGGAAAACTAAATAGGTAAACGTGCATCCCTTTTTGCAGGTTTTCTTAGGTAAACAGGGGGATGGGCCTTGTCTCGCTATATAGCGAGCCGACAGAACCCATCGCATCAGGCACTCCCATATATGAGCCAATCCATCGCGGGAGGCAGGGCTGGCCTCTAGCACACGTTTTCCTTTTTTTGTTCTTTTTTGTTTTTGCGGGTATTTTCCTTTTTATGTTGTTTTAGTACTCAGTACTTTTATTTATATGTTTCAAAAACATAAATAAAAGAACTGTTTTAGTACTTTTATTTATATTTTTGAAATTGATACACATTTTGTTTAAATACTTAAAAATGATAATTACTTGTTAAAAATATTCATGCAGTGTAAAAAATACCCAGACAATAAAAAATGCTGATAAAACTGGAAAACATTGTGATATTCATAAAATGTTCACACAATGGAAAGTACCCGTGCCATTAAAAAATGCTTATAAATGTGAAAAGTTGTTAACATAATTTAGAAAAATGTTTGGTATCACTAAACAAATATACCTAACTTTAAAAAAATTGTTTATATAATGTAATAAAAATGTTTGTGTAGTATAGAAAAATGTTAAGTACCACTCTAACAAATGTACATGCTATTTAAAAAAAATTATGCCTTTCTAATTTTTTTGACATTTTATAAAACAGTTTATATAATGTAAAGAAAATTATGTCATCTAGTTAAAAATAATTCAATGTGTATTTGAAAATTGTTCAAGTTTTTAAAAAATTGTTCCACATGTATACTAAATATGTATAGAGGGGGACTTGAACAGAAACAGAAGGAATAAGCTGCCCTCGATCCACCTTATTCTGACAGCCCAACCAAAAATATTATTATTTTAGAAGCTTACAAGTCAAGTCTTTGTTAGTAACCTCACAAAAAAAGTCTTAGTTGGTAGGCTTCTAAAACAATTAATTTGGTTGCGTTTCTAGAATAATCTAGGTAAGGGGCAGATTATTTCAGCATATTATAGAAGCTAGCAAAAGAACGGGCATTTTGACATGTATTTAAAAAGGGGGGGGGGGGGCTAAAAAAATTAGTAATGAAATGTAGAAAAAAGCAAAAATCCTAAGAAAACCGAAATCACTAGTTGAGGAGTATCCGTTGCAACGATCACTCCAACTCCCCTGGTTGCGACAAGTGGCGCACATGCAGCGCGCCACTTGTCGCAACCCGGGAGTTTTCCTTTTTTCGTAGATCCGTTTATTCAAAATGTTTTATTTCTCAAACTGTGCGTCCAAATCTCGAACCGCTTTCACCGTTGAATTCCTTGCGTCGAGATCTTCAAAACTAGATCACATGTTGATAGGTTTTGACGAACTTTTTTCACGAAAAAAAGGACGAAAAAACCGATCCGGGAGCACGGGTTTTTTCCCTTTCCCAAAGAGGCACGCCCGTGCCTCTCACGAAATCACAACCGTGTGAATCTCGCGGAAGGAAAAAAAAAGAGAAAACGCGTTTTTCTCCGTCTCCGAGGAGGCACGGCCGTGACTCTCGTGAAAGCACAACCGTGCATCTTGTGGAAGCAAAACGTGACTCTTGCAAAAGAAAAAAAAAATAGAAAACACGTTTTTTTTTGTTTCCGAGAGGCACGGCCGTGACTCTCGCGAAAGCACAACCGTGCCTCTCGCGGAAGCAAAACCGTGACTCCCGCGAAAGGAAAAAACAGAAAACGCGTTTTTTTTTCCGTTTCCGAGAGGCACGACTGTGACTCTCGCTAAAGCACAACCGTGCCTCTTGCGGAAGCAAAACCGTGACTCACGAAAGGGAAAAAGACAGAAAACTCGTTTTTTCCGTTTTCGAGAGGCACGGTCGTGACTCTCGCGGAAGCAAAACCGTGCCTCTCGCGGAAGCAAAACCACGACTCTCGTGAAAGGAAAAAAAAGAAAACACATTTTTCGCGCATTTTTTTTTCCGAAAAGCTAAGGAAGACCGGTGGAAAACCAAAACGTTGAAAAACCCCGGAAAAAATCGTTTAAAAAGCCGAAAACGCGTGCGGAAAAATAAAAAAATAAAATCCGATGGGAGCGCCCAAAGCGGGACACGTGGCGAATGGCTGAGAGCGCGCCAAGTGGCGCTGATCGTTGCGAGGCTTCCGAAGGAGCGCTCGTTAACTAGTTGCTCTCTAAGAAAACCAGTGAAGAAACGAAAAAAAACAAAAACAAAAAATAAGAAAAGCAAAGAGTAGAAAAGAAAAAGAAAAACAGTCGGGCCAGAGGTTCTACAGTACTGGGCTGACCCACTTCTTCACATCTAGAGGCGAGAGCGACTTATGTCTTGCATAGGGTGAGAAATAGCCCTGGCGGTAAACAGTGAGTTTTCTTTAGCACCGAGCTTAGCCCAGTTAAATCAAAACCATTCAGCCTTTCAAGCCTACCAAATCGAGCCCAAAACAAGAAAGCACTGTCCACCCAAAATCCGAAGGCACATCATGGACTCATTTCCATCTTTTTGACCTATCGAAGACATGTCTCCACTCTATTCCACCAAATTTCAACTTGATCATATGTCATTCACCAATCAACTTTGATCACATGTCATGTACCGATCAACTTTTTTTCTTACAATGAGCATATCGCATGAAAGACGTAAATGAAGGTGGTAGAGAAGACTCAGAACATGTTGAGCAAGCTTACGTCTGAAAAAGAGTATTTTCCCCGAATGTTTGACATAGGTGAGTTGTTTGGTTAAGGTTGTGTGCCCATCCGATAATGTAAAACCATATACCATATTTACTATGCTAACTCACGCTCGTTTACATGTTTTGGGCAGTGATGGATAATAAGTTGTACCACACAGGGCAAACATACCCTATTCAGAAAATGGTGGTGTGACTAGTCAAGATCATTTCTCTTATCATTTCAGGGTGTCAAGGTCATACCCTATTCAGAGGTGACTTGACATACAATTTCCAAGATCATTTATCTTATCATTTCAGGGTGTCAGGTATACTATTGGCATTCAAGAAAGCAATGTTTCTTGCTTTTTCGTAAGAGGAAAATAGTTATAGTCTAAACGTTTTGCCTCTAACCAGAAGCACTTAATTTTTGGACAAGTTCCTGTCAAAATTGAATTTTTTTTGGGACAAGTACAATTCACGCACTTCGTGTCTGGAATCAACTCCAAGATAGTACCTCAACTCCTTTGGTACTTCTTCAGCAAAAAAAAACTCCCTCGATACATAATTTCCTACCCAATTCCAATCTCCATGATTATTAACAGTAATTAATCGAAGCAGCAATGTGAATCAGAATGCAGTAGTGTCAAGTTACACGTTCAACTCTGCAAAAAAAAAAAACTGTAAGTTAAATCATGGAGATATATTTCTGAAATGAAAATATATTTTATTTAAATCTTAAAAAAGTTAAATGCCTCATTTAAAAATTGTTCACGAAGTAAAAAAATGTCCATGCAAGTTTAAAGAAATGTTGATAGCATTTGAAAAAAATTGTTCGAGACATTCAAAAAATGTTCACCCATTTCGAAATAAAGGTTGGTGACATTTAAGAAGTTTATACAATATCAAATGTTCGCATATTCCAAAATAATATGTTCCGTACTGATCGAAAAAATGTACAGGAAATTTCAAAAAATGTTCATGTGTTTCAAAAATGTGTACGTGACCTTTTAAAAACTAATTATGCAATGTAAAAACATATCTCGTAGCATAAAAAACTGTGTCGTGCAACTCAGAAAAAATGTATGTGACATTTTCAAGATATATGCATGCCTTTCAATAATATTCGTGTCATTTAAAAAAATGTTTATATAAATTAAAATCGTGTCATTTAAAGAATTTTTTTTGCCATTAAAAATAGAGAAAAGTATGTTTTTGGTCCTCAAGTTTTAAAAAATTAGACATCTCTGAAAGCTGAATAAAACTGTTTCTTATTGATGATTTGGTGCGGCATACAAGAGTATATAAGAGGGTACAAACCGACTTGGGGTAGGGGTACAAAACTGACTTGGACTAGAAGTCGTATACCATAATGACTACTCTGAAATCCCCCCGCAGTATCAACGGCAGGCTCGACGACGTTGAGACTGAAACAGATATCTTGAAACGGCTTAGTAGGCAGTGCCTTGGTGAAAATGTCAGCAAACTGAGCCGTAGAGGGAACATGAAGCACCCGAGCCTGACCAAGAGCAACCTTTTCACGAACAAAATGAATATCAATCTCAATATGCTTTGTGCGTCGGTGTTGAACTGGATTGCTGGTCATGTAGACTGCTGATATGTTGTCACAGTAGACAATAGTGGCCTGCTCAATAGGCATGTGTAGCTCGGAGAGTAACTGCCGAATCCAGATGGTATCTGCAACGGCATGTGCCACAGCGCGATACTCAGCCTTGGCCGACGAACGTGAGACTGTAGCCTGTCTTTTCGAAGACCAAGAAATCAAATTGTTATCAAGAAAAACACAAAAACCGGAAGTGGACCTTCGAGTGTCAGGACAACCAGCCCAGTCTGCATCAGAGTATGCGGTAAGCGAGTTTGGAGAAGAATTATTAAGGTGGAGACCATGATTGAGAGTTCCTTTTAAATACCGAAGAATGCGTTTAACATGATTATAGTGAGGAACCCGGGGATCATGCATATAGAGACATGCTTGTTGGATAGCAAAAGAGATTTCAGGACGAGTAATGGTGAGATATTGGAGAGCACCTGTTAGGCTACAATAGAGAGTAGGATCGGAAAAGGGTTCACCGGTAGCCGAAAGTTTAAAACTAGTATCGACAGGAGTGCGAGATGATTGACAGTCAAGCATACCAGCACGATTAAGAAGATCAAGAATATACTGGCGTTGGGGAAGAAAAAGGCTGGAGGAATCTCGAACAACAGCAATGCCTAAGAAATGATGAAGGAGTCCTAGGTCAGTCATAGAAAATTCAGATCTAAGAAGAGAGACAATATGATCTAAGAACTTTTGAGAGGAGGCGGTAAGAATGATATCATCTACATAGAGAAGTAAATAGGCAGTGTCAGAAGTTTGATGATACACAAAAAGAGAGGTGTCGGAGAGAGATGGAGTGAAGCCTATTGTTTGAATGAAGGAGGAGAAGCGTTGAAACCAAGCTCGTGGGGCCTGTTTAAGACCGTAGAGAGATTTCTGAAGAAGACATACATGAGTTGGAAAGGATGGATTTTCAAAACCCAGAGGTTGCTGGCAGTAGACAGTTTCTTGAAGGGAACCATGGAGGAAAGCATTTTTAACATCAAGTTGGTGAATGGGCCATGAAGAGGAGACATCAACACTAAGAACGGTGCGAATGGTGCTAGGTTTAACAACAGGAGAGAAGGTTTCTTCGTAATCAATTCCTTGTTGCTGAGAAAAGCCACGACAAACCCACCTGCCTTTATATCGTGAGAGGCTCCCATCAGAGTGGAACTTTTGGCGAAAAATCCATTTGCCAGAAACAATATTTGTATTGGGAGGACGAGGAACAAGTTGCCAGGTGTTGTTTTGAAGTAAAGCATTATATTCTTCTTGCATGGCAGCGGCCCAATTGGGATCAAGTAGAGCAGTTTTGTAATTCTTTGGAAGAGAAGTGAGAGATACGGAGGTATTGTTGGGAATCGCAGCATAATTTTAAAATTTTCCTACGCTCACCAAGATGCATCTATGGAGTCTACTAGCAACGAGGGGAAAGGAGTGCATCTACATACCCTTGTAGATCGCGAGCGGAAGCGTTCCAATGAACGTGGATGACGGAGTCGTACTCGCCGTGATCCAAATCACCGATGACCAAGTGCCGAACGGACGGCACCTCCGCGTTCAACACACGTACGGTGCAGCGACGTCTCCTCCTTCTTGATCCAGCAAGGGGGAAGGAGAGGTTGATGGAGATCCAGCAGCACGACGGCGTGGTGGTGGATGTAGCGGGTCTCCGGCAGGGCTTCGCCGAGCTTCTGCAAGAGACGGAGAGGTGTAGCAGGGGAGGAGGGAGGCGCCCAAGGCTGTGGGTTGCTGCCCTCCCTCCCCCCCTTTATATAGGCCCCCTGGGGGGCGCCGGCCCTAGAGATGGGATCTCAAGGGGGGGCGGCGGCCAAAGGGGGAAAAGGGGTTGCCTTGCCCCCCAAGGCAAGGGGGAAGCCCCCCACCCTAGGGTTTGCAACCCTAGGCGCATGGGGAAAGGCCCATGGGGGGGCGCCCAGCCCACTAGGGGCTGGTTCCCTTCCACTTTCAGCCCATGGGGCCCTCCGGGATAGGTGGCCCCACCCGGTGGACCCCCGGGACCCTTCCGGTGGTCCCGGTACAATACCGGTAACCCCCGAAACTTTCCCGGTGGCCAAAACTGGACTTCCTATATATAATTCTTCACCTCCGAACCATTCCGGAACCTCTCGTGACGTCCGGGATCTCATCCGGGACTCCGAACAACTTTCGGGTTTCCGCATACATATATCTCTACAACCCTAGCGTCACCGAACCTTAAGTGTGTAAGACCCTACGGGATCGGGAGACATGCAGACATGACCGAGACGCCTCTCCGGTCAATAACCAACAGCGGGATCTGGATACCCATGTTGGCTCCCACATGTTCCACGATGATCTCATCGGATGAACCACGGTGTCGAGGATTCAGTCAATCCCGTATACAATTCCCTTTGTCAATCGGTATGTTACTTGCCCGAGATTCGATCGTCGGTATCCCAATACCTTGTTCAATCTCGTTACCGGCAAGTCTCTTTACTCGTACCGCAATGCATGATCCCGTGACTAACGCCTTAGTCACATTGAGCTCATTATGATGATGCATTACCGAGTGGGCCCAGAGATACCTCTCCGTCACACGGAGTGACAAATCCCAGTCTCGATCCGTGCCAACCCAACAGACACTTTCGGAGATACCCGTAGTGCACCTTTATAGTCACCCAGTTACGTTGTGACGTTTGGCACACCCAAAGCACTCCTACGGTATCCGGGAGTTGCACGATCTCATGGTCTAAGGAAAAGATACTTGACATTGGAAAAGCTCTAGCAAACGAAACTACACGATCTTTTATGCTATGCTTAGGATTGGGTCTTGTCCATCACATCATTCTCCTAATGATGTGATCCCGTTATCAACGACATCCAATGTCCATGGTTAGGAAACCGTAACCATCTATTGATCAACGAGCTAGTCAACTAGAGGCTTACTGGGGACATGGTGTTGTCTATGTATCCACGCATGTATCTGAGTTTTCAATCAATACAATTCTAGCATGGATAATAAACGATTATCATGAACAAGGAAATATAATAATAACCAATTTATTATTGCCTCTAGGGCATATTTCCAACAGTCTCCCACTTGCACTAGAGTCAATAATCTAGTCCACATCACCATGTGATTAACACTCATAGGTCACATCACCATGTGACCAACATCCAAAGAGTTTACTAGAGTCACCAATCTAGTTCACATCACTATGTGATTAACACTCAATGAGTTCTGGTTTGATCATGTTATGCTTGTGAGAGAGGTTATTAGTCAACGGGTATGAACCTTTCATATCCGTGTGTGCTTTACGAATATCTATGTCATCTTGTGGATGCTACCACGCGCTATTTGGAGCCATTTCAAATAACTACTCTACTATACGAATCCGGTTTACTACTCAGAGCCATCCGGATTAGTGTTAAAGTTCGCATCGACGTAACCCTTTACGACGAACTCCTTTTCACCTCCATAATCGAGAAAATTCCTTAGTCCACTAGGTACTAAGGATAAGTTCGCCCGCTGTCATGTGATCCATTCCCGGATCACTATTGTACCCCTTGACCAACTCATGGCAAGGCACACTTCATGTGCGGTACACAGCATAGCATACTGTAGAGCCTACGTCTAAAGCATAGGGGACGACCTTCGTCCTTTCTCTTTCTTCTGCTGTGGTCAGGTCTTGAGTCTTACTCAATACTCACACCTTGTAACACAGCCAAGAACTCCTTCTTTGCTGATCTATTTTGAACTCTTTCAAAATCATGTCAAGGTGTGCGTTCTTTGAAAGTATCATCAGGCGTCTTGATCTATCTCTATAGATCTTGATGCCCAATATGTAAGCAGCTTTATCCAGGTCTTCCTTTGAAAAACTCCTTTCAAACAACCCTTTATGCTTTCCAGAAATATTACATCATTTCGGATCAACAATATGTCATTCACATATACTTATCAGAAATGTTGTAGCGCTCCCACTCACTTTATTGTAAATACAAGTTTCTAACAAACTTTGTATAAACCCAAAAACTTTGATCACTCCATCAAAGCGTATATACTGACTCCGAGATGCTTGCTCTAGTCCATGGAAGGATCGCTGGAGCTAGCATACCTTTTAGCATCCTTAGGATCGACAAAACCTTTCTGATTGTATCACATACAACCTTTCCTTATGAAAACTGGTAAGGAAACTTATTTTGACATCCATCTGCCAGATTTCAAAAATGCAGCTAATGCTAACATGATTCCGACGGACTTTAAGCATCGCTACGGATGAGAAAATCTCATCGTAGTCAACTCCTTGAACTTGTGAAAATACTCTTTGCCACAAGTCGAGCTTCATAGACAGTAACATTACCGTCCATGTCCGTCTTCTTCTTAAAGATCCATTTATCTCAATGGCTTGCCGATCATCGGGCAAGTTCACCAAAGTCCATGCTTTGTTCTGATACATGGATCCTATCTCGGATTTCATGGCTTCTAACCATTTGTCGGAATATGGGCCCACCATCGCTTCTCCATAGCTCGTAGGTTCAGTATTGTCCAACAACATGATATCTCAGACAGGATCACGTACCACTCTGAAGTAGCACGCATCCTCGTCGTCCTACGAGGTTTGGTGGTGACTTGATCCGAAGTTTCATGATCACTATCATAAGCTTCCACTTCAATTGGTGTAGGTGCCACAGGAACAACTTCCTGTGCCCTGCTACACACTAGTTGAAGTTATGGTTCAATAACCTCATCAAGTCTCCACCATCCTCCCACTCAATTCTTTCGAGAGAAACTTTTCCTCGAGAAAGGACCTGTCTCTAGAAGCAATTACTTTTGCTTCCAAATCTGAAATAGGAGGTATACCCAACTGTTTTGGGCATTATATGAAGATGCATTCATCCGCTTTGGGTTCGAGCTTATCAGCCTGAAACCTTTTCACATAAGCATCGCAGCCCCAAACTTTTAAGAAACGACAACTTAGGTTTCTCTAAACGGTGTCGTCTCAACGGAATTGCGTGGTGCCCCTTTTAAAGTGAATGCGGTTGTCTCTAATGCCTAACCCATAAATGATAGTGGTAATTCGATAAGAGACATCATGGTATGCACCATATCCAATAGGGTGCAGTTATGATGTTCGGACACACCATCACACTATGGTGTTCCAGGCGGTATTAATTGTGAAACACTTTCCACAATGTCTTAATTGTGTGCCAAACTCGTAACTCAGATACTCATCTCTATGATCATATCACAGACATTTTATCCTCTTGTCACGACGATCTTCAACTTCACTCTGAAATTACTTGAACCTTTCAATAATTCAGACTTGTGTTTCATCAAGTAAATACACTCAGCATCTACTCAAACCATCTGTGAAGTAAGAACATAACGATATCCACTGCATGCCTCAGCACTCATTGGACTGCATACATCAAATGTATTACTTCCAACAAGTTGCTCTCTTGTTCCATCTTACTGAAAATGAGGACTTTCAGTCATCTTGCCCATGTGGTATGATTTGCATGTCTCAAGTGATTCAAAATCAAGTGAGTCCAAACGATCCATCTGCATGGAGTTTCTTCACGCGTGTATACCAATAGACATGGTTCGCATGTCTCAATCCTTTCAAAAACGAGTGAGTCCAAAGATCCATCTACATGGAGCTTCTTCACGCGTTTTATCCCAATATGACTCAAATAGCAGTGCCACAAGTATGTGGTACTATCATTACTTTTGGCATGAACATGTGTATCACTACGATCGAGATTCATTTTAGGTGTAAGACCATTGAAGGTATTATTCAAATAAACAGAGTAACCATTATTCTCCTTAAATGAATAACCGTATTGCGATAAACATAATCCAATCATGCTCAACGCAAACACCAAATCTCGATAGTAGAGGGAGCATGCGATGCTTGATCATATCAACTTTGGAAACACTTCCAACACACATCGTCATCTCACCTTTAGCTAGTCTCCATTTATTCCGCAGCTTTTATTTCGAGTAACCGAACCAATATCTAATACCTTGGTGCTGCTAGGAGTACTAGTAAAGTACACATTCATATAATGTATATCTAATATACTTCTGTCGACCTTGCCTGCCTTCTCATCTACCAAATATCTAGGGTAGTACTGCTTCAGTGACCGTTCCTCTCATTACAGAAGCACTTAGTCTCGGGTTTGGGTTCAACCTTGGGATTCTTCACTAGTGCAGCAAACGACTTGCTGTTTCATGAAGTATTCCTTTTGCCCTTGCCCTTCTTAAACTAGTGGTTTTACTAACCATCAACAATTGATGCTCCTTCTTGATTTCTACTCTCGCGGTGTCAAACATCGCGAATAGCTCAAGGATCATCATAACTATCCCTGATATGTTATAGTTCATCACGAAGCTCTACTAGCTTGGTGGCAGTGACTATGGAGAACTATCACTATCTCATCTGGGAGATTAACTCCCACTCGATTCAAGCGATTGTGGTACTCAGACAATCTGAGCACATGCTCAATGATTGAGCTTTTCTCCCTTAGTTTGCAGGCTTAAGAAACTTGTCAGAGGTCTCATACCTCTTGACGTGGGCACTAGTCCGAAATCCCAATTTCAGTCTTCGGAACATCTCATATGTTCTGCGACGTTTCAAAAAACCGTCTTTGGTGCCACAATTCTAAACCGTTAGCATTACTCACTGAACTATCACGTAGTCATCAAAACGTGTATGTCAGATGTTTCGCAACATCTACAGACGACGCTGAGGTTCAGCACACCGAGTGGTGCATTAAGGACATAAGCCTTCTGTGCAGCAATGAGGACAATCCTCAGTTTACGGACCCAGTCCGCATAATTGCTACTACCAACTTTCAACTAAATTTTCTCTAGGAACATATCTTAAACAGTAGAACTAAAGCGCAAGACATAATTTGCAAAGACCTTTTGACTATGTTCTTGATAATTGAGTTCATCTGATTAATGAACTCCCACTCAGATAGACATCCCTCTAGTCATCTAAGTGATACATGATCCGAGTCAAACTAGGCCGTGTCCGATCATCACGTGAGACGGACTAGTCATCATCGGTGAACATCTCCATGTTGATCGTATCTGCTATACGACTCATGTTCGACCTTTCGGTCTCTTGTGTTCCGAGGCCATGTCTGTACATGCTAGGCTCGTCAAGTCAACCTAAGTGTTTTGCATGTGTTCCGAGGCCATGTCTGTACATGCTAGGCTCGTCAACACCCGTTGTATTTGAACGTTAGAATCTATCACACCCGATCATCACGTGGTGCTTCGAAACTACGAACCTTCGCAACGGTGCACAGTTAGGGGGAACACGTCTCTTGAAATTTTTATAAGGGATCATCTTACTTACTACCGTCGTGCTAAGCAAATAAGATGCAAAAACATGATAAACATCACATGCAATCAAATAGTGACATGATATGGCCAATATCATCATGCTCCTTTGATCTCCATCTTCGGGGCACCATGATCATCTTCGTCACCGGCATGACACCATGATCTCCATCATTGTGTCTTCATGAAGTCGTCATGCCAACGATTACTTCTACTTCTATGGCTAACGCGTTTCGCAACAAAGTAAAGTAATTTACATGGCGTTATTCAATGACACGCAGGTCATGCAAAATAATAAAGACAACTCCTATGGCTCCTGCCGGTTGTCATACTCATCGACATGCAAGTCGTGATTCCTATTACAAGAATGTGATCAATCTCATACATCACATATATCATTCATCACATCTTCTGGCCATATCACATCACATAGCACTTGCTGCAAAAACAAGTTAGACGTCCTTTAATTGTTGTTGCAAGTTTTTACGTGGTTTGTAGGTTTCTAGCAAGAACGTTTTCTTACCTACGTATGACCACAACGCGATTTGCCAATTTCTATTTACCCTTCATAAGGACCATTTTCATCGAATACGTTCCGACTAAAGTAGGAGAGACAGACACCCGCTAGCCACCTTATGCATCTAGTGCATGTCAGTCGGTGGAACCTGTCTCACGTAAGCGTACGTGTAAGGTCGGTCCGGGCCGCTTCATCCTACAATGCCGCCGAAACAAGAAAAGACTAGTAGCGGCAAGAAGAATTGGAAAACTCAACGCCCACAACTGCTTTGTGTTCTACTCGTGCATAGTAACTACGCATAGGCCTGGCTCTGATACCACTGTTGGGAATCGCAGCATAATTTTAAAATTTTCCTACGCTCACCAAGATGCATCTATGGAGTCTACTAGCAACGAGGGGAAAGGAGTGCATCTACATACCCTTGTAGATCGTGAGCGGAAGTGTTCCAATGAACGTGGATGACGGAGTCGTACTCGCCGTGATCCAAATCACCGATGACCGAGTGCCGAACGGACGGCACCTCCGCGTTCAACACACGTACTGTGCAGCGACGTCTCCTCCTTCTTGATCCAACAAGGGGGAAGGAGAGGTTGATGAAGATCCAGCAGCACGACGGCGTGGTGGTGGATGTAGCGGGTCTCCGGCAGGGCTTCGCCGAGCTTCTGCAAGAGACGGAGAGGTGTAGCAGGGGAGGAGGGAGGCGCCCAAGGCTGTGGGTTGCTGCCCTCCCTCCCCCCCTTTATATAGGCCCCCTGGGGGGGCGCCGGCCCTAGAGATGGGATCTCAAGGGGGGGCGGCGGCCAAAGGGAGAAAAGGGGTTGCCTTGCCCCCCAAGGCAAGAGGGAAGCCCCCCAACCCTAGGGTTTGCAACCCTAGGCGCATGGGGAAAGGCCCATGGGGAAAGGCCCATGGGGGGCGCCCAGCCCACTAGGGGCTGGTTCCCTTCCACTTTCAGCCCATGGGGCCCTCCGGGATAGGTGGCCCCACCCGGTGGACCCCCGGGACCCTTCCGGTGGTCCCGGTACAATACCGGTAACCCCCGAAACTTTCCCGGTGGCCGAAACTGGACTTCCTATATATAATTCTTCACCTCCGGACCATTCCGGAACCTCTCGTGACGTCCGGGATCTCATCCGGGACTCCGAACAACTTTCGGGTTTCCGCATACATATATCTCTACAACCCTAGCGTCACCGAACCTTAAGTGTGTAGACCCTACGGGATCGGGAGACATGCAGACATGACCGAGACGCCTCTCCGGTCAATAACCAACAGCGGGATCTGGATACCCATGTTGGCTCCCACATGTTCCACGATGATCTCATCGGATGAACCACGGTGTCGAGGATTCAGTCAATCCCGTATACAATTCCCTTTGTCAATCGGTATGTTACTTGCCCGAGATTCGATCGTCGGTATCCCAATACCTTGTTCAATCTCGTTACCGGCAAGTCTCTTTACTCGTACCGCAATGCATGATCCCGTGACTAACGCCTTAGTCACATTGAGCTCATTATGATGATGCATTACCGAGTGGGCCCAGAGATACCTCTCCGTCACACGGAGTGACAAATCCCAGTCTCGATCCGTGCCAACCCAACAGACACTTTCGGAGATACCCGTAGTGCACCTTTATAGTCACCCAGTTACGTTGTGACGTTTGGCACACCCAAAGCACTCCTACGGTATCCGGGAGTTGCACGATCTCATGGTCTAAGGAAAAGATACTTGACATTGGAAAAGCTCTAGCAAACGAAACTACACGATCTTTTATGCTATGCTTAGGATTGGGTCTTGTCCATCACATCATTCTCCTAATGATGTGATCCCGTTATCAACGACATCCAATGTCCATGGTCAGGAAACCGTAACCATCTATTGATCAACGAGCTAGTCAACTAGAGGCTTACTAGGGACATGGTGTTGTCTATGTATCCACACATGTATCTGAGTTTCCAATCAATACAATTCTAGCATGGATAATAAACGATTATCATGAACAAGGAAATATAATAATAACCAATTTATTATTGCCTCTAGGGCATATTTCCAACAGGTATGAAGGTTTAGGCGGTCTTGGGGTTGATGAAATCCTGATTTGGCCCTAGTACGCATGCGATGATCATTAATTGGGGCTGCTGTAGGAATAGCACGAGGGGGTAAGGTGGGTACTGGTGAGTCCGGCGCAGCGGAAGAGTCGGACGAAGGAGTAGGGCTGGGTGGTGGAGTGGGAGCAGGGCTGGGTGGTGGAGTGGGAGTAGGGGCCGGGGGTGTTGGGGAGGAAGCAGGGGTCGGGGGTGTTGGAGACGTCTCGGGTGGGGTGAGTGTATGGTTGGGATTGGCTATGGTGGGTGTTAATGGTGGTGGTGATAAGTTGTGTTCGGCAGGTAGGGGAGTATATAGTTGGAAAGGACGGGGAGAGGGGGTGTTTGTGGAGCTAGGGGTGTTGGATGGTGTAGTAGTGCGTTGTGAGAAAGGAAAAATGTGCTCAGCAAACGTGACATGACGAGAGACATGAACGTGTCCGGTGTGAAGGTCGAGACAACGATAGCCTTTGTGCTCGTCAGAGAAGCCGAGAAAAGCACATTGGATAGAGCGTGGTGACAATTTATTTGCAGAAGTGGCGTAGGCATTGGGAAAACAGAGACAGCCGAAAACACGAACTGCGGAGTAGTCGGGGTGGGAAAGAAAGAGGGAATAATAGGGAGTAGTGTTGGGTTTAGTTTTAGAAGGTCGAATATTTAGAAGGAAGGTGGCCATGTGTAGGGCTTCAGCCCAAAACTTGGGAGGCATAGATGATTGAATGAGGAAAGTGCGAACTATATCATTGAGGGTGCAAAGAGAGCGTTCTGCTTTACCATTTTGAGGGGAGGTGTAGGGACATGAGAACCTAAGCAGGATGCCATGTTGTAAGAAGAAAGTACGATTTTTAATGTTATCAAACTCGCGACCATTGTCACATTGGATAAAGCGAATTGGGAAGAAGAAGTGAACAGACACATAGCGTTGAAAATTAAGGAAAAGAGAATGGACCTCGGATTTGTTGCGTAGAGGAAAAGTCCAGACAAAGTGGGTGAAATCATCTAGGATAACAAGGTAGTATTTAAAACCCGAAACACTTGCAATGGGAGAGGTCCATAAATCACAATGTATTAATTCAAAGGGATAAGTGCTACAAGAACTAGAGGAACTAAAGGGAAGACGCACATGTTTGCCTAATTGACAAGACTCGCAAAACACAGAATTATGAGAGTCCCTATTACATGGTATGGTAAATTCACTAAGCATAGAAGCTAAGACGGCGGGGTTGGGATGGCCCAAGCGACGATGCCAGAGATCGACGGAGGCCAGCATAGATGTTGGAGGGGTGGCGACAGGAACTCCATTAAGAGAATAAAGATCACCGGAGCTATTGAAGCGAGCGATCTCGGCCTTGGTCAGGTAATCCTTCACAGATAAACCAAAAGGGTCAAATTCAGCCGAAACTAGATTGTCGCAAGTAAATTGGCGAACAGAGATAAGATTTTTAATGAGGGCGGGTGCAACTAGAACATCGCGAAGTAAAAGAGGTTTGGTGGAAGAGGGAAGTTGAGCCTGACCAACACAATATATAGGAATAGATGATCCATCTCCAAGGATAATGGAAGGGAAAGGAGATTTAGTGCAAGAAGATAACCAATTACTAGATGCAGACATATGACTAGAGGCCCCTGAATCAAAGATCCAATCCGTACCTGAGTTTCCTTGTGCAGCAAAGTTATTCATGGCCTGGAGAAAGGCAGCTTGATCCCAGCTCGGCGTCGCAGGTGAGGGTGGCGTCGGAAGCGGTGCCGGCGGATACGATGGTGAAGGCAGTAGGGCCGGCTGGGGAGTGTAGTAGGCATTGGCCGGCTGTGGTGGGGGTGGCGTCGGGAGCAGGGCCGGCTGAGGTGTGTAGTAGGCGCCGCCGTCGGTGCTGTAATGACCATAAGGAGCATACGTCGGGGCGGCGTGATAGGCATTGGCCGGCTGTCGGGGGTTGAGAACCCCGGGAGCACCAGTAGGCGGCCGAAGGCCGGGTTGCCAGGCACCTGAGTATGCCGGCGGAGCACCGAGGGTGGACGGAGCGGACCAGGGCATGGGCCATGCTTGAACAAGCCCCGTCCAAAGATCATGAGGAGGCCGCCATGCAACCGCAGATGGAGCACTGGTGGGTGGTGCAGGACTCGGTGCTGGTGATGTCGTAGGCGGAACCGAACGAGTCAACGGCGGCCTGTAGATAGGGTTTTTGCCGCGGTAGTTCGGACTAGGACGCCAGCCTGGGGGCGGTTCAACAGATGACGATGCGGACGGCCCGGCGGCAGGAGCCGGCCTGGAAGGCGGCGCTGGTGTAGACGACAGAGGAGGACGAGCCGCAGCATGAAAGACCTTGGGGCAAGAGTCCTTGCGAGCTTGTGTTTCCGCCGCGAGTTGTAGCAAGGAACGAACTTCAGCGAAGGTAGGAGGGGGCCGTATCATCGGTATGAACGAGGCTTGCTTGTCAAAGTCTTCGCTGAGGCCGCCGACGACGATATTGACTAGCTGTGAGTCGCTAACTGTATCGCCGAGTTCGCGGAGCTCATCACCAATGGTCTTAACGCGCTGGCAGAACAGGTTCACCGGGGCGTCTCCTTGCACCATATTGCGAAGCTCGGTGTGGAGAGCGTTTTTCCGAGCGTCGGTGTTGCTTTGGAAGAGCTGACGGAGGGAGTGCCAGATGTTGGCAGCGGTGGCGCCGTCGTGATCGAGCATGTTGAAGATCTCGATGGTGATGCGGGTGTAGAACCACTGGACGATCGCGAGATCGTCTTTCAACCATTGCGGATCGTCGGGGCGGGGAAGACAGTTGGCGGCGACATGCGAGCGCAGGTTGCAGCGGCCGAGGTGGAGATCGAAGAGATGTCTCCAATGGTAGTAGTTGTGGGCGGCGAGATCAAGAACTATGGGGATGTAGGGGCTGACGTCGGAGATTGTGTCAGCAAGAGATATTGGTGCGGCGAGGATGGGTGCAGGGTAGTTTTGTGGAGTTATGGTGAGGGCCGAGAGAGAAGCGGCCGCGGCGTTGGCAGCCTTGGCGATGAGTGCGGCCCGGCGCTCGAAGTAGCCGGGCGGCGGCTGCGGCGGTGACATTGGCGGAGCCATACCCTAAACCCTGGGACCGGTATCTGATACCATGAAAGCTGAATAAAACTGTTTCTTATTGATGATTTGGTGCGACATACAAGAGTATATAAGAGGGTACAAACCGATTTGAAGTAGGGGTACAAAACTGACTTGGACTAGAAGTCGTATATCATAATGACTACTCTAACAATCTCGTCTGTAAACCTTTTTTTAGTCGACATTTGGTCCCTCATGTCACGAAACCAAAAGACATTTCGTCCAAAACTAGAATTGTGAGGAAAACCACTGAAGTGTCATCGGTTTGATCTCTCTTCTTTTTGCCCCCTCTCTCTGTGATATTATAGCAGAATTTTCTCAAGTGCCTTGTGTGCGTTCGTGCAACACATCAACGACAACACAGGACTTCGCCGGGCTCCCGCCTGTGCTTCTGCATCTATTGCTTCGCCACACTCGTGCATGGATGGTAAGTTGGACAACGTTGAGTCCACATGCTACGTGCCGCCCTAGAAGATGGATTTGACCGAGGCCATGGACGAGCACACGTGCGTACTCGCTGCACTCTCGCAGCATCTGCACCATGGACCATATCAATGGCGGAATGGGTGGCATGCAACTCGTGCACAACAGCGTCACCCGCAACACCTGCATCGCCTCCTCCTTCTACCACTCATCCCGTGCCAACGTCCCGTCCAGCAACGCCGCCGCCTTCTCCCTCCTGTCCCCATCCAGTTGTCGCGACATCCGCAACGCCGACCTGTGCAGCCGCTCGTACACGATGCCGTTCATGCACGACTAGCCCCTCGTCGCGCGCGCCATGGCATAGAAGGGGGCGACGTGGAGGTGTCGACGGACGACGGCAACACATGGTCGTGGTGTAGCTACCACCTGCGTGTGATGCTGGCTTTGAGCTCGGGAACATCGCCGTCAGTGTCCAGGGAGAATGCACACAAGGTGCTTGATAAAAAATTGCAGCGGTATGAAAGAGAGACTAGAGAAGGATAGATAAAACCGCTTCCATGTGTCCGATTTTTACAGAAATACTGATTATAGTTAAACTTACCTAGTTTTGAGACTTGAAGGACCAAATGTCTCCCAATTTTTTTCGAGAGGCCAAGTGTATACTTTTGGTGAACTTGATGATCAAAAACATAACTTTCTCTTAAAAAAATGTTCAAGGTGTATTCGAAAAAAATGTAAAAACCATGTATTTAAAAAAATGTACATCGTGTATTTAAAATTGTTCAACATGTATCAAAATAAGGTTCCATATGTATACTAAAAATGTACAATTTGTATTGAAAAAGTAGACCTGTGTTGAAAAAGGATAAAAGAATAAAATAAATAAAACCAAAGAAAACTGGTGAAGAAACACAAAGAAAAACCAATGAAAAAAAATTAAGGAAACAGAAAAACCAAAGAAAATCAGCGAAAAACCCGTTACAAACAGCACAAAGAAATAAAAGAAAGAAAGAAAGACTCAGGCAGAAGCAGCTCAGACAAATGACATATAGCCGTGACGGTAAACAAGGGGAGCTTTTCGGTGGTTTCTATATGGGACGCGTCTAGTTGGCGGCCGGCTGCCTACTAGTGCGATTCAGCGGCCAGCTAAATAAGGTAAGTACCTGTCACTTTCATGTCCAGAAAAAGAAAACGAAGGAATCAGCCACCCGATCAGCCCCACTCGCATTAGTGCCTGTTTGGACAGCCGCTTCATGCATGCGTCCAGTGCCTGCATGTTGATTCATTAAATGTTCCTCATGTTCGTCATTTATGCATTAATTTTTGGTTTTTAAAATTATATAAGACATATCTTCTAAACCGCGTGTCGAAATTCAGATATGTTTTCATCATTGAAACCCTCGCGACGTGCTCTTCAAAACTAGATCCCGCATGGGGATGTTTCGACGAACTAGTCTTCCTGCCAACTAAACATCAATATATGTGCAACTAGACTACATTGCCGCGCCAACTGAGCATATGTGTGTGCCAATAGTCCTTCCAACTAAATATCAATGTGTGTGCAACTAGACTATATTGCCGCACTAACTGAGCATATGTGTGTTCAACTAGTGTCCTGCCAACTAAACATCAATGTGTGTGCAACTAGACTAGATTGCCGCGCCAATTGAGCATATGTGTGTGCCAAATAGTCCTGCCAACTAAACATCAATGTGTGTGCAACTAGACTATATTGCCGCGCCAACTAAGCATATGTGTATGCAACTAGTGTCCTGCCAACTAAACATCAGTGTATGTGCAACTAAACTAAATTACAAGCCAACTGAGCACATATGTGTGCAACTAGTCTTCCTGCCAACTAAACATCAATGTGTGTGCAACTAGACTACATTACACGCCAACTAAACATCAATATGTGTGCGACTAGACTACATTACAAGAGGAGGTTGCCCATCGACTTTCGTCGAGGTAATAGACTAGTTGCACATCAAAGTTGTCCTGGTTGCTAGGTTGCAACCTCATACGAAGGTGCAGCTCCAAACATTAGGTTTGAAAAACAGTTGCACGATGTACTACTAAAGTTACACAATACAGTACTAAAGTTGCACAAATATATCATCAAAATTGGCATCAAAAAAATTTCATTGAAACATATCCATATGGGATCTAGTTCCAAAGATCTCGTCACGACGAACCCAACGATGAAAACGGATCTGAATTCCGACACGTGGTTTGAAAGATATGACTTTTTAAAAATTAAAGAACCGGAATAAATATACGTGAATCTTCTTTATTGTCCACCGGATATAATAAATCTGAAAGCATTTAATGATGAATCACATGCACTAGCAGACAAAACCTTGCATGCATGTGTATGACAGAGCCGGCGGCTCGTTCTCTCCGCTTAGCGCACGGCCATTTTTTAGATTTTGGGTTCTATATGACGCCCGTTAGCGTCAAATCGTCACAGGTTCGCTTAAACGAAGGGAAGCGAGCGATCGACAAGGGTCGACCTATTTGCAGCGAGGAACCTGTAGTTTTCTGTTTTGTTCTGTTTTTCTGGTTTTTATAGTTTTCTTCATTATTTCTGTTTTATTTCTTCTTTTTCTCTTCTTATTTCTTCCTTTTCTTTTCATTTCTACTTTTTTCTGTTTTCTTTTTTTCCTTCTTTTTTCATAAATTCAAATTTTCCAAAAAATGTTCAGAATTTTCAAAATTCGTTGACTTTTCAGAAAATGTTTGAAATTTCAAATTTTGTTCATGTTTTCAAAAAAAAAATCACATTTCGAAAACATTCGGAATTCCTTTTTGGTTCACCGCATTGAAGAAAAATGTTCATCGTAGAGTGAAAAAAATGTCCAATGTGCATTTGGAAAAAAAGTTCATCGTATGTTTAAAAATGTTTAGTGTATATTTGAATAATGTACTCGGTATACTAAGAGAAATGTTCAGCGTGTATTCTAAATTCACCTTTTTAAAAATTGTTCACGGTTCAAAAATTTATTCAGATTTTTGAAATTTGTTCATAATTTTAGAAAAAATGAAAATGAATATTCGTTTTTTTACGATTTCCAAACATTTTTCGAATTTTAAAGAAATATTGTTCACATTTTTTAAAAGATGTTGAAAAAGTTTTGAAACCCCGGATCTGCCACTTTTTCGTTGGTACTTTTAAATGTAGTGCTGCATTCAGTCGTACTCAGTCCCTAGCTCAGTTGGCTAGCACCGCGAGGTTGGGAGTTCAAGTCCCATTGCGTGTGCTTTTCTTTTTTCGATTCGCTCTGCGCCTGCGAATTGGGCCGGCTCATTTGCACGCCACATTTGGCGAAAGTTGCTCGTTTTGATGCTCATGACCGTCGAACAGGAGCTTCAGAGCTTTTCTTTTTGAGACGTGCCTAGCCTAGTGTTCTGTTTTTTATCCTGAGAAAACCTGGCCCAGTTTAATCTACTCTCCCTAATAAACTCATTCAGCCTTTCGGGCCAACCAGAGCCAGCCCAAATAAGAAAACCCTCACCGCATGTGTTCACATTTTTGTTTAGGCTAACACACGCTTACTCTTTATTGCTCAATAAAGCACCTTATGGACCCATTTCGATCATAGGCATTTCTCCACTCTAAGAATCTCAACTTGATCACATGCCATTCACTAATTTCCATATAAAGAACATGTCATTCACTAATCAACTCCTCAGAATGAGGATATAGCTTGAAATACGTCAATGCAGGAGGCAGGGAAGACTCAGAAGATATTGACCAGGCGTACATTTGGAAAAGATTCCTTTTCTAGATGTTTGACAAATGTGTGTTGTGAGATTAAGGTATGTATCCATCCGATAATTAAAACCCAATACCATATTTACCATGCAAAACTCGCTCCCGTTTACATGTTTTGGGCGGTAATGTATAAGTTGTACCACATATGGCAAACATACCCTATTCAGAAAAATGGTGACGTGACTAGTCAGGATAATTTCTCTTACGTATCATTTGGGGCTGTCAAGATCATACCTCAGAGAAACGGGACGTGACATACCTTTGCCAAGATCATTAATTTCTCTTATCATTTCGAGGTGTCAAATATACTATCGGCATTCAAGAAAGCAAATGGTCTTGATTTCCCGCAAAAAAAGAAAATATGTATAAGTGTAAACGTCTTGCCTCTGAAGCAGAAGCACTTCAACTTTTGACAAGCTCCTGTCAAAGACGAAAACCAACTGGGACAAGTACAATCTACGCACTTCTGTCTGGAATCTACTCCAAGATAGTTGTACGTCAACTCTACTTTCCTAATCTCCACGATTAGTAATAATTAATCAAAGCACCACGAGAATCAGAACGCAGAAGCTGGAGTATATACTAGTGTCAAGTTGCAGGTTCAACACTCAATAATATCTCCCAACGAATTACACGCGGGGCGAAAACGTCGGCGGAGCAAACCCATGCATACACACGCACACATGCGTAGTGGTAGTATACATATACTACGTTCTTCAACGGCGAAACCAGGCAGCGTGCGTGGGCGCCACAACTACCAGCAGCAAACCAGCGGAACGTGAGGCTCATTTGGAACGGCGTGAAACAGACGGATATCTATCATCATCAGGACGGTGAAGTGAAGACTCCACGGTCCACACTGAAATAGCTAACCCCTTGATCGCGAAGAGTCTGTAACTTCGCAGTGTCCCGAATTAGTGTGGAGCAGTGGCGCAGCACAGCACTCCTCCGGCTGCCGTTGCAACCGAATGCAGGTCTTGCCCCAACGAAACCTTCCCACCTGTCCCCTTGTTTATTACTCGCCTCACATGCGGCACCGCAATGGCAGGGCCAGGGGCCAAAACCGAAAGGCAGCGACAGTTACGGTCGGCCCCATCTGGAAGCTGAGTCACCGCCCCTACAGCCCTAGCTTTGCAACCGCCGGCGACGGCCCACGTGTATGTACTACCGACTCGCCGTGGCCGACACTCTGAAGCGTGAGTAGGCCACAGTGCACACTCCGACTCCGGCATGTGGAGCTTGGAAATTTCGGCACGGATCACTGGTGCCATGCGTGTACACTGACCGCGCCATGTCCGCCGTTTCTTTTTCGTGCAGTGCGGAATACGATGCGCAAATCGCTCCGACATGCTGCCGCTCGTCAAGAACACGATTGTCCTGTGGGATCGCGACGCTGGTGTCACTCGTAGTTGTGTATAGTCTACGTGCGAAAACTCGGGAACTCGACGGGGACGGACGGATGGATTGGAAGCATAGAGTAGACGATGTGCCAATCAGCACGCACGGCCGCCATGTGCGAGCTCCTTTCAGCTTCGCATCCGCGCGCGGGAATCCCACCACATGCGCCGTGGGGGCGGGCGAGGAACGGACGGCCGGCACAGTGGCGGGCGGGGCCATGCGCACGCCGGCTGCCGCTGCTGCTCGATGGATGATCGGTTGGTGGCCCCTCTACCGTGACACGTACTGCAGAGGACCTCGACGCTGCTCCTCTCGCTCTCCGAAGGGATCCGATCCGGGACAAAGAGAGCGCAGCACATGAGCGCTCATCAAGGGCGAGGGGCTCAATCTTCGACTGACGTTGTGGAATGATTGGCCCGTGCTCGTGTGCGCGCCACATGGAGGGTCGCCATCAGCCCATGTGGACAGGGACGTGGTAGCGGCCATCCATATCAGTCGGCGTGGATCAGCAGCGGCACGAGAAAGAAAGGCTGGGTCTTTCGGGTCCGTCCGTTTAGCAGTTCTAGTGACACGGTGAAAACCCAACGCATAAAACATGAGTAGCATGGTGATATGTGCGACGTAGAATTATAGCCATTTCGCCCTCGATATTCATGGCCATAATATATTTTCACCACTCTTTGCTTAACCAACCCCGGGGCATCTTCAATGCCGACCCTCAAACATCTCGTATCCGTGAGATTGAGAACATACTTGTCCGGATCCCGCAAGCCATCCAACGCCGACCCTCATCGGTCTACAGAGCAGTTCGTACTGCAATTCTCCTGCAAAGCGGAACCAAAATAGGGGACTTTGCAGCAGTCCGGACACGAGCCAAGTAGGACGCCTACATCCCATGCCCACCCAAAACTACGGCAGAGCCAACATTTTTGTAGCTAGTTGCACTGTTTTTCGGCAAAATCCTCCACACTCTTCTTCTATCTCGCCGCTCTCTACCCAATCCCCGTCCATTTTCGCCCATTCTCATCTTTCTTCCCGTTGCTGATGCATGGACTCGCAGGAGAACCTACCGGAGACGGAGGTAGTTGGAGGATCCAGGGATCACGCTCGCCCGAAAGATCAACTCGGCGACACGGCAAAATCGTCGCGTCAAAGCGAAAACCAGAAAGGCGGCAACACTAAAGATGAGAAGGCCGGCGGAGGCGTAGGTGGTGGTCGTGGAGGTGGGCGTGCTGGTGGTGGATGTGGTGGAGAACGGGGCCTGGGCCGCGGGCCCTGTCGCCGTCGCCGACCGTGCATTACAAGGGATTGTAGATCATTTGCAGCCAGATATGCATTGTTGTGTAGATCATTTGTAGCCGGATATGCACTGTTGTATATATCATTTATAGCCGAATCTGCATCATTGTGTAGATCATTTGTTGTCGGATATGCATGTTTTGTTGACCATAGCCAAATGTGCTTTATTTTTTACCTTTAAATGACTGTAAGACAGTTTCCTACAGTAAATGTGCAGGAGTTACATGTTTTTACAAAACACACACACTGGCCCCAAGAGGGTTGCCTAAAGCAACTAAAAGGATAAGACGGGGGAGAAGGGCTCTAAAAAACAATCAAAGGGCAGGTACTAGACTAAGTTTTGCAGGAAGGTGTTAATGTAGCCTTCAAGCTCAGCGGATGATCTATACTTGAGCAGACCAAAGTCTTGTTTAAACCTCCCGAACCAGGATTTTTGCTGGATATGCATTGTTTGGTTGATCATTTGTAGCCGGATATGCATTGTGTTGTTGACCATTTGTTGCCAGATATGCATTGTTTTGTTGATCATTTGTAGCCGGATATGCATTGTTAACAATGCTTTATTTTGTAGCCTTCCCATGCGTGTAGTGTGTTCAAAGTTGGAGAAGAAAAACTTCATCGTCATGCGTTGTTGTTTGAAGTTGAATGGACAACCTAAGTGGAACCTATACATTGTCAAGACTATCGCCCATGGCACCGAGAAAGAAACCGGTGATCCAACTAACCCAACAAAAGAACCACCCCAGAAAGTTAGAAGAGGGGGCCGGGGAAAGAAGGGAAGGAGGAGAGGGCACAACGAGAAGGTGCAGCGGCCAAGACGACAGAGAGGTTTGATGACATCTTGGTGAAGAAGGAGGAGGCATACATCAAGCACTCGGACGTCAAGGAGGCATGCAAGGCCAAGAGGCTTAACATGTTGATGGCGGGGACCGAGAAGAAGCTCAAGTTCGAAGAGAAGAAGGCCATACTCGAGAAGAAGAAGGTGGAGATCGCAGCCGCTTCAGAGGACGTGAAGAAGGTCACCTAGAAGATGGAGGATTTAGATGAGGACGCAAGGATGATAATGTTTCAAACGTATCTATATTTTTGACTGTTTCATGCTATTATATTACCATTTATATATATATATATATTTACATTAATTTATATTATTTTTCTATACTAACCTATTAATTTAGTGCCCACTGTTGGTTCCTATTTTCTGCTTGTTTTTTCCACATGAAATCAATATCTACGGAGGTCAAAATAAGTTGCCGATTTAAAATAAATTTGTTGGATGACAAGAAACACGCGAAGCTTCGGAAGACCTCAAAAGGAGCCGATGCTCTTGTTGAAGCTTGCATCGCGTCCTATGCGTTAGTCGCGATGGTGTCGGTTGCCCATGCTCCTGTCGTCGCGGGTGTCTGGCTCCTCGACGGGGTCTAGCTCGCAGTGTGGACGTCCACCTCAGCGGTGCTATGTGCCTCTGCCCCGGGTTGCGCGTCTTGCAGCCAATCGATTTCGGCCTGCTCTGGCGTTGCCTTCGAGATCTACGCTACTCTTGAGTATCTTTCTTGTGATGGATATGGTTTTGAGCAAAAGCTCTACGACGATGGTGTCTGTGGGTGTCGTTTCCCTTCTGGTGTCGCAATGAACACCTGTCTTTTCTTTGGGTGGGTGGTCGTGCTCGGTTTGGCAATGGCCCTACTATCCACTCATGCTACCTTTGGGCATTGTCTTGCCGCCCTCTAATCTTCTTTTGATGTTGCTTTTTTGTTTGGTTGGTCGTGGCAATTTGGATCATGCTTTGTGGCATGAGTCCGTGGATGCTGGAGCGACTACTCTGAACAATGGATGTGTGCCAAGGCAGTGATCTCGAATGGAGGCGTGGCTGCAACTCTAGGCTGTAGGCTAGCCCGCTCAGTGTTGCATGCGTTGTGAGTGACCTGATGCAATGAGGGTAGTGAGTTCGTCGGCCCGGTAGACACGATCTAATGGGTCCGTCTGGCTAGTATGTTGGGACAACAACGGTCTTAGATGTTTCGGGTAATTTTTGTGGTCTACGGGCGATTGTCTCACGTAGCAAGGGCTACAATGTGTCTGAGAGGCGCGGCGTTGTGGCTCGCATGCGAGCTAGGGAAGTTGAGCGGTGGCTTCGGATCCTGGCATCTGCCTGTGTTTTGTGACTATCGTCTAGTGTCGTGGTGTCGACAAGGCCTCGTTGCGTGTGCAATTTTTGGTTTGCTTTTTCACATAAACAGAGTTGTGAGTTTTCGATTAGCTTTCCCTTATAAATAGAATCAACATGTCTTGTTCTTTAAAATGAGATCATATTCAGGTGGGGACCTCTCTTCGGTAATAGTTTAGGAAAAATGTTGTTGCGGGAAAACAAACTATACTGCCTGGACAAAAACATGATAGAAATTGCAAACCCGGCTAAATATCATACGGACGACCTTCAATTATTATGAGCATAATGCACACTCGTGTAGAAAATTGGGTATGGATGTTAATCTCTACGAGTGGATAGTCTTAATTTGTGAGAGCCACACGCCAACTATCCAGTTCATAATGCCGAGCGGTAGTGTAGTACAATCAAGCCCTGTTTATCGAAAAGACACAACCGAAGATTTTGCGCGCAGACTTATAGAGTAGCGCCTACATGTGTACTACTACGTACTTACAACTGAAGCTCCTTCACTAAAAGTACTTTCAACAAACGGTTTGTGTCAATAATTGAGTAGGGCAATCAGTATTCGCAACATTCAAGGCTCTGCTCCTTTGTCTACGTTTCCGGGAGAATCGCATCTGTCATCCTCGGCAAGCAGCCGGCATGACAGGCGAGCAGAATCAATAGCGCAGCTACCGGTGGTTCCCAGTGTCCAGGTTGGTAAAAGTGCTAGTACAGATTATCCGTAATTTGCACCTTCACTAATTTTCCTTCAATTTGTCTAATTCACATCTACCCAAATATTTGTTTTTCTAGAGATTTCAACAAATGACTACATACGGAGCAAGATGAGTGAATCTACACTCTAAAATATGTCTACATACATCCGTATGTTGTGCCCATTTAAAATGCCTAGAAAGACAAATATTCAGGAACAAAGGGAGTAGATGTTTTTTAAGGATATCACATCTAACCTCCCACAAACAAGGCAGCAACAAGAAACAAAAAACAAAAAAACAAGGATAAAAAAATAGACCACAAAGAGATCAAGTTAGATGTGACATAACTATGTCACATCTAGATATGTCCTAAACAGACCCATTTCCCTTCCATAAGCAAGTAGTAATCGTGAAATTTCATTTCTCTCAAGGATTGCGTGGTAAAAAAGCACACAACTTGGTACATCGACATGCAGCATTTTAGCTGCAGTTCAATCGTCTCCTCGACGACAAAGCAGAGGAAGGCAAAAAAGGGGAAATTACAGATGGATTAATGACACATGATACATCACTAGGGGAATGCAGAGACCAGGGAGGGAACATCACAATTTTGCGAGCTCCTCCTCCTCATCTGACGCCGCCTCTCGCAGCACCCGGACGCACATTCTTTCTTTTCGCGGTATATAAAATTCACACATGGAGCAGGTAAATATGGCTGTGACGTGACTCAGGGGTAGTTCACCAGGGAGCGGTACGTGGCCCCGGCCTTCCAGTTGGCGGGGATGACGTTGTTGACGACGAGCTTCCTGCCGGAGTCGGAGGTGAGCCGGAGCGAGAAGGGGGCGCGCAGCCGCCTGCCATTGTTGAGGCGCCACAGAGCGCCCCAGTCCTGAGCCATGGGCGTCCAGGCGCCGCTGCCGGCCTCCTTGAGGGCCACGGCCTTGAGGTCGCCGTCGTCGTCCTCGAACTCGATCAGGGTCTTGAAGTAGAAGGGGTTGGCGCCCTGGTCCACCCTGAAGGCAATGTTGACGCCGGGGTACTTGCATGGCACCCTGACATGATTAACAGGAGCGCCAAGATCAGCACACATTTACTCCATTGTTTTCCGTGTAACTGTAGGCTGAAGACTGAAGAGGATCCTATGTGGTGCTGCTGCGTACCTCTTGTACTGCATCCTGATGACACCGCCGGCGCGGAGCTTGTCGGCCATGCCGGGCTTCGCCATGGCGCCCAGGGCGGTGCCGCTCATGTCGAAGTGGCACGGCTCGCCGGGGTAGAGGTTGCCGGGGCTCAGGTCGGTGATGACCACGGTCACAGGCTTCCCGGAGCAGGCCGAGTTGCTCGTGCATTTAACCTGCGTACGTCACATCAACACATTTTGTCAGGACCAGCCGAACCGACCACTTTGCACCATTAATGGAGGGGCTTGGTGAGTTGCTTACATCATAGCACGCGCCGCAGCCCTTGCCCGCCATGAACAGAGGGGAGCTCCCGGCGGCGATCATCGACGAGAACGGCCGGTGCCCTACAGCGGTCTGGTAGCCGCACGCTCCGCCTGCAAATTTGTTTTCTTGTCGTCAGTATCTTTCAGCTCGATGAATGTGGGTGCGACGTAGGTCCCATGGATTATGGACATAAGGCCCACAGTAAAGTAAGCAAGGCACTAACCGTCGCTCCCGTCGCCGTTGGGGTTGCCGTAATACGTGGCGCCGGCGGGCAACCAGCCGCCGCCGTATGCGGCGGACGAGGAGGGGTTAGTGGTGGTCTGGTTTTTGTGGCCCTTGACTGGAGCAGGCTTGTGGTGCCCCGCCGCCTTGGCGAGCTTGCGGGAGCAAGCAATGGGGCTCACAAGAAGCGAGAGCACCAGGAGTGCGCCAAGTAGCGCTAAGGTGCAACTTTTCGCCATTGCTGCTGCTGCTGCTTGTAGCTTGCTAGCGCTAGGACTAGGAGCTCGAAAATTTGGTGGCTGCGAGCTAGATAAGCTTAGCTCGAATGTTCGTTGGGTGAGTTGAAGGACTGGTCACGAGGCCAGTATTTATAGTGAACACTTGGGACCGGGGGTTCAGACGTGCGTGGCGAATTATTGGGGAGAACGTGACGAGTTGGTGTAGAAGGAAAAAGCTAACCGAACTATTACTAATCTGCAGTACAGCAGTAGTACCTACAAAAAATGCGAGCCAAAGTCGTGTAAAAAAACAGTAGATTGTACAATAGGAAAACGCACATGCTGAGAAGTTCAATCTGGACGTATACTTGGACCTGTTATAAGCGCACTTTGTTGTAAGGTCAAACTTACTGTCTGTACTAGTAGAAGTAGCTATAATGCTAATGGACATCCATATAACTTTGTTGTAATCCTCCTCTGTTAATGCGATGAGGAGATCAGGACAACTATTTTGCCTCCGCTATGACACTCAATACTGAAGTAGTACCAAAATAAGTCTTGATTTTTGTTCCGAAAGGAGAGTATACCACCAGCCTTTGCATCAAGTGATGCATAAGACAATCTTTATTAAAGTATCAAGCATCATGCTCCGCCACTGCTCGCACCTCCGCACGCTGAAAAGAAGATCACACACAAATCCATCATGTAGCTCGGAAGACAACTTGTAATTTTTTTGAAATTGTCAATCTGTTAAAAACACAATTACTTCGGCAGTTTTAGATTGCCAAGGGAAAAGCACAAACTCACCTGGGTTTGAGCTTTAAGGTTCTAATCAACCGAGCGAAACAATTCCTAAACAAATTCAAGATACTAGTTGCTGGAGGTAAGTAATATGTTGTATATGAGTAGAAAACCAAAGATGGGTGGCAAATAGATAAGATATGAATAATGATTTATGTTTTTATCTTGATCACATAAACAACATTTTTTTTCTCCCATGGTATCTATGCTTTGCCAAGCTATTGTTTGTTGATACCACCCATATATCCATACCACATAAAAATCTTAATTTTAGTGGAACTTTAATATGCCAAATATAACACTTGTGAAAAATAGGACTGGTGTTAATCAGATCCACATATATAGACTTGACGGAAAAGATTCCAAAGGTATGCAACTTCCAATGAAACACGTCCTCTTCCTATGATAAGTTAATACATATCAATTCCCTTAGGGGTAAGTTGGAACAACCCGAGAGACGCGGTCTGCTACTGAGGCGTCCGAAAAAAGTGGATCAGGCCCCCGCGTTGTCTCCACGAGGCGGCTCAGGCGGGCGGCAGCGCCGCCGGTGCCCCCTACTCCTCCCCCCCCCCCCCCCCCCCCCCCTGCCGCTGCTGGCATACGCCGCCGAGCAAAGCTCCCTGGTTGCCGGCGGTGGCGGGAATTCATCGCGGCAGACCTTGCTCGATGTGGTCACCCTCGCCTTCACGGATCTGGCGCTGGGAGTGTCCCTCCCCGCGGCTGACCGCAGGATCCGGCCGGAATCGGGCCCTGGTGCCTCCCCGTGAAGTGGCTATGGTCCGAGCAGCCCGCTCCATCCTCATACGGTCGCCCGCCTTCTCCTGATCTGGATATGGGGGCGGCCATCATGGTGGGTGCTGCCGGGGTCGGCCACTTGACTGCCTCTTCAGCCACATCGTTCAATTCAACCGGGATTGAAGAACCGCAACAAAGTCTGATATGGAGCTCATCGGCGTCTACCGCGTCCCATCGTCTAGATCGGATTGGGCAGGCCGGCGATCGTCGGTATGTGGCTCCTATTGATTGTCCTTCTGGTGGCGTCTTCTGCTTCCCGTTGTCCAGATCGGATCAGACAAACTGATGGTCTTTGCGGTGGTTGCCACGCCAATTCTGGTGGCCATGGATCGGAGCAGCGATGGCTAGGGGCTGCGGCGTGGTCGTGCTCGGAGGCTCGATGGTTGTGCGGCTGTGCTGCGATGGCTACAACTCCGCGGCTGGCACTGGAGTTGCCGGATCATATCCATCTCCGTTGACCATGGCGTCAACTATGACCAGTGCGTACCGCGGCGGCTAAACCGCTACTGATTGCGGTGATCACTGATTTCTTGAGGGGTTCCCTCTCCAGATCTAGTGGTTTGCTTCGACGGTGTGATGCATTCTACGGACAACGGCTTGACACAGAGGGTATGGATGTGCAGCGGTGGCGGTTGGTTTTCTAGACCAGTGCATGCAGCTTCTTGGATAGTGGAAAAGTGGTGGGAACAACACTTGATTGATTTCGACGAGCTCCGGGGTGACAACCTAGGACTAACACATGTTCGTTATGCCTGGCAATGGTGATGTTCTTGCGTCATCACCATGTCGAAGGCATTGCTCGGATGTGCTTGGTCTCTTTCTTCAGGGTGAAAATCTAGATTCTAGTGTTTAATGGGTCGATCCGCCGACGATGGCGCTTGAGTGTTGCTCCCTTCCTGAAGGCGTTGCTGATGAAGAATCTCGTTGTCCTTGTGGTGTCATGAGATGGTTGCTGCGAATATGGCCATTGTTGTAGTTTGTATATAGCGGATTTGATCAATTCAAGGTTTTTTATTTTCTCTCTCTAGGCAGTGCTTTGGTGTTCGATGACTTTGCTATCTGCCATCGTGTTTTCTATGTGTGTGTGGGTATTGGCTGTGTGCATCCTATCTTGTAGAGGTCGGGTGTGTGCTCTGTTAAGCTTCATGCATTAGTCAACGCAATCAAAAGTCTGAACTTATGAAAAGGGCTAGTGCAATCCACATATACTGTAACACCCCCTCTCATGTGTGACGGGGAAACTCACGTATGACTGAAGACCTTAGCTCTGATACCATGTCAAGCTTCATGCACTAGCCAATGCAAACAAAAGTCTGAACTTATGGTAAGGGCTAGTGCAATCCACATATACTGTAACATGCTCATTATGTTTGTATCCTCTTGATGCTTCATTTCGAGTGAATAAAATCCATTCTTTATAGAAAAAATCAATTCCCTCAAAAATGTTAATACATATCAACCTATGAAGCAAGTGAAACCACACGATACACTTATCCATGTTGAGAGCCGAGTGAAACTAGATATTCAAGGGTCTCGTCACTAGCATGGGGGCAACAGACACAACCTTTTGTTGGGGAATGCAGTATTTCAAAAATTTTACCTACAATCACGCAAGATCTATCTAGGAGATGCATAGCAACGAGCGGGGAGAGTGTGTCCACGTACCCTCGTAGACCGAAAGCGGAAGCGTTTAGTAACGCGGTTGATGTAGTCGAACGTCTTCGTGATCCAACCGATCCAAGTACCGAACGTACGACACCTCCATGTTCAGCACATGTTCAGCTCGATGACGTCCCTCGATCTGTTGATCCAGTTGAGGACGAGGGAGAGTTCTGTTAGCACGATGGCGTGGCGACGGTGATGATGAAGTTACCGGCGCAGGGCTTCGCCTAAGCACACGACTAGGAACAATTGATTTGTGTTCTAGGGGTGCCCTCCCCACGTATATAAAGGAGGGAGAGGGAGGGAGGCAGCCTAGGGCGCGCCCAAGTAGGAGGAATCCTACTTGGGCCCCTAGTCCAATCCCCCCTTACCATATTTGGATAATGGGGAAAGGAAGGAGGGGGGAGGGGAAGGAAGTAGGAGTCCTACTTCATACTTTCCTTTTCCTCCTCTCCCTTCCCTTTCTCCCCACGTGGCTGGCCCTATAGGGGGTGCACCAGCCCCTTGTGGGCTGGTGTGTTCCCTTACTTGGCCCATTAAGTCCATATCTTTGCTGGGGGTTGCCCGGGACCACTTTCGGTGACCCGGTATCACCCGGAACACTTCCGGTGTCCAAATACCATCGTCCTATATATGAATTTTTACCTCTCGACCATTTCAAGACTCCTCGTCATGTCCGTGATCTCATCCGGGACTCTGAACAAATTTCGGTCATCAAATCACATAACTCATAATACAAATCATCATCGAACGTTAAGCGTGTGGACCCTACGGGTTCGAGAACTATGCAGACATGACCGAGACACATCTCCGGTCAATAACCAATAGCGGAACCTGGATGCTCATATTGGCTCCTACATATTCTACGAAGATCTTTATCGGTCAAACCGCATAACAACATACGTTGTTCCCTTTGTCATCGGTATGTTACTTGCCCGAGATTCGATCGTCGGTATCCTCATACCTAGTTCAATCTCGTTACCGGCGAGTCTCTTTACTCGTTCCGTAATGCATCATCCCGTAACTAACTCATTTGTCACATTGCTTGCAAGGCTTATAATGATGTGCATTACCGAGAGGGCCCAGAGATACCTCTCCGATACTCGGAGTGACAAATCCTAATCTCGATCTATGCCAACTCAACAAACACCATCGGAGACACCTGCAGAGCATCTTTATAATCACCCAGTTACGTTGTGACGTTTGATAGCACACAAGGTGTTCCTCCGGTATTCAGGAGTTGCATAATCTCATAGTCAGAGGACCATGTATAAGTCATGAAGAAAGCAATAGCAATAAAACTAAACGATCATTATGCTAAGCTAACGGATGGGTCTTGTCCATCACATCATTCTCTAATGATGTGATCCCGTTCATCAAATGACAACACATGTCTATGGCTAGGAAACTTAACCATCTTTGATTAACGAGCTAGTCAAGTAGAGGCATACTAGGGACACTCTATTTTGTCTATTCACACATGTACTAAGTTTCCGGTTAATACAATTCTAGCATGAATAATAAACATTTATCATGATATAAGTAAATATAAATAACAACTTTATTATTGCCTCTAGGGCATATTTCCTTCAGTCTCCCACTTGCACAAGAGTCAATAATCTAGTTCACATCATCATGTGATTTAACACCAATAGTTCACATCTTTATGTGATTAGTTCACATCTCCATGTGACTAATATCCAAAGGGTTTACTAGAGTCAATAATCTAGTTCACATCGCTATGTGATTAACACCCAAAGAGTGATCATGTTTTGCTTGTGAGAGAAGTTTAGTCAACGGGTCTGCCACATTCAGAGCCGTATGTATTTCGCAAATTGCTATGTCTACAATACTCTGCACGAAGCTACTGTAGCTAATTGCTCCCACTTTCAATATGTATCTAGATCGAGACTTAGAGTCATCCAGATCGGTGTCAAAGCTTGCATCGACGTAACTCTTTACGACAAACTCTTTGTCACCTCCATAACCGAGAAACATGTCCTTATTCCACTAAGGATAATTTTGACCGTTGTCTAGTGATCCACTCCTGGATCACTATTGTACCCTCTTGCCAAACTCATGGTGAGATACACAATAGGTCTGGTACACAGCATAGCATACTTTATAGAACCTATGACTGAGGCATAAGGAATGACTTTTCATTCTCTTTCTATTTTCTACCATGGTCGGGTTTTGAGTCTTTACTCAACTTCACACCTTGCAACACAGGCAAGAACTCCTTCTTTGACTGTTCCATTTTGAACTACTTTAAAAACTTGTCAAGGTATGTACTCATTGAAAAAATTTATCAAGCGTCTTGATCTATCTCTATAGATCTTGATGCTCAATATATAAGCAGCTTCACTGAGGTCTTTCTTTGAAAAACTCCTTTCAAACATTCCTTTATGCTTTCCAGAAAATTCTACATTATTTCCGATCAACAATATGTCATTCACATGCATATACTTATCGGAAATGTTGTAGTGCTCCCACTCACTTTCTTGTAAATACAGGCTTCACCGCAAGTCTGTATAAAACTATATGCTTTGATCAACTCATCAAAGTGTATATTCCAACTCCTGAGATGCTTGCACTAGTCCATAGATGGATCGCTGGAGCTTGCACACTTTGTTAGCACCTTTAGGATTGACAAAACCTTCTTGTTGCATCATATACAACTCTTCTTTAAGATATCCATTAAGGAATGCAGTTTTGACATCCATTTGCCAAATTTCATAATCATAAAATGCGGCAATTGCTAACATGATCCGGACAGACTTAAGCATCGCTACGGGTGATAAGGTCTCATCGTAGTCAACTCCGTGGACTTGTCGAAAACCTTTCGCAACAAGTCGAGCGTTGTAGATAGTAACACTACTAACAGCGTCCGTCTTCCTCTTGAAAATCCATTTATTCTCTAATGGTTTGCCGATCATCGGGCAAGTCCACCAAAGTCCACACTTTGTTCTCATACATGGATCCTATCTCAGATTTCATGGCCTCAAGCCATTTCGCGGAATCTGGGCTCATCATCGCTTCCTCATAGTTCATAGGTTCGTCATGGTCTAGTAACATGACTTCCAGAACAGGATTACCATACCACTCTGGTGCGGACCGTACTCTGGTTGACCTAAGAGGTTAGGTAGTAACTTGATCTGAAGTTTCATGATCATCATCATTAGCTTCCTCACTAATTGGTGTAGGAATCACTGGAACTGATTTCTGTGATGAACTACTTTCCAATTCGGGAGAAGGTACAATTACCTCTTCAAGTTCTACTTTCCTACCACTCACTTCTTTCGAGGGAAACTCCTTCTCTAGAAAGTATCCATTTTTAGCAACGAATCTTGCCTTCGGATCTGTGATAGAAGGTGTATCCAACAGTTTCCTTTCGGTATCCTATGAAGATGCATTTCTCCGATTTGGGTTCGAGCTTATCAGGTTGAAACTTTTTCACATAAGCATCGCCGCCCCAAACTTTAAGAAACGACAACTTAGGTTTCTTGCCAAACCATAGTTCAGATGGTGTCGTCTCAACGGATTTAGATGGTGCCCTATTTAACATGAATGCAACTGTCTCTAATGCATAATCCCAAAATGATAGTGGTAAACCGGTAAGAGACATCATAGATCGCACCATATCTAATAAAGTACGGTTATGATGTTCGGACACACCATTATGCTGTGGTGTTCCAGGTGGCATGAGTTTGTGAAACTATTCCACATTGTTTTAATTGAAGGCCAAACTCATAACTCAAATATTCGCCTCTGCGATCGGATCGTAGAAACTTTATTTTCTTGTTACGATGATTCTCCACTTCACTCTGAAATTCTTTGAACTTTTCAAATGTTTCAGACTTGTGTTTCATCAAGTAGATATACCCATATCTGCTCAAATCATCTGTGAAGGTCCGAAAATAATGATACCCGCCGCAAGCCTCAACACTCATCGGACTGCATACATCGGTATGTATTATTTCCAATAAGTCAGTGGCTCGCTCCATTGTTCCGGAGAATGGAGTATTAGTCATCTTGCCCATGAGGCATGGTTCGCAAGCATCAAATGATTCATAATCAAGTGATTCAAAAGTCCATCCGCATGGAGTTTCTTCATGCGCTTTACACCAATATGACCTAAACGGCAGTGCCACAAGTATGTTGCACTATCATTATCAACTTTGCATCTTTTGGCATCAATATTATGAATATGTGTATCACTACGATCGAGATTCAATAAACCAATTTATATTAAGTGTATGACCATAGAAGGTTTTATTCATGTAAACAGAACAACAATTATTCTTTGACTTAAATGAATAACCGTATTGCAATAAACATGATCCAATCATATTCATGCTCAACGCAAACACCAAATAACATTTATTTTAGGTTCAACACTAATCCTGAAGGTAAAAGGAGTATGCGATGGTGATCTCATCAACCTTGGAATCATTTCCAACACACATCGTCACCTTGCCCTTAACTAGTCTCTGTTCATTTTGCAACTCTTGTTTCAAGTTACTAATCTTAGCAACTGAACCGGTATCAAATACCCTGGGGTTACTATGAACACTAGTAAAGTACACATCAATAAAATGTATATCAAATATACTTTTGTTCACTTTGCTATCCTTCTTATCTGCCAAGTATTTGGGGTAGTTCCGCTTCAGTGACCATTCCTTTTGCAGTAGAAGCACTCAGTTTCAGGCTTAGGTCTAGCTTTGGGCTTCTTCACGGGAGTGGCAACTTGCTTGCCATTCTTCTTGAAGTTCCCTTTCTTTCCCTTGCCATTTTACTTGAAACTAGTGGCCTTGTCAATCATCAACACTTGATGCTTTTTATTGATTTCTACCTTCACCGATTTCAGCATCGCGAAGAGCTTGGGAATCATTTCCGTTATCCCTTGCATATTATAGTTCATCACGAAGTTCTAGTAACTTGGTGATAGTGACTAGAGAACTCTGTCAATCACTATATTATCTGGAAGATTAACTCCCACTTGATTCAAGTGATTGTAGTACTCAGACATTCTGAGCACATGCTCACTGGTTGAGCTATTCTCCACCATCTTGTAGGCAAAGTACTTGTCAGAGGTCTCATACCTCTTAAAACATGCATGAGTCTGAAATACCAATTTCAACTCTTGGAACATCTCATATGCTCCATGTCGTTCAATTTTTTTTGAAGTCTCGGTTCTAAGCCGTAAAGCATGGTGCACTAAACTATCAAGTAGTCATCATACCGAGCTTGTCAAACGTTCATAACGTCTGCATCTGCTCCTGCAATAGTTTTGTCACCTAGCGGTGCATCAAGGACATAATTCTTCTGTGCAGCAATGACGATAATCCTCAGATCACGGACCTAGTCCGCATCATTGCTACTATCATCTTTCAACTTAGTTTTCTCTAGGAACATATCATAAATAAAATGGGGAAGCTATACGCGAGCTATTGATTTATAACATAGATATGCAAATACTACCAGGACTAAGTTCATGATAAATTAAAGTTCAATTAATCATATTACTTAAGAACTCCCACTTAGATAGACATCCCTCGAGTCATCTAAATGATCACGTGATCCATATCAACTAAACCATGTCCGATCATCACGTGAGATGGAGTAGTTTTCAATGCTGAACATCACTATGTTGAACATATCTACTATATGGTTCACGTTCGACCTTTCGGTCTCAGTGTTCCAAGGCCATATCCGCATATGCTAGGCTCGTCAAGTTTAACCCGAGTATTCTGCGTGTGCAAAACTGGCTTGCACCCGTTGTATGTGAACGTAGAGCTTATCACACCCGATCATCACGTGGTGTCTCGGCACGACGAACTGTCGCAACGGTGCATACTCAGGGAGAACACTTATACCTTGAAATTTAGTGAGGGATCATCTTATAATGCTACCGCCGTACTAAGCAAAATAAGATGCATAAAAGATAAACATCACATGCAATCGAAATATGTGACATGATATGGCCATCATCATCTTGTGCCTTTGATCTCCATCTCCAAAGTACCGTCAGATCTCCATCGTCACCGGCATGTCACCGGCATGACACCATGATCTCCATCATCTTGATCTCTATCAACGTGTCGTCACATGGTTGCCTCGCCAACTATTGCTTTTGCAACTATTGCTATCGCATAGCGATAAAGTAAATCAATTATATGGTGCTTGCATCTTATGCAATAAAGAGACAACCATAAGACTCCTGCCAGTTGCCGACAACTTTAACAAAACATAATCATCTCATACAACAAATTATATCACATCATGTCTTGACCATATTACATCACAACATGTCCTGCAAAAACAAGTTAGACGTCCTCTACTTTGTTGTTGCAAGTTTTACGTGGCTGCTACGGGCTTCTAGCAAGAACCGTTCTTACCTACGCAGCAAAACCACAACGATTTTTCATCAAGTGTGCTATTTTAACCTTCAACAAGGACCGGCCGTAGTCAAACTCGATTCAACTAAAGTTGGAGAAACTCACACCCGCTAGCCACCCGTGTGCGAAACACGTCGGTAGAACCAGTCTCATGAACGTGGTCATGTAATGTCGGTCCGGGCCACTTCATCCAACAATATTGCCAAATCAAAGTAAGACATTGGTGGTAAGCAGTATGAATATTATCGCCCACAACTCTTTGTGTTCTACTCGTGCATATAACATCTACGCATAGACCTGGCTCGGATGCCACTGTTGGGAAACGCAGTATTTCAAAAAATTTACCTACGATCACGCAAGATCTATCTACGAGATGCATAGCAACAAGTGGGGAGAGTGTGTCCACGTACCCTCGTAGACTGAAAGCGAAAGCGTTTAGTAACGCGGTTGATGTAGTCGAACGTCTTCGCGATCCAACCAATCCAAGTACCGAACGTACGACACCTCCGTGTTCAGCACACGTTCAACTCGATGACGTCCCTCGATATCTTGATCCAGTTGAGGACGAGGGAGAGGTCCGTCAGCACGACCGCGTGGCGATGGAGGTGATGAAGTTATCGGCGCAGGGCTTCGCCTAAGCACTACGACGACATGACCGAGGTGTGTAACTGTGGAGGGGGCACCGCACATGGCTAGGAACAATTAATTTGTGTTCTAGGGGTGCCCTCCCCATGTATATAAAGGAGGGAGAGGGAGAGAGGCGGCCTAGGGCGCGCCCAAGTAGGAGGAATCCTACTTGGGCCCCTAGTCCAATTCGCCCCCCTTACCATATTTGGACAATGGGGAAATGAAGGAGGGGGGAGGGGAAGGAAGTAGGAGTCCTACTTCATACTTTCCTTTTCCTCCTATCCTTTCCCTTTCTCCCCACGTGGCTGGCCCTATAGGGGGTGCACCAGCCCCTTGTGGGCTGGTGTGTTCCCTTACTTGGCCCATTAAGCCCATATCTTTGCTGGGGGTTGGCCGGAACCACTTTCGATGACCCGGTATCACCCGAAACACTTCCGGTGTCCAAATACCATCGTCCTATGTATGAATCTTTACCTCTCGACCATTTTGACACTCCTCGTCATGTCCGTGATCTCATCCGGGACTCCGAACAAACTTTGGTCATCAAATCACATAACTCATAATACAAATTGTCATCGAACGTTAAGCGTGCGGACCCTACGGGTTCGAGAACTATGTAGACATGACCGAGACACATCTCTGGTCAATAACAAATAGCGGAACCTGGATGCTCATATTGGCTCCTACATATTCTACGAATATCTTTATCGGTCAAACCGCATAACAACATACGTTGTTCCCTTTGTCATCGGTATGTTACTTGCCCGATATTCGATCGTAGGTATCCTCATACCTAGTTCAATCTCGTTACCGGTGAGTCTCTTTACTCGTTCTGTAATGCATCATCCCGTAACTAACTCATTAGTCACATTGCTTGCAAGGCTTATAGTGATGTGCATTACCGAGAGGGCCCAGAGATACCTCTCCGATACTCGGAGTGACAAATCCTAATCTCGATCTATGCCAACTCAACAAACACCATCGGAGACACCTGCAGAGCATCTTTATAATCACCCAGTTACGTTGTGACGTTTGATAGCACACAAGGTGATCCTCCGGTATTCGGGAGTTGCATAATCTCATAGTCAGAGGAACATATATAAGTCATGAAGAAAGCAATAGCAATAAAACTAAACGATCATTATGCTAAGCTAACGGATGGGTCTTGTCCATCACATCATTCTCTAATGATGTGATCCCGTTCATCAAATGACAACACATGTCTATGGCTAGGAAAGTTAACCATCTTTGATTAACGAGCTATTCAAGTAGAGGCATACTAGGGACACTCTGTTTTGTCTATGTTTTCACACATGTACTAAGTTTCCGGTTAATACAATTCTAGCATGAATAATAAACATTTATCATGATATAAGGAAATATAAATAACAACTTTACTATTGCCTCTAGTGCATATTTCCTTCACCTTTCGCTATACAATGTTATAGACTCGGGGTTTGGGGACCAAGTGGTGCGTGCCCCAACCATGTATGTTCCCAAAACCTAGTCGTGGGCCCATTGTCTACTGATAAAGATCCTCTATTGAAAAACTCAACTTTAACTCTCATAAGACCTTTCCAGCAAGGAAGCTTGACGAAACTTGGGGTTAGGGTTTTAGATTGAAGGTATCTGTTTCGCGACATCTCTTGCTATACCTCTTCCTCTCAAAGAATTTTGCACATCCATTTTCTAAAGCAAGAACTTGTTCTTAATGAAGGGAACATTGCATGGAAAACAAAAAAATTCCTACGAAACACTCAAGATCTGTTCTATGAATATGCTAGCAATGAGAGGGGAAGGTGTATGCATACCCTTGTAAACCGAAAGCATTAACGATCTAGAGATCGTGGTTGGCGTAGTCGTACTCCCTTGCGATCCAATCTAATCCAAGCACCGCACGAGCGGCACCTCTGAGATGTGCACATGTACGGCTCGGTGATGTCTCCGCCTTCTTGATCCAGCAAGCGAGGGTGGAGAGGTAGATGGGATCTAGGCCAGCACGACGGTGTGAGGGTGGTGGTGGTAGCGGGATTGCAGCAGGGCTTCGCCAAGCGTCTGCGCGGAGGAGATGAGAGAGAGGGAGGCTGGCGGCTAGGCAAGGAATAGGGTGCTGCCCCTGTGCCTCCCTCCAAGCCTATAGGGTCGTTGGCCAAGGGGAGGATTTTCCTTTTCCACCGATCGCGATCCCCTCTTTTTAGGAATCTTGATTTTATCCCTTCAGGATATGATCTTATTCCTTTTAGGCGGTACCTTGGTGCGCCTAGACCAGGGGTGTGAGGCCTTGCCCCACTACCCACGTCCATGTGGGCCCCCCATGCAGGTGGGCCCACTCCGGAACCTTCTACAACCTTCCCGGTACAATACCGAAAAATCCCGAACATATTTCGGAACCCTAAATATGACTTCCCATATATAAATCTTTACTTCTGGACCATTTCAAAGCTCCTCATGATGTCCCAGATCCCATCTGAGACTTTGAACTACTTTCGGACTCACCATATGAATATCCCAATACTGCCCTAGTGTTACCCAACGTTAATTGTGTGACCCTATGGGTTCGGGAACATGCAGACATGACCGGGACTCCTTTCCGATCAATAATCAATAGCGGGACCTGGATGCCCATATGACTCCCACATATTCAACAAAGATCTTTATCGGTTTGAACCACGATGTTGTGGATTCGGTTAATCCCGTATACAGTTCCCTTTGTCCGGCGATATGTTACTTGCCCGAGATTCAATCGTCGGTATCTCCATATCTAGTTCAATATCGTCACTGGCAAGTCTCTTTACTCATTGCATAATGAAAGATCCCCGTGACTAAACTCATTAGTCACATACTTGCAAGCTATCACGATGTTGTATTACCGAGAGGGCCCAGAGACACCTTTCTGTCATATGGAGCGGCAAATCTTAGTATCGATCCATGCAACCCAACAAACACTTTCTGAAATACTTGTAGAGCACCTTTATGATCACCAAGTTATGAAGTGACGTTTGATAACCCACAAAGTATTCTTTCGGTATTCGGGAGTGGCACGATCTCATGGTCTAAGGAATAGATACTTGAGACGGAGAAAGTTGTAGCAATTAAACTAAGTGATACGATCTGATGCTAAGCTTATGGTTGGGTCTGCCCATCACATCATTCTCCTAATGATGTGATCCCATTATTAAATGACAGCTCATGTCTATGGTTAAGAAACATTAACCATCTATAATCAACGAGCTAGTCTAGTAGAGGCTCACTAGGGACATACTGTCGGTTTATGTATCCACACATGTATCTGGGTTTCTGATCAATACAATTACAACATGGATAATAAACATTTATCATGAACAAGGAAATATGATAATAGCATATTTATTATTGCCTCTCGGGCTTATTTCCAACACTTAATAGCGAGGTCCTCGATCCCCAAAACACTTTGATCTTTTGACCCACATAGAACATTGCACTTTGCCAATAGGCAGTTTCATTAATGCTCGTCACATTGAAAAAAGAAACGAGAATTGTTAATTATTATTGCAACTCATTGGTTCTTACAAAAAATGGCTTTCAAAGCTTGGGCAACTGCAATTTTCTCAAACTTGTAGCCTATTTCTCAGTTGTGTGATTTCTTCATGATTTGTGCATACTGAGTCAGAGACGGTGACAAAGGGGAGCATATGATGAAGATTTGGATGTCACCGACAGTGGGAAATATGACCGGACTAGATTTGGTTAGAGGAATTGCAAGGGACGGCTGCAGGGCTAGCGGCCAGGGAGGGCAGAGCGGCAAGGCGTCGCGGTAGGCGTTCATTTCTCTCTAATTCTTCTGAACCACAGGTTATAAGATTCAATTTGGTAACCGTTTTCTGATTTCTTGGATGCTCTTGTTCTGTTGTAGGGCAACTTGAAGGAAATATGCCCTAGAGGCAATAATAAATTGTTATTTATATTTCCTTATATCATGATAAATGTTTATTATTCATGCTAGAATTTATTAACCGGAAACTTAGTACATGTGTGAATACATATACAAAGTGTCACTAGTGTGCCTCTACTTGACTAGCTCGTTGAATCAAAGATGGTTAAGTTTCCTAGCCATAGACATGAGTTGTCATTTGATTAACGGGATCACATCATTAGAGAATGATGTGATTGACTTGACCCATTCCGTTAGCTTAGCACTTGATCGTTTAGTATATTGCTATTGCTTTCTTCATGACTTATACATGTTCCTATGACTATGAGATTGTGCAACTCCCGAATACCGGAGGAACACTTTGTGTGCTACCAAACGTCACAACATAACTGGGTGATTATAAAGGTGCTCTACAGGTGTCTCCAATGGTACTTGTTGAGTTGGCATAGATCAAGATTAGGATTTGTCACTCCGATTGTCGGAGAGGTATCTCTGGGCCATCTCGATAATGCACATCACTATAAGCCTTGCAAGCAATGCAACTAATGAGTTAGTTGCGGGATGATGTATTACGGAACGAGTAACGAGACTTGCCAGTAACGAGATTGAACTAGGTATTGAGATACCGACGATCGAATCTCGGGCAAGTAACATACCGATGACAAAAGGAACAACATATGTTGTTATGCGGTTTGACCGATAAAGATCTTCGTAGAATATGTGGGAGCCAATATGAGCATCCAGGTTCCGCTATTGGTTATTGACCGGAGACGTGTCTCGTTCATGTCTACATAGTTCTCGAACCCGTAGGGTCCGCACGCTTAACGTTCGGTGACGATTAGTATTATGAGTTTATGTGTTTTGATGAACCGAAGGTAGTTCGGAGTCCCGGATATGATCACGGACATGACGAGGAGTCTCGAAATGGTCAAGACATAAAGATTGATATATTGGATGACTATGTTTGGACTTCGGAAGGGTTCTGGGCAAGTTTGGAAAAATACCGGAGTACCGGGGGGTTACCGGAACCCCCCGGGGAGTGTAATGGCCCTTTTAGGCCTTAGTGGAGAAGAGGAGGGGCGGCCAGGGCAGGCCGCGCACCCCCTCCCCCTCTAGTCTGAATTGGACAAGGAGTGGGTGGGGGGAGGCGCCCCCCTTTCCTTCCCCCTCTCTCCTCCTTCCCTCTCTCCTACTCCTACTCTTGGAAGGGTTGGAGTCCTACTCCCGGTGGGAGTAGGACTCCCCTTGAGGCACGCCTAGGAGGGCCGGCCCCTCCCCCTCCTCCACTCCTTTATATACGGAGGAGGGGGGCACCCCATAGACACACAAGTTGATCAGTTGATCTTTTAGCCGTGTGCGGTGCCCCCCTCCACCATAATCCACCTCGGTCATATCGTAGCGGTGCTTAGGCGAAGCCCTGCGTCGGTAGCATCATCAACACCGTCATCACGCTGTCGTGCTGACGGAAATCTCCCACGAAGCTCTGCTGGATCGTGAGTTCGTGGGACGTCACCGAGCTGAACGTGTGCAGAACTCAGAGGTGCAGTGCGTTCGGTACTTGGATCGGTCGGATCGTGAATACGTACGACTACATCAACCGCGTTGTCATAACGCTTCCGCTTACGGTCTACGAGGGTACGTGGAAAACACTCTCCCCTCTCGTTGCTATGCATCACCATGATCTTGCGTGTGCGTAGGAATTTTTTTGAAATTACTACGTTCCCCAACACAACTAACAAGTATGCTTTTCCTGGCTCTGTTGCATATCCAAGCAACATCGACTATGAGTTTGTTTCCTCGGAGAAAAGCTTGTGCTATTTGCATTTCGAGTGTCTCAACTCTTAGAAATGATGCAAGTACCCCTAAAAAATGATGCAAGTAGCTACAACATCAAGCACTCACATATCAACTTCGTATACTATAGTAGTCCTATACTAATATGCTTATATTATTTGTTATTTAATAACTAGTGCAGTTACATGTATAGACACATAATCAAGATTCATTTTGTTCACTGCAATGTTGATATAGAAATGCACGCACCAACGAGTTAACCCAAAAGCTCAAGCTTATGGAGAAATGTGGGCTATGCATTTATACATCAACATCGTGCAGTTCTACATGGTATCAAATCCAAAAGGTCTTTAGCTCAAGACCCGGTTGGCGTACTTTGAAAATACAAAATTGCATCCCACTTTCAGTTTATGTTTAGACCAGAGGGAGCCACACGTGAGGGGGAGTGTTGACGTATAAATCCATAGCCCACCTTTCTCCACCACCTTGAGCTTTTGGGTGAACTGGCTGGTGCATGCAGTTCTACAGTTGCTCCATGTGAACATATGTATTTAGTTTGCCAAACTTCTATCCTAGCACTTGCATTTTATGCACTCTTAAGTGAGTGATGCATGCAATTCCATGGATGACCACTGGTTGCTCAACTAGCAACTTGTGCCTTGAAAACAACCTCCCTAGAACAAAAACCCATTTTGTTAACTCTAACTCCTGGTTGCCTTTGGTTTTTGTAAGTCCTAATTATCTCAAATTGAACACTTCTATGGGGTGCTATCCTGTAATACATGCAATTGTGGCAAAATGCTCCTGCAAATTCAAATTTGTTCATTTTTCTATTTTATCCTAGTTTCCTCATCGTCGGCTAGATCCAATGCATGCTCCTTGCGGTGGACGTTGGGGCCATGCAGGATTTCCGGTGTTACTCTCCGTCAAGCTCCTTCACATGGAGGACACCTATGCAATGACCCCGGAGATATGCTTTGCGGCTCTTGCCAACATGGAGCCCCTCGAGGCGGACCTGACTTCTTTTGGGGCGGCGATGGTCGCCAATGGCAACCTCAGGCCTATCACACCCTTTTGTGAGAGTGTTGATTGTGTGGTGGAGATGTTCCAGAGGCTCAACGACACCCAAGTAGGCTAGGGATGATAGGATCTGCATGTCGTCATCAAGATGGTGATTGAAACACCACTTCATGTCCAAGGTTGTCGTGGAATTGTCACGACAGATGTCCTAGCGAAAGGACTTAGTCGTGGAGCCATCGCAACGGGTTAGCTTAAAGGGGTTAAACCGGACAAGGGACACGAGAGTTTTATACTAGTTCGGCCCCTTACGATGAAGGTAAAAGCCTACGTCTAGTTGTGATGGAATTGCTGGGGTTTCGATGACCAGGGAGCAAATACGCTTTGCCTGAGTCTCGAGTTGTTGTCGTTGTCCTTGAACTGCCGCAGGGTCGTGCCTTTATATACACAGGTCGACGCCCGCCGGCTTACAGAGTCCCGATGCCGGTTTATACACATACCGGCCCGGTCTCTACTTTGTCATACCTTACAATACAAGTCATGTACTACATGGCGGTTTATAGCTACAGGCCTTAATCTACCTTTGGGCCTTGGGCCTTCGAGTCTCTGTAGTAAACCGCTTTATTCCTTGTCTTCATGGGCTTTTAAGTATAAACAATCCATTACGGGGATAACCCGGCTTCCTTGGCCGGTTTACACCAGGTAGTAATATCCCCAACATTAGGCCCCAGATTGATTTGAACTGGTTCATGTCAATCTCCAAAACCTTGAGAAAATTTCTTCTTCCATATCCTCGCATAAATCTTGTCAACCGCCATGACGTCATCATCCAGAATCATAATAAACCGCCATGACGTCATTTGTTATTTTTAAATGGTATATTCCTCACCTTCATTAATGAGCCTCCGACAATCGAGGTGACAAATCTGTCACATATCCATTTGTTAGGCTCCCCGATTCTTGCGCTTGACCCTTATCCTTTCGTCTTTATAAATACGGCCGAGGGTCCTTTCCGTTTTCCCCCTTTCTCTTCGTCTCCTTCTTCCTCGCGACGTCTCAGAACCCGAGCTCTGCCGCCGCCGTCGACCTTAGTATCCGCATCAACCAAGGCCGCTGCATCAACCTGATCGAACCAGAGCAACGCGGCGCTCCTCCGCTGTTCCGCAGCACCTGGTGAGTTCATTTCCTTTTCAACCTCAGATCTGCATTAGGGTTCCACCGTTCGTCGGTGTTCTTCCCTGTTCGTCTTCACTCACTGCTTCCCCTAATATCCTTCCTTTACCACATCACTGTCCTTAGATCTCATAACTTGATTTGCGACTGATAGTAGAAGTAGGCGATGATAGTCTAGCGTCCTTTACCAATCTCAGAAAACACCTTTTACTGCCTGAGATCCAATCAAACAAACATGTTCTTCCACTGCCACCATCTTAGGTTAAATTTATTTCCTCTTTTTAGAACTGTGGCAGATCCAAATTTATAGCATCGATCTGTCAAATCTGTTTGCGCCATACTTAGAAATTTTTGTAAATCTGTAGCCTCTATACCATTGTGGGTGGTTTATCCTTTAAACTTTGATAACTCATCATATACCATTAGCCCTCTGTTAAACCGCCAATCTGCTTTAAGTGCTGAAATCCGGTTTAGTACACCCAAATGCTTGAAATATCATCGTCTTCCATCATTGCGCCGGTTTGTAAGTTGTAACCATGAACTTTAACCCGGATACCGTGCGTTTTTCCAGCTTGTCACCAGAAATGGCCAAACAATTCTGTTCCTGTAATTGGGTTCCTTCCCGGGTTACGGAAGCGCAGCTGGCTGGTTGTGTTGCAACAGGCGCTTTAGCAAATAAGGACACTATTCATTGGTGAGTCCCCGGTCCAGAATTTCCTCCTAAACCCCAAGACGAAGAAGTTATTGTATTTACTAATCACCTGAGCCGAGGCTTCACTCCTCCCGGATCAAAAAAAATTCGTGACGTGCTCGCCGACTTTCAAATCCATCCCCAAGATATCGGTCCAAACTCCATATACAATATTTGTGACTGGCAAGTATTCTGTGAAGTGTACCTGCAAGAGGAGCCTACTGTTGATCTGTTCCGGGATTTCTTTTATCTAAACCGCCGTACTGAGTTTACGTATGGCCCCAATACTGAACTAGGCGGGGTTTCAATTCAGAAGAGGAGAGATGTTGATTTCCCTCATGCTAAGCTTCATACTCATCCTAAGGACTGGAATCAGACTTGGTTCTACTGCCGCAACATAGCCCCAGCCAATGAAAATCCTTTGCCGGGTTACCGTCCACACCGGCTTACCCAAGCTCATCCCTTTCCTCAACGGTTGACCGCCCAGGAGCGAGCAAAATATGCCCCTCAACTGGCAAAGCTCAGAGCCTTTGTTGCAAATGGGCTGACAGGCGTGGATTTTGTCCGATGCTGGGTTTCATGGAGCGTTTTACCTTTAAGCCAGCGACCCGGTTTAATGTGTGAATACACAGGGAATCTGAAAGACCCGCAACGCCATATTGACATCCAGCTGACTGATGATGAAGTCACCGAAGCTGTTAAAAAGATGCTTAATGAGCCAATAGATGTGTGCACCAAAACCGGGCTCAGTCCTTTCTATGCTGCCAATAAACCACCAAAGGTATAATCTACCGTATTTTTGCCTTTATCCATCCTTTGTTAAATTTCTCCTTTGATGACTTACTATTTGTCTATGCAGGCCAATGATCCATTCTGGAAGAAAAAATCACAAGATAAACCGGTAAAGAATCCTCGGCTTAAGACCAAGGCTTCAAAAAAGCCTATGAAAAGAAGGAACGTTGAACCATCCGAGCCCATTATTGATGATGATCTGGATATTCTGGATTCAGAGGTAGAACTTGACTCTCTCGGTTCATTTTTTATACACCTTATTGACAATGATCATTATCAGGATGAAGCGGAAGCCAGCCATGCTGATGAGGTAACTATTCTTTCTTCTGATTCTGATCCTGCGCCAGTACCAAGAATCCATTGAGCCATTCGGAAAGTAAAATTTTCATGCCCTCTTTCTTATTTGGACCCACACTTTCTTTTAAAGACGCAGCAGCATGAAGCTCGCCACACAACTCGACATAGTGGCCAAGTGGTGACCTCCTCCGGTTTACCAAATTCGTCGGTTCGCAAATGCCGCCAAGAGGTTGCTTATACTCCTGACACCCTTTATCCTAAGGCGGGTTACATCCGATATCCTCTTAATCCGTCTGACTCAAATTATCAGGGAACTTCCCATACATCATCCGGCGAGTCGTCAGCGACACAACTTCCTCCTCTGAGAACCGTCCCTGGGTAAGCATAACATACTTTTAACTTTTTGGTCTTGTATTATAGTCATATTGATCTTCGTGTCTGCTCTTTTTCATTGCTAAAGCCAGACCAAGCAAGAAGGCTAGATTGAATAGGCCAACCGACCATGAGCCGGCTACCGAGCTGGAGAAAACCCCAGAGGCTATTGACCCGGAGGCTAACACTGTTATTGATAATCCGGAACCTCAAGCAACCGACACGCTTGTTGAACCGGTAGAACATAATCCAACAAGCCAGTCAGCTGGTCCATTAAGTCCAACTGTTGATCCGCCGAGTCCGACTAAAGCATCCGATAAACCGCCAAGCCCTGCCAAAACTACGGACGACGATGTTGTCGTAACTGGCCTTGGTTTCAGCTCCCCTGGTCGTCCTGTCGCGTTATCAAAGCATAGCGCCAAAGAAGAAATTTCTGCTATGGACAAAGGGAAATGGAAATCCGAGTTATCCAATTATACCAACCTCAGCGCTGAAGACCTTCATTCTGGTTTTTTAAACCGCCTGTATACAAGCCGCGACTTTGAAGCCGGTTTAGTAGGCCTGATGAAGGAGCAGTATGAGGTAGATGTCACTTTCCCTTTGCATAAATATTCCGACAGTCCTTTTGTTAGAACTGGTCTAACGTATCAACTCTAGTAGCCCCCAAGGGCCGGTGCATAACATTGGTTTGAACCGGGTCTTGAATCGATATTTGCATTTTGCTGGTGTAGCCCCCATGAACCGGCTTATATCTTTTTAGAATGAACCGGTACATCCTACTAATCTCACCACTTATAATGATGACAATCCATCTAAATCTGAACGAATACACATTAGCCCCCAAGTGTCAAGTAGATAACTTGTTATGTGCTTGAGACTTTAAATTAATAGCTGATAAGAAGCAATCCGCATTAGCCCCCAAGTGTCAAGTAGATAACTTGTTATGTGCTTGAGACTTTAAATTAATAGCTGATAAGAAGCAATCCGCATTAGCCCCCAAGTGTCAAGTAGATAACTTGTTATGTGGTTGGGACTTCAATGTTGTAATGCTAACTTATTATCTGTATTTTGCAGGCTGAGTTGTCCAAAAAAGACTCCCAAATCACTGATCTCCAAGGAAACATCAAGTCTCAGGTAGACGAAACTTGCAAAGTTAAGAGCGAGCTGACCACCGCTTTAACAACCATGGAGCAGCTGAAGGAATTCTTCAAAGGCGAACGGGCAGATTGGGCAACTGAAAAGACCACCTTGTTAAAGCGGGAAGAAGATGTGGAAAACGCCCTTAAACCGGCCACAGAAGAGCTGAGCAGCCTGAAGCGGCAGATTGATGCCATGACCTCTGCCATCGTCAGACTCAGGGTCCTTGGTACTATCAGAATCAACATACTTAACCAGTGCAGCCATAAGTGTTCCCATGTCATTGCAGTGACGCTTGAGCCGTCCCAACTTCAACTTTAAAGGCTGAAATCGACAATTCCCCTCCAATGTTATAATCGCCGAGTCGGCATTGATGCGATCCGAAGAATGTAAGATCTCCGAAACCCGGCGCACCCAACGGGTTGTTGACTAGCCTTCTCCCTGGACGCAGGCGGCTAAGTCCACAATTGACATAGGTTGCTTGCACGTGTCTTTGAAGTTTGCTATAAACTGGGCTTTTAACTCAGCCCATGTCCCAATGGAATTAACTGGTAAGCTTTTCAACCACGTGCGAGCTGTTCCATCCAACATCATAGCGAAATATTTCGCGCATGCCGCTTCATCCACATCTAACATCTCCATAGCCATCTCATAACTCTCAATCCATGACTCGGGAGGCACATCAGCGGTGTAATTAGGCACCTTACGGGGGCCCTTGAAATCCTTGGGCGGCCGTACATTGCGCAAAGCCGGGACGAGGCAGGGCACCCCCCAAGAGCTGAAAGTAAGGCCTTGCTCTACGGAAGCCACCGGACGAACCGGAGTGAGCTGACGGTCCTGCGCTGCTAACTCGGCTTCTCGACGTGCTCCGTTGTTCACCACATCCTGAGCATTTGCCCCACCACGCACCGGATCAGGTCCCCGAGGAGCGTCTCGGTTCCGCGCACTGCTTGACACAGCCAGTTCATCGATGTGTCTGCTATAACTCCGGCTCGGGCGTGGGGTTGAATGAATTCTGTCTCGGCTATATGAATAAGCCTGCTGCTGCACCATAGCCGTCTGAAGAAGATCCCTAGCACGCCGCGTCTCAACCGCCGCTGGGGATTCACCCTCCATTGGAATAGCGGCTAATCGTGATGCGGCAGCGATCATATTATCCAAAGGGGTGGAGAAGTGACCCGGCGGCGCCGGTACATACTGCAGCGGGTTATGGGTCTGTCGAGGGGGATCCGTCACCTGTGGCTGATCCGGTGCTCCGGTCCTCGGCGCCTGAATCCGGTTCACCGCAGCCGGATTACTGGTTCCTGCTCCTGGCGTGCCAAAGAGATTCATTGCCTCATAAACCGGTGGTAGTCGTGACCGATGCCTTCTCCTTAACACGTCGTTTGAAGCGTTCTGATCCAACAGGAGTCGATAATTTTCCGCCTGAATCCGCTGTGCTTGTGCCTCTAAAGCGGCCTGCTCCTCAGCCATCCTGATTTCTTCAGCCGCTAAGTCCTCCTTAGCTTGAGTTATCTGATCCTGCAGTTTAGCCACCTCCGCATTATGCTGATCTTGCGTGTCGACGGTAACTCGTGTGGTCAGTAAGGTCGTCCAGGCGTCCAATAAATCGGACAAGATTTGGGCCGGCTGGCGCGCGGGGCCTCCCGCCCCAGCTGCCGATCCGGAAATTATTGCTGCCGCGGTTGAAGATTGCAACGTGGGCTGAGTTCCAGCCATGAAGATCGCAACCCGGTTCGCCGGTTCAAAGGGGTCCGGAATACTGTCGCCATCGGAATAGCCCCCAAACTGGCCATCTTGCAGTTGGTACAGTGACTCGGTCTCCCCGGTGGACGACTCGTCATCTGAGTGGACGACGGTCTCGCCATCGGACGCCGGTTCAAGTTCCGCACCATTGATGAATCCTACGAACGCACGCTTCACGGCGGGCTGTACCCGGGCAGGGCTTGCACGCTGAGCCGTCTCGACGAGGTCGGTGCAGATGTCCGGCTCAGGGCCCGGTTCGCCGATCTTGCCGATGAAGACGTGAATTCCTCCAAAGGGGACCCGGTACCCGTACTCGATTGAGCCGGCCTCGGGGCCCCAGCCTACGTCGTCGATGTAGAGCTTGCCGCGACGACTCTTGGTCATCCGGCCCACGGCGTATCCCTTGAGCCCTTCAAGAACTCGAAACCATCGCGTGATAGCCCCACAGTGGGTGCCAACTGTCATGGAATTGTCACGACAGATGTCCTAGTGAAAGGACTTAGTCGTGGAGCCATCGCAACGGGTTAGCTTAAAGGGGTTAAACCGGACAAGGGACACGAGAGTTTTATACTAGTTCGGCCCCTTACGATGAAGGTAAAAGCCTACGTCTAGTTGTGATGGAATTGCTGGGGTTTCGATGACCAGGGAGCGAATACGCTTTGCCTGAGTCTTGAGTTATTGTCGTTGTCCTGAACTGCCGCCGGGTCGTGCCTTTATATACATAGGTCGACGCTCGCCGGCTTACAGAGTCCCGATGCCGGTTTATACACATACCGGCCCGGTCTCTACTTTGTTATACCTTACAATACAAGTCATGTACTACATGGCGGTTTATAGCTACATGCCTTAATCTACCTTTGGGCCTTGGGCCTTCGAGTCTCTGTAGTAAACCGCTTTATTCCTTGTCTTCATGGGCTTTTAAGTATAAACAATCCATTATGGGGATAACCCGGCTTCCTTGGCCGGTTTTACACCTAGTAGTAATATCCCCAACAAAGGTGAAAATTCTTGTTTTGATCTTTGTTGGCCGGGCTCAGCAGCGACAGACTTGAGTCGTTACCTTTGTTCAAGGCATTCTCTCCATACTAGTATGTGTTGGTTTTCATAGGTTTGTCTCGGCCACATGATGAAAGCCCTTGTCCTAGTTGTCTCCGTCCGGATGTGACGACAATGGTGCTAGTGCGTCATCCCTTCTTGAAGGCGTTGCCACAGAAGAAGATGACTTATTCGAAGGTGTCTAGCTCACATCTTCTAGCCTGTTATCCATGTACTCTGCATGTTGATGTCCTTAGATTCACTGCCTTCCATCAACCTTAATAGTATTCTGGATGTGCGTATATAAGGATGGAGATGCCGGGAGGTTGATCCTTCCTTTGAAAAAAATCATCGCTATTGATTCTTAACCTCTATGTTTTCTTGATGTGTCTTATGAGCACATTTATTATTTAGAACAACCTCTATAGTTGGATGTTTGTCTATTTTGACTTATTTATACTCACTCCATTCTCTTTTACAATGCGTATTAGTTTTTTCAGAAGTTAAACTTAGAGTAAGCTTATACAATACTATCAACATCTACCTACAAAACGAATAATATGAAATATATTAATTTGGTATTGCAGATTTTGATATTGCTGTAGTAGGTTTCTTAAAAAATATAATAGTTGACTTCTGAAAAAGAATTATAAAGAAATAACGTGATTGAGTATAAAAGATGACATGGTGTAGGCCAGACAGTTAAGTGCACTTTTTTTGGGAATATAATTAAGGGCCAGCTTGCCGTATTTTTTGGAGAAAGTAGGAAACAGAGAAAAGCCGATGAGTAATGCTACATCTAGGTAAACTTACTTACAGTTTTTACGTAACATTTAACATGGAGGATTGGGAATGGATGAAAGGGGGCGGCAGGGGCCCACACCAGTGGAAATTGCGGGGATGGGGGATGGGGGAGAATTTGTTAGGAAGGCTAAGTAACTCTTCGTACCAACTTTCGTAGGTGTAAGATTATTTAAAGCTGATTAGCCAAAGGTTAAAAGAGAATATCTCCAACATATCTTCCACCACCTTGACAGTTTTTCTCTGCTGCAAGGCGAACACCAAGGCGTCTAGGGTTTTGCTGGCCGCCGCCGGCCGCCTCCTTGGCGGCGGCGCGGCTGCCGGCGATTGTTGTCCCAGGACGGCGCCGTTCGACGTCGTGGCTGGTATCTCTCTCTCTACTGTGAGGTCTCGATCGTCTTTACGGCAAGTCTCCCATAGTAGATTCGTTGTTCTACTCCATCGTCTTGATCGAAGGAGATTATGTTGTGCAAGAGCTTGTGATTCCAACAAAGAGAAGTTGAGTTCCAATCAGTCTCACGCTGCTGTGGTGAAGTTGTGAAGGGCTGTGGCGATTCTTGTTGGTGCAGGTTTCTCTTTCTCTTGAGGTTTGATCATTCAGGAACAAGCAATGAAGGTTTTGAGTTGGAATTGTAATGGACTGGGGAACACCCTGGCGGTTCGTGCCTTGCTGGACGTCCAGCGAAGATGGCAACCTGATGTGTTGTTTTTGTCGGAGACACACCTAGATAGCTACCCGGTTGAAGGCTTGAGGAGAAGATTGAAGATGGATCAGAAACTTGTGTGCCCTAGTGATGGTAGGAAGGGAAGGTTATTGCTGTTTTGGAATAATAACACTAGGGTGACCAGGCTTGAGCTAGACCCTATGTTCATTGATGTTAAGATTGAAGAAGCAAATAATGTGGTGTGGCGTTTGACAGGGATGTATGGGGAGTTTCGGTGGGAAAATAAACACATGACGTGGAGCCGCATGAGGCAACTCCACCAAAATCATAAACTTCCATGGATTCTGTTGGGTGATCTGAATGAAATTCAGTACCTACACGAGAAGGATGGAGGTAACCCACGCCCGATACAGTATATGCAGGCTTTCCAGCAGGTTATCGAGGACTGTGAGCTGCACGACCTTGGGTTTATAGGTGACAAGTTCACTTGGCATCGAGGGAGAATCAAGGAGAGGCTTGACAGGGGGCTGGTAAACGACACTTGGTTGGTACTTTTCCCCCATGCAGCTCTGCAAAATATGGAATATAATCACTCGGACTGTACCTGTACCTGTAGTGAATGATGTACATGCGAGGAGATTTGAGGCGAGATGGTTACGTGAAAAAAGCTTTAATGGTACAGTTCTGGAGGCTTGGTCAAGAGTTGAAGCAGATCCAGGCTTGACTAGCATATACGGAAAGCTAAATAAAATGCATGCAGAGTTTCATGATTGGGACCAGCGCGTCATGAAGAAACCAAAGAAAAGGTTACGTAAAGCTCAAAGGGACCTGGAGAATGTGATGGCTGGCCCAATGAATGATGAAGCCGATGCTAAGAAGAAAGAACTGGCGGAGCTGATTGAGTATCTATTAGAATTAGAAGAAATCCAGGCTATGCAATATTCCAGGGCTACGTGGCTCATGAGTGGCGATCGCAATACTGGTTTTTTCCAAGCCTTTGCATCTGCTAGAAGGAAGAGGAATTTTGTCAAAAAACTTAAAGATGCGGGAGGTAACTGGTTGGAAGGTATACCGGAGTTAAACTCACATATTCATGACTATTTTACTCATCTATTTACTTCTGAAGTACAACACACGGATCCTAGTGTCTTACAAAAAGTGCAAAGCAAGGTCACTACACAAATGAATAACTTCCTGTTGGCGCCTTATACTGCGGATGATGTGAAAAAGGCTGTGTTTAGTATTGGAGACCTAAAGGCTCCTGGCCCGGATGGTCTTCATGCCATATTCTTTAAGAAATACTGGCATATTTTGGGGGATGACATAACACAGGAGGTCCTTCTTGCTATCAATTCTAGGAAGATTCCGGCTGAGTGGAATGATACAACAATTGTTATGATCCTGAAGATTGATACGCCAGAACTGGTAACTCAATTTCGACCCATAAGCCTCTGTAATGTTCTTTATAAAATTATCTCCAAGATGTTGGCGTCACGTCTGAAAAATATCCTCCCTCAGATTATCTCGCCTACACAAAGTGCTTTCGTACCAGGAAGGATGATTACTGACAATATTCTGATAGCATATGAATGTGTTCATAAAATCAAGAATAAGAGGGCTGGACATACTGGTCTGTGTGCGGTAAAATTGGACATGCACAAAGCTTATGACAGGGTGGAATGGTCCTTTTTACATGATATGATGGCTGCTTTGGGATTTCATGAACATTGGATTGAGATGATGATGGCTTGTGTAAGCTCTGTCAGGTATAAAGTGAGGTTTAATTCTCAAGAGACGGATTCTTTTACTCCTACAAGGGGTATTAGACAGGGGGACCCCATCTCCCCTTACTTGTTCCTCTTATGTGCGGAAGATCTTTCTAGTCTATTGCAGTATGAAGAAGAAGCTGGTGGCATAGAAGGAATCAAAGTGTGCAGAAATGCACCATCAGTATCACACCTGTTATTCGCTGATGATTCTTTGATTCTAATGAAAGCAAATACTTTAAACGCAGCTTCCTTACAGCATGTTCTAGAGACCTACTGTCAGAGTTCGGGACAATTGGTGAGTTTGTCGAAATCTAGTGTCTTTTTCAGTCCAAACACTCCTGTCGTATACTGAAGCTTTATCTGACAAGTATCTCGGGCTTCCGGCGATGGTGGGAGCAGATAGAAGTGACTGTTTTAGGCACTTTTGTGAAATAATTAAAGAAAGGCTGCGAGGATGGATGGAGAAACAATTGTCCACTGGTGGCAAGGAAATTCTTATTAAATCTGTAGCTCAAGCAATCCCAGTTTTTGCCATGTCAGTCTTTAATATACCTAAAGGGATTTGCAAAGAGATCACTGATTTGATTGCTCAGTTTTGGTGGGGGGATGATGAGGAACACAAAAGGATGCATTGGTACACTTGGTGAAAACTTTGCTATCCAAAAAATGAAGGTGGGATGGGCTTTAGGGACCTCCACTCTTTCAATTTGGCAATGCTCTCGAAACAATGTTGGCGACTTATCACCAACCCAGATTCTCTTTGTGCTCGAGTTTTGAAAGCAAAATATTATCCAAATGTAAATTTACTCCAAGCAACACTGAAAAGCGGAGCATCATTTACATGGCAAAGTATTATGAAGGGGTTAGAAACTTTTAAGTTGAGATATATGTGGCGCATCGGAACTGGACAGAATGTGAATATATGGAGTGATCCTTGGGTGCCAACCAGCCCGGATAGGAAGGTTATCTCAAACCGAGGTCAAACTATTCTCTCGGTCGTAAGTGATCTCATTGACCCTCATACGGGAGCATGGGACGAGCCCCTGATCCGTTCTATTTTTAATCCTGTCGACGCCAGAAGGATCATGCAAATCCCAATTAATCATAATGCATTTGATGACTTTATTGCCTGGAACCCAGATCGAAGGGGTATTTTTTCAGTTCGTTCGGCGTACCGCTTACAATGGATTCAATCTTTTCAGGCGCATGCAAATGTATTGGCACGCCCAGCTGGATCAAACTTACCGGAAGTATGGCCTACACTGTGGAAACTGCAGGTTCCACGTAAGATTCAGATTTTTTGCTGGCGTGCACTTCATGGAATTATCCCCCTAAGAACCATACTCACTAATAGACATGTGGGTACCAATGGCTCATGTCCGATTTGTCACCAGGACGCAGAAGATGTACGCCATCTGCTTTTTGACTGTACACATGCAAAGGAATTGTGGCTTCGACTTGGTATACTGGATATTGTTGAAGAAGCGAAGTTAATTGATCGCTCTGGTTCAATCATACTCGAACACCTGATCCTAGCAGACTCCAGACCGATCCCTATAAAGCCTAATTTGGATGTAAAGCAGGTGATAGCGGTTGGGGCTTGGTACTTATGGTGGGTGCGCCGTGAGCTCACCCATGACGGATCATCGCCACCTCCCTCGAGATGGCCTATTTCGGTCCTGGCAATTGCAAATAATTTTCATCAAGCCAACTTAAAAATTCGCGTTGTACATGAACATAAATGGAGCAAGCCGGAACCCAAGTTTGTGAAGCTAAACGTGGATGCCTCTTTCCATATGGATGAGGGTGCAGGAGCCATTGCAGCTGTTCTTAGAGACAGTAATGGTAATTTTTTGGCGGCACAATGTCGGTTTATACCTTACGCAGCAGATGTGGTGACAGCGGAGGCTATGGCTATGCGTGATGGACTAATCTTTGCAAATTCTCTGGGGTTCTCTCGAGTGGAAGCTGAGTCTGACTCCTTGACGGTAATTGATTATTGTACTGGACAGACAAGATGGTGGGATGCTGCGGCGGCGATCTTTGCGGAATGTGTGGACATGTCTTCGTCAATCGGGAAGGTCAAATTTAAACATTGTTATCGTTCTTCTAATCAAGCGGCGCATGTGCTAGCTAATCATGGTTTTTGTAATAAGATTTCTAGTTGTTGGATGGGGGAGCCTCCGGGCTGCCTAGTTCCAAACCTTGTGGACGATGTAATCCCTGTTTAATTTTTAATAAAGCTAGCCATGATGGCCTTCCCTAAAAAAAAGCTGATTAGCCAAATGTTTCTTTAACTAGTGATTAGCCAAATACTTTGTCATGCATATCTTTTTTTGCATGGTAATACGTGTCTCATTTATATTATGAAAATCAAAGTACAAGTCATGTAAATACCGATATGACAAAATTGAAGAGACAATAGAGTCTCTGAGCTTGACACCAACGCCCGTCACATGCCTCTGGTACCATCACCGCAGCCACCGAAGGAGGAAAAAAAATGACGGATCACCTCCTCACTGGAGTTTGGCGCGGCTCCATCACTTATATGCAACTTTTCGGACCTCCAACGTGGCTCACCAAAAGTGAAGCCATTGCCGTTGAAAGAATCAGACTGGGGCAACACCCCGGACACGCCATTGAACTCCGGATCTGACAACCCGCGACGACTAAGGCGCCAAAGGAGGAAACCATAACTGTCATCCATCAACCACGAACCCAGCACACGTTCCGTCTTTCAGATATCGTCGATGCAGACCACAATCTGCATCTGCTCCTGGACTATCTCCCAAGCTACATGCCAAACGTTGGAGCAGACGCCCGTGACAATGGCGGAGTCCGAGGACACATGTCCACCACAAGGATGCCGTCGCCGCCACGACATCCCCGCTTGAATAGACTGATTCCCAAATCCATCACCGGCCATAGAGACGATCGCCTTGTCGGAGAAGAATCCGAAGCTTCTTTATTCAGCATCACCGTCGTGGCCGCCAAAGTCAAGACGTCGAACGATCCAAAAACCTAAGCTACTAGGGCCCTATAACCTAAAGCTAAAACGATACGCATGCGCGGGATCCGGCGACCCCCACACCACGGACTACCAAAAGGTCGCCGGTGGAAGACGGCGCCAGAAGGGTTTGTTCTCTTGGTGGCGGCTAGGGTTCCTGGACGCTAGCCAAAGATCTTTGTCATGCATATCTAAAATGCAGTAACATAAATGAATTGGGTCCTAAGAAGGTAAAATACATAGCTCGTTTCACTTTCCAAAAGCAGTAAGCATAAAGGGAAAAACATAATAGCAGTAGGCAGTAGGTCACATCCCACACGCGATTTGAGTGACGTATTAGGGGAGGATGATTGCAAGATTGCCGCTAATCAACGCAAAAACGACGGAGGACAACCCTTGGATTACGGAGGCGATCACATCATATCCTCCAACGCCATGCATGATCCGAAAAGATAAACAAAATCAGGCCAGGTAGTTGTCATCGGTCGTTACGATAACACGGGGATTAAGAACCGGCCACTCCTTTCTCATATCATCATGTGCACATTGCACATCATGGCCATCTTTGGTTGGATCATGCACCATCATCATCATGCAGGCCTTACCACCACACTTTACCTGTCATGCACGAGAGGAACGGCCCAAACGCATTGATAATGCAATTCGTTCTTGTGCCAGCCGGGAGAAGGTCTTCAGCTTGCTGTGTTTGCGACTTTGCGGTGCTCCCGCAGTTTTGTATAATCGGGGCTGAATAATTTGACTCCTGTACCATGTGACCGACCAATGTAACCGACATCTTTATCTTAGCAAAGGGAAACTAGAGCGTATATGATCATCGTGCTATAATTGAGCACAACTTTCTCGATGAACCTGCATGCATTTGACTTGTAATGTACTAGCAGGGGAAGTACAGTCCAGAGAAGAAGATATGCCGGGAAACCGATTGTTTGTTCTGAATCCTGCATATGCACATGCAAATTTCCCTTTTACATTTGTGGATGGGAGTGCATGGCAACAACCGGTATGGACATGATTAAGAAGAAGAATCGTTACTCTGGTCATCCAAGAGATCCCATCATTCATACTTTTCGAAATTCGAATTTTTGGTAGTTGAGGCAACCCCACAGCCACATGCATGCGTACGTGCATACCCTCTGTACATGTTCGTTGGATCAGATTCAGTTAGTACTTAGTAGTATGACGCTAGCAAACGCTGATACGCTAACACAAAAGAAAGAGAAGCGTACTACAAGAAAAAACGCCGCGAGGTTGATATGTCTAGCAAGCAAATTACGTACTGTACTTTATTTGTTGGTCACGAAACCCTTCATTTCCTACGCCAAAAGATGACATACAGTAGCATATTGGAATAAGATTTTGCTTAGGGGAATATAAGTTTGAACGATATATATATCTCACGCGCGCCTCTCTGGAATCGATTCCTAGATACCTCAACTCCTATCGTACTATCCACCACAATTCCAGGCTCCATGATTATGCTTCAACAACCAAAGCACCGGCCACGAATCAGAATGCGTGAGTCATGTCAGCTCGCACACTGGCAGCGCAGGGTCAATACCCAATAATACCAAATTCCATGAAACAAAACCGTGCTAAAAATGCAGAATACGTACGGCGTACTGTGCAGTTTCGTCTGGATCTCCCGTTCTTTATATTATCGATCGAAATGAGGGAAGCATCGTGGCGAGCGTGGGCGCCAGCACCCAGCTGCAGGAAGTCAGCAGGACGGAGGTCCCTTTGTCCGCGGCGAAGAAGGCTCCGGCTTGGGCGACGCCGCGTGAAAAACGAAACAAGTACGAAAGCATGGCCGCTCGGTGGTGCGGCGGCAAGGCGTGAAACCACGAAGGTCGGGGAGAAGTTTCGGCCTGAGTTTAGGTCGGAGATCCGATGCTGTCGGTGGGGGCTTGGCCTCCACGTGGTTGACGACCCGGCGACAGTGCCGAGATTTGGAGTGCCCTGATTCCTTGAATCACGGCTTAAGAGCATCCAACAAACAAGCGCCGCACCGCAAATTTAGCCAGTTTAGCGCGCGCGCAACCCGGCGGGTGGCTCCAGCGGACGCGCAATAACCGCGCGCGCGGTATAAGAAGTTGGGCGCGCGGTCCGATTCGCTATCTCGCGCGGTGTAATTGGGGCGCCCGCTTCCGCGCGCGGCACACTCGAGCGCTCGCGCTGCACTCTCTCTTCTCCGCCTTCTACGCCCCGCGCGCGCCGGCGCCGGCGAACTGCACCCATGGACGCACGCGCCGGCACCCCGCTCACCCCATCCTATAGCCGCGACCCCTCCACCGCCGCCGCCGCCGCCGCAAACCCTAGCCCGGGTGGCGTTGGCCTCGCCTCCGCCGGAGCTCCTCCGACCATCGGCCTCGCGCGCGGCCTCTTCATGCCGTCGCGGATGACCTCGGCGCCATGGGTGGCGGTGGCCTCGGCGCCATAGGTGGCATGGGTGGCTTCGGAGCTACCGTGGGCGGTGCAATGGGAGGCATTGCTGGCTTTGGAGCACCCCCCGACGCTATGGCCACCATGGGAGGCATGAGTTTTGCTTCTCTCATGGGAGGCATGGGTGCACCTCCGGCCGCCATGGGCGGAATGTCTTTCGATGTGCCTCCTCGCACACATTCCCATGAAGATACCGTTGAAGATCTTGCCAACACCATCGGAGCTTCACGTGATGCGGTGCGTGATGAGGAGATGGAGGAAGATTCATCTTCGGAGGCGGAAGAATCGTCTTCCGAAGATGAGGACGAGGACGAAGACGAGGACGAGGAATGATGTGTCTTTCATTTGTGTATTGAACTTGATTTGCATTTTGAACTTGGTTGGATGAACTTGTGGGCATGATTTTGAACTTGTGGGCATGAACTTTTCTTCATCAACTTGTTTGTGTGAAATTTTATATGTCATGTTCATTGCATTTTGAATGTTTCAACTTTATTTTGTGTTCAAAATGCCATATATGCAATGCCCCGGTGAGTCACGCGCGCTGCATTTTTTGCGCGACGCTGGAGCCACGCGCTGCATTTTAGCGCGGCTGCTGGAGCCAGCGCTACGCGCCGCGCCAAACCAGACGATGGGCGCGCGGCAAAGCAGTTTTTTGCGCGCGATGCGTTCGGCGCCTGTTGGAGAGGCTCTAATTACGGAAAACCTGCCGGGCCACGCTAAACAATGCCAATGTGCATCATGCTGATAACTACGCTTAGCTTGTCCTGGCGCTGCGTGACACTCCGCTGACGTGGTCCTTGCATACATAGGCCGCATACCATCCAATCGTAGTTGTCCGGATGCACTTTGACATTCAACACAGAAGCCATCGGTCCATGGATCAGTTCGAATGTGTGGAATCTTGCAAACTGGCTGCAAATCGTGGGAGGCTTTGCGTGCATCCGGATTACTACCACGTACGCTCCCGACACCCCGGATCCACCCAAAAGTCCGTCATGCGCCTCTCCCGTGTGAAGCGGTTGCCACACATTCATGCCGGTTAGCGCCGCTCCAGAGCGTCGGCGCCTCATTCATGCTGGCTCAGAACGGATGCGACCTCCGGTCTAAGTCGGCACTGAAGCGACGCACTGACCAGTTTCCGCGTCTGTTCCAATGTCGAAGATGCGTGACCGAACGGGGCTTGATGGTCGTGTACCGCCTTTGAATTTGCTCCCGTTCGTCCGCCTGCCGGCATTAAACAGATGCAACGGGCGATAAACCCACTCTAGCTCCTACCGTTTGGCCTAGTCGGCACCCACTATTTAAACACAACCTTCTTGCCCGATATGACCCGCAACGCACCATACCAACCATGACCGCGAGCTCTAGAGTATTGTGGGAGAACCTCTCGACGGAGTAGAAATAGGAGTCGGTCGGCATTGCAGCCGACTGGCAGGCCATCGTGCGTGACTGACTGAGGCTAGTTTGTTGGCGAGCCTGCCGGAGGTCAGCGCTAAGATGATGGAAGAGGCGTCCGACAACGAGCCGGTGTAACCATGCAGGCACAATGCCGTCATGGCGGAAGAGTAGTTGTCGCCACCTGTGTCAACGTTCCGGTAGGCGTAGGAAGACCAGAGCTACAACCTCCGGCTCCTTGACGAGCATTAGCTCGTGGACGGACAAATCACCGGCGGGAAGATGAAGGACGATGTTGTGGCGGCCATGGAAACGGAGGATTAGGGTTTTCCTGGATGAGGAAAGGGCACTGTAGCAGTATGTGCGCAGCGCACAAGACACCCGCGGGAAGCGATGGCGATTGCGCGGCCTGCGGGCGGAGAAGGAAGCCATTTTTGCAAAGGTTGACGTGAAGGAAGACGAAGAGGAGGCGCATGCGAGCGTAGATGTGGCCAGCTCCTCGACGGCCGCGCCGCCCCCGCGGTTCGCACGCCGCCGCAACGAGCACGAGGTCGGCCCTTCCACACCCACCGCCATGGACAAGGCGACTCCGGTGAGGAAGAGTAGGACATCGTACATGGATACGCATGGTGTCACATGTGGGACGTACCCCACGTTTTATTCTTCCCCTCCCGAAGTTCACTCCAAAGGCCTCACAGCCAGTGAGCTTGCCGGACATAGGGAAGACAGGATTTGGGCCGTTGCCGTTGAACATTTAGACTAGGTTAAAAAAGTGTCGTCCGCTATTATTTAGTTGAAATATGTCGAATATATAACGAATTTGGTCTGGTTTAAATAAACATCATCCAGTTTGCATGAAATGTATCAAGTTTGTTCAAATTCCTTTTGACATGTCTCCGGTGTTTGATGTATAGAATTGGATGACAGGCTCCGTGTCACTTTCCACGGACACGTCGTATTGTGTCTGTTTTAGGAGTATGTGTTAGAGATGCCCTTAGGCACATCGCCTCGGCCTGATCTAGGACACATCGCAGTGCTTTCCATCCTACCAAAATAGAAAATGACTCACACAGTTCTATTCGTGCCTAACATGAGTAAACAAAACCTCCCTATCATCTAGAGAAAGACCCTTGATTTCCTGAACAGGCATAGCATGGATTTAGTCATAGCTAAAAAAACTCAAAGGAACAACTTTTCTTTCCCCTCTTGCCAGGCGACTAGGGAAAGCCTTCCTCCCCTTGATCTCCATCGGCGAGTCTGTGGATTCGTCTCCTCTCCGCCTGCCGCTCCCGGTGGTTGGTTGAGGGGAGAGGATTTCTGGTGCCTCGAATCCTCGCAGGGGTTGCGTTCGGATGGATGGCGGCGCTTCTTCTTCAAGTCAATCTTCCGGGCTCCGATCCTCCTCAAATTCGTTCGTTGGGACTGATTAAACGGAGCTCCAGCATAGATTTCTGCCAGCTCCTCGGGGCGGCGAGGTTAGGGTTTCTCGTCGTGCGTATGTAACGGCGATATTTGATGTTAGGTTCTTCAGATCTATTCAAGCATTCAACGGTGGCGATTGTGGTTCCGGGGCACCGGTCCTTTGGGGCACACACACGAAGACTTCCCGACTGTCATCGACAAGGTCAAGGCGGCTCCGATATTGGAGCAGAGACAGTGACGTGTCGGCAGCTCTTTCTGGCGGCGGCAATGGTTGTTCGGTGGTCCATGGACCTCAATGTAAGTTTCATTATATGTGAGGTGTTTAGTTCTTCTGGTGAACCTTTATAATAGATTTGATCATTTTTCGAAAAAAAGGATATGCCGATAGCTGATGCATTAACCATGTTCGTTGCAACAAGGTAATCAGACTCTATCACAATTGGGGAGTATTGAATTATAGATGGGCTTTAGGCCCATATAAACTATAATTTCTGAAAAAACTCAAAGGCCCATTTGAGGATATAGGACACAGTGGAAGTTTAGTTCTACCATGCTAGTGGTGGAATGCCATGTGTTTTATTTTTGCCGATCATGAATGGATAATTGTTGACATACAAGAATCAGCTCTCGACTAGGGGGGCCTCCTTAGTAGTGTGGTTAGAAATTAACGAGGGCGTACATGACAGCCTTATGTTGAGGGTCGTCGTACACTCGACCCAGTGGCACGATGATATTTTTTAAATAAGTTCAGCTGCCTCGTGGGAGCATGACCTACGTCCTATGGAAGGGTCATTGAGAGTGGTGCCCGATGCACGAAGCACCTAGAGTAATATTAATGTCACTAATTCATTCCTTGTTAGAAAACATCCTTTTTTGCAAATTCCATTATTGTATGGTTATTCTTCTATATTATAAAAGGCACAATTTATCTGTAAATTGTGTGTGAAATTTGTAATTATTATTTTTACTACTTTTCATGTTCTTCCTTCTTACAGGGTAATACCAATGCCACTAATTTATTTTTTCTTAGAAAATTTATTCTTTTTCAGTTTTTATTTCCTTTTCTTTTTCTTAAAGGGTAACCAAAGTAACTATCATTCTTTTTTATAAACTTCATTATTTTGATTTTGATTTAGTTTGTATTTCATTTTATTTCTTCTTTGAGGGTAATACTAATGTAACTAACTCATTCCTTGTCAGAGAAAGAAATTCTTGCAAAAAATTTACTCTTATATGCCTATTCTTGCATATTTATAAAAAAAGTGCATGTTATGTCTAATCTATGCAAAATTTTCATCTCTATTTTTTCCTTTCTTCTTTTAGAGTAATACCAATGCCACCAATTCATTCTTCCTTAGAAACTTTATTTTTTATTTTATTTTTATTTTTATTTTAGTATATTAGTATGTGGGGATGAAAATGTTAGCGGAAATAGAATTTTTATGTTCTGTTATGTTATATATTGTTGCATAATATTATTTTCCTTTTAAATTTATGTTTGTTTATTTTAGGGTTAATCCACTCCCATGATTCATGTTCCCTTACAAATAATTTTTTACCTTTGTTTTTTTCTTTTTGTTCAAATTGTCATCTGATAGCTCCATTGATGTGAAGAAGCATTAGCCCATAGACTCACACATATGTACCACGTACAGGCCGGGTACGTGAACGAAATAATGGCCATGTACGCATCCGATGAGCTGCACCTACACGTACGTGTCATTCCTTCATTGTTTTCGCACTGTGCAGCTGTGCTAACTTTGTTAATAAAATGACCGAACCAAATTAGAAATCCAGGCGACTGCGTGTTAGCCGGTCCCTTCTGCTGCCCTCCATGTTAGGCTTGATTTTTTGCTTTCAGTGTTGTACACAGAAACAAAGTAGGATTTGTGTGATTCACGCCACACTTGAGGCGGTCCTTGTATTCACAATATATAGGATTACATGCCTTGCTAATCAAGGTGAATCAAAGCAAATCCTCAACCGAATCATACAATAATATTCGGTGGGATATTGGGCTAGTTTCCTATTACATGAAATACAGACAAAAGGAACACTTTAACATCCCCCCTCAGCTTGTGCGTCGTACGGAAGCAAGCATAAGCTGGAACGAAACTCAGAGAAGAGTTGTGAGGGCAATCCTTTTGTCATGATGTCAGCATACTGATGCGAGGATGGCACATGGAAAACCCGGACCTCACCAAGCGACACCTTCTCCCGGACGAAGTGGATATCAATCTCAATGTGTTTAGTACGACGATGCTGGACCGGATTAGAAGCCATGTAGACAGTACTAACGTTGTCACAGAAGACAACAGTGGCAGACGTCAGAGGGTGATGAAGCTCCCCAAGAAGCTGACGAATCCAACAACACTCAGCAACAACATGAGCAACCGCGCGATACTCCGCCTCGGCACTAGAGCGAGACACAGTAGTCTGACGTTTGGACGACCAAGAGACAAGGTTGTTACCAAGATAGACGCAGTAGCCAGACGTAGATCGGCGCGTGTCGGGGCACCCGGCCCAATCTGCGTCAGAGTATGCAGTAAGTGCTGTAGAGGAGGAGCTCAAGAGGTGCAAGCTGAGGTCCAGGGTCCCCTTTATGTACCGGAGAATGCGCTTAACCAACTGCATATGAGGCTCTCTGGGCGCATGCATGTATAAACAGGCCTGCTGAACTGCATGCGCGATATCTGGTCGCGTGAGTGTCAAATACTGTAAGGCACCAGCGTAGCTCCGATACTCGGTGGGATCGAAGAGAAGAGGACCATCCTGAGCTGAAAGCTTGCACTTAGTGTCGATCGGAGTGCCAGAGGGGTGACAATCAACCATGCCAGTGCGGTGAAGGAGCTCCAAGGCATACTGTCGCTGAGAGAGAACCATGCCCAAGGATGTCCGAGTGACGGAGATGCCAAGGAAGAATGTCAAGGCACCAAGGTCCGTCATGGCGAACTCGGAGTGGAGCTGCTGTGTGAGGTGATGTAAGAGTAGATCCGTCGAGGCAGTGAGGACAATGTCGTCCACATACAAGAGTAGATAAGCAAGGTCTGTACCACGCTTGTAGATGAAGAGGGACACATCCGACTTGGAGGCAACAAAGCCAAGTCGATAGGCAAATAGAGCGAACCGCTGGTACCAAGCGCGTGGAGCCTGCTTAAGACCGTAGAGAGACTTGTGTAGGCGACACACGTAGTCCGGACAACGAGCGTCGACAAAACCGGGAGGCTGCTGGCAGTAGACCTCCTCGTCAAGATTGCCATGGAGGAAGGCATCTTGACGTCGAGCTGGTGGATCAGCCACGACTGAGAGACCGCAAGGCTGAGGACGATGCGAATCGTGGCAGGCTTGACAACGGGGCTGAATGTCTCATCAAAATCAATGCCTTGTTGTTGAGAATAGCCGTGTACCACCCATCGAGCCTTATACCGTGCAAGGCTGCCATCCGAGTGGAACTTGTGTTTGAATATCCGCTTTCCTGAAACAACATGAGCACGAAGAGGACGGGGAACAAGAGACCACGTCCCGTTAGTGACAAGAGCATCAAATTCCTCGGTCATAGCACGATGCCAGTGTGGGTCATGGAGTGCACCCCGGTATGTTTTGGGAATAGGAGAGGGAGTGGAGTGAGTAGCGGAGAGATTAAGACGGTCGACGGGCTGGAAGAGGCCACGCTTAGCACGAGTGACCATGGTGTGGGTGTTGGACGGGGATGGCGGCCGGTGCACCACGACTGGCGGGGAGGAGCCGGTGTTGAACATGGCTGGACGGTGCTGCGAGGAGGCAGGGAGCGAGCGGGGCGATCAGGGAGGATCGTGGGTATCTGATACCAAGAAACAAAGTAGGATTTGTGTGATTCACGCCACACTTGGGGCGGTCCTTGTATTCACAATATATAGGATTACATGCCTTGCTAGTCAAGGTGAATCAAAGCAAATCCTCAACCGAATCATACAATAATATTCGGTGGGATATTGGGCTAGTTTCCTATTACATGAAATATAGACAAAAGGAATACTTTAACATACACTCGTATTAAGAGCAACTCTGGCATAATTGCCATAATCGATATGGAGATGATCACCAGAAAATATGGAGACAACTTTGTTGTGTGCAAAGTCAAATTCGCTATATTTATGCTCATAGACATAGGGCGTGTGCGCGTGCGTTTATAGGATGAGTGCATGTGTGAGCGTCTATGTCTCTACTTTGTTAAAAAAAATCTTTTCATATGAGACCTACTTGTCAGAGATTACCTACGCGCGCTCGCACACCACACACCACACACCAGACCTGACGATGCATGCAGAAGAAAGAAAATGACTGACCCAAATCACAGATTCAAGCGACTGGCTGGTGGTCAGTCCCATTTGTAAAAGTTGAACCCAGTGTTGTAGAGCTGACACCACCAAATTTATTTCTAAGCCATACATGGGACCAACTTACTTTCTGAATCACAACTCAATCTTACGGTCCACAAAATGCATGCCGCGGGGCTGCTACAAATCCGCTTTCCGTTTTATGCTTTGAGTAAAATTTACAGAGAACCAAGGAGCCTACGTGGGGTGCACATGCTGAATGGAAGACCAGCCGACAACCCTCGTCTAGAAGGCGCAGGATTCGGGGCATGGTGTGTACACATGGGCCCAATCCTAACGACCAAGTAACGGCCGATTCGATCTTTAGCTCCACTGCCCTTGTGTTTTATTTATACTCCGCCATCGTCTTTGTGTTTGTCCCTTTGTTCCAACCAATAGTCCCTGGGGTAAGCAACATGGGTTGCTTGGACCTTGTACAGAAGAAACTGCGTGACACCACGTATGTTATTTGTAAGCACGCCACCTAGCCTGTAACTGATCTATAGGTGTTTCAAAAATAAAGATGATAGGTTTTCCAAAGCGGTCCATGGCATCTGCACTGCCGGCATGCATCACCAGTTCACCACCATTGCTGCCATGCAACACCACGAAATAAACAAAATCTCCACGAGTTTGGAGTCAATGAAATATACTGTAGTTTTGAACTGCATGCAGATAGACATGTATGTTTGAACTGCATGCAAATAGACCCTAGAAAATTTGTTTCTAATCCCATAAGCCAAACTCTTTGAAATCCCCGTTCGATTTACTTGAACCAAATAACGCTTAGCGTGCTGTTTTAGATTCAAATTACCTTAAACAGCTACAAAGGCAAAAGCACGCAGAGTATCAGCCTTTGCTTGATACTCACATTCCGGCCATCGAATTTGATCCAACGACAGATACAGATCGTATGCACGTACACATGCATGTGGCTGTGGGGTCACCCCAACTACCAAGAATTCGAAAGTTCATGCATGATTACAGTATTGTATTCTTATTGCGTAGCGAATCCATAAAAGAAGGTGTCCATTGTTGCAATAGCAGAGCTGCTAACTAACTACATCCGCTGGGAAAGGGAAAGTAGGAGCGTGATGGGCATATGCAGAACCCTCAAGCAATAACGTCTCACTGCACACCGTGTCTTGTGAACTGTACTACTCATTTGCATTGGACACATGCACGTACAGTTCATCTCCAAACACAGAGAAAACTACTACCTTCAATCATACTGCACGATATGGTTTATTACACGCTTTGCATTACCCTTTGTCTTGACGATAAAGTGGTCGGTCGCGTAACCACATGCTGCAGGATCAGATTATTCAGTCCCGATTATAAAAACGGCAGCGCAAAGTCGCAGACGGAGCAACCTGAGGACATTCTCCTGGCTGGCACGAGAACGAATGATCGAATACGCCTGGGTCGCATGGCGTGCATGACAGGTAAGGTGCGGTGGTGAGGCTTGTATGATCAGCGTCTGAAAGATGAGAGAATGATGCGCATGATCTTAGCCAACCATGCATGTTTGCATTCAGAGATGACCCAGTGGATCAACGATGGCCATGACCGGTTCTTTATCTCTGTGTTTTCCTAACAACCGATGGCAACTAACTCATGGGATTTTTTTATAGTAATCATGTCGTTGGAGATTGTGATCGCCTCTATCATCGGAGTGTGGCCACCTTCAGTTTTGTGTTAACTAACGGTTACTGAGACCATCCTCTCCGAATTTGCGTACCACCAGCTACCAATTTGACTATTTATTTTTCCCTATAAAATACCGAAAATATTTCTGTTGCAAAAGGATGTTGAAATACTCGCTTCCTGCAGGCCTTCGAGGGCGAAGAGGCTCTCCACGACATCCGTTTTCGGGCGGTGTGCTGCGGGGTCACTCAGGGGCTCTTCGCGCCATCCGATTTGCTTGGACGACGCCCGCCCAGGTGACCCGCCTCGACAGGCCATGACGGGCAGACAACGGGCGTGCGCAGGGCCACCATCATGCGGCGAGTGCAGTCACTCGCCCGCGTTCAGTGTCCTCCGCATTGCCTCGCGCACGAGGGCGTGACAGGACCCACCTCTCGGTGTCCTCGCCCCATGACGGCCTGGTTTGGTCATGTGAGTCGGACTTGCGTGACCGAACGGCTTGACTGCCTCCTGGGCACCTCCGCAGGTGAGGGTTGACTTCGCATCGTCCATTCCACGTCTGGCTCGAGCAGATAGCTCTCGGTAGCTCTCTTAGTCGTGTGATCCACCCGGACAACGCGCACCCAGCCGGGTTGCCTCGATGGTCCGTGACTGGTTGACCGTGGGGGCGACCGAGGCCATCATCATGGGTTATTTTGGTCGCACCCGCATGCGCTATTTCGACAACTGCCCTGCGCGCGATGGGCGCGCCTGTCAGTGTCATCTAACCTCGACCAAATGTGGTTGTGGCGTCAAGTGGGCCCCGCGCGTCCTAGTTAAGCTTAGGTTTCATGCTGCCAGGCACGCACAAGCGCCCTGCTCGGGGTGGTGCATGTTGAGTGATCGCAGAGGGCCATCGAGATAGGGGTTGTGACGAGAACAACTTGAGTGGCCAACGATGTGTTTGTCGGGCGCGCCGTGGGTTCCTGATCGAATCTCACGAGTCAGGTTGTGACGTGAGCTATTTGGTCTTTTTTTAAGAAGGTTATGCTTGTTGGAAATATGCCCTAAAATCAATAATATTTGATCTAGCCAACCATGCATGTTTGCATTCAGAAATGATACAGTGGATCAACGATGGCAATGACCGGTTCTTTATCTCTGTTTTCCTAACAACCGATGGCAACTAACTCATGGAAATCCTATATACATAAGAAATTGATCCCCACTATCCTATTTATCTCAACATGCACACATGTCACCTCATCAAAAACCCACCACTACATGCACGAGAAAATGTTTTTCATTATTAGTTGATCTCATGCACACCTTTCACCTAACTACGCATGTCACCTCATCAAAGGTCCACTCAACATGCATGAATTTTTTTTCCATTACGTTAGGCCACTTATATTTAAAATATTTTATGAATACACAATAATTATATACAATATATACTATTTATTTTTAGCTTTAGTTCATATATTATTAATTCAACGATAGAATCTTCATACAATCAAATCACTGAAATATATAGCAATCGATTCCGGCAGCCACACGCGAATCTTTAGTCTCATATTCAAATTCAAGACAACCACATCTCACCAAAATAACACACCGCAACAAATTCCCGCATGTTCCCGCAGCAACTCGCAGGGTGTCATCTAGTTTTTTATAGTAATCATGTCGTTGAAGATTGTGATCGCCTCTATCATCCGAGTGTGGCCACCTTCAGTTTTGCGTTAAATAACGGTTACTGAGACCATCCTCTCCGAATTTGCGTACCACCAGCTACCAATTTGACTATTTATTTTTCCCTATAAAATACCAAAAATATTTCTGTTGTAAAGGATGTTGAAATACTCGCTTCCTCAGGCCTTCGAGGGCGAAGAGGCTCTCCACGACATCCGTTTTCGGGCGGCGTGCTGCAGGCTCACTCGGGGGCTCTTCACGCCATCCGATTTGCTTGGACGACGCGTGCCCAGGCAACCCGCCTTGACAGGCCATGACGGGTGGACAACGGGCGTGCGCGGGGCCACCATCATGCGATGAGTGTAGTCACTCGCCCGCGTTCAGCGTCCTGCGCATTGCCTCGCGCACAAGGGCGTGGCGGGACCCACCTCTCGGTGTCCTCGCCCCATGACAGCCTGGTTTGGTCATGTGAGTTGGACATGCATGACCGAACGGCTTGACTGCCTCCTGGGCACCTCCACAGGCGAGGGCTGACTTCGCATCGTCCGTCCCACGTCTGGCTCGAGCAAATAGCTCCCGGGAGCTCTCTCAGTCGTGTGATCTGCCCGGACAACGCGCACCCAGCCAGGTTGCCTCGATGGTCAGTGACTGGTTGACCGTGGGGGCGACCGAGGCCATCATCATGGGTTATTTTGGTCACACCAGCGTGCGCTGTTTCGACCACTGCCCTGCGCGCGATGGGCGCGCCTGTCAGTGTCTTCGGACCTCGACCAAATGTTGTTGTGACATCAAGTGGGCCCCGCGCGTGCCAGTTAAGCTTAGGTTTGATGCAGCCAGGCACGCGGGAGCGCCCTGCTCGGTGTGGTGCATGTTGAGTGATCGCAGAGGGCCATCGAGCTAGGGGTTGTGACGAGAACAAATTGAGTGGCCAGCGATGTGTTTGTCGGGCCCGGTGCGCCGTGGGTTCCTGATCGAATCTCACGAGTTGGGTTGTGACATGAGCTATTTGGTCTTTTTTAAGAAGGTTATGCATGTTGGAAATATGCCCTAAAAACAATAATGTTTGATCTAGCCAACCATGCATGTTTGCATTAAGAAATGATCCAGTGGATCAACGATGGCCATGACCGGTTCTTATCTCTGTGTTTTCCTAACAACCGATGGCAGCTAACTCATGCGAATTTTTTATAGTAATCATGTCGTTGAAGATTGTGATCGCCTCTATCATCCAAGTGTGGCCACCTTCAGTTTTGCGTTAACTAACGGTTACTGAGACCATCCTCTTCGAATTTGCGTACCACCAGCCACCAATTTGACTATTTATTCTTTCCTATAAAATACCAAAAATATTTCTGTTGTAAAGGATGTTGAAATACTTACTTCCTACAGGCCTTCGACGGCGAAGAGGCTCTCCATGACATCTGTTTTCGGGCGGCGTGTTGTGGGGTCACCCAGGGGCTCTTCGCGCCATCCGATTTGCTTGGACGACGCACGCCCAAGAGACCCGCCTCGAAAGGCCATGACGGGCGGACAACGGGCGTGTGTGGGGCCACCATCATGCGACGAGTGCAGTCACTCGCCCGCGTTCAGCGTCCTGCACATTGCCTCGCGCACGAGGGCGTGGCGGGACCCACCTCTCGGTGTCCTCGCCCCATGACGGCCTGGTTTGGTCATGTGAGTCGGACTTGCATGACAATATGGTTTGACTGCCTCCTGGGCACCTCCGCGGGTGAGGGTTGACTTCGCATCGTCCGTTCCACGTCTGGCTCGAGCGGATAGCTCCCGGGAGCTCTCTCAGTCGTGTGATCTGCCCGGATAACGCGCACCCAGCCGGGTTGCCTCAAGGGTCCGTGACTGGTTGACCACGGGGGCGACCGAGGCCATCATCATGGGTTATTTTGGTCGCACCCGCGTGCGCTGTTCCGACCACTGCCCTGCGCGCGATGGGCGCGCCTGTCAGTGTCTTCGGACCTCGACCAAATGTTGCTGTGGCATCAAGTGGGCCCCACACGTGCCAGTTAAGCTTAGGTTTGGTGCAGCCAGGCACGCGCGAGCGCCCTGCTCGGTGTGGTGCAGGTTGAGTGGTCACAGAGGGTGTCGGTGTCAAAATCGGCAGATCTTGGTAGGGGTCCCGAACTGTGTGTCTGAGGATCAATGGTAACAAGGGACGATGGGGACACGATGTTTACCCAGGTTCGGGCCCTCTTAAAGGAGGTAAAACTCTACATCCTGCTTGATTGTATTCGATGAGTATAGGGGTTACAAGAGTTGATCTACCTCGAGATCGTAATGGCTAAACCCTAGCTGTCTTGCTAATGATTGTTCTGATAGCCTCTACAGACTAAACCCTCCGGTTTATATATACACTGGAGGGGCCTAGGGTTGTACAGAATCGGTTTACAGAGAAAGGAAATAACATATCCAGACACCAAACTTGCCGTCCAAGCATATAGGAGTACTATTGGGACACGGGGCATGGTCTTTTGTTTTTATCTTCACGGCCCATCAGTCTGGCCCATATCGAATAGACCGGACACCCGAGAACCCCCTAATCCAGGACTCCCTCAGTAGCCCCTGAACCAGTCTTCGATGACGATGTGTTCGGCACGCGGATTATCTTCGGCCTTGCAAGGCGGGTTCCTTCTCCTGAGCATTTTGAGTTAGCTCCCTGCATACAGGGCCGACCCTGGAGTTTCGAGGGCCCCAGGTCAGACTCCTGAGTGGGCCCAGCCGCCCAGCGGCTGCGGTGGAGAAAAAAAAGGAATTCCACACTTTGATATGGAAAAATTCTTGTAAAGCCATAAACTATGATATATTTTCCTTTGTCTCAAATTACTTGTCTTAGATTTGTCTAGATAGGGATGTATCGAGATAGACAAGTAATTTGAAACCGAGGTTGTATCTGATAATAATAGGTTGTGGTGTTTCAATAATATTGACATCTAATTGCTTTACTTAACTGGTGTGTTCATTTTTTCTTTTTCCTTTTCATGGAATTAGATAAAAAAATTAGGTAATATGTTTGTAAAAACAAAAAGAGCACACCTCAACTTTGGATTAAATTAGCAGCAATAATGTGTGTTCCAACGCTGGTGTACTCTGCAGCTATCCAAATCCAAAACATCGAGACCATGCGACCAAGACCAGCTATTTCCTCCAAGAGTGCAAGTGTTATAAAAACGAGAACAACAATACAACTTAATTACGATCAACCTGATTAACAATGCAAAGTTGCACGGCGTTCGCCCGCTCGGTCCTCCGTGTGTGAAGGGAAACGAAGCCATGGACCCTGAGCGAGCCAAGATTTCCTTGCTAGATTGGGTTTGGAGAATTGAAGAAATAATCAAACTAACAGCCACGGAAAAGGTACTTCCCTTAAATAAAAACAAAAAAACCAACAGCCACGGCTCCGCGCAAACAGGTACACACTATGTGTGTGTGTTCTTTGGGCTTCTAATCTACATATCACGGATGGGCCTCTCAGGTCTATTCTGGTTTGGTCTTTTAGGACTGGCGACTGTACCCAAGCCTTTCGTACATATATATGGCCTAGGTCGGGGCCCCTAGTCTGGCTGGGCCCCAGGCTGTCGCCCCTGCTGCCCTGGCCCAGGGCCGGCCCTGCCTGCGTAGAGGAACTTTGTCCGGCTCTGCACTATCAATACAACCCTTAGCCACGAAGGCAATAAGTCAAAATTGGTACAATGTCTTTTACTGACAACTTTTTCGGTGAGGTGTCACACTTGACTCTTTAACGTTTCGAACCATTTTCACGCTCCCGTTTCGCGTTTCGAGGCTTAGTCTCCATCGACACGTCTTGTCAAAGCAGAGATCGTGCCCGCCCATTACGGGATTCATATCAATGTGGTTTGGGTAACCAAACCGTGCCTTACGCACGATCTCGTTGGGAACAAGCGAGATTTATGGCTCAAGAGGGGGACGTTTGGTATTTTTACCGTCTATAAGAGGATAAAGATCCCTCCTTTTTTCCCCACGCCTTCTTCTAGCTCCTGCCTTCCCACCTCTAAGCTCTAGCGCCCAAAACTTCAATCTTTCCCACCGCTGCCACCCTCCCCAGCAATGGTCGGGTCCGGCTCCAAGGGCAAGTGGGAGGCCTCCTCCGTCACCGAGAAGGACATCAAGGATCTCCGGAGTGCGGGCTATCTGTCCACGGATATCGCGCATAGGCTCCCTGAGAAAGATCAGGTGATCCCTACTCCGGAGCCTGGTGAGAGGGTCGTGTTCATCCCCCATTTCCTCCGAGGGCTAGGGTTTCCCCTCCACCCCTTCGTCCGGGGCCTCATGTTCTACTACGGGCTAGATTTCCATGATGTAGCCCCAAATTCCTTCCTCCACATATCGGCGTTTATCGTCGTGTGTGAGGCTCTTCTCCGCATCCCCCCACACTTCGACCTATGGCTCAAGGTCTTCAATCTAAAGCCGAAGGTGGTCGACAGTCAGCATGCGGACTGCGGAGGGGCTTTGGTAAGCAAGCTCCCCAACTCCGTCTGGCCCAAAGGGGCACTTGTCGAGACTATCAAGGTGTGGCAGCAAGAGTGGTTCTACATCACCGAACCCCGCGGCGCCAAGTGGGCGGCCACGCCTGACTTCAGATCCGGACCCCCCACGAGGCTCACCTTACACTACAAAAAAAGACACATCCGTGACATTTTGGGCCGAACGAATTTTTTTCCTGTCATACTTATGACACTTCTATGACGATAATTGTGACAAAACACGGTATCATCATAGATGTGGTGGGCTCCTACTTCTATGACAAAAAATCATGACAGAAAATGGGCTTTTCGTCCTGGGCGGGCCGGAGACGCAGCTGCATGACATTCTTTGGGCCGTCCATGACGGAAAAAATCATGGTAGAAGCGAGGGCGAGGAATATATCGGGGAGTTCACGGTTACGGTGGGTGGTCGGGGGCCGAGCAATGCGCGTTTCTTTCATACACGTACGGGCGTGGGTGCGAGCCGTTGGGCTCTGACTGAACCCGAGTGAGGCGTTCGCCTACTGAACCCGAGCGATTGCACTGCAGGCTACGTGTTACTGAACCCGAGTGATCGATCGATGGCTGTTAACTGAACCCGATCGAGCGATGCCTTCGCTACTACTGCTAACTGAAGCCGATCGAACCTGCTGCCTCTAGATGAACAGTGAGCGTTGTTGGGGGGTTGGATGAACAGTTCCCGATGGGGGGGGCAGATGAACAGGACCCGGTGGTAGTAGAGGCCCTTGCCGCTGGATGAACAGTACCCCGATCGATCGAGCCAGTTGGGGGGGGGGTGGATGAACAGGACCCCGTGGAGGTCTGGATGAACAGGACGACCCCGTGGAGGGCTGGTTGAACAGTAGCTGGTGGAGGGCTGGATGAACAGTAGCCCATGGAGGGGTGGTTGAATAGGACCCCGTGGAGAGGGCTGATTGAACAGTAGCCGGTGGAGGAGCGCACGGTGGAGGCTGGATGAACAGGAGCCCGTGGATGAACAGTCGCATGTGGAGGCTGGAGGAGGTCGACAGTGGATGAACAGTAGCCCGTGGAGGCTGGAGGAGGTCAACGGTGGAGATGAACAGTATCCCGTGGAGTCCCGTTTTGCGGTACACCACACCCCTCCCGATGAACAGGACCCCCGTTTCGACCGTAGCACTCCAACACAAGTCCGTTTCCTCCGTTTTATCGTACGCCACACCCCTCCCGATCAACAGGACCCCGTTTCGACCATAGGAGGTCCAAGAGAAGTCCGTTTCCTCTGTTTTGTGGTACAGCAGACCCCTCCCGATGAACACGATCCCGTTTCGACCGTGGCCGGTCGAACACAAGACCATTTCCTCCGTTCTGCGGTACGCCAGGCCTCGTTTCCATCGGCTGTTCCGTCCAAGCCGGTTGGCTCCCGATGAACAGCACGCGTTCCGTTGCCTCCCGATGAACACAACGCATTCCGTTGCCTCCCCATGAACACGACGACGACGCAGTTTCTCTGTTCCGACCCAGCCATGTACACGAGCCCTGGCTGTACATATGCGCGAGTAGGCGTTCGAGACCCCACCCGTATGTACGTACGTGGCCATATTTACTTTCTTGCATCCTGGCTGTTGTACGTACGTGTACATGCTATGTGCGCGCCCTTCCTGACACGGACAGGGTTCATCGCTACAGCCTGCAGACAGACCCATCGTATGTACGTACACGTTCGTGACCAGAATGACAACGCTACGTATGCTTCGACCAGGTGGGTCCCGACTGTCAGGCACTTCCTTGCGTGCGAAGATGTAGCTGGTGGGTCCCAGCAGTCAGGGGGGAGAATCATTTTTTTGCCCGTAATATGGACGCACTTCCTTGCGTACGAAGATGTAGCTGGTGGGTCCCAGCAGTCAGGGGGGAAACGTTGTTTTCGTGAAATACGGTGGCCCATCCGGTGGGTCCCTACTGTCAGGTGGAGGAATCATTATTTTCCGCGTAATAAGGAGGCACTTCCTTGCTGCAGCCGTAGACCCAGCGGTCAGCATCTCCACGTACAGTACTCTTCCGATGGAAGTCGTTCCTTGACCATGTTGATCATGCCGCGCCGAGAGCACCAGGGAGTGGACGACGGCGAGGCCTAGGAAGGGGGTGACGCGGAGCCGGGGAAGACGCGGCAGTGGATGCCCACGCGGAGAAGAGTACGATGGTTCACTGGTTCGGCTACGGTGTGAGGCTGCTGTCGCCGCAGAATAACAGGGGGTGTGGGTGAGTAGAGGGATGGCGGTGGGAGTAGTAGGGGGCGGTGAGGCCTCCGCGGCATCACAGCCGGCCACGGGAGGCAGGAGCACGCGGCACGACCGACGCTGGTTTGGGCGGCTTGAGCAAGAAGACCAGAGGTTGAAGAAGCACTACGGCCGTTGGATGGACATCGTACGGTCACTAGAGCTAGAATCGTTCATATTGACTAAGTTGACAAAGCCCTCCGTCCTCGTCAACTTAGTAGGCCCACAAGTCAGCCTCCCACTATGGTGGGTCCTAGCTAGCAGGGGGGTATTCATTTTTGTGTGCGTAATAAGGAGGCACAACCTTGCGTGCGAAGATATAGCTTGTGGGTCCGACCTGTCAGCGGGGAGAACATTTTTTCACGAAATACAGAGGCCCTTCCGGTGGGTCCCAGTTGTTAGGTGGAGGAATCAGGATTTTCGTTGCCAAAAAAATCCAGGATTTTATTGTTAAGAAATTATTTTTATAAGTTAATAAGATGTGGGATATTGTTTTCTTACATATGTAAGTATCTGTTAAATATATGATGACAATAACAATAATATATAATAACATATAAAATAATTTAAATATATAATATAGTTAGAAGGGAAACATAAGTTGGACCAGGCGTTCCTATTGTTATATAGAAAAATAGAACAGACCTCTGCATTTTCTTCAAAAAAAATACATAAATTGGGCTGCCGATGTTTCAGGAAAAATAAAACCTCGGATGGGAGGTCCATAGGCCGGTCGATACATGATGCCCCTCAAGATAATACAAACCGGCATGTCGTGGGCTGCGCATGTTAAAAAAGAAAGCCTAGACGGGGCAGCCCAAAACCCAGCTGATACTTGCTGCCGCAGTGATAATAAATGATACCTGCCAGCTCCCCGGCCTGGTTGTGAATTTATCTCCTATAGTAACTACGTTGAAGCAGCTAAAAAATGTAACTATGTTGACAAACCCGTGGGCCCCTGATACGTCTCCGTCGTATGTACTTTTCCAAACACTTTTGCCCTTGTTTTGGACTCTAACTTGCATGATTTGAATGGAACTAACCCGGACTGACGCTGTTTTCAGCAGACTTTCCATGGTGTTATTTATGTGCAGAAACAAAAGTTCTCGGAATGACCTGAAACTCCACGGAACATCTATTTGGAAAATAAGAAAAATACCGAAAGAAAAATCCACGTCAAGGGGCCCACACCCTATCCACGAGGGTGGAGGGCGCGCCCCCCTACCTTGTGGGCCCCCTGACGCTCCACCGACCTCAACTCCAACTCCATATATTCACTTTCGGGGAGAAAAGAATCAGAGAGAAGGATTCATCATGTTTTACGATACGGAGCTGCTGCCAAGCCCTAAAACCTCTCGGGAGGGCTGATCTGGAGTCCGTTCGGGGCTCCGAAGAGGGGGATTCGTCGCCGTCGTCATCATCAACCATCCTCCATCACCAATTTTATGATGCTCACCGCCGTGCGTGAGTAATTCCATCGTAGTCTTGCTGGACGGTGATGGGTTGGATGAGATTTATCATGTAATCGAGTTAGTTTTGTTAGGGTTTGATCCCTAGTATCCACTATGTTCTGAGATTGATGTTGCTATGACTTTGCTATGCTTAATGCTTGTCACTAGGGCCCAAGTGCCATGATTTCAGATCTGAACCTATTATGTTTTCATGAATATATGTGAGTTCTTGATCCTATCTTGCAAGTCTATAGTCACCTACTATGTGTTATGATCCGGCAACCCCGAAGTGACAATAATCGGGACCACTCCCAGTGATGACCATAGTTTGAGGAGTTCATGTATTCACTATGTGTTAATGCTTTGTTCCGGTACTCTATTAAAAGGAGGCCTTAATATCCCTTAGTTTCCATTAGGACCCCGCTGCCACGGGAGGGTAGGACAAAAGATGTCATGCAAGTTCTTTTCCATAAGCACGTATGACTATATACGGAATACATGCCTACATTACATTGATGAATTGGAGCTAGTTCTGTGTCACCCTATGTTATGACTGTTACATGATGAACCGCATCCGGCATAATTCTCCATCACCGATCCAATGCCTACGAGCTTTTCATATATTGTTCTTCGCTTATTTACTTTTCCGTTGCTACTGTTACAATCACTACAAAACCCAAAAATATTACTTTTGCTACCGTTACTTTTGTTACCGCTACCACTACTATCATATTACTTTGCTACTAAATACTTTGCTGCAGATACTAAGATATCCAGGTGTGGTTGAATTGACAACTCAACTGCTAATACTTGAGAATATTCTTTGGCTCCCCTTGTGTCGAATCAATAAATTTGGGTTGAATACTCTACCCTCGAAAACTGTTGCGATCCCCTATACTTGTGGGTTATCAAGACTATTTTCTGGCGCCGTTGCCGGGGAGCATAACTCTATTCTTTGAGTCACTTGGGATTTATATCTGCTGGTCACTATGAAGAACTTGAAAGATGCTAAGACAACAATTTATCCCTCAACTACGAGGGGAGGTAAGGAACTGCCATCTAGCTCTGCACTTGATTCACCTTCTGTTTTGAGTAAGCTTGCGACACCTAAACCTGCTTCTGCTATTCGTTCTGATATGTCGCATGTTATTGATGATGCCACTTCTGCTATGCATGATACTTATGATGAGACTACTTCTATGCTTGATACTACTGTGCCACTTGGTGAATTTCTTGATGAACAAATTGCTAGGGTTATAGAGAAAGAAATTATTGAAACTGATTATATTGATGAAAGTGATGATGAAAACTTGCCTGTTATTCTTGAGGGTTATGTTTTTGATAAAGAAGCTACTTGAGCTATTTTAGCTTGCAAAGATAGATATGAGCTCAAGAGGTTATTAGCTAAATGGAAGCAGCAATCTCTTAATGCTATAATGAAGCCTGACCCTGCTTTTGCTACTTCACCTATATGTGTTACTGATAAGGATTATGAATTCTCTGTTGATCCTGATATAATTACTTTGGTTGAATCTGATCCTTTTCATGGTTATGAATCTGAAACTGTTGTGGCACATCTTACTAAATTAAATGATATAGCCACCCTATTTACTAATGATGAGAGAACCCGCTACGTCTATATCCTTAAAATATTTCCGTTCTCATTAAAGGGTGATGCTAAGATATGGTTTAATTCCCTTGATCCTGGTTGTGTGCGTAGTCCCCAGGATATGATTTATTACTTCTCAGCTAAATATTTCCCTACTCATAAGAAACAAGCTGCTTTAAGGGATATATACAATTTTGTGCAAATTGAAGAAGAGAGTCTCCCACAAGCTTGGGGGAGGCTTCTCAAGTTACTTAATGCTTTGCCTGATCATCCTCTTAAGAAAAATGAAATACTTGATATCTTTTATAATGGACTAACCGATGCTTCCAGAGATTACCTGGATAGTTGTGCTGGTTCTGTTTTCAGGGAAAGAATACCGGATGAAGCTGAAATTCTATTGAATAATATGTTGACAAATGAAAATAATTGGACACTTCCTGAGCCAATTCCTGAGCCAATTCCTAAGCCTATTCCTAAACCAACTCCGAAGAAGAGAGGTGTTCTATTTCTCAGTCCTGAAGATATGCAAGAGGCAAAGAAATCTATGAAAGAAAAAGGTATTAAAGCTGAAGATGTTAAGAATTTACCACCTATTGAAGAAATACATGGTCTTAATTTACCGCCTGTTGAATAAACATATGATCTTAATCCTCCACCTATTGAAGAAACTCATGGTCTTGATAACCCGACATAGGTAGTAAAGGTAAATTCTCTCTATAGATTTGATGAAGGTGATATTCCCCACTATAAGTCCGCTAGACAATGCTTAGAAGAGTTTGATAATTTTATTGTCAAACAAGAAAACTTCAATGCTTATTTTGGTAGACAATTGAAATACAATTCCGATACGCTTGAACACTTGAGTAATTACATGGCTAATTTTAAAGGTGAACTTAAACTCATTATTAAACATGCTTCTATGGTTAACACTCAAGTAGAACAAGTACTTAAAGCTTAGAATGATTTGCTCAATGAAATGAATAGTAAGAAAAATGATTATGCTGTTAGAGTGGCTACTAGAACTGGTAAGATGACTCAGGAACCTTTGTATCCTGAAGGCCACCCTAGGAGAATTGAACAAGATTCTCAGAGAAATAATATTGAGGCACTTAGTCCTTCTAAAAAGAAGAAAAAGAAAAATGATAGGACTTTGCATGCTTCTAGTGAACCTATTGTTGAAACACCTGATAATCCAACTGATATATCTATTTCTGATGCTGAAACACAATCTGGTAATGAACATGAACCTAATGAAAATGCTAATGATGATGTTCATGATGATGCTCAACCTAGTAATGACAATGATGTAGAAATTGAACCTGCTATTGATCTTGATAACCCGCAATCAAAGAATCAACATTATGATAAGAGAGACTTTGTTGCTAGGAAACATGGTAAAGAAAGGGAACCATGGGTTCAGAAACCTATGCCTTTTTCTCCCAAACCATCCAAGAAAAAGGATGATGAGGATTTTGAGCGCTTTGCTGAAATGATTAGACCTATCTTTTTGCGTATGCGATTAACTGATATGCTCAAAATGAATCCTTATGCTAAGTATATGAAAGATATTGTTACAAATAAGAGAAAGATACCTGAAGCTGAGATTTCCACCATGCTTGCTAATTATACTTTTAAGGGTGGAATACCTAAGAAACTAGGAGATCCAGGAGTACCCACTATACCATGCTCCATTAAAAGAAACTATGTTAAAACTGCTTTATGTGATCTTGGAGCCGGTGTTAGTGTTATGCCTCTCTCTTTATATCGTAGACTTGATTTGAATAAGTTGACACCTACTGAAATATCTTTGCAAATAGCTGATAAATCAACTGCTATACCTGTCGGCATTTGTGAGGATGTGCCTGTTGTGGTTGCAAATGTTACTATTTTAACGGACTTTGTTATTCTTGATATTCCCGAGGACAATAGTATGTCTATTATTCTTGGAAGACCTTTTTTGAATACTGCAGGGGCTGTTATTGATTGCAACAAAGGCAATGTCACTTTTCATGTTAATGGCAATGAGCATACGGTACACTTTCCAAGGAAACAACCTCAAGTCCACAGTATAAATTCTATTGGAAAAATTCCATTGATTATTTTTGGAGGTTTTGAATTTCCTCTTCCTACTGTCAAGAAGAAATATGATATTCTTATTATTGGGGATGTGCATATCCCCGTTGAGGTAACATAGTGTTATTCGAAATTTCTCTGGTTTCATGTTATTCGGAATGAGTTTGTTAACAAGACTTGATCAACCTTGTTAGTGGATTCTTTTTGATGAGCATGAGATGGATGAAACTAGAAGGCACAACCTTCTGTACCCTCTTTCTACTTTCTGTTATTTAGTTGAAATAAAGTAAAATAGTATTTTTCTGTGTGTTTTCTGATTTATCTGTGCAATATAAAATACCCCAAAAATAAAAGTTCTCCAAATGCCCTGAAAATGGAATATGATTTTTTCTAGAATTTTTGAGAATATCTGGCACTGAGAACACAGCAGGAGGGGCAAGCACCTGGCCACGAGGGTGGAGGGCGCGCCCCCTGCCTCATGGGCCCACGGTGGCCCTCCTCCACTTATTCCTGCACCCACACACTCCTTCTTCCTCCCACAAACACCAATATCCAGCTCAAGCACGAGTTCTAGCTCATTTTGATGCGTTTTTCAATCTCCTTGCTCAAAGCACCTCCCACAAAACTACTTGGGGAGATTGTTCCTTGGTATGTGACTCCTCCATTGGTCCAATTAGTTTTTGTTCTAGTGCTCTATTCATTGCAAATTTGTGTTGCCTAGGTGACCATGTTCTTGAGCTTGCATGTCAAATTTATATGGTTCCAAGTAGTTCTAATGCATGATATAGTCTCTAGGCACTTGTAGGAGTAGTTGCTATCAATTTTGTGGAGTTTGGTTTAATTTTATTTGAAGTTACTAAAAATTTCAGAAATTTTTCAGAGGAAGAAATATGCTTAGGAAAATGTTCCAAGGTGGTTCTTCGAGGAAGCAAGGACCCAGGCTTGCAATGCGTGATGCTGACGATGAGCCACCAAGGGACGCTCCAGTGCGGCCTTGTGAGTGGCCTTCAGAAAACTTTATGGATCGAGCGGGAATCAAGGAAGAACTTAACGCGTATTTGCGTAACGCTGATCTTGTGAACTTCGAGGGAGAGAAGTGCCGCCAGTACCACTATCTCACTAGTTCCTTTGTGAGGAGGCAAAAGGAAGATATGTTATTACCAGAGAAGAGGCAGATGAGTACGAGAGGAGGGCGGAGGCAGCTCGCCGCCACGCTGCAGCTCAGGAGGCAATAACTGCCGCAGCTCAGTACGACCCTGGCTACAACTATGGATATCCGCCAAGCCATCCGTGGCAATAAACCAAATTAGGCCAAAAGCCTAAGTTTGGGGGAGTACGTATCTCTCACCGACATTACATTTATGTTCACACACTCATTGCTAGATATCGGTGCTCATACTCTTTCACTGTACTATCCATGCTAGTTTATTTTCTTTTTCCTGCTTTCTTCTTGTGTGTTTGTTAAACCTTAAGAAAAACAAAACAAAATTAGTGGAACTTTTAGTTAGTTTACTTTTCTTGCTGTAGTAGTAATAATTAAAAAGAAAACCCCAAAAGATTTCCTGTTCTTCTTTTGCTTGTTGGGAGCTTTCCCGTGTAAATAGTTTTATTTCTTTTCTTTTCTTTGGGGGTCGATAGGAGAAGACCATAATTAAATTGTTGAAGTGGCTCTTATATGCATTATTGTTGATTTAACCAAGAGCCCATATTGCCTTGTCTTCTCCTGTTTATTGAATGCTCGCAGATTCCAGCTTAGTCCAATGCACGTGCACTCTTATTATTTTCACATCGTTCGGTCGTGCAAGTGAAAGGCAATTATGACGAGATATGATGGACTGACTGAGATGAGAGAAGCTGGTATGACTCAACCTCTCTTGTTTTTGTAAATATGATGAGTTCATCGTTCCTGATTCAGCCTATTATGAATAAACATGTTTGCAATGACAATTAGAGATCATAGTTGCTTATGCCATGCTTGATTAGCTATGAGTTATAATGGTTTACCTTGCGTGCCAACATGCTATTAAAATGGTTGTGATGTGGTATAGTGGGGTGGTATCCTCCTTTGAATGATTTAAGTGACTCGACTTGGCACATGTTCACACATGTAGTTGAAACAAATCAACATAGCCTTCACGATATTTATGTTCATGGTGGATTATATCCTACTCATGCTTGTACTCAATGTTTATTAATTTTAATGCATGTTCATGACTGTTGTCGCTCTCTAGTTGGTCGCTTCCCAGTCTTTTGCTAGCCTTCACTTGTACTAGGTGGGAATACTGCTTGTGCATCCAATCCCTTAAACCCCAAAGTTATTCCATATGAGTCCACTATACCTTCCTATATGCGGTATCTACCTGCCGTTCCAAGTAAATTTGTATGTGCCAAACTCTAAACCTTCAAATAAACATTCTGTTTTGTATGCTCGAATAGCTCATGTATCAACTAGGGCTGCCCTTATCTTCCATGCTAGGCGGGTTATTCTCAAGAGGAGTGGACTCCGCTCCTCACTCACGAGAAAATGGTTGGTCACCGGGATGCCCAGTCCCATGCTTTATGCAAACTAAATCAAAATAATTGCAAACAAAACTCCCCCTGGGACTGTTGCTAGTTGGAGGCACTTGTTGTTTCGAGCAAGCCATGGATTGATGCTTGTTGGTGGAGGGGGAGTATAAACTTTACCATTCTGTTTGGGAACCGCCTATAATGTGTGTAGCATGGAAGATATCGCCATCTCTTGGTTGTTATGTTGACAATGAAAGTATGCCGCTCAAAATATTATTTATCTCTATTTCAAAACCGAGCTCTGGCACCTCTACAAATCCCTGCTTCCCTCTGCGAAGGGCCTATCTATTTACTTTTATGTTGAGTCATCACCCTCTTACTAAAAAGCACTAGCTGGAGAGCGCAGCTGTCATTTGCATACATTATTATTAATTTATATTGGGTATGACTATGACTGGATCTCTTTTACCATGAATTACAATGTCTAGTCAGTCCTTGATCTTTAAAGGCGCTCTGCATTTATGTTTTGTGGTCTCAGAAAGGGCTAGCGAGATACCATCCTGTTATATCATATCATGATTGTTTTGAGAAAGTGTTGTCATCCGAGATTTATTATTATCGCTCGCTAGTTGATTATGTCATTGATATGAGTAAACATGGGACCTAAGAGTTATTGTGAATGTGGTTAGTCATAATCTTTGCTGAAAACTTGAATGTTGGCTTTACATATTTACAACAACAAGAGCAAGCAGAGTTTGTAAAAGTTTTTCTTTATCACTTTCAGTTTATCAACTGAATTGCTTGAGGACAAGCAAAGGTTTAAGCTTGGGGGAGTTGATACGTCTCCGTCGTATCTACTTTTCCAAATACTTTTGCCCTTGTTTTGGACTCTATCTTGCATGATTTGAATGGAACTAACCCGGACTGACGCTGTTTTCAGCAGACTTTCCATGGTGTTATTTATGTGCAGAAACAAAAGTTCTCGGAATGACCTGAAACTCCACGGAACATCTATTTGGAAAATAAGAAAAATACTGGAAGAAAAATCCACGTCAAGGGGCCCACACCCTGTCCACGAGGGTGGAGGGCGCGCCCCCTACCTCGTGGCCCCCTGACGCTCCACCGACCTCAACTCCAACTCCATATATTCACTTTCGGGGAGAAAAAAATCAGAGACAAGGATTCATCGCGTTTTACGATACGGAGCCGCCACCAAGCCCTAAAATCTCTTGGGAGGGCTGATCTGGAGTCCGTTCGGGGCTCCGGAGAGGGGGATTTGTCGCCGTCGTCATCATCAACCATCCTCCATCACCAATTTCATGATGCTCACCGTCGTGCATGAGTAATTCCATCGTAGGCTTGCTGGACGGTGATGGGTTGGATGAGATTTATCATGTAATCGAGTTAGGTTTGTTAGGGTTTGATCCCTAGTATCCACTATGTTCTGAGATTGATGTTGCTATGACTTTGCTATGCTTAATGCTTGTCACTAGGGCCCGAGTGCCATGATTTCAGATCTGAACCTATTATGTTTTCATGAATATATGTGAGTTCTTGATCCTATCTTGCAAGTCTATAGTCACCTACTATGTGTTATGATCCGGCAACCCCGAAGTGACAATAATCGGGACCACTCCCAGTGATGACCATAGTTTGAGGAGTTCATGTATTCACTATGTGTTAATGCTTTGTTCCGGTACTCTATTAAAAGGAGGCCTTAATATCCCTTAGTTTCCATTAGGACCCCGCTGCCACGGGAGGGTAGGACAAAAGATGTCATGCAAGTTCTTTTCCATAAGCACGTATGCCTATATTCGGAATACATGCCTACATTACATTGATGAATTGGAGCTAGTTCTGTGTCACCCTATGTTATGACTGTTACATGATGAACCACATCCGGCATAATTCTCCATCACCGATCCAATGCCTACGAGCTTTTCATATATTGTTCTTCACTTATTTACTTTTCCATTGCTACTGTTACAATCACTACAAAACCCAAAAATATTACTTTTGCTACCGTTACTTTTGTTACAGTTACCACTACTATCATATTACTTTGCTACTAAATACTTTGCTGTAGATACTAAGTTATCCAGGTGTGGTTGAATTGACAACTCAACTGCTAATACTTGAGAATATTCTTTGGCTCCCCTTGTGTCGAATCAATAAATTTGGGTTGAATACTCTACCCTCGAAAACTGTTGCGATCCCCTATACTTGTGGGTTATCAGCCCCAACGTCAGTATAGCATTAGGAGGAAGTATTTTTTTGATGAGGCACTTGCTTGCGTACGGCCATAGACCTCGTGGGTCCCGACTGTCCGCCTCTCCACGTACAGTCCTCTCCAGATTCCTCTCGTTTGTTCAGCATGGTCACAATGGCAGACAGCGGCGCCACAGCGAGCGCACAAAGGCGCAGGAGGAGATCGGACCACCTGAGGCAGTGCCTTATTTGTAACGAAAGTACTGAACTAGCCCAGTGGCCAAGTGACACTACCCGATAGCTGTTTCGCCCGGGTTCGATTCCACCTGATGCAGGGAAAATATCTCCAAATTTTTTGCCTCTGCCATTATTGACATGTGGGTCCCCATTGTCATATACGCACACCACATCCAACACTTGCCAAAACTTTGTCCCTCGTTTTCTCTGTTTTTCGCACACTCGACATTGTGTGGGCATTTTGAAAATAGCATATCTTTTTGACTGTGCATCATATGAAGATGTGCTATGCATGAATGTTGATCAACATGGTGTTAACTGGCTGGTAGTTCCATTTTCGTCCATGAATAAAACTTCCAACATGATGTTAACCCTGTTTGAAAAGGCCGTGTTAATATAAATGCTCTGCCTCTCAAAGTTGCAGTTTCTTATCTGAAACTGAACTTGCAGTTTCTTATCTGAAACTGAAACTTGCAGTTTCTTCTCTGAGAATCACATTTTATACTCCTATGAAACTACATTTAAGTGCTAAAAATAGATCACTAAAATTCATAAAATACTTCATATGCTCAATACTGCAAATCTGAAATTCAAAAGACATTCATATCTGAAAGTACTCTCAAAATACACAACACAAAACACAATTCACAACCTGCAAATACTGACAACCCTAAGCTCCTCCTGACAATTCACAACCTGCCCGACTATTGGGCTAGGGGGGCAGTTCCCTCCTATTCCTTGGCGGCAGAACGCCCCGTGAGACGATGTGAATGGCGAGGGAGAGGATGGCGGGTAAGCGTCGTCGTGCCAACTGCTTTTCTCCTCTTGTAGTTGGGTTTGGTCGACAAAGACTCCACCGGCTCGCTCTGGCACGACACCCTCACAAACGGCACCCTGTAGATGCTCGATCCTTCAATCTGTGGTGGATGCTCCATCTGGGATCGATACTCCCACCACGGCTCCCTCACGATCGGATTCGGTGAATCTGTTTGCTCCATGGCCCAGAGGAGCAGCTCTATGTACTCCCGCGCCCCTTCGGGAGTATCGCCGCCTTTTCGCTCTGTTGCAGATATTTGGCCATGGATGTCGCCGTCGTCGCTAGTTGGTCCTTATTGTCAAATCAAGACTGTATCTCCAACATCTAGCTTCACAGGGTCGCCATCTGCAATCCTCACGTATCGGTTGTACTCCTGCATCGATCTACTTCTCCACGGCACCTTCACTCGCCGGCGGTGGTTTTTCAATGGAAGAGGAGAGGAGCAGCACTGGTTTTGGATTAGAACGTGAGAGGAGCAACGCTGGTTTTGGATTGGAACAGGAGAGGAGGGGCGGTGGTTTTGAAATGGAAGAGGAGAGGAGCGGCGCTAGATTTAGATTGGAAGAGGAGAGGAGCGGCGCTGGTCTTGGAAGTATTTTTTGTTTTGCGTATTTTGGGTCAAAGTTCGACCGCGTACTGTATTTGACAAGCAAAATGTGAATGCATGTCACCAAAAATTGTATCGTTTGGTTTGTATCTAAATGTACTTTCAAATTATATTATTTCTGCAACGTATAACATATATTTTATTTGTGAAAATCATGGTCAATTATGACCCAGAATAAAAGGGAGACTAGCTAATGTGGGGTGGCTTTCTTAATTGAAGGGTAAATTCATTTTTATTTTGATCCAGTCACAGCGCGCTGGCCCTCTCGTCCAATCCTAAATCGCTGCCGCACACTCCTCTCCCTCTTCTCCATTGCAAAACCACCTCCTCTCCTCTCCATCATCTCCATTCCAAAACCACCGTCTCGCCTCTCCCTCTTCTCCATTGCAAAACCACCCCCTCTCCTCTCCATCATCTCCATTCCAAAACCACCGTCTCGCCTCTCCCTCTTCTCTATTGCAAGACCACTGTCTCTCCTCCCAACTTCCAAAGCTAGCACCGGACCACTCAGAAGAACATCTATGGAGAGGATGCAGTAGCGAATCAGGCAGATCACCGGCGGGGACTAGGCAAAGTTAGCCAGGTTGAAGGAGATCCTTACTTGGTTTGACAATGAATGGGAGATTTCGAGGACAATGAGGGCCATGTGGTAATGTATGCGGAAGAGCGAGACGGCGGCGATGAGGGTGGCGATGTACTCCTCGGCGGCAGTCACGCCGTAGTCCTTCGAGTTCATCGAGGATCTCCTCTGGGCAATGGAGCACATAGTTTCGCCCGGCGAAAGTCAGGTGGAGGTGGTGGGTGTACAGGTCGAAGGTCGAGCACCCAGAGGATAACGAATCGACCGAGTACGGTGTGCCGTTCGTGAGGGTGCAGAGCCAGCCGGAGCCACAGGAGTATTCGTTCTCCCACCGCAAGAGGAGGCCGGATGGCCCGACGTCGCTTCCCCGCCGTTCTCCACGGTTCCCTCGACGCTCGCCTCGTTTCAATGGCGGCGGTAGGGTTTAAGGTAAGCTTCGCACTAACCTAATCTTCCATCTGCTCATGCTTACAATCAGTGTGACAGCTAATGAAAATCATGCTTACAATCAGTCTCCGAGTACTACGCCAATCACCCTAAAATAGCTCTGGACCTTTGGGTCAAAGTTGTGACACTGTGTACAAATAAAGAAAAATAGTTTGGTGCTTCTTTCAGAAAAGAGTACTCCCTAGAAAACTGCCAATATAAGCTACTAGTATTTGGTTAGAGAATTTGCTGCCGAGAAAGATCCGTCCACAGAGAGCGCCACACATCCCACTACATATATGCCGATGCGTGCATGGAGCATGGTTGGTGTCGGTAATTTTTACTTGGCAAACCTCGCACTCTGCATATATGCCGGTTCCATCCGTACATTTGTGCAGTTCCACCAAAATACAGCTGAATAACCCTGTTTGCACAAATAATGAAAAAGCGTGATTACATTATAGTGGCACTAGTTGATTAAACATACACTAATAAATAGAAGAAAATATTGCGATAGTATCATAGTATGCCATGCTGCGAGGGCGAGATGGGCCCTGCGACGCCTCATACTGGAAATCGACCCAAGTATCCCCGATACACCTTGTGCCAGTGATGAACATCAGTGTACAGCGGTAGTACAAGGAGGGGCCTTGAGACAATCCAATCTCTATTTTTGTGCAGATCAACTAAAATTAAGCACCCCAGTTTGCAGAAACGCTTAAACATTAACAATGGGACTAGTTGATGAAACATATACTAACAAAGAGAAGCACTTTCTTTATCTACATTGGAAATGAAATGATAGAGAGGACACTCGCTCTATTTTAACTGTATTATTACTTCATTTTATCAGTGAAACTAGGGTCGAGCAGGTGGCAAACGAGGTGTACCGTGCGTCGCAAGGATGGAGGCCGGAGGTGTTGGGGAACGTAGTAATTTCAAAAAAAAATCCTACGCACACGCAAGATCATGGTGATGCATAGCAACGAGAGGAGAGAGTGTTGTCCACGTACCCTCGTAGACCGAAAGCGGAAGCGTTATCACAACGCGGTTGATGTAGTCGTACGTCTTCACGATCCGACCGATCAAGTACCGAACGCACGACACCTCCGAGTTCAGCACACGTTCAGCTCGATGACGTCCTTCGAACTCTGATCCAGCCGAGTGTTGAGGGAGAGTTTCGTCAGCACGACGGCGTGGTGACGACGATGATGTCGTACCGACGCAGGGCTTCGCCTAAGCTCCGCAACGATATTATCGAGGTGTAATATGGTGGAGGGGGGCACCGCACACGGCTAAAAGATCGTAGATCAATTGTGTGTTCAGAGGTGCCCCCTGCCCCCGTATATAAAGGAGCAAGGGGGGAGGACGGCTGGCCCTTGGGGCGCGCCAAGGAGGGGGGGGGTCCTCCTCCTAGTAGGAGTAGGACTCCCCTTTCCTAGTCCAACTAGGAAGAGAGAAGGGGGAAGGAAAGAGAGGGAGAGGGAGAGGGAAAGAGGGGCCGCGCCCCCCTCTCCTAGTCCAATTCGGACTCCTCATGGGAGGGGGCGCGCCACCTCCTGGGTTGCTGCCCTCTCTCTCCCCTCAGGCGCACTACTCCGAACAACCTTCGGTACATCAAAACATATAAACTCATAATATAACTGTCATCGTAACGTTAAGCGTGTGGACCCTACGGGTTCGAGAACTATGTAGACATGACCGAGACACCTCTCCGATCAATAACCAATAGCGAAACCTGGATGCTCATATTGGTTCCTACATATTCTACGAAGATCTTTATCGGTCAGACCGCATAACAACATACGTTGTTCCCTTTGTCATCGGTATGTTACTTGCCCGAGATTCGATCGTCGGTATCTCGATACCTAGTTCAATCTCATTACCGACAAGTCTCTTTACTCGTTCCGTAATACATCATCCCGCAACTAACTCATTAGTCACAATGCTTGCAAGGCTTATATTGATGTGCATTACCGAGTGGGCCCAGAGATACCTCTCCGACAATCGGAGTGACAAATCCTAATCTCGAAATACGCCAACCCAACAAGTACCTTTGGAGACACCTGTAGAGCACCTTTATAATCACCCAGTTACGTTGTGACGTTTGGTAGCACACAAAGTGTTCCTCCGGTAAACGGGAGTTGCATAATCTCATATAGGAACATGTATAAGTCATGAAGAAATCAATAGCAACATACTAAACGATCGAGTGCTAAGCTAACGGAATGGGTCAAGTCAATCACGTCATTCTCCTAATGAGGTGATCCCATTAATCGAATGACAACTCATGTCTATGGCTAGAAAACATAACCATCTTTGATTAACGAGCTAGTCAAGTAGAGGCATACTAGTGACACACTGTTTGTCTATGTATTCACACATGTATTATGTTTCCGGTTAATACAATTCTAGCATGAATAATAAACATTTATCATGATATAAGGAAATAAATAATAACTTTATTATTGCCTCTAGGGCATATTTCCTTCAGGAGGTGCTTAGACTGGGATGCTGAAGCTGGCTCTTTCAGTCCCTATCTTCCCCCTGATGTTTCTGTGGTAGCATTTGGGTTGTAATCCAAACTTGGTGGAGCTGGTGCTGTGTCCCCCTACCTGCCTAGCTTATGTGGCGAACTTGTCTCCTGCTAGTACTCAGTCCGTTCTAGTAGTAGTTGCATAACTGCCCGTTTACCCTAAGATGTTGTCGGATAATGGTTCTCTAAAGTTGGGTTTCTTTAATGAAATCAGAGGAAACCCCCTCTTTCGATATATAAAAAAAATCAGTGGCACTAGCGGTGCCAAAACATTGCCTCAAATTAATAGTGACACTAGATTAAGGTGCAAAATAATAACATTACTGCTTTATCATGGCAGTGCCAAAATAGTAGCACAAGAGCAGACTCAACATGCAGGATCTTTGGCAAACGGTCAGACCAAAAAGGAACAGACCTCGTGATGGGAACCATATCTGCAGTCAACGCCATCGTAGAAGGGATGACACCAGTCACCAACATGGATGATTCAATTCATGGGACCTTTTGGTGCAGTTCACCTAAAATGAAGCAATGTCCCATGAGCTAGCAGCTTCTTCTTCTTCTTTTTTTAAGAAAAGGGCTCCAGCCCCGGTTCCATTTCCATCAGAAAACGAAACCCACAGAGCTTATTCTTCATTAGTTGCAATAAAATTGAGCAACATCAAGGTTGGTTGTGAAGCTCCTGGAATGTTCAACTATAATTTGGATATCATTTGTGCAGTTCAACTAAGATCAAGCATGAAATGCATATCTCTGTTTGCACAAAAAAGGTGGAAAGGAGGGTGACTAACAAGTGATGAAACATACATCAAATGAAAAGAAGCATGTTCCTTATCTGAATGGCAATCCTACAAGGACAGTAGCAATTTCTAAAGCAGCAGCATTGCTAGATATTAGTATGGGCATTAGGATTAACTATGACAACCGTTAAATACGACATTACTTTAATGGTGTCATTGCTTCATTTTGCCAGCAACATTACATTAACAGCTGCTACAGAGTTGGTATTTGGGCACGGGAGAGTAGGCGAACCAGGACAGTTGCATTTCTAACAAAAAGAAGCAACTTATCTTAATGGGAAATTTAGCAGGACATGAAAAAAAGTGCCATTGATTCATATTACTGGAGGCATTACATTGAAAACAACATTCGTTTAACGTGTCCTTACTTTTAACAGTGCAACTGCTACATTTTACCAGTGGCATTAAATAAGAGTGGCTCGGGGCAACAAACATCAGAACATGATATCTCGGTTGGTCCCATTTTTGTTCGGTATAGCCACCTTATACTGTGTGAGGCTAGCAAATCTAGTGCTGGACTTACTCTGTTGACTTGTCCCCCAGTCCCCACTTTCTTTCCTTTTTCAACCAATAGATCGGTTTATATTGAGTTTTTACTGTGTTTCCCTTTATTTCCCTATTAGACCTAGAGACCAATTGGATAGCCAGTCTCTACTACTTTTCGCCCCCATTATTTCCTCTTTCGACCAAGTCCTAGATTCAGGTAACAAATCTTCCCCCACCCCCACCCCACCCCCTTTCTTCCTTGTTTGAACCAAGTAGTACTAGATTCGAGTGCATGAACTAGTTTTACCTCTTAACAGTAAAAATTTAGGTGGCTTTCGAACAGCCGATCGATCCTATCTATGAGGGGGCCTGAGAAATAGTAAAAGATACAAATGCAGCGACGTCAGGAGCTCGGGAAGTAGAGCAAGGCCGGTTTCGAAGGAAGTTATACCCGAGGGTCGCCGGGATGTCGCTAGGTGGGTGGCGGGAGGCCTGATCTGCCCACACTACGGCAGCGAGGAAGAAGGGGCCGGAGGCCCTCCCAAGCCTGCAGTGCTTGGGAGAGAACGGCAAGGCACGCTGATCGGGATGCGCCGGCAGTGGGTAAGAGACGTCGCCGAGGATGACCGCGTGAATGTTGCACCTTCTCACCTTCTCCGGCGGAGAGGGTCCGACGGGATATATGACCAGCGGTGAGCAGAGAGAGAGTGTGTGACCACCGCTGTTGTGTTTAGATCTGGAGAGGATGAGACAGTGTGAAGAGAGCAACACTAGCAAGCAAGTGTGGAGGCTCCTGCCTATATAGTGGAGTACTACTAGTTTTCTTTTGTCTACCGGAGCCGGCTTGACCTCGTCAATGACTGTCGAGAAGTTTCATGCACGTGGCCCGGAGGCGCAGTTGTCGTCATTTTGATCTGAAGCACCGGATTATAACATATAACATGAAAAAATGCCACATGACAAGAAACCATAACCTCACTTCCCAAAGGAGACAACATGAATTCCGACGGACAAACTAGACGAGGATCAAAGCTCAAATTAAAGATAAACTCGTAGAAAAGGGGTTCATCGATAGATGTCCTAATTAACATAGCCAGCTTGACCTAGATGGCAGCCGAGTAGTCTTCGTGCATGTGCCCCCAATGACTAGCGCCTTGGAGGTACTCAGTTGTCGCTGTTTAACCCTCGCAATGATCCGAAGCACATGACACCTAATATTGTGAGATGACAAGAAACCTTTTTTTAGATTTCTCATCAGAACTACAGCCCTGTACAACACAGCCTGCACGATATGTAGACAATAGCCAATCCAGGCGTGTCTGCTAGAGTCTGGTCACATGCATGGACGAACTGATCTTCCGTGTCATGCAGGGATCGTCCAGGCACCAATGTCTGTACAACACTTCTCTAGTACTATCGCTCGTCTCTCTCTTCTATTAACTCACCCGACTTGCGGGGCCCGGGAGTATGCCTATGGTCGGTTCTCAACTGCGGTCCAACATGTGTGTGCAAACGCAATATGACACGTGTTCCATTCGGAGAGCAGCGTGCTAGACCGACCGACCGTTTGGGGTGCGACGTGAGCGCGACAGGCGTGTTGTATACTCCGTACATGTGCACCGCCGTTTTCTTGAGGCTTTGCTCCATGGCGCAATCCATGGATACAAAATTAGTATACTGTACTATTTAAAAGTCGAGGGCGGGGCTTTTCCCGCGTGGTGGGTGGGGCAGTTCCGCCTAGTCGATTCGACAAAGATGCAAGAAGATGAGGGAGTAGGCTGCTGCAAACGTAGGGCTGTGTGATTTAACAGCGAGTTACTGCTGGACAGGTGGGGCCCCGTGATTTGACTTGGCATTATCATTTTAACTGCGGCGCTACAACCGGCGTGAGTCTCCTGATTCCTGACCACCTCCATACAGGTGCCTCTCCCAATGCTCCACCATGTAGAGGCTGGCTCTTGCATGAGAGCCCACTCCTCCACTTTTTCCTTGCCTCTTTCCTCCACATATGCAAAAATGCCATGTAAAGCGGGCTTATAGCCCACTATTGTACTTGCTCCTACAAGTAATAAGCCTGCCACATAGGCATAAAGTCTGATGTGGCAAGTTAATTAAGAAGAGAGAGACTAGTTTGGTGATCCCAGGAAGAAACGGTGCTAAGCGCGTGTACCTAGGTGAAAAGACAATTTTGAGTCTATAGCTAATTAAATGAAGCAAATTTAGTGACAAAAAACTAAGCACCTATGCATTGGGGACTTGAGTTGCTAAGCCATTTAATGCCCTTAGCACCTCATCTAAGCACCATTTCATTGGAAGAGGTCACTCCTTGGCAAATGCGATAAATACTACGAAGAAAGAGGTAGAGAGAAGTAAAAAATACTCTTATAGCCAACCTTATAGCTAACCTCCTTGTAGTATGAGTGACTAAGTGATGACTATGTATGACATGCCAACATCAAATAGCCTAACGCACCGTGTTAAATATCCAAGGGCATGACCGCGCGAGCGAGGTGACGGTCGTGGTAGGTGCGACCATGATACGGGCTGCTGGCAGCCCTTGGATCTGAGATCGAACAGTCGCGTGCTAATTTGCTGAAAATTTGCAGAATAACCCACCAGGATAGGATATTCACTGATGTCGCTTGAAGCTACGTCGGTATTTCCCCAAAGAGGGAGGGATGATGCAGCACAGCGGCGGTAGGTATTTCTCTCAGAAATGAAACCAAGGCTATCGAACCAGTAGGAGAACCAAGCAACACAACGTAAACAGCCCCTGCACACAAATGACAACACCTCACAACCCGACGTGTTAAAGGGGTTGTCAATCCCTTTCGGGCAACGGCGCCCGAAAGTTCCTCTTGAAGGAAATATGCCCTAGAGGCAATAATTAAGTTATTATTTATTTCCTTATTCTCATGATAAATGTGTATTATTCATGCCAGAATTGTATTAACCGGAAACGTAATACATGTGTGAATACATAGACAAACAGAGTGTCACTAGTATGCCTCTACTTGACTAGCTCGTTGATCAAAGATGGTTATGTTTCCTAGCCATAGACATGAGTTGTCATTTGATTAACGGGATCACATCATTAGGAGAATGATGTGATTGACTTGACCCATTCCGTTAGCTTAGCACTTGATCGTTTAGTATGTTGCTATTGCTTTCTTCATGACTTATACATGTTCCTATGACTATGAGATTATGCAACTCCCGTTTACCGGAGGAACACTTTGTGTGCTACCAAACGTCACAACGTAAATGGGTGATTATAAAGGTGCTCTACAGGTGTCTCCAAAGGTACTTGTTGGGTTGGCGTATTTCGAGATTAGGATTTGTCACTCCGATTGTCGGAGAGGTATCTTTGGGCCCACTCGGTAATGCGCATCACTATAAGCCTTGCAAGCATTGCAACTAAATGAGTTAGTTGCGGGATGATGTATTACGGAATGAGTAAAGAGACTTGCCGGTAATGAGATTGAACTAGGTATTGAGATACCGACAATCGAATCTCGGGCAAGTAACATACCGATGACAAAGGGAATAACGTATGTTGTTATGCGGTTTGACCGATAAAGATCTTCGTAGAATATGTGGGAGCCAATATGAGCATCCAGGTTCCGCTATTGGTTATTGACCAGAGACGTGTCTCGGTCATGTCTACATTGTTCTCGAACCCGTAGGGTCCGCACGCTTAAAGTTCGATGACGGTTATATTATGAGTTTATGTGTATTGATGTACCGAAGGTAGTTCAGAGTCCCGGATGAGACCGGGGACATGACGAGGAGTCTCAAAATGGTCGAGACGTAAATATCGATATATTGGACGACTATATTCGGACATTGGAAAGGTTCCGAGTGATTCGGGTATTTTTCGGAGTACCGGAGAGTTACGGGAATTCGCCGGGGAGTATATGGGCGTTATTGGGCTTTAGGGGAAAGAGAGAGGAGAGGCTGCACGCCCCCAAGGCCTAGTCCGAATTGGACTAGGGGGAGGGTCTGCGCCCCCTCCTTCCTTCTCTTCTCTCTCCCCTTTCCTTGACTCCTACTCCTACTACTTGTAAGGGGGGAAATCCTACTCCCGGTGGGAGTAGGACTCCTCCTAATGCGCGCCATAGAGAGGCCGGCCCTCCCCCTCCTCCACCCCTTTATATACGGAGGAGAGGGGCACCCCATAGACACAACAATTGATCTCTTGATCTCTTAGCCATGTGCGGTGCCCCCCTCCACCATAATCCACCTCGATTATATCGTAGCGGTGCTTAGGCGAAGCCCTGCGTCGGTAGAACATCATCATCGTCACCACGCCGTCGTGCTGACGGAACTCTCCCTCAAAGCTCGGCTGGATCGGAGTTCGAGGGACGTCATCGAGTTGAACGTGTGCAGAACTCGGAGGTGCCGTGCGTTCGGTACTTGATCGGTCGGATCGTGAAGACGTACGTCTACATCAACCGCATTGTGCTAACGCTTTCGCTTTCGGTCTACGAGGGTACGTGGACACACACTCTCTCTCATTGCTATGCATCACCATGATCTTGCGTGTGCGTAGGATTTTTTTTGAAATTACTACGTCCCCAACAGTGGCATTGATACGTCTCCAACGTATCTATAATTTTTGATTGCTCCATTCTATATTATCTACTGTTTTGGACATTATTAGGCTTTATTATTCACTTTTATATTATTTTTGGGACTAACTATTAACCGGAGGCCCAGCCCAGAATTGCTGTTTTTTGCCTATTTCAGAGTTTCGTAGAAAAGGAATATCAAACGGAGTCCAAACGGAATGAAACCTTCGGGAACGTGATTTTTAGGAAGAATATGATCCGGGAGACTTGGACCCTACGTCAAGAAACAAAGGAGGAGGCCACGAGGTAGGGGGGCGCGCCTACCCCCACAGGACGCGCCCTCCACCCTCGTGGGCCCCCTGTTGCTCCACCGACGTACTCCTTCCTCCTATATATACCTACGTACCCCCAAACGATCAGATACGGAGCCAAAAACCTAATTCCACCGCCGCAACCTTCTATACCCACGAGATCCCATCTTGGGGCCTGTTCTGGAGCTCCGCCGGAGGGGGCATCGATCGGAGGGCTTCTACATCATCACCATAGCCCCTCCGATGAAGTGTGAGTAGTTTACCTCAGACCTTCGGGTCCATAGTTAGTAGCTAGATGGCTTCTTCTCTCTTTTTGGATCTCAATACAATGTTCTCCCCCTCTCTCATGGAGATCTATTCGATGTAATCTTCTTTTGCGGTGTGTTTGTTGAGATCGATGAATTGTGGGTTTATGATAAAGATTATCTATGAACAATATTTGAATCTTCTCTGAATTCTTTTATGTATGATTGGTTATCTTTGCAAGTCTCTTCGAATTATCAGTTTGGTTTGGCCTACTAGATTGATCTTTCTTGCAATGGGAGAAGTGCTTAGCTTTGGGTTCAATCTTGCGGTGTCCTTTTCCAGTGACAGTAGGGGCAACAAGGCACATATTGTATTGTTGCCATCGAGGATAACAAGATGGGGTTTTTATCATATTGCATGAATTTATCCCTCTACATCATGTCATCTTGCTTAAGGCGTTACTCTGTTTTCATGAACTTAATACTCTAGATGCATGCTGGATAGCGGTCGATGAGTGGAGTAATAGTAGTAGATGCAGGCAGGAGTCGGTCTACTTGTTTCGGACGTGATGCCTACATACATGATCATACCTAGATCTTCTCATAACTATGCTCAATTCTGTCAATTGCTCAACAGTAATTTGTTCACCCACCGTAAAATACTTATGTTCTTGAGAGAAGCCACTAGTGAAACCTATGGCCCCCGGGTCTATCTTCATCATATTAATCTTCCAACACTTAGTTATTTCCTTTGCCTTTTATTTTGCTTTTATTTTACTTTGCATCTTTATCACAAAAATACCAAAAATATTATCCTATCATATCTATCAGATCTCACTCTCGTAAGTGACCTTGTAGGGATTGACAACCCCTTATCGCGTTGGTTGCGAGGATTTATTTGTTTTGTGTAGGTGCGAGGGACTCGCGCGTAGCCTCCTACTGGATTGATACCTTGGTTCTGAAAAACCGCGGGAAATACTTATGCTACTTTGCTGCATCACCCTTTCCTCTTCAAGGGAAAACCAACGCAGTGCTCAAGAGGTAGCAAGAAGGATTTCTGGCGCCGTTGCCGGGGAGGTCTACGCAAAAGTCAACATACCAAGTACCCATCACAAACACTTATCTCCCGCATTACATTTTTTTGCCATTTGCCTCTCGTTTTCCTCTCCCCACTTCACCCTTGCCGTTTTATTCGCCCTCTCTTTTCCTCCTTTTTCCCGTCTCTTGTTTGCTTGTGTGTTGGATTGCTTGTTTGTCATGATGGCTCAAGATAATACCAAATTATGTGACTTTACCAATACCAACAATAATGATTTCCTTAGCACTCCGATTGCTCCTCTTACCAATACTGAATCTTGTGAAATCAATGCTGCTTTGTTGAATCTTGTCATGAAAGATCAATTCGCCGGCCTTCCTAGTGAAGATGCCGCTACTCATCTAAATAGCTTCGTTGATTTGTGTGATATGCAAAAGAAGAAAGATGTGGACAATGATATTGTTAAATTGAAGCTATTTCCTTTTTCGCTTAGAGATCGTGCTAAAGCTTGGTTTTCGTCTTTGCCTAAAAATAGTATTGATTCTTGGAACAAGTGCAAAGATGCTTTTATCTCTAAGTATTTTCCTCTTGGAAACGATATTATGAATTTTAAGCAACTTGATCATGAACATGTTGCACAAGCTTGGTAGAGGATGAAATTAATGATACGTAATTGCCCTACTCATGGTTTGAATTTGTGGATGATTATACAAAACTTTTATGCCGGCTTGAATTTTGCTTCTAGAAATCTTTTAGATTCAGCCGCAGGAGGCACTTTTATGGAAATCACTTTAGGAGAACCTACTAAACTCCTAGATAATATTATGGTTAATTATTCTCAATGGCACACTGAAAGATCTACTAATAAAAAGTGCATGCGATAGAAGAAATTAATGTTTTGAGTGGAAAGATGGATGAACTTATGAAATTATTTGCTACTAAGAGTGTTTCTTCTGATCCTAATGATATGCCTTTGTCTACTTTGATTGAGAATAATAATGAATCTATGGATGTGAATTTTGTTGGTAGGAATAATTTTGGCAACAACGCGTATAGAGGAAACTTTAATCCTAGGCCTTATCCTAGCAATTCCTCTAATAATTATGGTAATTCCTACAACAATTCTTATGGAAATTTTAATAAGATGCCCTCTGAATTTGAGACTAGTGTTAAAGAGTTTATGAATTCACAAAATAATTTCAATGCTTTGCTTGAAGAGAAATTGCTTAAAGTTGATGAATTGGCTAGGAACGTTGATAGAATTTCTCTTGATGTTGATTCTTTAAAACTTAGATCTATTCCTCCCAAGCATGATATCAATGAGTCTCTCAAAGCCATGAGAATTTCCATTGCACTACAAAAAAATACACTTCCGTGATGATACGTGTTTGTCACGGTAGGTCACGTTTTTTGTCATGCATGTACATCCATGAAAAATTATGACAGAATCAAGATAGTCATACCTGTGCTGTCGTAGAAGTGTTCCATGACATTACCAAAATTATCATCACGGAAGTGTCCACTTCCATGACGATAAATCGCGCGTCACAGAAGTGCTTTCGTCAAGGGTGACCGACACGTGGCATCCACCGTAACGGAACGCCGTTAAGCTATCGGGTCGGATTTTGGATCCGATAACCCGTTAACAGCCCTGACCAATGGGAAATTTCCACGTGTAAAATTCTGATTGGCCGAAGGGAACACCTGTCAGCTCGTTAGTGGGCCAGATGTCGCCCGTCCATTGGAGGAGACATGCCTATGATTCGTCGACACGTGGCTGGGCCCAACAGAGGCCCATATAGGTTAAAAAGGCCGGCCCAGTCAAAGGCCCGTAGAACTTAATCAGGTACTAGTGGGCCAGTCCAATAACGGCCTGCTTAATAAAGGCCCATTTACGGCCCGAAGCCAGATCTGGCATGTTAATTGTTCGCCCAATATTTGGGCCCATTTACGGCCCGAAGCCAGATCTGGCCCGTTAATTGTTCGCCCAATATTTGGGCCCAATTGCGGCCCGAAGCCAGATCTAGCCCGTTAATTGTTCGCCGAATATTTGGGCCCAACTACAGCCCAGTGACTTTCGGCCTGTTAGAGGCCTGATGTAGACATGGGCCCATTTCAGCCCGGTGTGACTTTCGGCCTGGGAATGGCCCGTGCTGCCCATGGGCCATATATGGCCCGACGGGACATCGGGCCCACTAATGACCTGTGCTAAAGGTGGCAACAGTTAAGCCCAACGTAACTTTGGGCCTGTTAAAGGCCTGTCGCGTAATTCGGCCCGTTGATGCCTGTGCTAAGCTTTCGGCCTCTTAAAGGCCCATGATATCAGTGGGCCAACTAAGGCCCGAGTTATGTTTCGGCCTGGTAACGGCCCGTGAGCTAACTGGGCCCAAAACGGCCCGGTCTACATTTCGGCCTGCTGAAGGCCCGTCGACGACTGGTGAAAATTGAGGCCCGTGGTTTCATCTCGGACGTAACAGGCCAGTACAATATTAAGCATGTTAATGGCCCAACGCTACCTGGGCCAAACTAAGCGCTGGGTCGACAAAAGGCCCAACTAAAATATAGGCCGGTGTAAGTTTGGGCCTAGCGCAATGTGTGAAGGCCCTAACCATTCGGGCCCAAGAAAGATGCAGGCCGGCCCAATTGTGGCCCGCTAAAAACCTGGCCCGTTAGAGTCGAATGTTTCGGTCCGGTCGACTACATCTGATTTTTTTCAGATAGCGAATGATGGCAGTAACTAGTAGGAATTAAGAACAAACCTACTCTATAAATAAAGAAATTATGGCATAGTAACTAAGAATAAACCTACACTATACAATAAAGGATTTAAGGTATATTACGTCCACTGGGCATCGAAGTTCGCCACCAGTGATCATAAAGCGCAACGAAGAAGCAGATTACAAAAATTGGGCACCATTGCAGCATAACAAAATAATACTGAACCGAGACCACTTCCAAGATAGTTCAAGGAAGGTTAGCCTTGCGGGGGAATTGCTGCGCAAGCTGCTGAGCAAGGCTGTGAGACCGGCCTAGCATGTCGGTCATAGCTTCCAGGTGTAGCTGTTTAGCGATGAGGTTCTCATTAGTGTTCTCCGCAATCTTTCTTAGAGATAGGAATTCAAGTCGAAGTTGAGTTGCAGAATGCCTTTCTCCTAGAACTTGGGACCGAAGAAGTCGAACTGATTCAGACAACGAATTCTGTGAGCTTGTCTGACTGTTAGTCTCAAGTAACTTGAACACTGCATCAAGACAAGACTTTGGGGTTGTCTCGCTATCTTCAAGATGTTTTGCCTTCTTTGCTGCAATATATGTTGGGTTTGTCTCACAGCCTTCAGCAGACTTGTGCATGCCATCAGGCATATCACCCTGAAACAAAGCAGAGAGATGACAGGTTTTGCACGTGTATAAACAAAGATGATAACTGTTCTTTCAATTCTATCCAATTTCAAATTAGAAAATAAAGAGTAAGTTCAAAATATTAATAGCATAATTTGGCATTGTTCATAATGCGGGGAGCTTCACCACACTACTGGATTACCATGTCAACATAACAAGCATAGATGAAGGGCAAAGAAAATCATTGTATCTATTTTGGATAATGTGCATGGCATGTTGTTCATATCATTAGCCACATCAGTAAGATAAAACAGGAGATGACAAGGTGCAAACGTGGGCTGCTTCACCACACACTGGATTATAGATCCACAAAAACAAGCATACATATAGGGAGCATTAAGTAATGTGCATGGTATGAATAAGGAATTTGGTTTTACAAGTAAAACTTAGAACTTACGGTTCTTACGAACATGCATTTTGGTAGAAACAGCAAACTAAACAGCAGTAAATGATAGGGAGTATGAGAAAATTAAATAGCAGTTGAGGATAAAGGCTTTAGAAGGACTGACTTACATTAACAGTTAACACCGGCTTTATAATGCCCTTCTCCATGTCAAGGGAAGGATAACTCAAGAATTTCAGCACAGAATCTTCTTCATAAGCATTGCCTGCACTCTACATTTTGTAGAGAGTAATTATAGATATGATAATACTAGAAGGGATAGAGGATAATGAAGATAAGATGCAGATTGATGCTACATAATCAACTACCAATCCCTGGAAGTATAAGCGTTACAGGACAAAATGTACTGACAAGAGCAATGGGCTACACTTCTGCACTGGCATTGTCTGTGTATTCTACTTGTTGGTAAGATTAAATATAGATCTGATCTTTTTTAGTAAATGGTGGGCGAGGGAGATAAGATGCAGAATGCTACAAAATGAACCAATCCCTCTTCCCATAATACAAGTGTTTTGAACACTGGTGTACTGTACAAAACGTTCTTATATTATGGGACGGAGGGAGTAGCTGTTAATGTAAGTACAATGATAGACCACGTTCAATCCTTACAAGAGGACTGCAGAGCTAAACCTCTTCAAAAGCATTGGGTTGATTCTAAATTTATGTAAGAGTCCATACGGATCTTATAATGTCCACCAAATGGACGATTACGAGGCTAACATGTGTAGTGATGCTACATAATCAAACAGCTATGAAAGTAAGTATGGTCATACAGGGCAAGAGGTACTCACAAGAGCAATGCAGTGTGCAGTATTGTTGCGAGGTTCTGTGGTCCCTTGAGAACGAATGTTCTTCTGCTAACAGTTTTCGTACAAGTGAGACATTAAGGAAAATGCAGAAATGTAGTTCAAATTGTGATGTGATATCATAGACAGTACCTTACGCTGCAGCCGAGACCAATGTGTAACAAGATTATTCCAGTCACCGTCGGATAAATGTAGCACCGGAGATTTTACGGAAATTTCGTTCAGAGGCTTGCCATCGAAGTGCGCTTGCCTCAGGTAGGAACGATACTTCATCAACGAGTGCTTGAAAAGTGCAACCAACCCTTGCTCGTCATCACAATCCAGTTTGCTCCTCGCCTATTTAAAAGAATGAAATCTTGTGTCTTCTGTCCGCAGAAACATATGCAGTAATGACCATGAATAACATTAGTACATTACTTACGCATAAGTTGCGGAGGAAGACTGGAAATTGTTCTGTGTCTGCGATATAATCTTTCCATGAAGGAAAGATGCGCACAAAGTTCCTGACAACAACATAAGCTTCGTCTTCTAAACTGGGAAGAAATGGAACAGGGGTCCTATTTGCTGCAATTGGGGCTCTCTCATTCGAAAAGGGATTTGGCAACTGGATTTGGTGTACTCTTTGCTGGAATGGGGGTTTTGCATCGTACAGCTGGTGCTATGTCAACTGGCATAATCATACTGTTTGCTGCAGTTGGGGTCTGCTGAGTTGGGGCATCAGAAATGACCAGTGTAGTAGGGCTAGAGTCTGCTAGAGTTGGGGTATTTTGTGGGTCAGGTGATATTGCAACTACACCTAATGGGCTATTTGATTTATCAGGTGCCACTACCTTTTCCAAATACTTTGCTTGTGCTCCTCCACGGTCAGTAATCGCCCTCTTCCTTTTGAACGTCTGATACACAAGAACAGCATTTGAATGGATAAATATGGTATGATGACAGATGGAATATGTACTGAAAATGGATAGGCAGGGCGTATTCATATACACGATGTGTAAACTAAGCTAATGGCAGTTCAACAAAGTAGAAGCAATGCAAAGCATCAGTTGCAAGATATGTGCGAGCAATGTAACATTGGAAAGTTAGAGCAAGTACCTTGATGGGTGAATAAGATAGGGCATCTTCCTCTGACTCCTCCACTAGGGAGCTACATTGACTTAGGTCTCCCTCTAGCTCAAAATCACTGTTAGGATCATATTCTGAGCATGAATCTGTAGGTGGAGAGCATTTGCATTGCATTGCATCCAGACTTGATTTCAGTCCCTTAATGCCAAGTTTGACAGCCATGGCATTGTTCTGCTTTATTCTTTTCATGCGCACAAGCTCATAATCATTATGATGCTGTTCAGAATCTGAGATTCATGAAAACATAAAAGTAGTCAGATTATCTATGGAATGCATTGCGGATTCAACTCGGAGAGTGTCTCCCTATAAACCCCTGCATATGCAAAGTTCACCTCCCCAACTGTGCTGACCAGACCACACACAGAAATACAACCCCTTATGTCTCTATAACACGCAGGCACACATTTCAAAACTGAAGTAGGAACATTAGAATCATATGAAATCCGTATTTGAACAAATAAACTAAGAAATTATGAGTGGCGTAATGTTTAGCTTCAAGGGTGGAGTGTTGGTAGTGCGACACAAAGCAAGTAGGCAGATTGTATTCCATGTCAAAGATCGAAACCTATGTAAAAGCTGGAAATGACTCTTTCTTTCTATACAATGCAGTGTTCGTTACCCACACACGATGGAAGAGATCACATAGAGAAATACTATTCACTCATGTCTACGGTTCCAGTATTTAGAAATAGGGTGGTCCACCCTAAAAGAATATTGACAACAAATATGACAAGGCAAGCATAGATGTAGTGAATCAATCATTTACTTGTGAGCTTACTAGGACAAGTATGCATAATTGTAACTGCAGTAAGAGACCATCCAAAATCTGAATGAAGAAGTTTGTCTAGCACTTATTGTTTGCAACTAATCGACGTGAATAATTGGATATTATATCGAATGAGTAAGAAAGACAAGTAAAATTGTCAACAAACCTGGCTTGCAGTAGTAATCTGGGTCAATGTCACTACGACCAACAATCCAAAATGACTAGTTTCTGTTCCGAGGGCCGGAATTTTGAAAACCCTGTGAACTTTAGAGGTACTAAAGATTACCGAAATACGTCTAAACCATTAAGTGTAGGTAGCACTGAGCACACAACAAACCCTAATGACAGTCCTGCCTAATGAGTAATGAATCAATTAGAAAATGGGTGATGAGGAGTGGCCGCTGAGTGTTGAGGACGTATCTCAGGATAAATCGGGTTGGCTTGGTGGGTGTTGCACGCCTGAGCCCTAAACGGACTGGGAAGGTAGGCACGGCGGCGCGCCCGGGCAGCGGTGACGCTGTTGGGCGAGCGGCTCCTGGCCTCCTGTTAGTCCGGCATCTCCTCCTAGAGTCATGTCATCCGGGGACGGCAAGTCACCGGCGACGCAGGCGGCTGGGGGCGAGTAGAGATCGGAAGCGCGCAGCAGAACAGAGGGGAATCGGGGCCTGGGACGACCCAAAATCCCAGGGTGGGCCGGCCCACCGTGGGCACCCTGTAGAGATACACACCCGAGCGGCGAACATGCATTTTCGAAACTAATTTAGGAACATTTAGCTGACCAATTAAACAACTCTGTTTTAATAATATCAGGTTCGTATTTGAACAACTAAGCTTGTTTAGCTTGATGGGTGGAGCAGTGTTATTATGACACGAAGCACGTATTCTGATCGTATAGTGATCATAAAAGGGGGAAACTCTAAGCATATTTTTTTAGCAAAAGAGGGTTTCCCCTCCGATTTCTATTAAAGAAACCACCACGGAACCAATATGATCAATTAAACCCTAAGCATGATCAATTAAACCGTATTATGGCTATGCCATGGCAGATTTGAAGCTGCAAACCGGAGAAATGATATTTAGCATCCATTGTTTGCTTCGAACTAAGAACTAAATTCTAAGAGCTGAAAAGAAAGTAGAGTAACCAAGTTAAGATCTATTTTCTGGTTGAGATCAAAAAGTTGAGGAGATATGAAGTACCACCTCTCTTGCGGTGCCGTGTAGGCATCGGGGGTGCGATGGCTGTCGGTGGCGTTGAAGCAGATCTGCGACGGTAGACGACTGCATCGGGGGATAAGTCCCATTGTAGTGGAAGAAAAGGTCGTGTGAGCGGCCCCGGCAAAGAGGACGACGACGCCGATGAAGCGAGAGGATGCGATGCAAGGCTATTGGTCCGTCGCCGGGATGAGAAACGTCCATCTCTAGCAGTGGATGACGCGGTCTTGGTAGGTGCTCCGGCATGGTGGAGGACGGTGGCGATGGATGTGGTGGAGGACGGCGATGATGGATGGGGTGGCGGACGGAGGCTGGTGTGCGGATGGGGTGTTCTAGCGCGGACGGTGTACGAATGGGAAAATGGAGGGAGAGGTACGGGGAACCATGTTTTTGGGACGCGCCTGTCTGAAGTATGGGAAAGTTACGAACTTAGCCCCCGTTTAAAATTTAGACGTCTCGTCGGTTGGGGATAGGACGGTAATCTTGCATCTCGCCAATATTTGCCCACGGCGATTTCGGGCGAGGAGAGGGTGGTTGGCGCCCATGGTTGGCTCCCACGGTGTATGAACGGGGCTGACAGGTAGGGCGGTTGTGTCACGTCTGAGTGAAGTTACAAACCTGCCCCTATTGAAAATATTTGCCTACATCAATTTCGGCCGAGTCGAGTTTGTTTTGCCGCCCACCATGTATGAATGGGGAATGGAGGGGGAAACAGAGGTCTTTCGAACGAGCTTGAATCAAATGAGTTTTGCCGCCCATGTTTGACGCCCACCGTGTCGGAATAGGCTCAGAGGCGGTCGTGTCACGTCTAATTGAAGTTACTAACCTACCCCTATTTAGAGCAGTGGAAATCGGGCCGATGGATTGTCCATGTAATGGGTAGAAAGTAATTTCCATCTCCCAAACACATGGCTTCGGGCAGCCGACGTGGGAGTGGTCATTTTGCTGCTTCTTTCGAATTTTGGGACAATAAGCATCCATGTTTACCCTGGCAACTAAATTCGAATCCATTTTGTATTCCTATATGAATCTTTATAAATCATTCTATGTGTTTTTATATATCTTCAAAAAGACGACAAAGATGTATTCCACTGTCATATATGAATATGGTTTACAAATGCCGATACTCAAATTCAGAAACTAGAATCCAGTTTAAGGTGAATTCGAATATTTGGAACACTTCATGTCCAACTCAAATGTCACACGTAGCATAATGTGTACTCCCATTTAGATATGTACACAAGCGATGTATCAAGATTCAAATACCGAGTCAATCAACCAAGAATGTACAGAACTAACAGACATATAAACACTTATAGAGTATATGGATCAATAATATCAACTAACATACATAAGCCAGGCCGCTGTACTTTTTTTTGGCGACAGCATCATCCTTTTTTAGCCAGCATCTTGGCCCTTTCCGATGTGTGCCACTTATGGTCCATCTATACTACTACTATTGCTGAATGCACATTCAGCCCGATTGGCATATTTGTAGGTCTGGCACAGCAATCCAAATGAAATGTCTCCGAGTCTTATCAATTAATACAGACTTGTGCTCAAATAAAATTACAAACCAAAAAACAAAAAAAACAATTATTACATGATCTCTAAAACAAATGGTTTGATTGATTACATGAACAGACAACACAAAGGTTATTCAACTATGGAAAGAATATTTCACCTATGATTTACCAAGTAGGAATTTAATTTCCTTTTTTCCTTCAGGACCTTAACAATCTGGTCAGTCTCAACTTGCTTCGTTTTGAAATCCACCAAATATTTAATGGTTGTCTTGAGTACTGCTTGTGATTGTGTTGTTTGCTTCCTCAACATGTCAACTTCATCTCTAAGTGCAGAAGCAGAATCTCTTTCTACCACTAGTTTAGCCTCTAGAGCATCAGCAGTTGGCAATTCATAATGCACGATTGGGCCGGTGCCACTGCTGTGGGATGATGCAACGTCCATGGGGACCTCGCTCTTTGATCTTGGGCTAACCTGTTTTGCCATTAAAGTTCCGATTGGATTCAGAAAAGTTGAAGTTAGCAAAACATCTCAACTGGGAGTTATAACAGCAAACCAGTTAAACAAACAAGGAATTAAAGAGTTTCAATTGGATGCTGAAAAGTAGTTATTAACATCATTGTAACCCGCTGTTGCAGCAGCAAAGCAGTTAAACAAACAAGTAGATATTTAAGTTAAGGCAAACATGTAATTCTTAACAGTAAGTATCAAACACATAGATAGGCGCAGTCTACAATATGATTAACAGGCTGTGCCATTATGTAATCAGTAGCAAACTAAATTAAGCCAAGCAACGTAATTGAACAATTTTGCAATAAGTGGCTAACTAAAATTCCGAGAAGCAGGTAACTGAACTTACACTAGTTCTTTGTACAGGAACACCGCAACTTCGTTTTTGCTTACAAGGTTGTACGAAGGAGTCCATGGCATCAATTGCTTGGATATGCAGTCCCAATACTTATTTCTTCCCACACTGCATGGGTAAGTCGAATGGTTAATCTGGTAAGATGGTGCGTCCTTGATATGTTATATGAGGACGTGTACTCAGACTAGTTGTAGCCAAACACATCACACTAGCTTTTACTGTATATTTCATGCGATTACTTTTGGCATATCGAGATCTAAGCAATCTACAATAGGATGAAAAGACTGGCATCATTCACATTATTGGCGAACTCAGTTCATAGAAACAAGCAATTCAACCATTCTGTGGGTAAATCAAAAGCGCCACTGGAATATTTTTCACTATCCAATCATAGACGCAAAAAGGGGTGACGCCACCATAGGGGCTGGTATGGGCGGCCGCCTCAGGTGGCTGGAAAGTGTGCACCTAGTTTGAGTCGTCCAGGTTGGCCCATGCTAGTTTTGTTCGTCCCAACGCACGAGCAGGAAATGTAAAAAATGAAGAAAAATGTTTCAATTTGGATGGGCCAATAACATAAGTGCAAGGCAGGCCCTATAGCAGGCTCGCGGCCCAAACGAGCGCCTCCCATATCTTTCGACAGCAGGAAAAATCCCAATTCATTCGCTCCAGCCTCCAGTCTGGTTCGCTCCTAACCTAGCCGCTGCTGGACAGACCGACACAGCACTTCCTCGCGCCCTCGTTGGAGGGCGGTCGCCGGGCTTCAAGCGAACGGAAGGACAAGAAGGGGAAGATCCAGCCCTGGGTGTAGCCTGCGTGGGAGGCAGCGGCGGCAGCACGGGCATGGCATCGAGCTTGCGCAAACGGACAGTCACAGCTTGTAAGAGTAGCATGCGCAACGAGCAGGTACATCACATCCCTGATTATATCTAATTCAACTCTTCAATTTCTAGCCAATAGTTAAACCTGACGGTGTTGTAAAACTGCTTGTATGTAGGGAATCTATGAGAAAATGAAACCAATTTCTACTTATTTTATAACTCCCCCAATCAATACTGAACTGACTGAATCTGATGTATCTAATCAAGTTTCCAGTGCAAACATACAAGCTCATGTTGTTCTTGAGCCTGAAGTGTCTAATGAACAGACTGCTAATGAAGGATTTGATGCAAACATTTTACATGCTCCTGGTGATGAACATATAGTGTCTAATGAGGGATCTAATGCAAGCATTTTGCAAGCTCATTGAAGGATTTAGTGTTTAATGATGATCTACTATGTTGAGAGAGACAGAGATTTGCAAGCATTGATGACAAGCAAATTATAGTGCATTTTCATAGCTTGAGGAAACGTCGAGGCCATCTACCAGAAAGTCCCCGTATCATGACAACATAGCATAAATACTTTTCTAATCTGTTGTTTGAAACTATTGGCATACTTGTGCAGGATAGATATATTGATATGCAGTTTGCGCACTGGTTATATGTGCAATTACACTTCGATATTTTCAGCCAGAGAACGAATAATTCAAGCAGGTACAGACCATGTTTGTAGTCCTTGTACACCATGTTGCATTTGTGTTTTTTGGTGCTTGCATCATTTAGTGTTTATAATCTGAACTACTTTGGATCATTAGCTGGTTTTCAAAGTGCATGTAGCTTCACATTTCTCAAGTTATGTTGATTTCCGTAGTGCAAGTGCCTTCATATTTTTTAAGTTAAATGTTCGCCCCTGGTAACTTGAATTCATGGATCAGCCACTGCACACAAATCATACACGAATGCCAGTACGAATTAAATGAAATGCAGGGACTTACGCTAGCTCGTTGTACATGCTCACTGCAGCTCTGCTTGCGCTTGGGATGTTCCATGTACAAGTCCATGTTACCACTTGCTTGGATGTGCAGGCCTTGTGCTCCTTGCATCCCCCTCTGCATTTTTGACACGGCGAATGGTTGATAAAATAAGAGGAATCGACCTTGATGTTGTACCGGAGGACAGATACTTACAAGGTTATACGGGTGTGCAGGATGTGTACCAGATCCCGTAGCACCGTCATGCTTCGCTAAAAAATGGATTTGCTTGTTTCAGATGATATCTCCAGAAGAAATAAGAGTTAAAGTCAGAGTTGCATAGGCGTGTAAGCTAAGAGAGCAGTGAAAGGATATCCAAACATCGTCGGAACAGTGCACAAGGGAGTGATGTGTGGATACCTAGTTCGGGCCGGCGTTTGGGCATGCTCGCCTAGCTAGAGTGCGGGTCACTTCAGAGCCGTTGAGGGTGATGCGCTGGCGTTGGCTGGCCGCGCACGGATGCAGATCTTGAGTGGCAGCGCAGCGCTACGATGCGGTGGACGAGACCGTTGGTGAAGTCCCAACGGCCTCGGGGGGCGGAGGTGCGACGATGTGCTCGGTGAAGTAGCCCCGGTAAGCTGGGAGACGGCGTCGGTGAAGCACACCTGATGCGGTGGAACTCGGTGTCTGTGAGGCACGTCGGTTGTGCGGCCGATGTTGTCGGTGGACCACCCGGTGCGGTGGACGAGGGCGTAGATGAGGTAGCTCCGGTGCGGTGGTGAAGCGCGACCGTCATCTTCGTCGTCGTCGTCGTCCGGCACAGAGGTGGGGAACGGTGGGGAAAGAGACGACACGAGGGGCGATTCGAGGGTTGGCGGCGAATTAGGGATTTGAGCAATCTGGGCGCGGAAGGGGACGGTGGAGAAGAGAGATTTTGCAGGGCTGGAATTGAGGCCGCCAGATATTTCAATCCGAAACGTGGAAGCGCGAACTTATATTGTCGTCGTCCTTTTTTGGGGGGAGGTGGGTGGGTGCTGGGTGCTACGCGTCTGTCCGACACACGCGACCACCCCGACAGGACTATGCTTGGGTGCCTTAAGGCACCTGCCTTTGTGTCCATGACATGTGGGCCCAACAGGTGGCTGGCCCACATGTCAGTGACCCGAAGGCAGTTGCCTTTAAGGCACCGAAGCAGCGTCCACCCCGACACGACCCTGGTCTGCCTGGTGCGCCTACATTTGAGAATGCAAACGAATCTTCTTTCATTTGCAAACGAATCTGTATGTATTACCATGCCCGTGTTTTCCTTGCAATAATTAGTCATTCGAAACGAGATACTCCATCCGTTCACTTTTGTAAGTCGTTTCAGACAACTTAAAATGAACTGTTTTACACGTTGTCTGAAATGTCTTCAAGGTCTTATAAAAGTGAACAGAGGGAGTACTATAAATTAATTAATGAGGAGTTATTTGAAAAAAAATCGAAACGGTACCCACGCTAACGTGGATTAGAGTGTGTGTCACATAATTACTTATTTGAATTAGAGTGTGTGTCACGTAGTTAGTTATTTGAATTAGAGTGTGTGTCACGTAGCGATCTCCAATTCTAACGTGGATTTCGCATTTCACTGTATCCACGCTACTTTTTTAATACAAATTCATATGTATATGATGAACACCATGGTAGTGAGAAAACTTTTGGATGGATTCAAACATATGACCTACAAAATAGCACAACAAAGTGAGTCAATGTCAACTTTTCGAAACTTAGTATGGCACGAATTCGAAATAATTACCCGTATGCCTGGTCCTCGGTTCAAATCTTACAATGTACACCGAATTGAAACATCGATATTAAGTCTCGTACTATGTACATTCAAATGTTATTTTTAGCCCCCCCCCCGCACAAACGCTACATACTTCCTGTATCGGTCAATCTTCCTCTCCTAACCACCTTAGGAAGCTATCGGTTTCCAACACACGTTCATTCTTTCTCTCCATGTTTCGATCTCTAAGTCTCTCAACTACACAACCCCTTTTTCCACTCTGTTACCAAATGTATTTACCTCACACACCCGCCATTGCACCCCATGCCGAGCTCTCTCTCTCCCCCCTCTCCCTCTCACCCTCTCGCACTAAATACATGCATTGCCTATCTAGCCCCCCAACCTCTCGTGCGCACGCACAGACGTTGTATATCTAGGTCACTCCCTCGAGACTGTCTCACTCTTTCTTCCGCACGGCGGGCCACACTCGCTCAATCTCGCTCTCTTTATCTTTGTCTCGTTTAACCTCGTTTTCTTTCACACACAAATGATATATGTCCCTGTTCGGGCCTCGATCGACACACTCTATACTCTCTCACGCGGATTGTCTATCTAGGTCAGTCCATCCAAGCCGCCGCCACTCTTTCGACCTCATGGTGGGCCACGCTCACTCAATCTCTCTCTCCCTCTCTCCCTATGTCTCGATTGACCTCGCTCTTTCTCGGACAAAAATGATATATCACCATGTTTGAGCCCAATTCGACCAATTCACATTGTATACTCTCTCACGCACATCGTCTATCTAGGTCACTCTCTCCAACCCGTCTCACTCTTTCGATCGCACGGCGACCCTATGTGATCGGTTGACCTTGCTTCCTCCCACGCACAAAATATATCTACACGTCTGTGACTGGATCATCTCTCAAGCTCTATCTTACAACCCTCACCCTTGCCAAAAAGCTCAATCGGGCAATATCTCTCCAGAGCATATATATTTGTTCAATGAATGTCGGACCACACTCACTTTGTCTCTCTATCTATATGTCTCTCAATTGACCTCTCTATCTCACACCGTATCTTCCACGCGTTGAAGCTACTACCTCTCCATCCCTCGCAAAGCCAGAGCTATTTACATTGCGGGGGCACTCCAACCTTGGATTAATTTGTGTAGGCATTTATTCCGGTCGGTTTAGATTATATTTTCGTAGCATTCGGCCCACAACTACTCCAAACACCGTTGCAACCCACGCAACTCCCCTAGTTGATTTCCCTCTGGCTCGGTCATCGCTCTCTCGCACGTCCTTTCTTGCCTTCAACGTCGCACCATGGTATTATTGAAAAAACTATGTGTTCTCTTTAATTATTATAAATAAGCTACAAAACTACACACCGATAGTCCACTTGGAATGGAACAAATTTCGACCCAAAAATTAAAGTGATACAAACTACACACCGAGGGGCCCACATGTCATGAAACAAATTTGGACCCGTATACAAATTAAAAAATAAAGGACGAGGATCGAACATGCGACCGGGCCTTCAAGCCGCACGTCAATAGGCAACATACGTAGAATAGCAATGTTTGTTGTACCCCCTTTGTTCACATAATGTTTTTATATTACCACAGCCTAATTAATGGATAACATGTAATATTATTTTTAGTACTATTCGCCTTCACTTACTGGTGGGTTCCATGTGTGCTCTCTCTCTCTCCTCCCCTTCTGCGTTTAGACGCATGGGCAAACAGGAAGAACTCGCGGGCGATATTGCCGTTGACCATATCTGGACGCGTTCATAAGTCACGGCACCAGTTTCACGTACTAGCAGCACTAGTCAGTGTGTACATGCAATGCACGTTAATTTGGAAGTATATTAAGTGCATGCGGATATTAACTACTAGGATATTATTTGCGTGTTGTCATGTGATTAGCACTATTTTTGGCATGAAACTAACTGCACGCTAAACGTGTTAAGCACTCGACATTGAAGCAGTCTAGGTCGTTGGATGACAAGGAATACATGTGGCTTGATGACGTTTTATATTTAATTTGATACGGCTCTAGCAGAACATTCAATCGATCAAACCATACATTTCGTTCAGTCTGACTCCGACTTTAAATTATACGACGATCGATATAAAATAAACAGAAATGATAAACGTTCGGATTTTAAGCATGGCAATCCAAACGTTTTTCATGGCAAATTTAGATTACGCGGCGGTGGTGGGGGCGTCTCGCGGTGGGAAGCGGCTCCTCTGCCGTGCTTTGTGTGTCGTCGGGCCACTGACCGACGGCGACGGCGGCGTCTTGCGCTGTTGTTGGCGTACTCCTGGACGTTGGCCTAGCTTCAAGGAAGGCCAAAATGTTCTGGACTTCGGAGCGAGTCAACTGGCGGGAGGAGGCGACTGGCGTTGGTGCAAGGAAAGCGGTCGACGGCGGCCATCCATGCCACTGAGGGGGGCACTGGCACCCGCGCGGGGACAGGCGCTGTCAACGGCGCGGCAGAGACATTCATGTGCTCGGGCACCGGCACGGGCGTGCGCGTCAGTGCACGCGCAGGCGCATGCGCTGGCAGGTGCACGGGCGCGTGAAAGTCGGCGGGGACCTCGTGGAACCCCGTGGGATCAAGCTCGGCGACAATGTGCGGCTCCCAACACATCAATGCCACGGGGATGGGCGCTGGCGCAGTCGGGGCGACGGGAGCCGGAACGGGAGCGGGGACAGGCGCGGCGTCTTCCCGCAAGGCCAGTTCAAGCTCGTCCCAAAGCGCCTTATGTTCTTGAGACTCCAGTTGGGTGTCTTCCTCAAGAAACTGGAACACTAAGGGCAGACCATCGTGATGTGGCATGGCATACGTTTAGGTCAGGCTAGTTGGAGGTAGACGACTGGAGAATCGGAGAGGAAGAGAGAGGATTGTAGCGATACCGGGTAGTGCGGGGTTGATTTTAAACTGCGGCGCCGATGACATTAAAAGTGGGAGCAGTTGGGACAACGGTGGGCGGCGGAGCCTGGTCAAAGGGCTCGCCTCCCGGTGAGCCTGCACAGCGCTCTGCTCAAACGCCTCCCTGACAGCCGGCGCAGTGGTCTGCTCGCACGCCTCCCGTCGACTCACACGCTTGCTCGGACGGCACCTGCTGATGAGAAGCGGGGACTCGTGGCGGCACGTAAACGCCCACGGTTTCAATAGTGAAAGTGTTCGCCTTAACGTGACAGGTCTTTGTTCCAAAATACCTTGGCTCTTCATTTGTGCAACTTGTCATAAGCAGCTTGTCTCAAATTGAAGAAAAGACATACGAAGTAATATTTGTGCCATATCACGTGACCATGCTTAGTTTCAAGAATTTATGCTCACTTTTGGATTTTCTGAAATTTAAGATCCAGGATTCGAAACAATATCATAACCTGCATCATGCAATAAATTTTCAAGCCGTACATCTGTCCTGTTGTATTTCTTAAAAAAGGATTTGGTCAAACATTTTGCTTAGTTAGACTTCAGACAAGTTATATATGCAGAGTAAAAGGATAATGCCTCCGTACCAGTGCATTGCCTGATATATTAACTCAAGTACTAGGCACGAACAAACGGGCTCAATTCTGTGCTCATCCTGGTGTAGTAGTAGTAGTAGTACTAGGCAATGTAGTTGACGGGTGACCTTGACGAGCGGCGACCGAGGGAATTGAACCGTGCTCGGCACGGTAGGTAACGTTGTCTAGTTACTAAAGCATCCCTTTGTTGTTCATCGGTAGTCATTATGGACCGGGGACATGAGGGGAATTTCCTAGGGCTGGAATTCTGGCCGCCAGATATTTCGACTTGAAACGCTGAGGCTCGACTGGTTGGGGTTGCCTAATGTGCGTACCACGCATGCCACCGAAGGACACGAGCCCGGTTTTTTTTTCTTTTTAGGATCAACACGAGCCAAGGTCTGGCTAGTACGCCGTTGGGTCGTACCATTCGAGAATACGAAAGGAACCTTTTAAATTGCCGAACGAATCTATGTGTATTACAATACCCGTATTTTCCTTGCAAATACTAATCTCAACGTGGTAATTGATTTATGACGAGTTGTTGAATTAGAGTGAGTTTGTGGTATAGTGATCTCAACGTGGATTTCACATTTCATGGTATCCCTAGTAAGTTTTCCAATGCAAATTCAAATTTAAAAGATGAACAATATGGAGGTGAGAAAACTTTGTATGTATCAAGCATATGACCACACACACAGAGAGATACACACGCACGAACACAACAACAATCCAATAAGTATAGTGCATCTATTTTTCCAAACCATGCATGTATGACACGAATTCAAAAATACTCCTTCTATTCCTAAATATTAGTCTTTTAGAGAGTTCAACAAGTGACTACATGCGGAGCAAAATGAGTGAATCTAGACTCTAAAATATGTCTATATACATCCGTATGTGCCAGTCCATTTGAAGCCTCTAAAAAGACTAATATTTAGGAACGAAGGGAGTAAAATGTAAGACATCCATGGTCCCCAGTTCAATATTTAAAATGAACATGAAACTGAAACATGAATATTAAGTCTAGTACTACAGTACATGCAAATGTTGTGTTTAGGCGGAGCTATGATTGTCGGGGGTCAACCCCTCGACCTTAGATAAAATTGTGGAGCTTTGTTTAGGGTTGTTTAGATTATATTTGTCCCCACCCTCCCAACCACCGATTGGTTGTGCACCCCACCCCTCCTCCCCGGGAGAATATCATGTGCCCCCATACCTTAGATGCTATATGCCGATACGAGTTGCTTGGAGCTTGTAGATCTGAGATATAGCAGCTCACATGATGTGTCTTAATATTTTTGCAGGAAACCTTGATGAGTTTGAGAATTGCACACAATTTGTACAAAAACTACTTAGATGCCCTTTGATCCCATATCCAACGACCTCGAAGCTCGTATCACCGTAGCATCTAAGATGAAGGAGGACATCATATTCTCATGTATGTAAGAATATCATGCGCTACCACATCTTAGATGCTTTGGTCTTACAAGCTCTTCGGAGGCATTGGATTTGTGACCCAACACCTCCTCGGTGGTTCGAATGGTTTTTTGCAGAAAAGCCCCAAAAGAGTTCGGCCACTGCTTACAAGCACAAAGACTGCTCAGATGCCATTGGATCTCAGATCAAATGACCTCCAAGCTCGTATCACCGTAGCATCCAAGCTGCGATAGCACCTTATGTTTTCTCGCACGGGAGAGTATGAGGTGCTCCCGCACCGTAGATTCTATGGTGATACGAGTTCACTGAGATCTAACGGCCCACCATAGGAGGTTTGAATGTTTTCGCAATATACGGCTGATAGAGTTTGGGAAATGCTCAGAAAGTACAAGTACTACGCATGTGCCATCTGATCACTGATCATACGACCTAGATGCTCATATCACCGTAGCGGGTAATTAAGCTACAGGGAGCACCTAATATGAGCACCGGGGAGCCGTTGGATCGAAGATGCAGCGACACACACGAGGCCTGAATGTTTTATTTGCAAAAAAAACCTTTGGAGAGTTTGTAAATTGCGCACAATTACAAAGACTACTCCCAAGCCATTGGATCTCACTTCCAACGGTGTAAAAACTCGTATCACCATAGTATCTAAGCTGCGGGGTGGATGTGATATTCTATGCCGCTGTCATTTTTGTTCGTAAACTTGCAAAATACGTGTAACTCGTGCCGTTACTTGTCTAACCGCGCAAAGTGTTTGTTCAAAAAAACCATCCTACACTGAAATATCGGAACAACACACGGGGGTCCCACTTGTCATTAATCAAATTTGGACCTAAAACTAACAAATCTGAAAGACGAGATTCGAACTGGCAACCTGGACTACGAAGCGTAAGTCGATAGCCTAAAAAAACGAACGGTTTGTTGGCTTTGTCCCATAACTTGATTTTATACAGTACTTGCGTTGAGTAGAGTAGAGGGAGTGCCTCGTCAACATGTGCATGACCGTTGTCTCACTTACTGGTGGGTCCCAGGTCTGCGATCTCAATCTCTCTTCTCTCCATCGTCTAACCTTTGCACGGGCACACACGAAGAGTGGCGCTAGCTTGCCGTGGTGTTATTACAACTAAAAAAAGCTTGGAAAATAGAAGAATCGCCTAGAACAAGAGATGTTGTGGCTGGTCGAGACGGAGCTAACCGAATCTATCCTCCGTGCCACGTTTGCATGATGAAGTTGTGTGGCTAGTGGGGTGTTTTCGACCGACTGGCTGGGTCCCGAGGTCAAACCATAGGTACTACGTCTGATACAGTATATTTTTACACGCACATTTTTCCTCCGTGCCGAGACGTGGCACACCCTACCGCGCGGTTTCGGGGTCCTCGCGGGTGGTGCACGCATATATTCTTCCTGACGTGGGATGCCCTACCGCGCGTTTTCTGGGTCCTCCTCGGTCGTAGCGCCGAAGCAAGTAAATGAGTCGTCAAATCATGAAAGACCACCTTTCCCGCCGAGTACATCAGTGAAGCACGGTGGCTAGCTAGTTGGGCTAGTTCGACCGATTAGCTAGGCCGCCGCCACATTTATTTTTTCACCCCTTTTTTTATCTACTTGCCGGCAGGTAAATTTAAATATCCACCGCGGCGTTGCTCTGGTGTTTGGGTGCGGCATGATTTTTAATTTTTTGATTGACGGGAGCAGGCGCGGCAGGATTTTTAATTTTTTGATTGACAGGAGCAGGCGCGGCAGCAATTAGTCACGATGACTCCGCCTGTAAAAACCCACTGCTCCCTGATGTGAGAAGTCGTCGACTGGTGTTTTACCGTGGTGAAAACCAAAAGATTCCCCGCTCCCTCCGCCTTCCCGTAGATTGCATTGCCTTTCAGCCATTTCGCCCCCTTTGCTTCCTCTCCCCATTGCTTCTACCTGGTGCCATGGCGGCGCAGCAGATCACGGAGTCCGAGGTGAGGCGCCTGACACAGGAGCTCCATGCCAAGGATGCGGAGCTCAGGGCCAAGGACGTGGAGCTCCGTGAGCTCAAGGAGGAGAGGAGTGCCATGCTCCTCCGTTATGTGCGGGAGTTCACGGAGCTTCAAAAGCGGCATGCGTCCACCACAAAGATGCTCGAGGCGTCGGCGGCGTTGCTGCAGAAAGCGGGAGATACGATAGGTCGTCAAGGGAGCCGGCTGGAGCGCGAGCAGGCCGATCGTGACGAGGTCCAGGATCGCCTCAGACACTTGGTGAACCCAGTTGCCACGCACGTGTTGCGGTTGCGCGATGCCTACCGTCGTGCCAGCGCGACGATGCCGGCCGTCGGGCTAAACCCGTTCGACCAGCCGGTCGACTTCAGCGAGCTGCGGCTTCCTGACCTGGTCTCCTTCTTCACCTATATCTCCGAGGAGCTGAGCCGTCTCCGCGCGATGGTGGGGGCTGAGCTGGACAAGGAGGGGTTGCGGGCTGCCGTCGCCGTTCCCGGGCGAATCCTTTCAGTGCTCCGTCACCGGAATCCATTTGTGACATTGGACGCCGTCTTTGACGAGCTGGCTCCCATCGACCGGGAGCGGGCTCTGCGGGCGGTTGCACCCTGCATCACCAATGTCGTGCGCCTCGAGAAGCAGAGGGACTTAGGTGGTGTTTAGGCGCCTCTGCATGGGCATGTCCATGTCTCGACGCAACATGACCGTTGGATCAAACTCAGACGGTGCAGATCAGTCACTGTAGCACAAAGCATGTGGGTGTGTTTGGTTGCATTCTCATCTCAATATAGTTGTTTCCTCTTCGTGTATTTTTGTCAACCTACTAGTGTGGACTCATGCACCCTTCATCACTCTGCCAAACACCCAAAAGTGGGTTGAGAAGGGAACTTTTGCTCCCATCCCGTGCACCCTTCATACACCCTGCCTAACACTATTCGTGCTTCATATGGTTCATGTTTCGTGGAGTACTGTAGCACCGTACTCTCCGCGCGCTGTGGACCTAGTTCTGTTAACATTGATCTCACCGTTCATTCTCGACTGGACAGTCGAAAAAGCGGTACTATGTTACATATAGGAGTAGTTGACATGCGCACAACATCATTTGTTATCGTCATATCTTACTACACTAGCAACAAGATTGTGTAGTACTGGCATATGAACCACTGCACATGCCTAGTAGTAGGAGCACTGTGTATGTTCAAGTAGCTGCCGTGTTTCGCACTCCTCCGTCGTAAGAGTGGAAACGCTTGCTATAATCACTATTTTTCTTCAGAAAAATAGTGGACACACTCTACCGTGCGGATCCTCCTCCAGCCATGCACAAAATTACTCACTTTCGCCGATGTGTGGGACAGCCAGCACCTGGGTCCACCAGCCATGCACTAAATTACTCCGTAGTAGAGTGACGGTAGACTACCCCGATCGAACCGCCACAGTAATGCCCAATGAGCCGTCAAATCACAAAACCCCCTCCTTTCCAGCAGTAAGTTGGACGGACGAAGCAACCATCATTTCACTCTTCTCTCTCAGCTTCCTCTCTTGAAGAAAACCCCCACTCGCTTCGCTTCTCCCTCATCTCGTTCCTCCTTTCACTCTTCTCTCTCAGCTTCCTCTCTTGGATGGACGCCGGAGCACCGGCCGACGTGATGTCTATGGCTCTGGCCAAAACCGTCGAGGCTCATGGTACGAAGAAGCGCAAGCACCCCGCCGAGACTACCGCAGACAAGCTCAAAGCCATCGCCTTGTCCAAGCCCCCCTCTCCGGGATCCCTCATTAAGCAAGTCCAGGTAATGTCTCTTGTTGACGATCTTTTTCTCGATCTTGATCGTGTTTTTTCATCTAACGCGCAGTACTAGTACTGGTAGTACAACTTTCTGGGTGATCTTGCATGTGATTTTAGTGTGCCAAATGACGGTTCTAAATTCCTCTTTTGACCAAAACATGCGAGAGGTTGACACTGATTTCTTATAGATTACTTTCAACTACTCCCTCTGTCCCAAATTTCTTGTCTTAGATTTGTCTAGATACAGATGTATCTAATGCTAAAATGTGACTTGATACATCCGTATCTAGACAAATCTAAGACAAGAATTTTGGGACGGAGGGAGTACTTTATGAACATCAATGCTACCTTTTAAGAGGGTATATTTGCCTCAGTAACTTGTGTTATGGATATTGCATGTAATCCCTCTGCTCTCATGCCTTTGAAGACATGTTCCAGTGTCTTTGTTCACTCATTTCTGTGCGTATATGTAGTCATATATGGAGTATAATATCGAAAATCATCTTATATTTCTGAACGGAGGTAGTAATAAAATATGGTTTCTGTTTGAATTAGAACCAGGTCCGCGGTGGAGATGAAGTTCTCTAAGTCATGCCGTGTGAACTGGAAGACCTGATGATGAGTTCTACTGCTGAACTATCCAGCTGCTGTGTCCTTGTCGCCACATGTCCTGAACTAGTGTTTTCCTGTAGCATTGTTGTCAGGCGTGTTCTCGAGGCTGTACTTGACCACAACAATTTCCTGGCTGTGCCTTCGATTACGAAGGGTGTGGTTCTTGTAAAGCTTCCCAACAAATCTGATGCGGCATGTCTTCATCATCATGTTTATGAGTGGAAAGACCACTCTGTTAGGTTCTCCAAGGTTGACAAGATGGTGATGGTGCATGTAGACATCTCACACGAAGTCCATGACCTAGTCAGTTATGCGGGGTTCATCCCGTAGGTCGGTGGCAAGAAATAGTCTGCAGAGTTTAGTTAGTACAACTTTGCTTGTCTGTAGTAAGTACTATTGTTCATTACTTGATTTGTGTTTGTGAACCCTGTATTGTTTATTAGTACTGCCGCTTTTGGTGTGTGAACGGTCTATGTTAATGTCTGTCCACTCAATTCAGTCTGTATATTTTGAAGTATCCAGATCATATTTTTTGTGAGGACGGTTTATCAATTATGGTTACACTCCAATATCTGTATGCATTGCAGGGTTTATCGCACCCACCAGGATTTCCAGTCCCATGGATGTTCGGTCCATACGATTTGTCACGACCTTTGGACTGTCCTGCTTGTGGGAGTAGGCGGGGCTCCTGCATGCCACGCGTAGTTGGACGATCAATCTTCTGTTTAGTACTTCAACATAGTGATTTCCTGGTAAGGATTCACTCGTGTCACATCAAGTAAATCTTATTGATTTACTGTCTAAATCTTATTGATTAATGTCATGTTTTCTTTATTTTCCTGCAATTTACGATGCAGGTTTTGCCATGTGACATTCATCACAGAATAAACCGTTTGGTTTGCTCTACGATGGCTATTTTTGCAGGTTTCACTTCTTATGTCGTGTCAGTAACGAAGGCACTGTCCATCACTTATATTACTGGAAAAAATTGGATCAGTCTGTTGTGTGAGTACAAGCTGAATCCCTATGTTGAACTGCAGTTTGGTCTAACAAAAACGCCACAATTAGTCCTTCTCGCGTTTAAAAGAAATGAAGAAAAAAACTGGATCACGGTCACGGATCCCAGTCAAGTTAGAAAGCTGATCATAGCAGACCAGACACGATCGCCGCTGTCTCGCACAGATCGAGCACCCGCAGTTGCTCTAGCACTGAAAGCGGCAGCAACTTAGTCTGATCCAGCTGAGGATTGGGCACCGACCACGTCAGCGGATCAGTCTGATCTACCGGAGGATCGGGCATCGACACCGGCACCTGCTTCGACACCGGCACCAGCTCTACAAGGAGCACCATCTCCGGCAGCAGCAGCGGCTTCGGCACCTGCACGAACACTTGCACTTGCATCTGCTCCGGCCCGTGCAGTTGCACCGGCAACATACTATGCTGCAGTTCGCACTTCATATGCCAAAGTCCTTACAAAAACCGACATGTCCACCTTCTTGGTAAGCATTGGCCGCCCAAGTGCTTCGTTCTTTTTTCTTTCCATGTTTATTCACATGATTCACTATGTTGATCTAACTGTTTGGGTATGTCTTCTTGTTTGCAAACAGAGAATTCCAAGAGCAACGAGGGAGTCGTTCAACAATCCGAGCGACCGCGGCCAAGTTTCTCTTACCATGCGCAGCCTTGGTATGAATGAACCTGCTCAATATACCGTAAGTACAAAGGATGGTCGCATGATGATTGATGCTAAAGGATGGTCAAGGTTCAAATCTAAATCATATCTTGCGGTAGGGGATGATGTCAAAATCGAACTTTCTCGGCAAGGAGAGCTGGTCCAAATCAACTTTGAAATTCTTCAGTAGCAGCACGCAACTGCCGAACTGATCTATCCTCCAAGAGATTTTGATGTAATAATCTGGCATGGTGAAACAAGTGTCCTGTGTGTATATGTAGTACGACAATACTATTTATCACATGGTATATCGTTGATAGAATTGCAACTCTGATTGCTGGTTAGGAACTGTCGTTCGATTTCATTCCAATAGCTGCCGTGCTTTATTCAATTTTGTGTATTCGCCTTGCGACAGCATCTAAAACCAGCGTCGTACCGATCGCTTGCAATATGAAAAGCGCTGAGGTAGAACACATGGGCCCCCAAACATGCAGGGTCGGCCTGCGGCCCAAAGTCCAGAACCGTGAGCCTATCTGAGTATTATATTCTCAGCTGAACCCCCATAAAAAAGCTGAACCCCCATAATGCCCGTGCGTTGCAGAGAGAGTATATTTCTCAGCAAGGTGAGCCTGTGATATAAAAGATTTGTATATTTCTTTACAGAGGGAGTATCTCTATGTCAAAATATATATTTATGTGTAACTAGTTACTCCTGTCTTTCTACTCCCTTTCGCTGATATGTGGGGCAACCGGCAACGGGGTCCACGTGCCATATGCACAAATTAGAGTGCACAACTTCACGGTAGACACACCCCGGTCGTAGTGCCACAGTAATGCCCAATGAGTCGTCAAATCACAACCCCCCCTTTCCAGCTTTAGCAGTAAGCTGGACGGACGAAGCGACAATATTTCACTGGGCCTGAATCCCCTACTCCCTCGTCTGCTTGTTCAGAGAAAACCCCCTCTCGGCGATTGCATAGGGTTTTCTCATGGAGAACCAGGTACGAATTCTTCATCCATCCCCGATAAATCCATGTCCCTTGGTCGCAGGTAATCCTAGGATGGCAGCCGCCGCCGTTCATGCATTTTTCTTCCTACTGAATCTAGTGTGTTTCATTTGCAGTGCCCAAAGTGCGACTACCCTATAGGTTTCTGCGCCCTCGGCGAGACGCCACCCTTGTTCCTTCTCATCCTAACACAGCATTTTGAAACGCGCACAGTATGTTCCTAGAATCCTCTTTTCTATCCGGGAGGGTGGGGTTTTTTTGAACATGCTGTGTTCTCATATGATTTTTCCTGCAGTGTATTATTTGCTCTGCCAGAACACATGTACTCAAGATGCTCGGCCTTGCCATAACTGAATACACTAGTTTAATGGTCACAGTGAAGACAACCCATGGATATAAGTTCCGAGTTGGGTTCATGAACCAAGAAGATCGCTGCTTTTTTTATGGCCGAACTTGGATAAGCTTTCTCAAGTGTTACGGACTGAAAGTTGGCGCACGAATGTTGATGGAAATAGCAGAACCTGGTCTCATCTTCACTGCGATCTTCCACCCCGACGTCGTTCCAATTGTTCATCCATGTTAGTTTTGTATCTGGTTCTTGCTTGTTGCCTCGATTACTTCTTAATCCACCTATTCTGTCTAACTAATCACAATTTAACTTTAGAAGTAGCAACGAATCTCTCACGAAGATGCTACTTCTAACTAATATTCTCTTATAATTGGTGGCACGTGTAGGTTTTTTCAGAGTTAAGCAGTCTGCTCGTTTGTTACTCTGTAATAACTCGGCTGTTACTAATGGCACTGAAGTTGACTGGATCGACATCCACAAGTTCCTACACTTTATTGATCGTCTTGAGGTCCTTGTGGGGCGTTTCAATGGTGGAAGGCCACGTGGGATATGTATGCCGCTGCTGCACTCGTTGAACAGGTCCAACTATGTCGAGAAACTTATGGTATGAGCTGTTTTCTGTTATATATGTTGTTCATAAACTATTGCTTATACACAGTTTTACAGCTGTGATCTTCTTGAAACAGGAACTGCCGAGTTCTATTGTTCCTATACAGATGCCTGACCATGGTCGGGTCAGACTTGCACTTGGTCACAACATGATGTTTATGTCGACCTACTCAATTCCCCTTGTAGGTGAAAAGATACGTATTCATGGGTGGTCTCAAATAATGAAGGCCCGTCCATCTTGGAGAATAGGACAGAAGATTATGTTCATGCTTTTCCATGGCTCTAAAGCGAATATCCTGTTTATTGACCACGTTGCGAGATAAAGCCGCTTTCAGAAGGTTGTGGATGCGCGGGGTGGCGCCTGGGCCTTGTCCTGGGGCTTGGCGGCCTCACCCTTGGCTAACTATAGGCAAAGTAGCACTGTTCGAGGCGTGCTTTGTATGGCTGAACCTGTATAAGTACTCATACTGCTTTCAGCTTTGGTTGTTATGTGCCCTTGCTGGTTTGAGTTAAGGTTTATTAAGTACTCCTGCTGCTTTTACAGTCTGTCGTGTTTCTTCAGTCCTGTCTTCCTCCAGCCGCCAAAACCAAACCAGCGCCGGCGGGGCCGCCTGCTTCCGCCTCCCACGGCTTACTGCGCCTCAGCACACGCATCGCCGCCCCACCGTCTCCTAAATCGTTAACGCCGACGTCCTCCGCGCGCTTTGCTGTGCTCGCCGCGGCGCCGCCCTCTCGCGTTGTCAACATGGTCAACAAACAACAGGAATCGGCAGAAGTACGTGGAGAGGATGACAGTAGGGGCCCACCACATCACTGTATGGAAAAATAAAATGCTTCCTCCTAGTGTTTTCCTGACATCTGGGACCCATGACATTCTGAGCGTATATAGTCAATAGACAAGAGAACAACACAAGATCGGCTGACACCTGGGATGTAGCTACTCGAGCAGTATTTTTTTGTTTGGTATTGTTGAGACGGAGCAGGGTTTGAACTGGGCTGTGGCCCGTCTAGCCCAGGCTTATATTCTATGTTCACCATGTGACCAGCCCAGCTATTTTTTCTGTGAAAATGAGCCCAGTTTATTTTTTCTGAAGAATACCCAATCCAGTCCTACTTATTTTTCTACGCCCTGATGGGCTGCAACTGTTTCAAGACGCCTGCAAATCTTGAAAGTAATATGAAATGGGTTGTAAATATAAAAACAGATGACAAATTGGCAATTACTTTATAATTTCTGAATTTTTTCACATTTTCAGATTCCTATTTCACTGGGCATTAACCTAATTTAAATATATCTTCAAAGTACTTTAAATCTGGCTCGACATTTCGGTATTAAAAATAGTTTGGAACCCACAGAAATATGCGAAATTGGCCCTGGCCAACCAAAAAACACGTCTGCAATAAATTGCATAAGAAGTTGCCATGATCTATATATAAATTATTAAAAAAAAGAGGGAGTGGTCTGACTTGTGGGCCTGTTTTGTTGACGCGTATGCAAGATTTTTTTAGTTATTATATACGTCAACAAACGATTCTAGCAGACGTAACCGTTGGATGTCAATCCAACGGCCGTCGTGTTTCTTCAATCTCTGATCTTCTTGCTCCAGCCGCCAAAGCAGCGCCGGCGGGACCGCCTACTCCCGCCTCCCGTGGCCGGCTGTGCTGCCGCGCAGGCCTCTGCGCCCCTACTACTCCCACCACTGGCCAGGGCATCCCTCTACTCACCCACACCCCCTGTTATTCTGCGGCGACAACAGCCTCACACCGCAGCCGAACCGGTGAACCCTCGTACTCCTCTCCGCGCGGGCTTCCACTGCCGCGTCTTCCCCGGCTCCGTGTCGTCCCCTTCCTAGGCCTCGCCGTCGTCCACCGCTGTGGTGCTCTCGGCACGGCGTGGTCAATGTGGTCAACGACCGACTTCCATCGGAAGAGTACTGTACGTGGAGAGGCTGACAGCTGGGTCCACGGCAGCCGCAAGGAAGTGCCTCCTTATTACGCGGAAAATAATTATTCCTCTACCTGACAGTAGGGACCCACCGGACGGGCCACCAGTATTTCACGAAAAAAAACGTTTCTCCCTGACTGCTGGGACCCACAGGACAGGCCACCGTATTTCGCAAAAAGACGTTACCCCCGCTGTCAGCTCGGACCCACCGGAAGTGCCTCCTTATTACGCAAAAAAAATGAATATCCCCCTGCTAGCTGGGACCCACCTTGGTGGGAGGCTGACTTGTGGGCCTACTAAGTTGACTGGGACGGAGGCCTTTGTCAACTTTAGTCAATATATGAACGATTCTAGCTCCAGTGACCGTACGATGTCCATCCAACGGCCGTAGTGCTTCTTCAACCTCTGGTCTTCTTGCTCCAGCCGCCCAAAGCAGCGCCAGTCGTGCCGCCTGCTCCTGCCGCCCATGGCCGGCTATGATGCCGCGGAGGCCTCACCGCCCCCTACTACTCCCACCGCTGGCCAGGCCATCCCTCTACGCACCCACACCCCCTGTTATTCTGCGGCGACGGCAGCCTCACACCGCAGCCAAACGAATGAACCCTCATACTCCTCTACGCGTGGGCATCCACTGCCGCGTCTTCCCCGACTCCGCGTCGTCCCCTTCCTAGGCCTCGCCGTCGTCCACCGCCCTGGTGCTCTCGGCGCGGCGTGGTCAACGTGGTCAAGGAATGGCTTCCATCGGAGGTGGACTGTACGTGGAGAGGCTGACAGCTGGGTCCACGGCCGCAGCAAGGAAGTGCCTCCTTATTATGCGCAAAATAATTATTCCTCCACCTGACAGCGAGGACCCACCGAACGGGCCACCGTATTTCGCGAAAAAAACGTTTCCCCCTGACTGCTGGGACCCACCAGCTACATCTTCGCACGCAAGGAAGTGCGTCCGAAAAAAAACGATTCGCCCCCGTGACTGCTGGGACCCACCAGCTACATCTTCGCACGCAAGGAAGTGCGTCCGAAAAAAACGATTCACCCCCTGACTGCTGGGACCCACCAGCTACATCTTCGCACGCAAGGAAGTGCGTCCGGGCAAAAAAAAAACAAAACGATTCCCCCCTGACTGCTGGGACCCAGCAGCTACACCTTCGCACGCAAGGAAGTGCGTCCGGGCAAAACAAAAAAACAAAACGATTCGCCCCCCTGACTGCTGGGACCCACCAGCTACATCTTCACAGGCAAGGAAGTGCCTGATAGTCGGGACCCACCTGGTCGAAGCGTACGTAGCGTTGTCATTCTGGTCGCGAACGTGTACGTACATATATACTGGTCGATGTAGAGGCGCGCACGTGTCGTAGTAGAGGCGCGTACGTGTCGTAGTAGAGCCGCGCACGTAGCATGTACACGTACGTACAGCGGCCAGGGTGCAAGAAAGAAAATACGGCCACGTACGTACATACGGGCAGGGTCTCGAACGCCTACTCGCGCATACGTACGGCCAGGGCTCGTGTACATGGCTGGGTCGGAACGGAGAAACAACGTCGTCGTCGTGTTCATCGGGAGGCCACGGAATGCGTCGTGTTCATGGGGAGGCAACGGAACGCGTCGTGTTCATCGGGAGGCAACGAAACGCGTGGGAGCCAACCGGCTGGGTGGGAACGGAATGCGTGGTCGTGTTCATCGGGAGGGCTTGGACGGAACAGGCGATGGAAACGAGGCCTGGAGTACCGCAAAACGGAGGAAACAGCCTTCTGTTCGACCGGCCACGTTCGAAACGGGATCCTGTTCATCGGGAAGGGTCTGGCGTACCGCAAAACGGAGGAAACGGACCTCCTACGGTCGAAACGGGGGTCCTGTTGATCGGGAGGGGTGTGGCGTACCGCAAAACGGACGAAACGGACCTCCTACGGTCGAAACGGGGGTCCCGTTGATCGGGAGGGGTGTGGCGTACCGCAAAACGGACGAAACGGACCTCCTACGGTCGAAACGGGGGTCCTGTTCATCTCCACCGTCGACCTCCTCCAGCCTCCACGGGCTATCGTCGACCTCCTCCAGCCTCCACGGGCTCCTGTTCATCCAGCCTCCACCGCGCGCTACTCCACCGGCTACTGTTCAACCACCCCTCCACGGGCACCCCTCCACCGTCTATTATTCATCCAGCCCTCCACACCACGGGGTCCTGTTCAACCACCCCTCCATGGGCACCCCTCCACTGTCTACTGTTCATCCAGCCCTCCACACCACGGGGTCCTGTTCATCCAGAGGCAACGCCACCGCTCACTGTTCATCCACCCCCCCCCCCCCCCCCCCCGCAACGCTCACTGTTCATCCAATCGATCGGCTTCAGTTAGCAGCAGTAGCGAAGGAATCGCTCGATCGGGTTCAGTTAACAGCCATCGATCGATCGCTCGGGTTCAGTAACGTGTAGCCTGCAGTGCAATCGCTCGGGTTCAGTTAGAGCCCAACGCCTCGCTCGGGTTCAGTTAGAGCCAACGCCTCGCACACACGCGCGTACGTGTACAAGAGAAACGCGCATCGCTCGGCCCCCGACCTCCCACCGTAACCGGGAACTCCCCAAAAATTTTCTCCCCCTCGCTTCTACCACGGTTTTTTCCGTCATGGACGGCCCAAAGAATGTCATGCAGTTGCATCTCCGGCCCGCCCAGGACGAAAAGCCCATTTTCTGTCATGATTTTTTGTCATAGAATATAGGAGCCCACCACATCTATGATGATACCGGGTTTTGTCACAATTATCGTCATAGAAGTGTCATATGTATGACAGAAAAAAAAATTCGTTCGGCCCAAAATGTCACGGATGTGTCTTTTTTTTGTAGTGTTGATGAGTGCAAAGAAAGAACCGCTAGGATGCATGCTAAGAAAGATTGCTTTATAAAAGCGTGTTCTTGAAATTCTATGAAAATAAAGATGAAGATCTAAAAGTTATTGATGCGTCTCCTATTAAATCCTTGTTTTGCAATATGAATGTTGATAATGATGAGACTGAATATGATCCACCTCTACCTCGAAGGCGTTCCAAAAATTCGGAGTTTTTAGATCTTGATGCTAAAATTGATAAAAGTGGGATTGAAGAAATCAAAACCCTAGATGTTAATAAACCCACTATTATGGATTTCAAGGAATTTAATTATGATAATTGCTCTTTGATAGATTGTATTTCCTTGTTGCAATATGTGCTAAATTCTCCTCATGCTTATAGTCAAAATAAAGCCTTTACCAAACATATCGTTGATGCCTTGATGCAATCTTATGAAGAAAAAAACTTGAGTTGGAAGTTTCTATCCCTAGAAACTTTATGATGAGTGGGAACCTACTATTAAAATTAAGATTAAGGATCATGAGTTCTATGCTTTATGTGATTTGGGTGCTAGTGTTTCCACTATTCCCAAAACTTTGTGTGATTTGCTAGATTTCCGTGATTTTGATGATTGCTCTCTAAACTTGCACCTTGCGGATTCCACTATTAAGAAACCTATGGGAAGAATTAATGATGTTCTTATTGTTGCAAATAGGAACTATGTGCCTGTAGATTTTATTGTTCTCGATATAGATTGCAATCCTTCATGCCCTATTATTCTTGGTAGACCTTTCCTTAGAACGATTGATGCAATTATTGATATGAAGGAATGGAATATTAGATTCCAATTTCTATTAAAGAAAGGCATGGAACACTTCCCTAGGAAAAAATAAAATTACCATATGAATCTACCATGAGAGCCACTTATGGATTGCCTACCAAAGATGGCAATACCTAGATCTATCCTTGCTTTTATGCCTAGTTAGGGGCGTTAAACGATAGCGCTTGTTAGGAGGCAACCCAATTTTATTTTTTAGTTTTTTTTGCTTTTTGCTTCTGTTTAGGAATAAATATTTGTTCTAGCCTCTGGTTAGATGTGTTTTTATGTTTTAATTAGTGTTTGTGCCAAGTTAAACCTATAGGATCTTCTTGGATGATATTTATTTGATCTTGCTGTAATTTCCAGAAACTCTCTGTTCACGAAAACAATTGTTAAAAATCACCAGAACGTGATAAAATAGTGATTCCAATTGCTGATGATCAATAAACAAATTGCCTAGGTAGTCCTATTTTGGATGATTTTTTGGAGTTCCAGAAGTTTGCGTTAGTTACAGATTACTACAGACTGTTCTGTTTTTGACAGATCCTGTTTTTCGTGTGTTGTTTGCTTATTTTGATGAATCTATGGCTAGTAAAATAGTTTATAAACCATAGAGAATTTGGAATACAGTAGGTTTTAAACCAATATAAATAAATAATGAGTTCATTACAGTACCTTGAAGTGGTCTTTTGTTTTCTTTCGCTAACGGAGATCATGAAATTTTCTGTTAAGTTTTGTGTTGTGAAGTTTTCAAGTTTTGGGTGAAAGATTAGATGGATTATGGAACAAGGAGTGGCAAGAGCCTAAACTTAGATGATTAGAGGGATGTCTATCTAAGTGGGAGTTCTTAAGTAATATGATTAATTGAACTTTAATTTATCATGAACTTAGTCCTGATAGTATTTTGCAAATAATGTTGTAGATCAATAGCTCGCGTTTTTGCTTCCCTATGTTTTATATGTGTTCCTAGAGAAAACTAAGTTGAAAGATGATAGTAGCAATGATGCGTACTTGGTCCGTGATCTGAGGATTTTCCTCATTGCTGCACAGAAGAATTATGTCCTTGATGCACCGCTAGGTGACAGACCTATTGCAGGACCAGATGTAGACGTTATGAATGTTTGACAAAAGCTCGGTATGATGACTACTTGATAGTTTAGTGCACCATGCTTTACGGCTTAGAACCGGGACTTCAAAAATGTTTTGAAACGCCACAGAGCATATAAGATGTTCCAAGAGTTGAAATTGGTATTTCATACTCATGCCCGTGTCGAGAGGTATTTGACCTCTAACAGTACTTTGCCTACAAGATGGAGGAGAATTTCTCAGCTAGTGAGCATGTGCTCAGAATGCCTGAGTACTACAATCACTTGAATCAAGTGGAAGTTAATCTTCCAGATAAGACAGTGATTGACAGAGTTCTCTAGTCACTATCACCAAGTTACTAGAACTTCGTGATGAACTATAATATGCAAGGGATAGTGGAAACAATTCCAAGCTCTTCGTGATGCTGAAATCGATGAAGGTAGAAATCAAGAAAAGCATCAAGTGTTGATGGTTGAAAAGACCACTAGTTTCACGAAAAGGGCAAAGGGAAGAAGTGGAACTTCAAAGAAGAACGGCAAGCAAGTTGCTGCTCAAGTGAAGAAACCCAAGTCTGGACCTAAGCCTGAGACTGAGTGCTTCTACTGCAAAGGGACTGGTCACTGGAAGCAGAACTACCCCAAGTATTTGGCGGATAAGAAGGATGGCAAAGTGAATAAAGGTATATTTGATATACATGTTATTGATGTGTACTTTACTAGTGTTTATAGCAACCCCTCAGTATTTGATACTAGTTCAGTTGCTAAGAATAGTAACTCGAAACAAGAGTTGCAGAATAAACAGAGACTAGTTAAGGGTGAAGTGATGATGTGTGTTGGAAGTGGTTCCAAGATTGATATGATCATCATCGCACACTCCCTATACATTCGGATTAGTGTTGAACCTAAATAAGTGTTATTTGGTGTTTGCGTTGAGCATGAATATGATTTGATCATGTTTATTGCAATACGGTTATTCATTTAAGTTAGATAACAATTGTTGTTATGTTTACATGAATAAAACCTTATATGGTCATACACACCAACGAAAATGGTTTGTTGGATCTCGATCGTAGTGATATACATATTCATAATATTGAAGCCAAAAGATGCAAACTTAATAATGATAGTGCAACTTATTTGTGGCACTGCCGTTTTTGTCATATTGGTGTAAAGCGCATGAAGAAACTCCATGCTGATGGGATTTTGGAATCACTTGATTATGAATCACTTGATGCTTGCGAACCATGCCTTATGGGCAAGATGACTAAAACTCCGTTCTCCGGAACAATGGAGCAAGCGACTGACTTATTGGAAATCATACATGCTGATGTATGTGGTCCGATGAGTGTTGAGGCTCGCGACGGGTATCGTTATTTTCTGACCTTCCCAGATGATTTGAGCAGATATGGGTATATCTACTTAATGAAACTGAAACATTTGAAAAGTTCAAAGAACTTCAGAGTGAAGTGGAAAATCATCGTGACAAGAAAATAAGGTTTCTACGATCTGATCGCGGAGACAAATATTTGAGTTACGAGTTTGGTCTTCAATTAAAACAATGTGGAATAGTTTCACAAATTCGTGCCACCTGGAACACCACATAATGGTGTGTCCGAACGTCATAACCGTACTTTATTGGATATAGTGCAATCTATGATGTCTCTTACCGATTTACCACTATCATTTTGGGGTTATGCATTAGAGACAGCTGCATTCACGTTAAAAAGGGCACCATCTAAATCTGTTGAGACGACACCGTATGAACTATGGTTTGGCAAGAAACCAAAGTTGTCGTTTCTTAAAGTTTGGGGTTGCGCTTATGTGAAAAAGTTTCATCCTGATAAGCTCAAACCCAAATCGGAGAAATATGTCTTCATAGGATACCCAAAGGAGACAGTTGGGTACACCTTCTATCACAGATCCGAAGGCAAGACATTCGTTGCTAAGAATGGATCCTTTCTAGAGAAAGGAGTTTCTCTCGAAAGAAATGAGTGGGAGGAAAGTAGAACTTGATGAGGTAACTGTACCAGCTCCCTTATTGGAAAGTAGTTCATCACAGAAATCTGTTCCTGTGACTCCTACACCAATTAGTGAGGAAGCTAATGATGATGATCATGAAACTTCAGATCAAGTTACTATCAAACCTCGTAGGTCAACCAGAGTAAGATCCGCACCAGAGTGGTACGGTAATCCTGTTCTGGAGGTCATGTTACTTGACCATGACGTACCTACGAACTATGAGGAAGTGATGATGAGCCCAGATTCCGCAAAATGGCTTGAGGCCATGAAATCTGAGATGCGATCCATGTATGAGAACAAAGTATGGACTTTGATTGACTTGCCCAATGATCGGCGAGCCATTGAGATTAAATGGATTTTCAAGAGGAAGACGGACGCTGATAGTAGTGTTACTATCTACAAAGCTAGAATTGTCGCAAAAGGTTTTCGACAAGTTCAAGGTGTTTACTACGATGAGTGTTTCTCACTCGTATCTATGCTTAAATCTATCCTAATCATGTTAGCACTTGCCGCATTTTATGAAATCTGGCAAATGGATAAACAAAACTACATTCCTTAATGGATTTATTAAAGAAGAGTTATATATGATGCAACCAGAAGGTTTTGTCAATCCTAAAGGTGCTAACAAAATATGCAAGCTTCAGCGATTCATCTATGGACTGGTGCAAGTATCTCGGAGTTGGAATATACGCTTTGATAAGTTGATCAAAGCATATAGTTTTATAAAGACTTGCGGTGAAGCCTGTATTTACAAGAAAGTGAGTGGGAGCACTACAGCATTTCTGATAAGTATATGTGAATGACATATTGTTGATCGGAAATAATGTAGAATTATTCTGCAAAGCAAAAATGAGTGTTTAAAAGGAGTTTTTCAAAGAAAGACCTCTGTGAAGCTGCTTACATATTGAGCATCAAGATCTATAGAGATAGATCAAGACGCTTGATAAGTTTTTTCAATGAGTACATACCTTGACAAGATTTTGAAGTAGTTCAAAATGGAACAGTCAAAGAAAGAGTTCTTGCCTGTGTTACAAGGTGTGAAATTGAGTAAGACTCAAAGCCCGACCACGGCAGAATATAGAAAAAGAATGAAAGTCATTCCCCATGCCTCAGCCATAGGTTCTATAAAGTATGCCATGCTATGAACCAGATCTATTGTATACCCTACGCTGATTTTGGCAAGGGAGTACAATAGTGATCTAGGAGTAGATCACTGGACAGTGGTCAAAATTATCCTTAGTGGAATAAGGATATGTTTCTCGGTTATGGAGGTGATAAAGAGTTCGTTGTAAAGAGTTACGTCGATGCAAGCTTTGACACCGATCTGGATGACTCTGAGTCTCGATCTGGATACATATTGAAAGTGGGAGCATTTAGCTAGAGTAGCTCCGTGCAGAGCATTGTAGACATAGAATATTTGCAAAATACATACGGCTCTGAATATGACAGACCCGTTGACTAAGCTTCTCTCACAAGCAAAACATGATCACACCTTAGTACTCTTTGGGTGTTAATCACATAGCGATGTGAACTAGATTATTGACTCTAGTAAACCCTTTGGGTGTTGGTCACATGACGATGTGAACTATGGGTGTTAATCACATGGTGATGTGAACTATTGGTGTTAAATCACATGGCGATGTGAACTACATTATTGACTCTAGGGCAAGTGGGATACTGAAGGAAATATGCCCTAGATGCAATAATAAAGTTATTATTTATTTCCTTATTCTCATGATAATTGTTTATTATTCATGCTAGAATTGTATTAACCGGAAACGTAATACATGTGTGAATACATAGACAAACAGAGTATCACTAGTATGCCTCTACTTGACTAGCTCGTTGATCAAAGATGGTTATGTTTCCTAGCCATAGACATGAGTTGTCATTTGATTAACGGGATCACATCATTAGGAGAATGATGTGATTGACTTGACCCATTCCGTTAGCTTAGCACTTGATCGTTTAGTATGTTGCTATTGCTTTCTTCATGAGTTATACATGTTCCTATGACTATGAGATTATGCAACTCCCGTTTACCGGAGGAACACTTTGTGTGCTACCAAATGTCACAACGTAAATGGGTGATTATAAAGGTGCTCTACAGGTTTCTCCAAAGGTACTTGTTGGGTTGGCGTATTTCGATATTAGGATTTGTCACTCTGATTGTCGGAGAGGTCTCTCTAGGCCCACTCGGTAATGCACATCACTATAAGCCTTGCAAGCATTGCAACTAAATGAGTTAGTTGCGGGATGATGTATTACGGAACAAGTAAAGAGACTTTCCGGTAACGATATTGAACTAGGTATTGAGATACCAACGATCGAATCTCGGGCAAGTAACATACCGATGACAAAGGCAACAATGTATGTTGTTATGCGGTTTACCGATAAAGATCTTCGTAGAATATGTGGGAGCCAATATGAGCATCCAGGTTCCGCTATTGGTTATTGACCGGAGACGTGTCTCGGTTATGTCTACATTGTTCTCGAACCCGTAGGGTCCGCACGCTTAAAGTTCGATGACGGTTATATTATGAGTTTATGTGTTTTGATGTACCGAAGGTAGTTCGGAGTCCCGGATGAGATTGGGGACATGACGAGGAGTCTCTAAATGGTCGAGGCGTAAAGATCGATATATTGGACGACTATATTCGGACATCGGAAAGGTTCCGAGTGATTCGGGTATTTTTCGGAGTACCGGAGAATTACGGGAATTCGCCGGGGAGTATATGGGCCTTATTGGGCTTTAGGGGAAAGAGAGAGGAGAGGTTGCGCGCCCCCAAGGCCTAGTCCGAATTGGACAAGGGGGAGGGGCTGCGCCCCCTCCTTCCTTCTCTTCTCTCTCCCCTTTCCTTGACTCCTACTCCTACTACTTGCAAGGGAGGAATCCTACTCCCGGTGGGAGTAGGACTCCTCCTAGGGCGCGCCATAGAGAGGGCCGGCCCTCCCCCTCCTCCACCCCTTTATATACGGAGGAGAGGGGCACCCCATAGACACAACAATTGATCTCTTGATCTCTTAGCCGTGTGCGGTGCCCCCCTCCACCATAATCCACCTCGATTATATCGTAGCGGTGCTTAGGCGAAGCCCTGCGTCGGTAGAACATCATCATCGTCACCACGCCGTCGTGCTGACGGAACTCTCCCTCAAAGCTCGGCTGGATCGGAGTTCGAGGGACGTCATCGAGTTGAACGTGTGCAGAACTCGGAGGTGCCGTGCGTTCGGTACTTGATCGGTCAGATCGTGAAGACGTACGACTACATCAACCGCGTTGTGCTAACGCTTCCGCTTTCGGTCTACGAGGGTACGTGGACACACTCTCCCCTCTTGTTGCTATGCATCACCATGATCTTGCGTGTGCGTAGGAATTTTTTTGAAATTACTACGTTCCCCAACACCTCTCGACGGGAGAAAGTTGTAATAGATTGAAATAATAGATTGAAATAATAGATCACAAAGCAAATATATGAGGAAAAAGACCCGGGGGCCGTAGGTTTCACTAGTGGCTTCTCTCGAGAAAAATAGCAAACGGTGGGTGAACAAATTACTGTTGGGCAATTGATAGAACTTCAAATAATTATGACGATATCTAGGCAATGATCATTATATAGGCATCACGTCCAAGATTAGTAGACCGACTCCTGCCTGCATCTACTACTATTACTCCACACATAGACCGCTATCCAGCATGCATCTGGTGTATTAAGTTAATGAAAAAACGGAGTAATGCAATAAGAACAATGACATGATGTAGACAAGATCCGTTTATCTATATGGCGGTAGATATAGATCTCATATTTTTATCCTTAGTAGCAACCATACATATGCGTCGGTTCCCTTTCTGCCACTGGGATCAAGTACCATAAGATCAAACCCACTACCGGGCACCTCTTCCCATTGCAAGATAAATAGATCAAGGTGGCTAAACAAAACCCAAATATCGGAGAAGAAATACGAGGCTATAAGAGATCAAAGAAACTCAAATAACTTTCATGGATATAAAAAGATATAGCTGATCATAAACTCCAAGTTTATCAGATCCCAACAAATGCACCGCAAAAAGAGTTACATCATATGGATCTCCAAGAGACCATTGTATTGAGAATTCAGCGAGAGAGAGAAAGCCATCTAGCTACTAACTATGGACCCCGAAGGTCTACAAAGAACTACTCACGCATCGTCGGAGAGGCACCAATGGAAGTGGTGAACCCCTCCGTGATGGTGTCCAGATTGGATCTGGTGGTTCTGGACTTTGTGGCTGTTGGATGAGTATTTCGTCGACGCTTCTAGGGTTTTGGTATTTTTGGGGGTATTTATAGAGCAAAGAGGCGGTCCCGGGGGCACCCGAGGTGGGCACAACCCACCAGGGCGCGTCCTGGTGGGCTGTGCCCCCTCAGGGCACCCCCCAGGTGCAACCAGGGCCCATTGCCTTCCTTCTGGCCCATAAAAAATCATCGTGGAGTTTCGTGGCATTTGGACTTCATCTGATATTGATTTCCTGCGATGTAAGAAACATGGAAAAAACAGCAACTGCCACTTGGCACTATGTCAATAGGTTAGTACCAAAAAATGATATAAAATGATTATAAAACATCCAAGATTGATAATAAAATAGCATGGAACAATCAAAAATTATAGATACGTTGGAGACGTATCAGCATCCCCAAGCTTAATCCTGCTCGTCCTCGAGTAGGTAAGTGATAAATTAGAATTTTTGATGTGGAGTGCTGTTCATCAAGTCATATCATATTCTTTTCTTTATAGCATGGACATTTGGACTTCTATGTGATTCATAGCAATAGTCTAGTTTTGACATAATAATTTAGATACTCAAGCATGTCAACAAACAACCATGTCTTTCAAAATATCAACGCTAAAATAAGTTATCCCTAGCCCATCATGCTCAAACATTGATCCATTCATGAAACACACTCGAATATTAACTACCCCCAATACTTGAGCATGATCATACTACCTCCTAGTTGGTGCTTTTGTAAGAGAAGATGGAGACTCAAAGTAAAAATTGCATAAAGTAAAAGAAAGGCCGTCGCAGAGGGAAGTAGGGATGTGTAGAGGTGCTAGAGCTCAAAGCGAAAAATTTGAGATAAAAACATTTTGGGAGGTGTATCCATCCCACCAACGAAAACGACGTAGAGCTACGAACACTTTCCATGCTAGATATGCCATAGGCGGTTCCCAAATAGAAAATAAAGTTTATTCCTTTTTCCACCATACTTTCACTTTCCATGGCTAACCGTATCCACGGGTGCCCTCCATACCAACACTTTCCAAGGAATTTATTATTTGACAACATAAAGTAAATTCATTTTTCCATTTCGGGACTGGGCATCCCTAAAACGTTAGCCTTACTCTCGTGCAATGACAAGTGAATAAACACTCATCGTGAGAATAACACATCTAGCATGGAAAATATTAGCCACCTGTTACCGTTCCGCGAGCGAAACAAACACACAAAAGAGAGGTTTATTTTGAAAATTAGACATGGCACATGCAAATTTGCTTAGAACGGCAAAAGAATACTGCATATAGGTAGATATAGTGGACTCATGTGGCAAAACTAGTTTAAAGGATTTTGGATGCACAAGTAGAGGTCATACTTAGTGCAAAATGAAGGCTAGCACAAAGATTGAGAAGCGACCAACCAAGAAACGAATAATCTCATAAGCAAGAATTGTGCATAATTAACACTGAATAATGCACCACAAGTAGGATATAATTTTCATCGCATGATTATTGACTTTCGTGCAGGCATAGGGAATCACAAACCTTAACACCAATATTCTTACTAGGGCACAATTACTCATCAACATAACTCACATATCACATCATCATATCTCAAAACTATTACTAAGAATCAAGTTTATTTTGTCCAATGATCTTAATGACATTTTTTCTTTATCCTTCTTTGATATCTATCACTTTGGGACTAATTTTCATGTGTTGCTTTTCATAAGCTCAAACAAATATAAGTGAAGATCATGAGCATAACACATTTTATTTCTCTCAAAATAATTTAAGTGAAGTAAGAGAGAATTTCTTCAAAATTTTACCAACTCTCAAAAAAATCTGAGTGAATCAAAACATCATTTCTTCAAAAATAACAAAGCACACCGTGCTCAAAAATATATAAGTGAAGCACTAGAGCAAGTCCTAGCTCATAAAAATTTAAGTGAAGCACAGAGAGCAATTCTAACAAGTCATGATATAATTTAGGCTCTCTCAAATAGGTGTGTCCAGCAAGGATTGATGACTTAAAACACAAAATAAAACAAGCAAAGACTCATATCATACAAGACGCTCCAAGCAAAACACATATCATGTGACGAATAAATATATAGTCTCGAGTAAAATACCGATAGTTGTTGGAAGAAAGCGGGGATGCCACTCGGGGGCATCCCCAAGCTTAGTTGGTTGCTCATTCTTGAATAATAGCTTGGGATGCTGGGGCATCCCCAAGCTTAGGCTCTTACATCCTTCCTTCATCCATCCTAAGATAACCCAAAACTTGAAAACTTCAATCACACAAAACTCAACAAAACCTTTGTGAGATCCGTTAGTATAAGAAAGCAAACCACTACTATAAGTGCTGTATCAAACCAATTAATATTTTGTTTTTGTATTATATATACTGTATTCCAACTTTTTTATGGCAAAAACTCATCAAAGAAAACCATAGAGCCATCAAAATAAGCACACAACACAAAGAAAACAGAATCTGTCAAAACAGAACAGTCTGTAGCAATCTGACTTTTGCCAATACTTATATAACTCCAAAAATTCTTCCAAAATAGGAAGACCTGGGTAATTTGTATATTAATCATCTGCAAAAAGAATCAGGGAAAAATCTCTTTTTTGTGATTTATGAAAATTATTTTTGTGAGCACAAAGTTTCTGTCCTTTTCAGCAAGATCAAACAACTATCACCCAAGAAGATCCTATAGGTTTTACTTGGCACAAACACTAATTAAAACACAAAAAAACAATCATAGAAGTAGCATAATTGTGTAAACACTCAAGAACATAAAGAAAAAAGCAAAAATAAATTTTATGCATTGGGTTGCCTCCCAACAAGCACTATAGTTTTACGCCGTTAGCTAGGCGTAAGGCAAGGATCTAAGTTTTGTCATCCTTCTTCTTCCTAATTTTCTTGGGGGTATTTTTATCTGGAGGTTTTGTAAACACAACATAAAACATATTATCCATAGAAACTTTAGCATTCCTTAATTGTTTTTCATCATAACCCCTTTGATTTCCCGCAACAATCCAAGAATAGTGTTGATTAACATTATTAAAAACTTGTTGGATTATTTCTAGAACGGGAACCTCCTTTTTAAGATTCTCATCAAAGATCTTATTATCCACAAGAAAATGCCTTAGTTCATAGTCACTATTGTAAAGAATTTCATCTATCACGGGCTTTTCATGATTCATACCATAAAAATCAAAGATTTCCCTAGCTTCCTGAATTATGTAGTCAAACTCGTTCATAAGAACAAGAGTGGCCAACCTTTTGGCTCTAGGATTCTTTATTTTGTGAAGCTCAAAAAACAATCTTTGAAAAGTAGGATGAGTGCGGATAAATTTACTTTCAAGTTTCAGAACTAGTGCTGAAATAGCATCCGCATAAGATCTAGTAGTTTTAAGTATAGGAGCATCATCAAGACTTAGATTTCCAACACAATTGAAAAATTCTTGGATACATTCTTTTCCCATAATGTTCCCTTTCCCTAAGATAAAAGTTTTAGCATCCAGATTGCCTGTACGTCCAATCTTAGGAGTCAGGCCATCATCTGTTGGTGCCATACCGAAATCACTCATGATTGCAAGCAGAGAATAGATCTGACGAGAAAACGGCAAACGGAAAAGAGGGGCGAATAAAACGGCAATTTTTTGTGAAGTGGGGGAGAGGAAAATGAGAGGCAAATGACAAATAATGTAAATTGCGAGGAGATGAGATTTGTGATTAGGAACCTGGTTATGTTGAAGATCCTCCTCGGCAACGGCGCCAGAAATTGGCGTGCTGACGGGAGGCTATCTTGACTTGATTCTCGCCGGCAACGGTGCCAGAAATTCCTTCTGATGTCGCTTGAAGCTATGTCGGTATTTCCCAAAAGAGGAAGGGATGATGCACCACAGCAGCGGTAGGTATTTCCCTCAAAAATGAAACCAAGGTTATCAAACCAGTAGGAGAACCAAGCAACACAACGTAAACAACCCCTGCACACAAATAACAATACCTCGCAACCCGACGTGTTAAAGGGGTTCTCAAACCCTTTCGGGCAACGGCACCAGAAAGTTCCTCTTGACGGGAGAAAGTTGTAATAGATTGAAATAATAGATCACAAAGCAAATATATGAGGAAAAGGACCCGGGGGCCGTAGGTTTCACTAGTGGCTTCTCTCGAGAGAAAAATAACAAACAGTGGGTAAACAAATTACTATTGGGCAATTGATAGAACTTCAAATAATTATGACGATATCCAGGCAATGATCATTACATAGGCATCACGTCCAAGATTAGTAGACCGACTCCTGCCTGCATCTACTACTATTACTCCACACATCGACCGCTATCCAGCATGCATCTAGTGTATTAAGTTCATGAAAAAACGGAGTAATGCAATAAGAACGATGACATGATGTAGACAAGATCCGTTTATCTATATGGCGGAAGATATAGATCTCGTCTTTTTATCCTTAGTAGCAACGATACATACGTGTCGGTTCCCTTTCTGTCACTGGGATCAAGCACCGTAAGATCGAACCCACTACCAGGCACCTCTTCCCATTGCAAGATAAATAGATCAAGTTAGCCAAACAAAACCCAAATATCGGAGAAGAAATATGAGGCTATAAGAGATCATGCATATAAGAGATCAAAGAAACTCAAATAACTTTCATGGATATAAAAAGATATAGCTGATCATAAACTCGAAGTTCATAAGATCCCAACAAACACACCGCAAAAAGAGTTACATCATATGGATCTCCAAGAGACCATTGTATTGAGAATTCAGCGAGAGAGAGAAAGTCATCTAGCTACTAACTACGGACCCGAAGGAGAACTACTGACACATCATCGGAGAAGCACCAATGGAAATGGTGAACCCCTCCGTGATGGTGTCTAGATTGATCTGGTGGTTCTGGACTCTGCAGCGTTCTAGGGTTCTGGTATTTTTGGGGTATTTATAGAGCAAAGAGGCGGTCCGGGTGGCACCCGAGGTGGGCACAACCCACCAGGGCGCGCCTAGGCCTCCTGCCGTGCCCTGGTGGGTTGTGCCCCCCTCGGGGCACCAACAGGTGCAACCAGGGCCCATTGCCTTCTTCTGGCCCATAAAAAATCATCGTGGAGTTTCGTGGCATTTGGACTTCATCTGATATTGATTCCTGCGATGTAAAAAACATGGAAAAAACAACAACTAGCACTTGGCACTATGTCAATAGGTTAGTACCAAAAAAGATATAAAATGATTATAAAACATCCCAGATTGATAATAAAATAGCATGGAACAATCAAAAATTATAGATACGTTGGAGACGTATCATTCACCCATAGGTCTAGAATCACGCCATGCAACCGTTCGATCTCAGATCCAAATGCTCTCGGAAGCCCGTATCATGGGAGAATGGAAAGCTTTGTATCACCTGTAATTTTCCCGACGTTTGACATGACATCGAAAGCCATTTAATTGGGCGTCGAATAGACATGACATCTAATTGGGCCTCCATAGTACTGTGCATCAATCCATTTATCCACCAGGCAAGCCACTACCCTGCCGTTCGCACGCCCCACTCAGCATTTTTACAATCAAAAAACCGCTGGCAGTTCGCTCCTACTCGTCCCCGGACATCCTTTAACATTACGGTAGTTCGCTCCTAGTCGTCCCGTTCTTTCACATTGCGCCAGTTCCACTAATCCTAACCCTCCTCCCAAATCCATGGCGTCCCAAATCTCCATGATCAGCGGTGAGTACAAGGTTAGAACCATCACCGGTGATGAGTTTGACGTCATCTACACCCGTTCTTCCGCGACGGTGAAAGGATGCCTTGCTCGCTTCAGACGCATGTTGGGAAACTCAAATGATGAGTGGGTTGCTGGGCTAGATGTTCAGTACACCACAACCCTGGACAAAGAGAAGAATCTAAAGGAGGAAGAGAAGATGAAGCCCGCCGTGATCCAGGTTTGCGTGCATGACTTATGCTTGGTCTACCACATATGCCATGCCGACGTTGAGTGCGAGGAATTTAAGAACTTCCTCAAGGGAGGCTTAGTCAAATTCGTTACTATAGACTTTACGAATGACAGAAGAGTCCTGGATCGGATAGGCCTCGTTGTAGGCAACCCCTTCGACCTCCAGAATAATGGGATGGTGCCCTCCCGTGATCAGCCTTCAATGCTGACCCTGGCAGGAACCATGGTTCATCCTTCGTACGGTAAACTGAAGAAACCTCCACACACGTTTCATCGTGCATGGCAGTGGAATGTACTAGATATAGATCACATCCACTATGCTGCAATGGATGGCTACCGTAGTTTCAATATCTACAAGGGTTGGATGAAGAGCAAGAGCCAAGTGTGCGGTTCAAGCAAAGAAGTATCTGCCAAGAGGAAGAGGGACAAGGACGAAGTCGAGGACGTGGACGAGGACTCCGAGTAAGGTGGCAGTGTCGTTGCTCATGGTGGTTCTAATGCAGTGTCTACCGGATTAGTTGCTTAGTTTAATCTCAGGTGTGCTTAGTTTTATTTGAGGGGTGTGTTGTGCTGAGCCCCCAGCAGAACTATGTTATGTTCTTCTCGTTACTTTAACTCTTCAGTACGTACATACTAGTATTTCTTACAGTTCATCTTTTAGTTGGTATAGTACTACCACTCGTTTCTTCACATTATATACGTACAATATATATGGCCAACATCATATAGCCAGCAGTTTAGTTGTCAAAGAATTTCAGGGTGCTTAGTTTTGTCAAAGAATTTCAGGGTGCTTAGTTTTATTTGAGGGGTGTGTTGTGCTGGACACCATTATTGTGACTCAAATATCTTTTTCCATGTTATAATGACATAAATACCGATGGACCAACATGCCAGCTCTCCCTCTATCTCACTACAGTAAAATAAAGTGTGGGGCCTACTTGATCCCAACAGCGTTCTTATTTTCCTGTAAAATTATTCGCTTGGTTACTCCTGACAAGTGGGGCCACACTTATCATTGTGAGAATCGGCTTGCTTTTGTCATGTAACTGATACATCTCCAATGTATCTATAAATTTTTCTTGTTCCATGCTATTATATTATCTGTTTTGGATGTTTAATGGGCATTAATATACCTTTTTATATTATTTTTGGGACTAACCTATTAACCGAAGGCCCAGTGCAATTTGTTGTTTTTTTTGCCTATTTAAGTGTTTCGCAAAAAAGGGATATCAAACGGAATCCAAACGGAACGAAACCTTCGCGAAGATATTTTTTGGAACAAACGCAATCCAGGAGACTTGGAGTGGAAGTCAAGGAAGCAACGAGGCGGACACGAGGTAGGAGGGCGCGCCCAGGGGGTAGGCGTGCCCCCCACCCTCATGGGCCTCTCGTAGCTCCACTGATCTACTTCTTTCGCTTATATATACTCTTATACCCTGAAAAAATCTAGGGGAGCCACGAAACCACTTTTCCACCACCTCAACCTTCTGTACCCATGAGATCCCATCTTGGGGCCTTTTCCGGCGATCTGCCGAAGGGGGGTTCGATCACGGACGGCTTCTACATCAACACCATAGCTTCTCTGATGATGTGTGAGTAGTTTACCACAGACCTTCGGGTCCATAGTTATTAGCTAGATGGCTTCTTCTCTCTCTTTGGATCTCAATACAAAGTTCTCCTCGATGTTCTTGGAGATCTATTGGATGTAATACTCTTTTGCGGTGTGTTGCCGAGATCCAATGAATTGTGGGTTTATGAACTTGATTATCTATGAATATTATTTGATTATTCTCTGAATTCTTATATGCATGATTTGATATCTTTGCAAGTCTCTTCGAATTATCGGTTTAGTTTGGCCTACTAGATTGATCTTTCTTGCAATGGGAGAAGTGCTTAGCTTTGGGTTCAATCTTGCGGTGCTCGATCCCAGTGACAGAAAGGGAAACGACACATATTGTATTGTTTCCATCGAGGATAAAAAGATGGGGTTTATATCATATTGCTTGAGTTTATCCCTCTACATCATGTCATCTTGCCTAATGCGTTACTTCGTTATTATGAACTTAATACTCTAGATGCATGCTGGATAGCGGTCGATTTGTGGAGTAATAGCAGTAGATGCAGAATCGTTTCGGTCTACTTGACACGGACGTGATGCCTATATTCATGATCATTGCCTTAGATATCATCATAACTATGCGCTTTTCTATCAATTGCTCGGCAGTAATTTGTTCACCCACCGTAATATATGCTATCTTGAGAGAAGCTACTAGTGAAACCTATGGCTCCCGGGTCTACTTTACATCATATAAGTTTCCAATCTACAATTCTAATTTACTATTTATTTCGCAATCTTTATTTTCCAATCTATACAACAAAAATACCAAAAATATTTATCTTATTATCTTTATCAGATCTCACTTTTGCAAGTGGCCATGAAGGGATTGATAACCCCTTTATCGCGTTGGTTGCAAGGTTCTTGATTGTTTGTGCAGGTACTAGGCGATTTGCGTGTAGTCTCCTACTGGATTGATACCTTAGTTCTCAAAAACTGAGGGAAATACTTACGCTACTTTGCTGCACCACCCTTTCCTCTTCAAGGGAAAACCAACGCATGCTCAAGAGGTAGCAGTAACATGGTCAACGGGTTTGACATGAAAATAACAATGTCTAGTGGCATTTTTGAGCAAACATCTAACTTAACGATGGCATTTTTGAGATATTTAATTGCATTTTTGAGTAGTTGTAACTTCTAATGGCAAAACTGAGTAGTGATACACAACTAGTGGCATACATAATAAGAACCCAAGAATTAAATAGGTATGCTAATTTCTTTAATAGAATTTAGCACCCCATTTAAGCACGTACTAGCTTTTTTAATAGTACTATATGAATAATTTGGCGACGAGCGCTCTCTATATGTACCACCTTTTTTCTTTAATTTCATCTTGTTAGTTTTGCTCCATGGCGCAATCCATCAATCCTACTACTGTACAAAAGTATACATTTTTTAAAAGGCTAGAGGGTGGGGCAGTCTAGCTAGGTCGGTTTCAAGAGAGGCGGGGGCCTTTGTGATTTGACAGCTCATTACTGCTAGAGGGCGGGGCAGTCTAGCTAGGTCGGTTTCAAGAGAGGCGAGGGCCTTTTTGATTTGATGGCTCATTACTGCTGGAAGGTGGGGCCTTGTGATTTGACTGCTCGTATAAATGTGCCGGCGACCTGAGGAGGAGCAAAGAACCGTGCGGTATACTCAAGTTTTCCGCTGGAGTAAGACGGAGGAGCACGGAACACGGCAGCCCAGTGCCATATCTCTACTCTCTACTCTTATAAAAACCGAGTTGGTGATGATGGTGTGCCTGCCATCTTGTAATATAGACCGTCCGATCTATATCTGACGGATAGAAAGCAAACTGTGACAATATTGCCAAAGGTACCCGCACCTCTCTCCACATTTATAGATAAGGCCTTGCCTCGTTCATCCTTATCGCCCACAACCTCATTGCTGAGCAATTAAGAAAGGAAGTCTCTGGAACAATCTAGCATGGTGGCCGCTGCTGCCTGCCGGCGCCGTCCATCCCCATGCCTCCGCCCAGTCCGACCACCAGTCACCACCACACCCCACTCCTCCTCACCTTATCTCGCATCTTTCTCGAGATATCAATTTTTTATGAAATTCTCGAGATACCATTTTTCCGATAAAATTCTCGAGATATCATCAGTTTTTACACATGGGATTACTCCTGCATGGGTCAATCACAACAGGTGTTTTGTAAAAAAAATGCATCTTGATGTTCTGTGCAATGCACGGGCATCTTGCTAGTGGCGATAAAAAATGATCTAATTTGCTAGTCATCTCATTGTTAGCATTGTTCTATTCATGCCTCGCAGAGAACGTGACACGTGCGGCGAAACACCCGAAGCAAAAGAAGAAACAGAGGAGCAAAAGAAGAAGCAAGATTATCACCCCCAAAAAAAAAGAAAGACGCACACACAAGTCTGGGGCACTGCTCCCACTACATGAAGGGTTGCTAGCCGCGGAGTCGTAACTGCTTCTTCATGGCCTCCACAAGCTCCATCTTGCGCATCTCCTCCGCCATCTTCTTCATTATGTCCATGCCGCAGGATTTCTCAAAGCGAGCCTTCATCATCTGTTCCACAGCCGCATTACGTACCTTGACAGCATCCGGGTGCTCGATGCAAAGCTTCACGAACTCCTCCTTCTGTTCCATGACGAGGGCCTGCAGCATCTTCATCGAGGAACTACTATTCTCATGCAGCTTCTTCCATCCAGCGTTCTCCTCCTTCAGCAAGTCGAGCTCGTGGCAGAGCTTCGCCTTGTCCTCCTGAAGTTGCAGGATTTCGCCGGTCGCCTTTTTCTCCAAGGCAACGCTCTTCTTCAGCAGCATCACCAAGCCGAGGGTCAACTCCCCCAGCTCATTGAGCTCAGCGGGCATGTTGTCGAGGCTCTTCTTCAGCAGCTTCACCAAGCCGTGGATGAAGTCCTTCTGCTTATTGAGGTGCTTATTGAGCTGATCGGGCATGCCGTCGAGGGATAACGACTCCAACGCCGCCAGCTCGGCATGTTCGCCTCCGCGGCTAGGGCGCTCCTGGGAGCCATCGCCTACCCGTGAGAGATCTTTCAAGGTCTCTGCGTGGCGGCGAACCCTCTTTTTTCCGCAGCCTTGGTTGCCGCTCCCTTGTTTAGAGTAGTTCTCGACCAAGAGCTCTGCACACCGGCCATGGCAAGGACAGACGAAGAAGAAGGACTTATGAGGAGGAAGGTAGAGTAATTTTCAGTTAGGTAGTTCCCCTTTTTATAACCTAAGTACTAGCACTAGTACTAAAACCTGCATAGTGGGAACATGTTCAGGTTTGGTACGTACTAGTAGGTGTGAGCAGGCTTGCACTTAATTGTAGCACTAGTACTTTGGAATGTGATGGGAACAAGGTAAATATTAATTGATGGTTTTGGTTTCGAGGCCCGAAACGTCTCCCGATGAGTTTAGTGGAATGATAGGTATACGTGCAAGAGTTGTAAATTGAGATAGAGGGAGTACTACACTGCTCAAATGCGGTCGCACAAGTCAGTGATGTAACTGGTCATACATGTCAGACCAAGCCGATGCGTGTCCCTTCGGTGAGACATGGGTGCGACCGACCGTCTGTTGGTGCGACCGACCGTGAAGTATTACGTGATCGAGACTTCTTGTTGTGGCTTCGGTTGATTGTCACGACCAACCATTCTAAAACTAGTGATAAATCAATTACCATCTTTTTCCAAACGACCAAGTATTTTCACAGGAATACAATACATATAGATGGAGTGATTGTCAAGGTTGCAAACTGACATGGCGTTGCAAGTTCACTGTAGCAGCAACCGACTAGGTCACTGCATCGCTGGCGGGGAAGGAGGGCAGCTCACCTCACCTACGATGCATGCCCAGCGGCGCTGCCGCAACTGGTCCCGGTATTTGGCTTCTCCTACCGCCCATTTGAACAGTTGCACCGGCTGCTCATGCCATTGCGCAGGCATGCGCGTTCTTTCCTCCGCAGTCGACTCCGTGAATATGATCTCTGCCATTAGCCCTAGCTCGAAATCAACGCGACGCTGCCAGATGCTGACATCCCTCAGCATCTCTCCCCTGAGATCGACTTGTGCCCCCGCCTTGTGCTGCGCTAGGCGCAACTCCTTGGAACTTCTCTCCAATCGATGCGACGCTTCCTCGGTCCGATTTGCCCTTGTTGCCCACCACCTGAAACGCGGCCCTGGCATGTCCTCTGGTGCCACCGATTTGTGATTCCAGAGCATTGGATCCCCTCTAAAACACATGTGGGTTTCGCTCAAAGGCGGCATTGCTGCGGGCCGCAGCGAGAGGGCAGCCCGCGGGATCCTGGGATCTAAGGGATTATCCATGGCGGGATCCTCCATTGCGGGATCCGATGGGCGAGGCGGGGAGGCGAGCCTAGGCACTGGGAGAGCCCTACGAGGCTAAGATAAAGATAGTACTACTCCACTCCATCCATATTTAAATACAAAGGCCACCAACAGTAGCCCTGGCAAAAAATGATCATGCTGCCTGCATCCTGGTTTATTGGCGCCCTTTTTTTGTGCCACTTTTTATGACATACATAAATATTATGTTACTTACAAATATGGTCAAAAATTGGCACAAAATACGAAGGAGACCAATGGAAGTAGCAACCCATGATTTAACTACTCGCATGCGCGCAGTGGAGTAGTAATGTCTTTCTTCCGCCCTCACGTCCACTCAATTTGCATGCGATGTATTAATTGACCATCAATGAAGTGAAGGACTTTACATGCGTCAAATTATCACATGGGGTGGATCTTCGTACAAAAATGCGTCCCCCCATGTACCCGCGTGTGCGTGCGAGGGAATGAGTGCGTGCGTGGCGTGCGCGCACATCTTTGCTTCGTGCATGTACCGCCAGTGTGCCTCAGAGAGGACGAGTACATTCTTCTGGAACCTGCAACACGTCACTGTGGTCAATCCACACAAGGAGGTCCCGACAACGCCTCCACATGTGCCACGTGGCTTCATGAACTGTAAGAGAGACACTGTGTAGCGTGCCATTGGAATTCTAATTTACGTGTTTTGCACATACACAAAGTACTAGTAAGGTACACGTGCATTGCACGCATCAGATTTGGCAACCAAATTATGAATAAATACCACACTATAGCATGTAAGCTCTGAGTCATATATGCCTGATGTAGACCTTCATTTAATTCTTATAGTTCATCTCATTCAAAATCAATTAGTTTTTATAAAAAATCTAGGGCCTCTTTGATTCGTAGGATTTCCAAAACGCGGGAATAGGAAAACATTGGATTAGAGTGGAATGTCGTCTTGAATCCTACAGGATTGCACGAGTGTTTGATTGTGCATAGAAAAAACGCAATATTCTTTCAAAGAGGTTTGAGTGGATGGGATGTTTCCTATGAAATCTAGTGCAAATGAATCTTATGGAAAAATTCCTATGGTTTACAATCCAACGAATCAAACAACCAAGATAGGAAAAATTCCTAAGGATTAGAATCCTCCAAAATTCCTTTGAGAATCCTTTGAATCAAAGAAGCCCTTAATCTATTTTAGGATTCACGGAATTGTGCATTATAAAGCATAAAGTAAAAACAAATAATGGCAATTCAACTAGAAAAAAAGTTTGGGCAGTTATGATATGGAAGATTCTTGAACAAAGGAGAAGCACTTGTGTTGTGAGGTTTGTGCATTATGCTTAAGTTCAACCATGGAGTCTGCTAGATTGTACATGTGGCAAAATCCGGTGGGGGGCTAGAAGATGGTGCAAGGGGCCAAGTGGAGGGAGACTATGAAGGAGTGCACAAGTGCGAGATCGATATTTAAAGAGAGGGGCGAGAACGTGCGCTGTTGCGCGCAGTGGTGGAGCCATGAAAAATAAATGAGCTAGGGGGACAAGCATTGCTAATCCTTTACGAGGAGGGCCAATTCATCAACTTAAACCATTTTACTAGTAATTGTATAATGATCACATTCATATTAGCCTCGATATATAGTGATATTAGGGGGGGCAGGGCCCTTGCTGCCCCCTGTCTTCGCCACTGTGCGCGCGACTGAGAGATGAAACGGAAAGCATGGATGATGAGAGGGGGACGTTGGATATATAATTAATGTGGGTGTATTAGCTATGTGATCCTATATAGAGAGGTATAGATTGATCGATGTGGACGTGGGAAAGAGGGTGAGACCTCACTAGATATATAGATCGATCAGTTTGTGTGGAAAACTGTGAAAGACCTAGCTATATATACACACACATAGAGGAACATCGATTGTTGCGCATGCACGTGAGAGATAAAGAATGCCCAATATGATGGAGAGGGGGAGGTGTGTGTGTGCATGCATGGGAGACCGACCTGAAGAAAAAGATTGCATGTGTGTGATGGATAATGCCGACTAGTAGTGTGTGTGTGTGCATGCACGAGAGAAAGTTAGTGATACAATTATAAAGAGAAGACGACTGTGTGGGTGTAAAAGACTAGGTGAGGTCATAATCAATGTAAAGTTGAATTCAAATATTTGAATAAGAGATCATGATGTTTGAAACCCATGCATGCATGAATATAACTGAGATATGCACGGTGTGGTTTGGAAATGAGCATGTTGTACTGTATACACATTGAACAAGGTCAGACTGACTTGAATTTGAGATACCGATGGCAGACATCGTTTGGCCACATTGCATCCGTGCATGGACACACTATTCTAATTGGAGATGATGGGCGTCTTTTGCATCACATATCTATATCTATACCCCTATAGATATATATTATATTTTTTATTTTTTATATAGTGTGCGGATAACTTTAACTTTGAAAGATGGTCGTTGGATGAGGCCAATCCGATGGTGCAGAGATGGCAAATTTGAGCACTACTGGCCGTTGGATATCATCTAGATTCCACCAGATTTTTCCACATGTACAATCTAGAAGACTCCATGGTTGAACTTAAGCATAATGCACAAACCTCAAAACACAAGCACTTCTTCTTTGTTCTAGAATCTTCCATATCAGAATCGCCCAAATGATTTTCTACATGATTTGCCATTATTTGTTTTTACTTTATGCCTTACAACTCACAATTCCATGAATCTTAAAATAGATTAGCTTTCTTATAAAAACTAGATGATTTTGAATGAAATGAACTATAAGAATTAAACGAACATCTACAACATGCATATATGACTCGAAGCTTACATGTTATAATATGGTATTTATTCATAATTTGGTAGCCAAATCTCATGCATGCAATGCACGTGTACCTTACTAGTCTAAATGGTGTTTGTGTGTGTGGGTTGTGCGTGTTAAACACATTGTACGTAGTATATCATACATGGTTTAGATTCCGAACATCTAGCTAGAGCATACATGTACTATGATTTGAATTCAACATAAAATGGATACATATATTTGAATTTGAGATCGTATGCACATGTAGTTCGTATTTATATAGGAATTTACTTCTCCTATATTCATGTCATGTGTTGTGAAGATAATATTTAGATGGTTGTATAACTAACCCGAGTACAATCCCATTCAAACAGGGAAAATGTACTCAAATTTAGTCCATATGCTAGACAACCCACATTGTTTTTTTATTGTTGAGGGAAGTGCAAATTGTTTTGGTACTGTAGACGTTCTGTTTGTTGTCCCGATTTTTTTTTGTTTTTTTGTTGTATTTGAATGCATTTATAGTAATATAGTAAAATGGGACATGGCTCTCTGTAGTGATGAGGTGCGAATTGTCTTTTTTTGGTACACGTTAAGCTTGTTCTCCCGAAATTTCAAGCCGCGTCTTGTTATGCCGAAATTTCAAGCTGAGGCCTAATCGGCGCCACGAAAGAGGTTGTACACTAATCGCCGCATTTTCTTCTTGATTCGATCTCACGGTGCTGCCGGCGCTCGGTCCCGAGCCGACACGGCGCGGCTCCATCCACGGCGGCGTCGCCGGCCACTTCCTCCACGGCGTCGCTCCCTCGGTGGCGACGTCCACATCAGTAGGAGCTGCTGCTGCTTTAGCTCTCGCTCGCGCAACTGCTCTGCTCTCGGTCTCCTACCTGGTCTGCTCTTGCTATTGCTCTTGCTCGCGCTGCTGCTCTCGCTCTTGCTCTTGCTTGCGATGCTGCTCCGATTTAGCTACACTTCATTCGACTTAATAGACTTTTGGGTCAATCAATTTTCAGGGGGTGGGGGGGCTCGCCGGAGTTAAGGATGAACTAGCTGCAGTGGGGAGGGGGCACACCGGAGAGGTACCCCACTATCTATCTTAGGGTTCGGGGTGGGGCGGTGGTCGCTGGCGGTGGTGGGGCGGTGGCGTGGGGATAGCCGGAGAAAAGGCTCGGCACGGGGGGCCTAGAGGGATGGCCGGGGCAGCAGCGGACTGACGGTGGGGAGTGGTTTCAGGGCGGGCGGGGCGGCGCACCGCCGACCGCGGGCGGTGGGGGCGGCTGTTTGGCCGGTGGTGGCTGGCGGCTCGGGGGGTGGAGGTTGAAGATGAACTGCAGGCCCTTGATTTCGTATCCAACCGCTGGAAAATTGACTGACCAGAGATGAAAAAGTCAGTCGACTGACATGTAGCCTCACCTGATGCTGCTACACGACCAGCTGCCCCGGCTCTCGCACGCGCTGCTGCTGCTGCTACTGCTTTTCTGCTACTAGTGCGTTAAGTTTCGACAGTACAATTCAGTTTCGACAGCAAAATTCAGTTTCGACAGTTAAGTTCAGTTTTGACGGTTAAATTCTGTTTCGACAGTTAAATTCAGTTTCGACAGTTAAGTTCAGAGATGAGCGGCTAATGTATTTTACATCTAGCACTTTGTGGTTATGTATTTTACGTCATCTATTGGAGATGCTATTAGAATTCCACTCAGGTTTATGTTGTCTCTCTTGTCCTCCTTCAGCCTCGGCGTCGTACAACTCACCGGAGCTGCTCCAACGACGAAACCCTCCATCACAGCGGAGCAGTACCCCAGGCTCCATCTCCAGACACCTAAGATCTTCTTCCCCTCCTCCGACAGCCAAGTCAGCCGGAGCATCCTCACCGACCAACCCAATCACGCTGAGATCGATATGGCTTCGCCAAAGAGGTTGTACACTTGTTGCATCTCTTTTTTACTCTACATGTTATATATATTGTCTACTGAGCACACGTAGTAACGTGAAATACGATTATTTTATCCTACTATATGACAAGCAGTGAGGTACCAGGCAACTTAGCTATCCGTGATGGACTCTCTTGAACGCCATCATTATTTATCTCTGCGGCATTTGAGCTGTGCATTTGTCGATGGGCCTGGGAGTTGAGCTAGTAGGGCAGTGGCCTGGGTCCAAAGTAATAGAAGTGGCACAAAAACATTTTTTGAGTGTAGGCTTTTCCTTGCTCAAGCCTGCCTACTAGAATCGCCAGTGCTTGATAGGAAAAGTGAAGGAAAAACATAGGAATTGGAAAGTTTTCTATGGTACTACTATTCATGCATTTGGTTCAAAGGAATGGAGCAAAGAAAAACCGTAGTATTTCTTCCTTTAGTGTCTCCTTGAAAGAAAAACCGTAGGGATTTTACTTTCCACTTGTCCTCCTTTTCCAATTCCTATTCATGAAGCACAAGACTAAGAGATAGTAGCATAATAGCATTATAAACGTACATTTTCGTGTGGTTTGACTTAATCTCACCATGCTTCTTTGCATCGTGTGATCTTCCAATTCTTGTGAACCAAACACCCAGATTGGCAGAAATCCTGTGTTTTTAAATTCTCTATTTTGCACATGCATTCCTATCATATTCATGTCTATTTCCTATCCCCGCATTATTAGAATCAAATTCAAACAAGCCCTTACACAATTACTTCTGTTACAAATATGTGTCAAGTAAAACCTTGTGCGGTTTGTCCTGCTCCTGCTGTGCTGTGTTCCACCCCAGCTCAGCTGCTCCAATGACGGAAGGGTTCACCACAGCAGGGATCCGCTCTCCACACTGTCTTTCACCGCCTCAGATCTTCTTCCCAGCCGCCGGCAGCCACGACAACTACATTACCATCATCAACTGAGCAGATGACCTTGAGGACTACATGGGTCCGCAAGAGAGGTCGCACTATTCTGTCGGATGTGGGGTTCCGGCAAACCCTTAAGGTTCGAACACTGGGGTGCGCGGGAAGTCTTTCCCTCCTATCGATCTACGCCCTAGCTCACTAAGATCTCGCGGACGAACTCGACGGACTCGCAACACAGAAAGACACGGGGTTTATACTGGTTCGGGCCACCGTTGTGGTGTAATACCCTACTCAAGTGTGGTGGTGGTGGATTGCCTCTAGGGCTGATGATGAACAGTACAAGGGAAGAACAGCCTCCTGAGGTTGAGGTGTCACTACTAGGAAAAGGGCTATAGATGGAATGGCCACTAATGGCGCACCAGACATGTGGTGCGCCATTGCTATGTAGCAGTGGCGCACCATGTGCTGGTGCGCCGCCATTAGTGTGAAATACACTAATGGCGCACCAGACACACGGTGCGCCATTAGTAACAATTTTTTTTATTTTTCCAGACATACTAATGGCGCAGCAGGGCACAGTGCGCCATTACTAGTTCTAACTAGTAATGGCGCACCAGCCACATAGTACGCCACTACAATATTTTTTTATTTTTTTACTTTTTTGCAAAACTACTAATGGCACACCAGGGGCAGTGCGCCATTACTAGTTTAAGCTAGTAATGGCGCACTGCTCCCTGGTGCGCCATTAGTGTCTTTTTTTTGCAAAACTACTACGCCGCCCCCACCTCCCCTCGCCCCGTCGCCCCACCGTCCCAACCACCCGCCGCCGCCGACGCCACCCGCCACCGCCCCGGCGCCCCTCGCCCCGTCGCCCCACCGTCCCAACCACCCGCCGCCGCCGACGCCACCCGCCACCGCCCCGGCGCCCCTCGCCCCGTCGCCCCCCTCCCCTCGCCGCCCCCTTGCCCCACCTCCCCTCGCCCCGTCGCCCCACCGTCCCAACCACCCGCCGCCGCCGACGCCACCCGCCACCACCCCGGCGCCCCTCGCCCCGTCGCCCCCTTGCCCCACCTCCCCTCGCCCCGTCGCCCCGTCGCCCCAACCACCCGCCGCCGACCCCCGGCCCGCACCCTGCCCCACTCCACCGTCGCCGCCGACCCACCGCACCCTCCCCCGCTCCACCGGCCGTCGCCGCCGACCCCCGGCCCGCACCCTCCCCCACTCCACCGCCGCCGACGACCCCCCGCACCCTCCCCGGCCCGCTCCACCGTCACAAATGAATGCAACTAAATTTGCAAAAAAAAAAGCAAATTTGATTATATTTTCAAATAACAAACTTGATGATATTTTTTAAAAAATCATTACTGTTTTTATAAAAAAATATTACTGTTATGATTTAAACAAGTTTGAACATATTTAAACACAAATAAATATCAAACAGCATTTTAAATGCATAAAAACAAAAATTGGGGAGCCTGGGAATCGAACCCAGGACCTCCTAGTGTGTGTGCTGCGTGCTGACCAATCGAGCTAGTGGGCGTGTTCTGATGGAGATAGGGTTAGGTGGAATATAACCTGACCAGTCGGGCTAGTAATTAAAACAAAATTCTAATGGCGCACCAGGGGGAGGTGCGCCATTAGAATCGACGTACTAATGGCGCACTAGGGGGAGGTGCGCCATTGCTAACCCACTCCACTTGTTCCCCTCGCACTGGTGGCCTCCCTCCCTCCCTCGCCAGATCCCCCACTCGACCCCAGCCGTACGCCGCCGCCCCCTTGCTCCGCCTCCTCCGTCCGCCGCGCCTGCACGCCGTCGGCGACGCCGCCGCCGCTGTGGTCTTGCGCTGCCTCGACGCCACCGCCCCGACCCCCGCGGGACTCCACCCCCGCCGCCCCTGCGCCGCCCGAACAGGATCGGCCGAGCGCGCGCCGCCCGCTCCTTTCCTCTCCTCCTCCCTCCGACGAGCGAGGGCCTCCTCCGGCCCCTGCAGCAGCCGGCGAGCGCGGCCCCGACGCGCCCATCTCGCCTGCCCCTGTCGTCCTCCGCCACCGACCCCTGCTCTCCTTCGACCGCGGCGAGCGAGGACCTGGACGAGCTCGGACCCCGACCACGACCCCTTCGCCGACCCCAACCCCGACCCCTCCGGCGACCAGGTACCTCTCCTCCTTCCTCCTTCCTCCCTCTCTCCACCATTCCCCATTCCCTCCCTCCCTCCCCTCGACCGTGGCAGTGTAGGTCATCTGACAGGGTAAGTCCATGGATTCAAACTAGCTAAAGGAGATTCAAATGATGATGATGATGATGATGATGATGATGATGCATAGTAGTTTTATGTTGTTCCACCAAACAATTCACTGCAGCCTTGTAGACCACTTCACCCCATTCAGCATGTAGCTCTAGCAGATCGACGTCAATCTCGTAATCACACCAGTAGTAGTAAAATCTCAGAAATTATCATCTCCACCAAATGACAAGGAACGCAGGCTATGGTCTGTAAAAACTTTGAGGTTCAGTCAAGATACTGCAGAAGTACCTAGGGATATTGGTGTTGCAGAGACGGTGAAGTTTTGCAATATTGTTGTTTCTGCAAACCTCCTTCACACCCAAGAAGTTGGCCAACCATTTTCCAATTCCAAATCCCTTATCCCAAATCCATTTGATTCCTAGTACTGCACAAAGGCAGTATCCATCTCCAGTGATTATTAAATCCATCACCCCAGATCCATTCCTCATGCTAGAGTTCATACTGCCAAAAAATTCACAGCACACATGAAGCCCTACAATCTGCAAGAACCCCACAAAATCAATAAGTTCAGGGACAGGGGCAAGATCTTAACATAAAATGATCAAAGAATCTACCACTCGTGGCCTCGAGCCAGGGTCTCGTCGACATCTAGATGGGGGTATGGGAAGAGAGAGAGGGCAGAGAGATGAGGAAGGTAGTACCTGTGTGTGAAGTAGAGAACATGGATTTTTAGAGCACCTGCACCCCGGCCCTACTATCCTAACTCTTCAATTTTGCTTTAAGATCCGTGCGACACAACTAACTTTCTATATGAAATTTTCTCTTTTTTGTTTGGTACTTTTGCATGATGTGTTCTGAACCAGTAAAAGCTCCTGTTATGGGTCTCAAGCATGAATGTACCCCAAGATTTCTATTGGAACTGGACATGTGTTAATGCAATTAGGCGCTTCTTTCACCAGCTGCAAAACAATGCAATTTCATACGTTTTCACCAGCTGCAAAACATCATAAAAATACCATTAGGTACTTCCGTAAACACAAAAATAGAAACAATGCAAGACATGGCTTGTCTCTGATCCTCTGTTTTCTTTTTTCATTGGTTGCATTTTGATCCTAAATGTCAATCAATAAGTCTATTATTAGGAATCAGCAAAGTTGATTATCTATTCTACATAATTTCTAATCTGATGTTTGCATTTCCTAACTGTAGCATTAGGTACTTCCGTATAATTAGTCGATGTATAATCCTGGTACTAATTGGTCTCTTCTGCTGCTTATCAGAGATGGGGGGAAGCAGCCACCGCCGCTCTGCCTCACTGGAGTACGAGTTGGATGCTTTCGAGTTCTTCAGTGTCATACTTGGGACTTCAGTATCAGCCACGAGGCAGGTATATTAAACGAGAGATCTCCCCTTCACCCATCTCATTATGATAACTCTGTTGTTTGCTACATCACTCCTTGTCCCAAATTGTAGAGGCTGCCTGACACTTTTATGAACATGCTGGGTGAAGATCCGCCAGATAATGTGAAGCTCCGACAGGCCGGCAGCAGGGTTCGCAGGTTGTGGGACGTGGAGTTGGTGATCGAGGAGGGCCACGTGGCTGGGAGAAGTTCTACAGTGCCTACGACCTGCGGACCGGGTACTTTCTTCTCTTCAGGTACGACGATGACGCCACAATGCTCATCGTGAAGGTTTTCAACACGACTATGTGTCGCATGCGCTATGCTGACGACGAAGATGCCAGTGCGTTCTGCCTCTTCTTATTCCTCTACATTTGGCTTTGTCTCACATCGATTGTTAACAGTCATTGTTGCATTTGGACAGGCAATGGGAGCAGCAGCAGCGACACTGGCTACAGCCAAAGCAGTAGCGATTATGGCTGTAGCAAAAGCAACAGCGGTTCTGGCTTTAGCGAAAGCAGCAGCGATTCTGGCAGCAGCAAAGACAGCAAGAAGGATGATCCGGACTGGAGTGGGGGAGAAGAGGAGCAGAGTGGGGATGAGGAGCTGCAGGATGACGATGGGCATCAGGCTGAGGATGACCTAGCGCTGGTGGTGGCTGACCATGGGCAAGAGATGGTGGTGGCTGACCATGGGCAAGAGATGGTGGTGGCTGAGGATGACCTAGCGATGGTCGTGCCCGTCCTGCCTGAAGGTGGCCTCGCGATGGTGCTGGTGCCTGACAATGACCACGCACCGGTGGTGGCGCCGGCGATCCCACAGCTGGGCGACATGACCACGCCAATTGTGGTAGAAGACTACATCCCACAGCTGCCTCCACCGCCTCGCCGCTCTTGGCGCATCAGGCTGAGGAAGGAGAAGGAGAAGAACAATGAGAACTGAACTATGTCAGGTATGTCAGATCTCCAAAATGATATATATATACTTAGTTACCTATGTTATCTCTAATATGCTTAGTTTCCTATAGGTTAGCTCCAAAATTACTTATGTTAGCACAAAATGATCAAGTTTACATAATAAGCTTATAGTCTTCTTCTTATTCTTCTTACTCTTCTTCTTTTCCAAAATGACATAGGTTAGCTTCATTTTACCTAAGTTGGCTCTAATATGCTAACTTAGAGAGCTTATATGCTTAGTTTCCTGTAGTTTAGCTCCAAAATTACTTATGTTAGCACAAAATGATCAAGTTTACATAATAATCTTATAGTCTTCTTCTTATTCTTCTTATTCTTCTTCTTATTCTTCTTCTAGTATTCTTCTAGTGTTCTTCTTCTTCTAGTATTCTTCTAGTCTTCTTCTTCTTCTTCTCTTCTTCTTCTTCTTCTTCTAACTTCTTGTTTATCATTTTGCAGATTTGATTTAATTCACGGAAGCTTGCATGGATGGAGTGCTTCTTTTCCATTTGTGTTTTTATTTTGTATCAATGTGAAACTTTTGTGAATTGATGGATAACGGTGTTGGATGAACAATGTGAAACTTTTGTAATATGTAATGATGGAACTATGTGTTGGCTATGTATGTATATATGATGAAACTTGTGTGTTGGATATGATTGTTATATGGATGCTTGTTGTATATATATGTGTTGGATATCTCATATGTGAAATAGTGACCTGAGATTAAGAAAAAACGAATTTTTTAAAAAAAAATTGTTACTAATGGCGCACTTCCATGTGGTGCGCCATTAGTATACCAGCTACTAATGGCCGCCATTAGTATACCAGATACTAATGGCCCACCTATGGTGCACCATTACTAAAATATTCTAGTGGCGTGGTACTAATGGCGCACCTATAGTGCGCCATTAGTAGCCAAAATAGGTGCGCCATTAGTAGGCCTTTTCCTAGTAGTCGGTTCTTGTGGCTAGGCTCTCGATCGGATTGGATCAAGCCAAGATGAGATGAGGTGAGACCAGCCCCCCTACTATGGTGGCTAGCTCTACTTATATAGGCCCTGGTCCTCTTCCCAAATGTCAAGCGGGAAGGGAGCCAACAACGGCGGGCAAATTTGAAGGGGGACAGCTAGTACAAGCTATCCTGACAAAAGTGGTCTTCGCCTGCGAAAAGCTCTGGTGGTGACGCCGTCTTGGGCTCCACGATGACCTCCGTCTTGCTGTCCTCCTGGTCTTGGTCTCGTTGCACCAATATAGCAACCTTTGCCTGATGCCTCGGTACTCTTCGCGTGCGCTGGCCTCTTTAGCACCAAAGAGGAAATAAGGACGTTGCGCGCGCTGGCGCCCGCCTGGTGCCGTTCGTCATGGCTCACGTCACGAGAGCCTTGTGAGGTTTTGCCACGCCTTGATATCTCCACTCCTCGCGAGCCTGCCTGGCTAGGCTACTCCAGAGGAGGTCTTGCGTCGTCCGCCTCGCGAGGCTTGGACCCTCGCGAGGGTTTTGGATGCCTTGTTGATGAAGATGGGCCGTACGGCCTGCTGGCTTGGCCATGCTGTGGGCCGCAGGCAGGCAAGTCTGGGGACCCCCGTTCCAAGAACGCCGACAGTAGCCCCGGGCCCAAGGTGCGCTCGGGCTTGGCTTCGCGGCGAAGAAAAGGGTCAAGTTTGGAACACCGCAGGCACCAAAAGCCTGCGGCCTCGGTTGACGCGTGGCGGTTGATTGGACGTGGGTGTCTCCGCTTCCCCACGCCGCCTTTGAATCCGCCTAGCTATGCGGCCCCCGCGGCCTACACAGTTATTCCTCCGTCGTCAGCGCCTTGCTTTCCCAATCCCCCTGCTTCCTCGAGACTCTGTTTCTCTTCTCCAATCTGACTTGCGCTCCGCCTGCTCCATTGCCATGGCGCCGAAACAAGTTGAAAAGGGGAAGAGACCTCTATCTCTGCCTGCTGCGCCTCCGTCCTTTGCGCCGGCGCTCGGCCGGTCTTGGGTGCTCAACGACGAGGCCATGGACAAGGTGCACCCGATGCTTGCTTCCAGCTTCAATGAGTGGGGGAGACGGTGGCTTGGCGTGCGTCTCACACTTGCATGGCTCACGCGGCCACCGAAGTCCCAATCTTCATAGATGCCCTTTGGGCTGGCCTGATTCCTCCCTTCTCCGCCTTCTTCAACGCGGTGCTTGAGCATTATCAGATCCACAAGCTGCATCTTGACCCCCAGTCTATGACTCTCCTCGCCGTCTTCGCCTTCGTGTGCGAAGCCATGGTTGGCATAGCCCCTTCTGTGGCCCTCCTCCGCCATTTCTTCTCATTGCATCTGATCGACCCTCAGCAAAGCTCAGGGTGCGTGAGCTTCCAGGCCGTGGACGCGACAGCGGGCGAGGGGATCGACTTCGAGCTTCCTCCATCCACGGGCGAATTTTGGACGCGATGGGTGTTCGTCGATGCCGGCGTGCTCAGTCATCTGCTCCAGGCGCCGCCAGGGCCCGCTGTTCCTAACTCCGGCTGGAGCCATCAGCGGCTCACGAGCCCCCATCTTTCCCACGTCTGGCTCAGGTTGAAGTTGCTGAAAGATCGCGGCATGACCGCGCCGATGGTGGTGAAGGAATTCGTCAAGCGCCGGGTTGCTCCGCTTCTGCGCCATTCTCGCCCAATGTGGACCTTGCTCCACAGCCAGGACCACATGAGGTTTCAGGAGTTTGGGCTCCTTCTCGGGACGTGGCAGACAGTGCTCAAGGTCGTGACGGGTGTCCCTTTGCCGGCCGAACTGCCTGGGAAGAATTTCTTACTGTACGGCTGCAAGCACAAGGATGAATTTGCAGAGAACATGCCTCCTTTTGACGAGTGGGGGCCGCGGCCGACCGGCCTGGAGGGGCCTCGTGAGAACCCCGTCGTTGTGGTTCCCTTCCTTGCCCCTGGTGCTGAGCTCGCCCCAAGCGACGGTGCAGGTGGGCGAGCTCCGGCGGAGGCCGGTGGCTCGAGTGCTGAGGAGCACGTGCCGAGTGGGGATCCTGGGGCATCGTCCTCAGGAGCCTGCCACCCCCCTCCTGAGGTGTCGGTTGCTGAGGAGACGCAGCATGCGACTCCCGAGGCCAAGGCTCCAGGAGCCTTGGGAGGTCGTGGTGAAACGGTGCCCGGCTATTTGCCGCAACCGGGCACCCTTGAAGATATCCTTCCGAGCTCTTCTTCGGCCCCGCTGCGCACCGGCCGTCACGCCCAACGTTTCGGTCGTCTTTGTGTGGACTTCGAGGAGCTCCGCAAGAGGAAAGGATCCCCCAGCGGCAGCAACATCTTTGGACCGCTGAAGCGGAGGAAGTACATCACCGTTGATGTGTAAGTATCGTATCGCTGTGGCTCCTTGTGTGCTGTTTTTCATCTCCTGACGACAGTTCTTCAGGGCTCCTTCCGTCGAGGCGGCTGCGCCTCCTGAGTAACGGCCTCATCCTTCCTTGACTCCCCCATCGGCCCTGAGCGTTCCTGGTCTGCTTACCGCCCCTCGAGCAGGGTCGGTTGGGGGAGCATCTCCGCCTTCGTGGCGCGCTGAGCCCGCGGAATTGTCACTCCTCCCCCATGGTCTGGCGTGGAGCCTGGTGGGCATACCCAGGACCCCTCCTTTGCTCATAGACAGCAGCTGGTTGGCTTCAATCTTCGGCTCCTCTTCATGCAGTGTGCCTCGATCAGCTTGGGCTTCTCGCGAGGACTGGTTGACGCCGGGTGCGGCGTCAGCCCCCAGCCCCCTGCTGGGAGGTGGCGCGCCACTTGGCGCCCCGCCCGCTGCCCCGGAGCTGGAGGACGAGGTGGGCCGAGCGTTCGAGCTCGAGCGCGGGCAGAGCGTAGTTCGTCACGAGCTTTCCCAGGAGGCGATGGGCGCGATGAGTCGACTGGGTGAAGAGCTCGCTGGTGTTGACTCGCGCCTTGAGGCTGAAGGTCTCCGGCTGGTGGAGGATCAGCGCAAGCTGAAGGTGGCCATCAACCTCGACCGCGATCAGCGCGACCTTGAGAATGCGAAGGCCGAGGCGTCCCTCAAGATTGCCCATGAAGCCCGCTCGCGAGCCTTGGAAGAGGCTCGCGAGGCTGACTGTCGTCGCGAGGCTGCGGAGAAGCGCGCGTGGGAGCTCCAGGCCTGGAGCGCGTCCCTTGAGCAGCAGGTGGAGGCGCGCAGGGCCGCCCTTGCATCGCTGAGGGGGACGCCCGCGGAGGATGAGGAGGTCCGGAAGCGCGGCGAGGCGCTGGCCCTGGAAGCCGTGGAGCGCAGCCTCGAGCTCGAGCGACTGGAGATGAGGGAGCGTCAAGTTGCTCAAGCAGAAGATGCCGTCGGGGCTCGCGAGGCCAGAGTCGAGGAGGAGGTCAATCGCCGGGTGGCCGAGGTTCGCGTAGATCTGGAGGGCAGGTACGACCTGAAGCTGAAGCTCGCAGGCGCGGAGGATGAGGGCAGGGCCGCTGCCCTCAGGCCCAGGTTGGACGAGGCTGAGAGGCGTGCGGAAGCCACGGCCGCCGCCCTGGTTACGGCGCAGGCGGACTTGGCCTCCGCCCGCGCCGAGTTGCGTTCCCTACGGAGGCGGGTTGATGACGCAGAGGCCGTTGCGAGGCAAAACATGGAGGAAGTGCTCCAGCGACGAACGCTGGAGCGTGAGCACGCCCCTATGCTTCAGGATCTCCGGAACAGGGCCAATATCGCCCTGGGCCATATTTGAGACGTGGAGGCGCCGGCCCCTCACTCGAATGATTATGCCAGCCACCTGACCTTCTTCACCGAGGTGGTGACGCGCCTGGAGGCTCGATCTGCCAGAGCTCGCCAGCTTGTGGAGGAAAGGGGTCATGGCCTGCTCGAGCGCGCTTTCTCCCGTGTCTTCAGCCACCTCCTGAATGCCGACCCCAACTTTGATTTCGACGCCGCCATCGCCCCCGTACCCACGGCTGTCCGGGGCGACCTAGCGCGTTGGGTTGAGGACAATGTGGACGCGTTGGTCAAGGCCTTCACTTATGAGGATGAGGCGGTGGTGGTCGTCGCAGACAAAGGCGACGTTGTTGACGACGGCGACGGCGATGTCGATGAAGACGACGACGACGCGAGTGACGCATCCGCGGGTGACGCAGTGAGCGACATTTCTGGCTGATCCCTTGTTCTCCTGTCACTTCATCCCGCGCACAAACTCGGGCGTGGCCCTTAGAAAACTTGTAAGAGCATTTTGAGAGGGGGAGCCCCTCATGTAAGCAAACTGCAGTTTTTACTTTCCTATGCAACGCGAGTTTGTGTCCTCGCGGACTCATGAATCCAGGTGTGAGTTTTCTGTCATGGTTTACCATAGTCAGTGCCGGCTTTGAGCTGGTTCGCGAGACGTCGAGTTTCTGAGAATCGTGCGGAGCTTGTCGCCCCGTCAGAAGGGGCCCCACGAGAGGTGTGCTCCAGTTGCAGTGCTAGCGTGCGCTTGGCGTGCGCGTGCTTCGCGCAGTCCCGCTCGCGAGGAGCTCGTGAGGGGAAAGCGACCGACATGAGTCCCAGACAAAATGAGATCCAGAAGGCAAGAAATTGCTCGAACGAGAAAAGGCTCCCCCCGCGCGCATCGATAAAAACTCGGTTTCAACTCAAATCCAGATCTAGAAAGCAAAGCTACAGAAAGAGAGATCCAAAGCAAAAGGCCGCATCCGGCACCTAGTCTAGTCTTCTGGTCTTCAAGTATTCTCACCAGCGCGGAGCTAAGTGCTGCCACTAGGCGTGGGAGGGAGCCCCGGGGCCTGAGGCCGGCACCCCTGAGACTCCGGGGCGTGTACAGCCCCAACTCATTATTACGTGAGAGTGTCACGGGCGGCGAGCTTCACAGGCACTGGGCCTTCTTCACAGGTACCGGCCTTGCTTCATATCGTCAGACGAGGGCCCCGCCTTGTGCCACTCTTGACCTCCTTTGAGCCGACCGGTCACCGAAACGACTCAAAGGAGGGAAAGAGGATGCCAGCGATGCCCCCGGCGACCACAGGTCCTCTGCCGGGGGAAGGGTTGTCGAGGCCTCCCCGGCAGAGGGCCTACCTCCGGGTGTCGCCAGGCATCACGCGCCGCGGGGAGGGGCCTTGCTCCTGGCTCCTTCCCGGCGGCCCCTAGCATGTCTCCCTTGTTGGAACGGGTGCCGCCGTGCCAGGGTCGTCGATCGACGCTGCAACCTGATTCATCTGCAGCCCATGGTTAGCATAAGCCTATTCCTGAGAGATTAGCGGTACCCTATAGTTGCCGTTGCCGGCGCGATCGTTGTGGTTCTCCGTTGGTTCTTGGAAGGCTTCGGCTCCTAGCGCCCCCTCTCCCCAATCTTCTCCAATGAATGAGCTGAGGTCGTCCTCTGGCGCGTACCCTTGATCCATCATGCGGGGCATGTAGGCTTCCGGGGCCGTCACCCCGAATACCTCGCCATGGTGCCCCACGCTCCATGTTGCTTGGCCCAGGGTGGCGTCCTGAGGATGGTAGCGTGGCATCCGGCTGGGACCATGAAGGGCGACGCTTGCGCTCGTGCTTGTCGCGGGCGGCATGGGGGAGTCGGAGCCCCCTACGCCACTGGCCGTGCTGATGTTGATGAAGCCCCCGAGCATAGTTGATGGCACACGGATGTGGTGAGGTTCACCGCGCGGCCCTGCAGTGGCCTGAGGAGGAAGTCGATAGCAGAAGGGTGGTGCTCCCAACGCCGTTGCATCCAGCAGCATATCCCGGCCGCTCTCCATCAGCCTGCATCGCAGCAGCTCCCTTGCCACCATGAGTGCCGCCCGCATGTTTGCTTGCTCCCGCCGTGAGTGCGGCGCCGTTGCTGTGGCATGACTCGCCGCTCTCGTTGCGGCTCGTACTTGCCGCGGGGTGAGGGTGGATGACGCCTGGCCGCGCTATCCGCGCCCGGCGGAGTTTGGCGGCGCTCGCGCCGTCTGGAGTGCGGGGTCGAGATCTTCATGGACAGGCGACGCTGCCCAGGCTGGCCAGGCCGCCCAGCGATCAGAGCCGGCCCTTGAGTCACCGGACATCGTGGCTGTGGAGCGTCGGCGAGCTGGTTGGTGGAGAAGAAGCTCCGACGCACCCCTACCTGGCGCGCCAAATGTCGGATGTGGGGTTCCGGCAAACCCTTAAGGTTCGAACACTGGGGTGTGCGCGAAGTCTTTCCCTCCTACCGTTCTACGCCCTAGCTCGCTAAGATCTCGCGAACGAACTCGACGAACTCGCAACACAGAAAGACACGGGGTTTATATTGGTTTGGGCCACCGTTGTGGTGTAATACCCTACTCCAGTGTGGTGGTGGTGGATTGCCTCTAGGGCTGATGATGAACAGTACAAGGGAAGAACAGCCTCCTGAGGTTGAGGTGTTCTTGTGGCTAGGCTCTCGGTCGGATTGGATCAAGCCAAGATGAGATGAGGTGAGACCAGCCCCCCTACTATGGTGGCTAGCTCTACTTATATAGGCCCTGGTCCTCTTCCCAAATGTCGATCGGGAAGGGAGCCAACAACGGCAGGCAAATTTGAAGGGGGGCAGCTAGTACAAGCTATCCTGACAAAAGTGGTATTCGCCTGTGAAAAGCTCTGGTGGTGACACCGTCTTGGGCTCCACGATGACCTCCGTCTTGCCGTCCTCCTGGTCTTGGTCTCATTGCACCAATATAGCAACCTTTTCCTAATGGCTCGGTACTCTTCGCCTGCGCTGGCCTCTTTAGCACCAAAGAGGAAATAAGGACGCTGCGCGCGCTGGCGCCCGCCTGGTGCCGTTCGTCATGGCTCACATCACGAGAGCCTCGTGAGGTTTTGCCCCACCTTGATATCTCCGCTCCTCGCGAGCCTGCCTGGCTAGGCTACTCCAGAGGAGGTCTTGCGTCGTCCGCCTCGCGTGGTTTGGACCCTCGCGAGGGTCTCGGATGCCTTGTTGATGAAGATGGGCCATACGGCCTGCTGGCTTGGCGACGCTGTGGGCCGCAGGCAGGCAAGTCTGGGGACCCCCGTTCCCAGAATGCCGACATCTTCCGTGTCTGCTTACGTTATGCATCGCTTAATACGATGACATGCTACTTTATCATCGTGTTCACCTATTAGACTCCGAGTCAGGTCCAAACTAATGCTGAAACTTGAGTTTTTAAATGGTTGGGGTACATATTGGGGCAACAATCAGTACTATCTGTCTACTATCTGGTTAATCTCGGGTGTCTACTATGAGTTTCATGTTGGGTGCAAACAAACATTAAAGGAGCCATTATCTGTATTTTTTAAGTAAAGTTATTATGTGCCTGCTATCATTGGTTTTGGGTCTATGCACAGTTTGCTACCATCACTCTGGATTTTTGCATGCACTCCTTACATAATTTCACTATGTTTTATTCCTATGCATGCCAGTTATTGTACACAATGGAACTGAACATGTAGAGCAAAATAGACGAGCCTTGCGTGGCAATAAAATTTCATGCAGACGTCGCTCCATGGTGGGCGCAAAGGCAGCCCCCCTCCACCCATTTCGGATCGTAATCAAGAGGAAGATAATTGTTCTAAGGGGGATTCAGAAGGAGAAGACCACTCCTATTTACCCCCTGAGGTCTTCGCTCTAACTTGGCATGCTGATGTTGGTAATATCATGCATATGGTGCCTTGCATTGCTTACTGTATACATCAAATATGTCATATGCTTAGTTTAGACATGATTTGTGTCAATGCCATCTGTTTAGTTTCTTTATCGTATATGTGAATCATGCAATGCCATCTTGTTTAGCCAGGCATGATATATGTGAATTTGGCAATGCTACCCTGGTTAGCCAGTCATCTTATATGTGAATTATATTATGCCATCATTTTTTTATTACGTGTTAAATTTGTCAACAATTTTAGTACATTCAATTACTCTTCCTGTGCATCATCCATTCGGCACGGTCATGGAAAAATCAGGAGTGGAAACAAGGTCTTTAGAGCAGACAATGCTATCTGACGAAGCGCATGTCTTGCTGGTTATGGATAGCTCCGCAGAGGAGGATACAGAGACAGATGACCAGTCCTATTCCCCCCCAAGGTGCATGCTCTAACTTGGCAGGGTTATGTTGCTCATATCGTGCATATGGTATGTTGCATTGCTATGTCATTTGCTTAGTTTAGACATGCTTTGTGTGAATGCCACCTGTTTAGTGTCTAATTACCATATATGTGAATTATGCAATGTCATCTTGTTGCAAGACATTATATATGTGAATTATGCAATGCTATCTTGTTGCAAGGCATTATATATGTGAATTATGTAATGCCATGTTGTTTAGCCAAGCGTCATATATGTGAATTATATCATGCCATCCTTTTTTGTATTCCTCGTTGCATTTGTCGACAATGTTTGTATATTCAACTGCTCTTCCTGTGCATCAGCCATTTGAATTGGTGATGGAGAAATCTGGAGTGAAAACAAGGTCTTTAGAGCAGACAATGCTACCTGCTGAAGCAGATATCTTGCTGGTTAAGGATAGCTCTTTAGAGGAGGATTCAGATGCAGATGACCAGTCCTATTATCCCCCTGAGGTGTATGCTCAAACTTGGCAGGGTTATATTACTCATATCGTGCATATGTTGTATTGCAATGCTTAGTTTTTACATCATATACACAATATTGAATGCCATCTCCTTAGTTGACACATCATATATGCGATTGCCCTCTGCTCACTTGCTTAGTATATAAATCATATATTTGAATTATATCATGCCATGATGTTTACATAGACAGCATGTATCTGAATTATGCCATGCCAACCCATTTTCTAAAGACATAATGTAGTTATATCATCTCATCTTGTTTATGTAGTCATCATATTTTGAATTATGTCATTCTATCCGGGAATTATATCATGCCATCATGTTTCCATCGATGGCATATTTGTGATTTATGGCATGCCAACCACTTTAATAGACACATCCTATAGTTATATCATGTCATCCTGTTTACATAGTCATCATATTTTGAAGTATGTCATTCTATCCTATTTAGTTAGCCATCATCTCTACTCTTATAAAAAACCAAGTTGGTGATGATGGTGTGCCTGCCATCTTGTAATATAGACCGTCTGATCTATATCTGGCGGATAGAAAGCAAACTATGACAATTTTACAAAAAAAACCACACCTCCCTCCACATTTATAGATAAGGCCTTGCCTCGTTCATCCTTATCTCCCACAACCTCATTGCTGAGCAACTAAAAAAGGAAGTCTCCGGAACAATCTGGCATGGTGGCCGCCTGCCGGCGCCGTCCATCCCCATGCCTCCGCCTAGTCCGACCACCAGTCACCACCACGCCCCACTCCTCCTCACCTTATCTCTCATCTTTCTCGAGATATCATTTTTTCGATGAAATTCTTGAGATACCATTTTTCTGATAAAAATTTTGAGATATCATTAGTTTTTACACATTGGATTACTCCTGCATGGGTCAATCACAATAGGTGTTTTGTAAAAAAAATGCATTTTGTTGTTCCGTGCAATGCATGGGCATCTTGCTAGTACATGTGAAATTGTGTCATGCTATCCTGTTTAATTAGCCATCATATATGTGAAATTATGTCCTGCTATTCTGTTTGGTTAGACAACATAAATGTGAATTATTTCATGCCCTGTTTTCTTCCCTACTATCCATTGCACCTGTCTATCTTACAATGTGTATACATTGAATTATTTTTCTTGTTTATCAGCCATTTCAATTGGAGGGGTGATGGCAGTATCTGTGGGAGTAAAAACACGGTCTTCAGAAACGATCGTCCTACCTGTCGATGCAGATAGAACCACGGTTGTACTTGCCCAAGAACCAGCCCCACCACACATAACACAGACTCCGCAGATTGTACCCCTACCCAGTTGGACAGAGAACCAGCTACACCCCTTCTAACCCCAACCCCAGCAGATAGTAACCCAGTTCCAGTTGACACAGCACCCTCTCCACCACAGAGAACCCAAACACGAGCAGTTAGTAAGGCAACTGTCGTGCCCAAAGCACGAGGACCACCACTCTGAACCCCAAGTCAACGCTTAAAGCAGAAGAAGAATTGTTCTCAGGTCAGGTTCCGTAGCTATGGTTCATACTACTTTGCTCTTGCATCACTGCATTTACTCATACCAACTAATTTCAAATTTGAAGGATGCAATTGAAACTCCAATGGCGCAATAGGTATGTTTTAAACCTATTTCTTTGACATGTTTGCTATTGTAACTTGCTCTATGTTGATTTCAGTTTCAATTGAATAAACAGTTATGTTCTCATGCCATGCACATTACAAGTGTTGTTATTGTTGTGTAGTTTCCCACACTTATATTCTGTCTATGCTGCTTTGTCTTAAATAGATATGATTCGAACTGTATCTATCTTGATTTGGCAACATAAACTAGAATGATATAGACCATACAGTGACCATACTACATAGATATATGTTTGTTTCATGTTGTTATCTTGTCCACCTTACTACTGAACTGCTTTAACAAAATGAGTTTCATATACTACATTGTAAACCTGTGATGTGTTTGTTTGTTTCTTTTTTAGAACACGGATAAAATATTGGAGAAAAGTACCCCGTTATGCAATGGTAAAGGAAGTAATGCAGATAAGGTTCAAGATAGTGAGACATCCCTGTTGGTCTCCAAGAAAGGTGATAAAAACTATATTGAAGACACTGAGACAACCCCAAAGTCCTGTCTTGATGTAGTGTTCGAGTTACTGGCTACTACTGCTGGCACCAGCTCTTCGAACTCGCTGCCTGAATCAGTTCGGCTTCTTGAGTCTCAACTTCAAGTTGAAAGACATCGATCAGATGTTATGCAACAGGAAGCCGAAGGACTAAGGAAGTCCCTGCAGAATTCAGATGCATACTTTCTGGTGCAACAGCAAGTGCTGGAGGATTTATGCGCCAAACAAGAGAAAGTTAATAAGCTTGCTAAGCATCTTGCCAGCATTATGGGTACCCAGGATATTGTTTCTTGAGCTCTTCTGAAGTGGTTTCAGTTCTGGACTTGTTTTGCTGCGGCGTTTATTTGCACCGGTCGCCAACTTTGACAACCAGTGTATATGATATGCTGCTTTGTTCCCTATATTTGCACTGGTGGCGAACTTTGATGCCTAGTGGATGTAATATGTGTAATAGCCGTGATAGCCTAGCGTAAGTTTCTTGCTTATTTATTTCCTTGTTGTCTTGTTTATTTGTTTGCTTGTAGTCAGTGCAGTTCTTTTTTCGCGGTTTGCTAGTGGCCGCAATAACCTATTTTTTAAAACTAGGCCACAATAACCATGGGCTACATATTTACTGTAGTTACCATGGGCCACCTGCGGGCCGTAGAAACAATGGGCCTTCTAAGGGCCGTAGAAACAATGGGCCTTCTAAGGGCCGTAGAAACAATGGGCCTTCTACGGGCCGTAGCATCAATGGGCCTTCTATGTGCCGTATGATCGATAGGCCAAACATGGGCCAATAACATACCGCATTATGGGTCGTAAACGGGATAGATTTGGAATCGTCCATTCATGGGCCGACAATAACGGGCTGTCGTTAATCGGCCATATTTGATGACGCTATGAAAATGGCCCAACGGATTAACGGGCCGCAAACGGGCCGGTTGTAACCGCGGGCTAAATTTGGCCCACAAGCAGAAAAGGCCAGTAACGGGCCGTAAGTAACCGAATACTGGAAATGAGCCCAAGAATAAATGGGCCCTGAGAAGGCTGAAAGATAACATGGGTTGGAAACGGCCCAATGGAATAATGGGTCGTTAATGGGTATAAAGGGGTACACTATTCACTGCGGGCCAGATTCACCATGGGCCGTTAATGCGCCAAGAGTTACAAATGGCCTCGTATGGGCCGAAAGACATCATCGGCCATACATGGGCCAGGTTACAACAGGCTGGAATCATATTGCACGACCTAGATGAAGCTATTGTTGCTTAATTCCGATAGGCCATAACGGGTCGTGAGTTAGCAGGCCGTAAATGGGCTATATACGAACATGCCGTTAACAGGCTTTCCGTGGGCCGGCCCATTACCTTTTGACCAAGTCAAATGGGTCGGCCTTTTCACCAGAACGGGCCTCTGTTGGGCCGTGCCATGTGTCGACGTATCATAGGCGCTTCCTGTCCAATGAATGGATGACATCTGTCCCAACGGTGAGCCAACACGTGTTTCCTCCGGCCAATGAAAATTTTACATGTGGAAAATTCTCATTGGTCCGGGCTATTAGCGGGTTATCGGATCCAAAACCAGACCCGATAGCTTAACGGCAACCCATTACGGTGGATGCCACGTGTCGGTCACCCTTGACGAAAGCACTTCCATGACGCGCCATTTATCGTCATGGAAGGGGACACTTCCATGATGATAATTTTGGTAATGTCATGGAACACTTTTACAACAGCACATGTATGACTATCTTGATTCTGTCATAAAATCGTCATGGATATTCATGCATGATAGAAAACGTGACCTACTGTGACAAACACGTATCATCATGGAAGTGTATTATTTTTGTAGTGTTATGGACCGCCAAGGGCCTTGATTGGGGGTCCCAACCGGAGGTGATGATGCTGTAGAAGCGCATCTCCAACGTGTTGGGTAAAAACACTGGTCTCACAAACGTGATTCAAGTGATGCTCTTCCGATGTGTCCTTCCCTGCCAACTCCGGGCCTCCCCCATGTGGGAGTTCAATCCGGAGAAATCACGGACCCTGAAGCGCTTCTTCGGCACTACGCACGAAGATATATGGAAGCAGCTCTTCAAGGCTCAAAAAAGTTGGTCGATGAAGCGCGAGGACACCGGACTCGACATCGAGAACTCGGCCTCAAAGGTAAGCATAGTCTTTCTGAAGACCTATCCGGTCAATATTTCAAGTATAACAAAGATTATATTATATGCTTTCTGTACAAGGCTGGACGGCAAAGCCGGAGCGGATCAACTGTCTGGCGCCGCTGCCGGAGAACCCGGCCACACCCCAGCTAACGGAGATGCTGGTCCCGGCGCCGTATCAGGCGCCGGAGAAGAAGGCCAAGAAGAAGAAGGGCAAGGAGGCCAAGGGCGCCTCCCACCACAAAGGTCCTTTGGAAGTAATGTCTGGAGAGACCGAAGCCCTCTCTTCCCATGAGGGACACGAGGAAGAAGAGGAGGAGGAGGAGGTGGAGAGCGACTCCCCTCGTAAGGGGAGGAAGAAGAAGAGGGCGGCCTCCGAAGACCCGGAGCAGGAGGCGTCCAAGAGAGGGAATGTGATCCTCCAGGACAGTTCGGACTCAGAGTCCGAACTAGTCCGCAAAAAACCTCCCAGTGCGAAGCCCCTGGCCGAATCGTAAGTATTCAAATACTCACTGTTTATCTTCGGTGCTCCCATTTTCATTATATAAGTTATTTTGTTTATTTGCCTTTTAGCCCTCCCCGTGAGCTCCCGCAGACTCCATTATCGGAGGGGAATTCTCTGCCGCCCGAGATGGCGAAGAGTAAGACGCCGCCATGAGCCCCCTCGCCTATCGTCATGGAGGACACTGAAGTATTGTCCCGAAGGACCTCTCCTAGCCGAGAGGGGGAAACGAGGCCGTCGAGAAGGCACCCAAGGTTAAAACCTCGGTCGCCCAAAACCTAGGGGAGGTGACCCCTATGGCAACCGATGGTGGGGCCCCAGAACAATCCGGGGCCCAACCGAACACCATTCTGGAGACCAACACGGCTCCGGGATTGGACAAGCAGCCCCCTTTGAAAGAGGGGGAGCAGCATCAGCTCCATCAGCGACCTCCCACTACTGGAGGTTGCTGCTACCGCGACACTACGATCAGAGACCCTTCGACAAAATTGTGTGCAATGCCATAATCGCAAACGGTGGTGTAAAATAACCGTCAAAAAAGGTGCAAAACGTTTGCGATGGAGGATGCATCAAACACGGTTCAGATTTTAGTTGCGTGTGCGATACAGGGCATACGGTTCAGCTCAATTAACTGTTTGCGATGAGGAGGAACAAAAGAAACGGGCAGCCAGATGAAGGTGTGTGCGATGTACAGTATACGGTTCACTCGGATGAACTGTTTGTGATTAGGCAACACAAAAGAAACGGTCAACCCGATCAAGGTGTGTGCGATGTATAGCATACGGTTCACTCAGATGAACTGTTTGTGATTACGCAAGAGAACAGAAACGGTTCAATATAACAAGATGTGTGTGATACGCGACAAACAAGTCTGTAATCAGAAATGTGTGCGAAGACCGATAATAACATAGACGATTGCTTCTAATAAGACGTATGTGATATGCTCTGTCTACACAAAATCTATTGGCCATCGTGGGACGGGCGGTCATCCGGATACGCCATAAGGATGCGAAGAGGCATTCCTATCAGCAAGGACTAGCTGTTCCACCAGTAGCTCATGTAAGAAAACTATCAACAAGTTAAGTGTGCTCAGGCTGGAGCAACCATCAGATGGGTGACTGGATGGGAAGTTGTGTTGATGTTAAATTAGCTGATAGGATGGGTCATTTCGGTCAAATGACCGAAATGACCCATTCCCTCAGCTAATTTAACCTCGAGGTCCTTGTTTTTTATTTTTTTTATTTTTTAACACATGTTAACGAAGGTCTACCGCATTACTTTTTGATAATGTGCGATACGTGGCATACAGTTGATCCATCCGACCTGTTTGTGATGGAATAGGATGTTTGTGTTGTGGGAAAACACTTGCTAGTATTCATCCGTTTGGGATTGATGAATTCATCATCGACGGGTTCCCTAGTGTGGTCCGTGTTCATCTGATCAGCATCTACTTCTTGTGCTAGCTCGATATTCCTTCTATGCTAAGTTTCCATTAATTGATGGTGTTTTATGAACACGCCACCGTTTCTCGCCATTTCCTCACCTGTTTCCCGCCACCCTGCTATATTGCGCATAGGGGGCGCGCGACGCACAGAGGCCACAAGCGCAGCCTGTAGCAGATCCACCTTCTCCAAGTATGCCAACCCACCAAAGTGTCGCCTCTGCCATCAACCTCGTCGACGAGGAAAACGAGCAGGCGCCACGGCCCGTCGAGGCCGAGGCGCTCCCCGGCAACGCGATGGACGACGCCGTGAAGCAGATCATTGCCAGGGTTGAGCAGACCTTTGGCGCGTGGCGCTTGAGCACCGTGGATCAAGATAGGCATGTCAGTGCCGACAGGCTGCAGCTCGCCGCACAACATGATCGATGGCGCGCCGCAGAGCAAACTAGGCGCGTCCACGCTGATAAGCTGCGGCTCGCCGCACGGCGAGACCGTTGGAGCACCGCAGCGCGAGAGGCGCGGCGCGCCGCACAGCAAGGGCGATTCCATCGGTGCTTGCCTATTGTCGACACGTCGTCGCAGCTGGGTACACGTCCCGTCAGTATCCCCATTCGTCGCCAGGAGTGGGCAGAGGCCCTCAGCGCCGTACTTGCACTAGAGGCCGACCACGCCATACTTGCACCGGCCGCCCGCCGCGCCGTTCGCAGGGGTGGCGCCGTTCGCCTAGTCCGCGGCCCACTGGATGCCAACGCGCTGGTCCGTAGGCTCGACCGCCTCCTTGGCCCAGGTGTCCACCTGGTCGCAGTAGAGGAACATGGCCATCGCATCCTCGAGCTGGTGATCTCCGATGAAATAGCCAACTTGGAGCTCGAGATCACGCTCCAGATGTACCGTGAGCGTGTCGACCGCTTGGACGAACGCCTGCACGAGTTTAGGCAGAGCCAAGAGCTACCGTAGGCAAGGGCTGCTGGTCATGGTCTCATGGACGCGTTTTATTTTGAAAAGTCGTTTCGACGTGGATAGCTATGTATTCACAACAATCATAGTATTGCTCTGTTTCAATATGTGTACTCTGTTTTCCATTCTTATATGTTCTGTTTCAATGTGTGTATATACGCTTTCCATTCTGTATATATGGATGATAACAACTAAATTCAAATTAGAATACAAAAACAGATAGAAAATGGAATTCATAATATATATATATATATATATATTAATTGTTCATTAGTTCATCACAGAATATATATATATATAATATCATCACATATATGTGATGATACTTAACTACTAGGTACAATGCATAAAATTGAAAACGAATAATACTAAAACTAATAATCCCTCCCGGGGCCGGTAATCCGGCAGCCCCTCGTCAGCAGCTCCCCTGTGCGCGGCGTCTTCCCAGTGCGGAGGCAGTACTCCGACTCCTCCGGCTCGCAGCGCTTGACGTACCGATCTGCCTCTTGCTGGCGGACGCGCGCGGCCGATCTTGCCATTTCGTTGGGCGCCCACCGGAGCTCCTCATCGGTGGCATGTTGGAGCTTATCGGCCCACCTCCATGCAGCGACGAGGCGCCCAGCGCCTATGACCTTCCTCGCGAAGTACCCGTCTTCATACACCTCCTCGGCACGACGACGCGCCCGCCCCCAAAGCTCCGCCGCCTCCTTTTTCCAGGCAACATCACGGGCTTCACAGGCCTCCTGGTACCTGGCTTCCAAGCGGCAGCGACTTCCACAGACAAAGATTGTACTGGCCCCAAAACCAATCCAAAGTTGGGGGGTCCGGCGCAACCTCGTCAGGAGGGGCATAGGGGTCCTCATCGCTGCTAACTGAGTGAGCGTCCTCGGGGGGCGGCGACTCCTCGTCGGCGCGTGGGCAGACCGGCGGCGCCATGGCAGAGATTTAAGAGAGAGAGAGAGAGAGAGAGAGAGAGAGAGAGAGGGCGAGCGAGGGGAGGATGTAGATGAGAATGCAGGCGTGACGATGTGAGAAAGGTAGTATTTATTGGCGGCCGGAATCTGGATCGACGGGGACAGTACACACGCTGGTCGCCGGAATTTACGAGTACTGTAGTTTGAATTACACACGATTCCCACAGCAAAATCCGTGTGTGAACATAATAGCTGACGGTTTCCAATACAGAACCGTGTCTGATTAATGATCCCCGCGAATCACCTACCAAACCTCGAGCCGCGAGATAGAGTGCCAATCGTGTGGGGGCCGGTTGTCTTGCCAGATCTTTACATTTTCTTTTTTGAACACCAGATATTTACATCGTCTGATGATTTTTTAACTCGCACACAAGTACACAAAAATAAGATTTTTCAAACCGTTTTGGTTAGGCGTTGCATGTAGATGTAGTTCAAATTTGAATAACGGTCATTAAATGGTTAGAAAATCACTTAAATGTCTTTAAAAGGTCAAATGACCCCTTAAATTTTCCAAATTTTCACATGACAGTTGTATTAGTGCATGTTAAACGTAGGAAAAAATTTGAAGGCCGTAAGAGGAAGCTATCTCCCGTCCGCTATCAAAAATGCATTGTTCCCTCTCGGAACCACGAACCTTCTAGTGAGTTGCTCCGGTTTGTGAGGGGTGTGTGTCCAAACTTTCGTCAAACAGGCCAATTTTTTTACCACATTATCTTGCTGGCATGACATTAAATCAAGCAAGGTTTCATGTTTTTCTGATCATTTTTTAATTTTTTGGAATTAAAATGCCATGGCACTCCATGCATGTGCCCATGCTTTGAGACCAATATCTTTGAAAATTCTTTCTAATTTACTGCACATGGAATTAACTCGCACACAAGTACACAAAAAATATGATTTTCAAACCGTTATGGTTAGGCGTTGCATATAGATGTAGTTCAAATTTGAATTACGGTCATTTAATGGTTAGAAAATCACTTAAATGTCTTTAAAAGGTCAAATGACCCTTGAAATTTTCCAAATTTTCACATGACAGTTGTATTAGTGCATGTTAAACGTAGGAAAAAAAATTGAAGGCCGTAAGAGGAAGCTATCTCCCGTTCGTCATCAAACATGCATTGTTCCCTCTCGGAACCACGAACATTCTAGCGAGTTGCTCCGGTTTGTGAGGGGTGTGTGTCCAACTGTTCATCAAACATGCCAATTTCTTTACCACATCATCTTGGTGACATGACATTAAATCAACCAAAATTTCATGTTTTTCTGATCATTTTTTTATTTTTTGGAATCAAAATGCCATGGCACTCCATGCATGTGCCCATGCCTTGAGACCAATATGTTTGAAAATTCCTTCTAATTTACTGCACATGAAATTAACTCACACACAAGTACACAAAAATATGATTTTTCAAACCATTATGGTTAGGCGTTGCATGTAGATGTAGTTCAAATTTGAATTACGGTCATTAAATGGTTAGAAAATCACTTAAATGTCTCTAAAAGGTCAAATCACCCCTAAAATTAGCAAAATTTCACATGACAGTTGTATTAGTGCACGTTAAGCGTAGGAAAAAATTTGAAGGCCGTAAGAGGAAGCTATCTCACGTTCGTCATCAAACATGCATTTTTTCCTCTCGGAACCACGAACCTTCTAGCGAGTTGCTCCGGTTTGTGAGGGGCGTGTGTCCAAACGTTCGTCAAACATGCCATTTTATTTACCACATCATCTTGGTGGCATGACATTAAATCAACCAAGGTTTCATGTTTTTCTGATCTTTTTTTTGGAATTAAAATTCCATGGCACTCCATGCATGTGCCCATGCCTTGAGACCAATATGTTAAAAAATTCCTTCTAATTTACTGCAAATGGAATTAACTTGCACACAAGTACACAAAAATATGATATTTTTTCAAACCATTGAATTATGGTCATTAAATGGTTAGAAAATCACTTAAATGTCTTTAAAAGGTCAAATGACCCCTGAAATTTTCCAAATTTTCACATGACAGTTATATTAGTGCACGTTAAACGTAGGAAAAAAAATTTGAAGGCCGTAAGAGGAAGTTATCTCCCATTCGTCATCAAAAATGCATTGTTCCCTCTCAGAACAACGAACCTTCTAGCGAGTTGCTCCGGTTTGTGAGGGGTGTGTGTCCAAACGTTCGTCAAACATGCCAATTTCTTTACCACATCATCTTGGTTGCATGACATTACATCAAGCAAGGTGTCATGTTTTTCTGATCATTTTTTTATTTTTTTGGAATTAAAATGCCATGGCACTCCATGCATACGTATGCATGTGTCCATGTCGTGAGACCAATATGTTTGAAAATTCCTTCTAATTTACTACACATGGAATTAACTCGCACACAAGTACACAGATATGATTTTTCAAACCGTTATGGTTAGGCGTTGCGTGTAGATGTAGTTCAAATTTGAATTACGGTCATTAAATGGTTAGAAAATCACTTAAATGTCTTTAAAAGGTCAAATGACCCCTAGAATTTTCCAAAATTTCACATTACAGTTGTCGTAGTGCACGTTAGACGTAGAAAAAATTTGAAGGCCGTAAGAGGAAGCTATCTCCCGTTCGTCATCAAACATGCATTGTTCCCTCTCGGAACCAAAACCTTCTAGCGAGTTGCTCCGGTTTGTGAGGGGTGTGTGTCCAAACGTTCGTCAAACATGCCAATTTCTTTACCACATCATCATGGTGGCATGACATTACATCAACCAAGGTTTCATGTGTTTCTTATTTTTATTTTTTGGAATTAAAATGCCATGTCACTCCATGCATATGTATGCATGCATGTGTCCATGTCGTGAGACAAATATGTTTGAAAATTCCTTCTAGTTTCCTGCACATGGAATTAACTCGCACACAAGTACACAAATATGATTTTCAAACCGTTTTGGTTAGGAGTTGCATGTAGATGTAGTTCAAATTTGAATTACGGTCATTAAATGGCTAGAAAATCACTTAAATGTCTTTAAAAGGTCAAATGACCCCTAGAATTTTCAAAATTTTCACATTACAGTTGTAGTACTGCATGTTAGACGTAGAAAAAAATTGAAGGCCGTAAGAGGAAGCTATCTCTCGTTCGTCATCAAACTTGCATTGTTCCCTCTCCGAACCACGAGCCTTCTAGTGAGTTGCTCCGGTTTGTGAGGGGTGTGTGTCCAAACTTTCGTCAAACATGCCATTTTTTACCACATCATCTTGGTGGCATGACATTACATCATACAAGGTTTCATGTGTTTCTGATTTTTTTTTTATTTTTTGGAATTAAAATGCCATGTCATTCCATGCTTAATTGTGTCATAGCCGTTAGACCAATATGTTTGAAAATTCCTTCCAATTTACTGCACATCAAAATTAAATCGCACAGAAGTACACGAAATATGAGTTTTCAAACCGCTATGGTTAGCTATTGCATGTACATGTAGTTCAAATTTCAATTACGGTTATTAAATGGCTAGAAAATCACTTAAATGTCTTAAAAGGTTAAATGACCCCTGAAATTTTCAAAAAGTTGACATGACAGTTGTATTAGTACTACAAAATTTCTCGTTCATTTAAAACACCATCCGTTGGCACTTTACTCCAAATTCGTCTTTCACAGCTAATAAAAAATATCTACAACATCACACACAGTTGTTTTCTAGGAACCGTTTGTGATGAAAATATCTGGGTCTATTTAAGTCTCCCTCCTTAAGCTTCGCCGGCTCGTCTGCTCTAGTGCCGGCAACCCCCAAATCCATGAATCCCGATCCCCATTTCCGCACCCCCTTCTTGCAAAGATGACGCCGTGGAAACGCTTCGTGAAGGCCCGTACGATGGCCGCGTCCCCACCGAGCGCCGCCGCCTGCGCCGATAGCGCGACCGCCTACGCCGAGAGTGTCGCCGCATCCGCATTGAGCGCGGCCGCTCCGCCGAGAGGGCATCTGCGACAGCCGACAGGGCAGCAGCAGCAGCAGCAGCAGCCAAGATGGCTGCAGCTGCTGCTGCGACGGCGGCTGCAAAGGCCGAGAGAGCTCGAGCTGCTGTCCGTGCCGCTGATGTCGCCCTGGCCCGGGTCGAGGCCATCCACGCCAAGATCAAGGATGCACACGCCAAGATATTCCAGGCCACCTCGGACTCCAGCATGCAACCCACATCTGAAAAGGCGATGGTGGCCATGGACCGCCTGCTTCCTCATGAGGTCGCCGAGCGGGAGCTGGAGATGCAGGAGGCGGCGGAGATCGAAGAGCGCCGGGAGGAGGAGTTGCGCGTGGCCGAGTTCGAGGTAGAGAAGAGTCTGTCCATTGAAGAATCATCGGCGGAGTACCAACGCGAGCTCTGGCGCAGCCACTACTACGAGTACTACAACCTTGAGGGCAGCGCCGAGGACGAGGACGAGGACGCGGTCGACTTCAGCAGGGGGATGCGGAGTTCACCAACGACGGCATGTCGCCAGGACAAGTCATCGACGTCTCATCTCACACCGGTGATGCATAGGCCGGTGCAGCGGCGGATTTTTAAAATTATGCGTACTTAGGCTTTGTTTTTAATGCTGGTCTTTTGTTAGAGCAATGTTTAGGTCAACTGGCTCTGTTTAATTACTAAAATTGCTCAGTTCAGTAAGTGTGGTATGTCTGCTGTTTGCTCTTTTGTGTGCCCACATTAGCAAGAGATGTTAAATGATGTGATGACGTACCCGGGGAAATTTCCATCAAAATTTGAATTATCAAACTCATCCCATGCGCGTAAAGCAGAAGAATCGTTTGCGATGCACACAATCGTTCAAAGTGAATGGTCCGGCGGCACCGCGCGCAAAGTTTCCCTCCACATTTCCAAAATTTCGGCCTACCGCCAAAATATCTACCCCCGCCCCCCTTCCCCACCCCCTTTTCTCCCTGACCACAAGTCACATTTCCCCTGTTTCCTCCTTCCTTCCTTCCTTGCTAAGCTATAGCCGCTTCCTCGCTCTCGCCGTCTCGCATCCTACCGCCGGGGTCGCCATGGTCTTCTTCAAAGACCTCTCCAGCGGTTCCTCCTCCGGCGACTACTCCTTCACCACCCGGGTATGCCTCTCTTCTTTCTCTCGGACTATGACTTGGAATGAAGGATTTTTACCCAGCGGTCGATTTGAGTCATTTCTTCCTCTTGTAGCTCCCTAGGACCATCAGTGGCAACGAATGGAGCGGTGTGGCTGAAGATCTATCTGCTCGTTGTCACCATCAATCTCCATGCGTGAAGCTAGTTGCGTTTGATTCTGTGGACAGTGGGAGGAAGTTTCTGGCATGTGCAGAGAAGGTTAGACCCTCTTTCGTTGTTACAAATCATTTGTTAGATGTGATTCAGACACTGTCACGGTCCCAACCCATTCATACCACACCTTCAACCAAACGCATCCTAAGACAGTGTCACAGTTTGTACCTAGTATCTTAAATTGTTGCCATCTCATCAGCGGTGCCATTAGAAATTTATTTGGCACCGCTTCAGCAGTTTGTGCAGCCAACTTTGGTCCACACATCCGAGCAGCCAAGCGGTAAAATACTAAATCTTTATGGCACGAAGGAACTGGGCATCGGAGCAACTACGTGCTCCGGAGTCCGGGTCCCTGATTTTTTTCCGCTGCATCGGCTCGCCAGTGCAGGGCACCGGTGCGAGATGTAGCAACACTTGTCTGTACCCCAGTTTTGGCATACATAGTGGACGGCCTTAGTGCTATTAGTTCTATGTTACTAAATTAGTGTATGTACACACATGTTAGTATCAATTTGCTATCATCCAAACACTGTCGCTATGCTGTTGCAGTTATATTTACCTTCCTCATAAAATGTTCAATTTGTTATTTATTGTACATGAGTAAGAACTTGTAGTGTCGTTGTAGTTAATTATAGTTTCTGATGTTCCAGAATTTGGTTGTTGTCTCAGTACCAATTATTTCATTTGCACATTGATCTTTTTGAGAAGATATGTCATAATTAACATGTTTCTTCAGTTTTTCAAAATAAGCATTGGTGATTTTCTATGTTGCTATAAACCCATTTCCCCTACAATTGTTACTGATCTAGTTTTAAATATTATAGGATGAACAGAAGTGTTCTTACTTGGAGTGGGTTGATCAAGAGTGGCCACAGTCTTTGAAGATGTGCCTAGCGAAGCTCTGGAGCATGTATGAGGAAGAGAACACACGTAGACTTAGAGAAAGTCTTGTCAACACTGAAGCATATTTCAAGATGCGGGATAAAAAGTTGAAGGTGGAGAATGAGCTCAGATTTTTTAAATCAGACTTTGCTAAGATGGTGTTGGCGAAGGAGGAGGCACTTTCCCAGTTGGCCCGTGCAAAACGGTTCTTACTGAACTGAAAGCAGAGGTGGATAAGACGAGCCTGGATGATCTCGATTAGGGAAATGAATATATTGTTCTTATGAAGTTGAACTAGCTATATGTTGTACTGTGTTGTTTTCATGTAGCTACCGTACTGTGATGTTACAATATATTTATGTGCCTAATACGAAATTGGCAAACAACTGTTCGATATGAAATGTGAATTTGTGTAATACTGGAATTATTAATTGTAAACTAATAAACCTGCTAAATGTGTCATGGACCGTTGCAAACGGTTCTAGCAGTAAAAGCGCTTGCGATGGATAGCCCAATGCCACACAGTTTTCTTCATCAAATCGTGTGTGATATAGTTGATAAAAGCAAACAGTTAACCAAGGCAGGCCGTGTGTGATAGTTACACCTTTCACACACGAGCCTACACATAAAACTATGTGGGATGTACGTCCGAACGGAAACGTTTTCCCTGAATTGACTGTGTGGGATGTACATAAGAACGGAAACGTATTCCTTGAATTGACTGTGTGTGATGTACATACCTACGGAAATGATTTTATGGGATTCATCGTGTGGGATGTACATACCTACGGAAATGATTTTCTCGGATTACCGTGTGGGATGTACATACCTACGAAAATGATTGGGTTTCGATGCCTCGCCTGACCGCACACGGCCCCAGCCTGGGTCCCAGGAGGGCTTATCCCCGATGATTTCTGGGTCATGTGGGAAGGACCCCCCTATCACCCACACTCACTTGGCGACGGTTCCAAATGTCGTCGCGGAAAGGGGTTAAAAACCGTTTGTTTAGGACCGACGCATACCAGTGTCCACTAATACGGAGGCACCCAACGCTGTGGAGGAAGCACTGCAGCGTGCTTCCATCATGGAGGAGCACCGCACCCTGGTGGGTGCGGTGGTGGAGAAGGTTCAATCTGCTAAGAACGGATTGAACGAAGCCTTCCACAGCCTACTGACAGGCTTTGAGGTATGCGACGTAATGTTCTAAAGACTTTTCATATAAAGGAATATACCTGTATACAGACAGTGGCCCCTGAGGCTCTGTCCGGTTTGAAAGAAATCGGACAGAGGATCCACATAGTATCTGGGAGAGTAACATATTGTGTTGTTATTTTAACAGGCTTCCCTATTGGCGGCAACCGCCCAGGCCGCAGAGGTTTCCGAACTCAATCGGAAGCTTCTGGTGGCTCATGAGGAAATCGACCGCATTAATAAGCGGTTTGACAAAACGCAAGGTATGCGCATAATGTTTAAAAAGGAGTTTTAATTTTATGTCAGAAAGAGGTTAACTCATGGAATGCGTTAAATATGATCACCGTTGGCGCAGCCGAGGTCGAGACTCTCAAGGGCGCCCTCGCCCAGGCCAAGAAAGATGCGGAGGAGAATAAGGCAGCTATTGATAAATCGGCTGCTGAACTAGCGGCCGAACAGGTTGCCCACCACCAACATGAAGCTCGGGTGGCCGAAGTTGAGCAGGAGCTGAAGGATGCCATCAGCAAGTGCGAGACTTTGGAGCAGAAGACTTCGGCCCAGTCCTCCGAGCTTGCCAAGGCTCTCCATGATGCCAAAGAGGCGCGAAGCGAGTCCCGGAGCACTCGCGAAGAGATCCAGCAAACGAGGCAGATAGGGGCTGGTAAGGCCTTTCTTTTGCAAAGTATCTTTGCAGGTCAGAGGTACGCTTTGTTCACATGAGTGTGGAGTTCTCCAGGCGCGTTTGCGGATCTTCCGAAGAGTGTTGTCGATGCCGCACAGTTCTTCCGAGCCCAGGAGGGGAACTCGACGGAGAAGCTGTTCTGGTCGTAGTATCTCGTGCCGGAACATCCGCCACTTCTGAATGACCTGCTGAAGCAGTTGACGGAGCTGCATAGGGTGGCTGGCTTGGCCATGAAGGACTTAATAGTCAAACTCTGGTCGGCCGAGCCGATTCCTAGCAGCTACTTCGGCTTGGTGAAGCGGCTTGTCAACGCGCGGCCACAGATTGATGCTATAAAGCGCTCAGCCTGCATAGAGGGTGCCCGGATGGCCTTCGCCTGCGTCAAGATGCAATGGGCGAAGATGAAGGCCACCGAGATGACGACCGCAGGCCCGCCCGAAGGCAAAGTTCATCGGAAGTCGGAGAGGTACTTCGATGACATCCTAGAAGGGGCCCGGATAGTAGAGGGCCAATGTTCTAAGGACGTAATATTTGATTAGGTGTGTTCGGGTTGTACAAACTATGCAATGAACCCATGCTGTGATATATTTATGCTTGCGCCTTTTCTTTCAAGCAATTTTTCCTCCTGTGCTGTCGTTTATTGTTGTATTTCTGAAAGTTGCGAGTCGTCGGCTTCAGCCCCCATGTAGATGCTACAGGGGTGTTCGGCATAACGCGTGACCATGCTTTATCCAACATCTTGGTCCATAAAGGAGGTGTCCGCGAGGTGAACTAGGCAATCAGACTATGCGACTTTATTACTTTCACTTGTCCATAGGAGTTTGACTATGGAGCTATGTACTAGCCCCTGGTGCGTGTGCGGCTATTCGGACTATGGTTCCTTTTCCACGCGGCCAGACGAAGATCAGCCCCTCGTATAACATGGGGTAAATTGCTAACGATATGTAGTATAATACTAAGTCACCAAATTACCGACCAGCTCTCGCTTATCATGACAGTCAGTTTTTGGCTTTCTCTATTGAGGTACTTGGCCGGACGAACCGGAAATACAATCACACTAGTTCTCCCTTTACTACCTTAGCCGAACGAGCGGAACATAAGGTGGTAAGCACAGGAGCCGGGCAACCCAAGTATAGACCAAAGTGAAGGAAATATGCCCTAGAGGCAATAATAAAGTTGTTATTTATATTTCCTTATATCATGATAAATGTTTATTATTCGTGCTAGAATTGTATTAACCGAAAACTTGATACATGTGTGGATACATAGACAAAACACAGTGTCTCTACTAGACTAGCTCGTTGATCAAAGATGGTTAAATTTCCTAACCATAGACATGAGTTGTCATTTGATGAACGGGATCACATCATTAGGAGAATGATGTGATGGACAAGACCCATCCGTTAGCTTAGCATAATGATCGTTAAGTTTTATTGCTATTGCTTTCTTCATGTCATATACATATTCCTTTGACTATGAGATTATGTAACTCCCGGATACCGGAGGAATACCTTGTGTGCTATCAAACATCACACCATAACTGGGTGATTATAAAGATGCTCTACAAGTATCTCCGAAGGTGTTTGTTGGGTTGGCATAGATCGAGATTAGGATTTGTCACTCCGAGTATCAAAGAGGTATCTCTGGGCCCTCTCGGTAATACACATCATGATAAGCCTTGCAAGCAATGTGACTAATGAGTTAGTTGCGGGATGATGTATTACGGAACGAGTAAAGAGACTTGCTGGTAACGAGATTGAACTAGGTATGAAGATACCGACGATCGAATCTCGGGCAATTAACATACCGATGACAAAGGGAATAACGTATGTTGTCATTACGGTTTGACAGATAAAGATCTTCGTAGAATATGTAGGAACCCATATGAGCATCCAGGTTCCGCTATTGGTTATTTACCAGAGAGGTGTCTCGGTCATGTCTACATAGTTCTCGAACCCGTAGGGTTCGCACGCTTAACATTCGATGACGATTTTGTATTATATGAGTTATGTGATTTGGTGACTGAATGTTGATCGGAGTCCCAGATGAGATCACGGACATGACGAGGAGTCTCGAAATGGTCGAGAGGTAAAGATTCATATATAGGACGATAGTATTTGGACACCGGTAGTGTTCCGGGGGTATCGGGTACATATCGGGTCACCGGTAGGGGTTCCGGGCAACCCCCGGCAAGCTATATTGGCGTAATGGGCCAAGAGAGGGACAGACCAACTCCTAAGGAGCTCGTGCGCCCCCCCTATAGGCCGAAGTAGGAGGAATGGGAAAGGAGGGAAGGGAGAAGGAAAGGGGAGGATTCGGCCTCCCCCTTCCCTTTCTCTCCCCTCTCTTTCCTTTCCCCTCCGATGCATATGGAAGGGGAGAAGCCGACTTGGAGGAGGCGACCAAGTAGGATTACTCCTACTTGGGGCGCCCCTTGCAGCCCCTCTCCCTCTCCCACCTATATATATGTGGGGGGCACCGCTAGAACACAGAACATTGAATCCTAGCCGTGTGCGACGGCCCCTTCCACAGTTTACGCCTCCTGTCATATTATCATAGTGCTTAGGCGAAGCCCTGCACGGATCACTTCACTATCACCGTCACCACGCCATCATGCTGACGAAACTCTCCCTTGACACTCTCCCCCTCTCCTTGCTATGCATCTCCTAGATAGATCGTACGTGAGCGTAGGAATTTTTTTGAAATTGCATGCTACGTTTCCCAACAGTGGTATCAGAGCCAGGTCTATGCGTAGATGTTTTGCACGAGTAGAACACAAAGAGTTGTGGGCGGTGATAGTCATACTGCTTACCACCAACGTCTTATTTTGATTCGGCTGTATTGTTGGATGAAGCGGCCCGGACCAACCGTACATGACCACATTCATGAGACCGGTTCCACCGACAGACATGCAACTAGCTTTGCATAAAGGTGGCTGGCAGGTGTCTGTTTCTCCTACTTTAGTTGAATTAAATTTGACTATGACCGGTCCTTGTTGAAGGTTAAAACAGCAAACTTGACGAAACACCGTTGTGGTCTTGATGCGTAGGTAAGAACGGTTCTTACTAGAAGCCCGTAGCAGTCACGTAAAACTTGCAACAACAAAATAGAGGACGTCTAACTTGTTTTTGCAAGGCATGTTGTGATGTGATATGGTCAAGACATGATGTGATGTACGTTATTATATGAGATGATCATGTTTTGTAAAAGTTATCAGCAACTGGTAGGAGCCTTATGGTTGTCGCTTTATTGTATGAAATTCAAACGCCATGTAATTGCTTTACTTTATCACTATGCATTAGCGATAGTTGTAGAAGCAATAGTTGGTGAGACAACAACGACGCTATGATGGAGATCAAGGTGTCAAGCCGGCGACAATGGAAATCATGACGGTGCTTTGGAGATGGAGATCAAAGGCACAAGATGATGATGGCCATATCATGTCGCATATTTTGATTGCATGTGATGTTTATCTTTTATGCATCTTATTTTGCTTAGTATGGCGGTAGCATTATAAGATGATCCCTCACTAAAATTTTAAGGTATAAGTGTTCTCCCTGAGTATGCACCGTTGCGACAGTTCTTCATGCTGAGACACCACGTGATGATCGGGTGTGATAAGCTCTACGTTCACATACAACGGGTGCAAGATAATTTTGCACATGCGGAATACTCGGGTTAAACTTGACGAGCCTAGCATGTACATACATGGCCTCGGAACACTGGAGACCGCAAGGTCAAACATGAATCATATAGTAGATATGATCAACATAGAGATGTTCACCATTGAAGACTACTCCATCTCACGTGATGATCGGACATGGTTTAGTTGATTCGGATCACGTAATCATTTAGATGACTTGTGCGATGTCTATCTAAGTGGGAGTTCTTAAGTAATATGATTAATTGAACTTAATTTATCATGAACTTAGTCCTGATACTATTTGCATGTTGTAGATCAATAGCTAGCGTATACCTCCCCTGTTTTATTTTTGATATGTTCCTAGAGAAAACTAAGTTGAAAGATGATAGTAGCAATGATCCGGACTGGGTCCGTGATCTGAGGATTATCCTCATTGCTGCACAGAAGAATTATGTCCTTGATGCACCACTAGGTGACGAACCTGTTGCAGGAACAGATGCAGACGTTATGAACGTTTTACAAGCTCGGTATGATGACTACTTGATAGTTTAGTGCACCATGCTTTACGGCTTAGAACCGGGACGTCAAAAATGTTTTGAACGCCATGGAGCATATGAGATGTTCCAAGAAGCTGAAAATGATACTTCAGACTCATTCCCGTGTTAAGAGGTATGAGACCTCTGACAAGTACTTCGCCTACAAGATGGAAGAGAATAGCTCAGCTAGTGAGCGTGTGCTCAGAATGTCTGGATACTACAATCGCTTCAATCAAGTGGGATTTAATCTCCAGATAAAATAGTGATTGACAGAGTTCTCTAGTCACTATCACCAAGTTACTAGAACTTCGTGATGAACTATAATATGCAGGGATGACGAAAACGATTCCCAAGCTCTTCGCGATGCTGAAATCAGCGAAGGTAGAAATCAAGAAATAGCATCAAGTGTTGATGGTTAACAAGACCACTAGTTTCAAGAAAAAGGGCAAGGGAAAGAAAAGGAAACTTCAAAAAGAATGGCAAGAAAGTTGCCACTCCCATGAAGAAGCCCAAAGCTAGACCCAAGCCTGAAACTGAGTGCTTCTACTGCAAAGGAAATGGTCACTGGAAGTGGAACTGCCCTAGATACTTGGCGGATAAGACAGATGGCAAAGTGAACAAAGGTATATTTGATATACATGTTATTTACGTGTACTTTACTAGTGTTTATAGCAACCCCTCGGTATTTGATACTAGTTCAGTTGCTAAGAGTAGTAACTCAAAATAGGAGTTGCAAAATAAAATAGACTAGTTAAGGACGAGGTGACGATGTGTGTTGGAAGTAATTCCAAGGTTGATATGATCACCATCGCACACTCCCTCTACCTTCGGGATTAGAATTGAACCTAAATAAATGTTATTTGGTGTTTGTGTTGAGCATTAATATGATTAGATCATGTTTATTGCAATACGGTTATTCATTTAAGTCAGAGAATAATTGTTGTTCTTTTTATATGGATAAAACCTTCTATGGTCATACACCCAATGTGAATGGTTTGTTCAATCTCGATCGTGGTGATACACATATTCATAATATTGATGCCAAAAGATGCAAAGTTGATAATGATAGTGCAACATATTTGTGGCACTGCCGTTTAAGTCATATTGGTGCAAAGCGCATGAAGAACTCCATGCGGATGGACTTTTGGAATCACTTGATTATGAATCATTTGATGCTTGCGAACCATGCCTCATGGGCAAGATGACTAAAACTCCGTTCTCCAGAACAATGGAGCGAGCCACTAACTTACTGGAAATAATACATAGCGATGTATGCGGTCCGATGAGTTTTGAGGCTCGTGGCGGGTATCGTTATTTTCTGACCTTCACAGATGACTTGAGCAGATATGGGTATATCTACTTGATGAAACACAAGTCTTTGACATTTGAAAAGTTCAAAGAATTTTAGAGTGAAGTGGAGAATCATCCTAACAAGAAAATAAAGTTTCTACGATCTGTTCGTGGAAGCGAATATTTGAGTTACGAGTTTGGCCTTCATTTAAAACAATGTGGAATAGTTTCACAACTCACGCCATCTGGAACACCACAGCGTAATGGTGTGTCCGAATGTCGTAACCGTACTTTATTAGATATATGGTGTGGTCTATGATGTTTCTTACCGATTTACCACTATCGTTTTGGGGTATGCATTAGAGACATCTACATTCACGTTAAATAGGGCACCGTCTAAATCCGTTGAGACGACACCGTATGAACTGTGGTTTGGCAGGAAACCTAAGCTATCATTTCTTAAAGTTTGGGGTTGCGATGTTTATGTGAAAAAGCTTCAACCTGATAAGCTCGAACCCAAATCGGAGAAGTACGTCTTCATAGGATACCTGAAAGAAACTGTTGGGTACACCTTCTACCACAGATCCGAAGGCAAGATCTTTGTTGCTAAGAATGGATCCTTTCCAGAGAAGGAGTTTCCCTCGAAAGAAGTGAGTGGGAGGAAAGTAGAATCTGATGAGGTAATTGTACCTTCTCTCGAATTGGAAAGTAGCTCATCACAGAAAACCGTTCCCGTGATGCCTACACCAAGTAGAGAGGAAGCTAATCATTATGATCATGGAACTTCAGATCAAGTTACTACTGAACGTCGTAGGTCAACCAGAGCACGTTTCGCACCAGCGTGGTACAGCAATCCTGTTCTGGAAGTCATGTTACTAGACCATGACGAACCTACAAACTATGAAGAAGCTATGATGAGCCTAGATTCCAATAAATGGCTTGAGTCCATGAAATCTGAGATAGGATCCATATATAAGAACAAAGTGTGGACTTTGGTGGACTTCCCCGATGATCGGCAAGCCATTGAGAATAAATGGATCTTCAAGAGGAAGACGGACACTGATGGTAGTTTTACTATCTACAAAGCTTGAATTGTCGCAAAAGGTTTTCGACAAATTCAGGGTGTTGACTACGATGAGGTTTTCTCACCCGTACCGATGCTTAAAGTATATCCGAATCATGTTAGCAATTGCCACATTTTATGAAATCTGGCAAATGGATGTCAAAACTGCATTCCTTAATGGATTTATTAAAGAAGAGTTGTATATGATGCAACCAGAAGGTTTTGTCAATCCTAAAGGTGCTAACAAAATGTGCAACCTCCAGCGATCCATCTATGGACTGGTGCAAGCATCTCGGAGTTGGAATATACGCTTTGATGAGTTGATCAAAGCATATAGTTTTATACAGACTTGCGGTGAAGCCTGTATTTACAAGAAAGTGAGTGGGAGCACTACAGCCTATCTGATAAGTATATGTGAATGACATATTGCTGATCGGAAATGATGTAGAATTTTCTGGAAATCATAAAGGAGTGTTTGAAAGGAGATTTTCAAACAAAGACCTCGATGAAGCTGCTTACATATTGGGCATGAAAATCTATAGAGATAGATCAAGACGCTTGATAAGACTTTCGATGAGTACATACCTTGATAAGATTTTGAAGGAGTTCAAAATGGATCAGTCAAAGAAGGAGTTCTTGCTTGAGTTGTAAGGTATGAAGTTGAGTAAGACTCAAAACCTGACCACGGCAGAAGATAGAGAGAGAATGAAAGTCATTCCCTATGCCTCGGCCGTAGGTTCTATAAAGTATGCCATATTGTATACCAGACCTATTGTGTACCTTGCTATAAGTTTGGCAAAGGGGTACAATAGTGATCCAGGATTAGATCACGGGACAGCGGTCAAAATTATCCTTAGGTACCTAAAGAGGACTAAGGAAATGTTTCTCGGTTATGGAGGTGACAAAGAGTTCGTCGTAAAGGGTTACGTCGATGCAAGCTTTTAGACCGATCCAGATGACTCAGAGTCCAATCTGGATATGTATTCAAAGTGGGAGCGATTAGCTAGAGTAGCTCCATGCAGAGCATTGTAGACATAGAAATTTGCAAAATACATACGGATCTGAATGTGGCACACCCGTTGACTAAACCTCTCTCACAAGCAAAACATGATCACACCTTAGTACTCTTTGGGTGTTAATCACATGGCGATGTGAACTAGATTATTGACTCTAGTAAACCCTTTGGCTGTTGGTCACATGGCGATGTGAACTATGGGTGTTAATCACATGACGATGTGAACTATCGGTGTTAAATCACATGGCGATGTGAACTAGATTATTGACTCTAGTGCAAGTGGGAGACTGAAGGAAATATGCCCTAGAGGCAATAATAAAGTTGTTATTTATATTTCCTTATATCATGATAAATATTTATTATTAATGCTATAATTGTATTAACCGAAAACTTGATACATGTGTGGAATACATAGACAAAACACACTATCCCTAGTGAGCCTCTGCTAGACTAGCTCATTGATCAAAGATGGTTAAGTTTCCTAACCATAGACATGAGTTGTCATTTGATGAACGGGATCACATCATTAGGAGAATGATGTGATGGACAAGACCCATCCGTTAGCTTAGCATAATGATCATTAAGTTTTATTGCTATTGATTTCTTCATGTCATATACATATTCCTTTGACTATGAGATTATGCAACTCCCGGATACTGGAGGAATACCTTGTGTTCTATCAAACTTCACAATGTAACTGGGTGATTATAAAGATGCTCTACAGGTATCTCCGAAGGTGTTTGTTGGGTTGGCTTAGATCGAGATTAGGATTTGTCACTCTGAGTATCGGAGAGGTATCTCTGGGCCCTCTCGGTAACACACATCGTGATAAGCCTTGCAAGCAATGTGACTAATGAGTTAGTTGCGGGATGATGTATTACGGAACGAGTAAAGAGACTTGCCGGTAACGAGACTGAACTAGGTATGAAGATACCGACGATCGAATCTCGGGCAAGTAACATACTGATGACAAAGGGAATAACGTATGTTGTCATTACGGTTTGACCCATAAAGATCTTCGTAGAATATGTAGGAACCAATATGAGCATCCAGGTTCCGCTGTTGGTTATTGACCGGAGAGGTGTCTCGGTCATGTCTACATAGTTCTCGAACCCGTAGGGTCCACACGCTTAACATTCGTTGACGATTTTGTATTATATGAGTTTTGTGATTTGGTAACTGAATGTTGTTCGGAGTCCCGGATGAGATCACAGACATGACGAGGAGTCTCAAAATGGTCGAGAGGTAAAGATTCATATATAGGATGGTAGTATTTGGACACCGGAAGTGTTCCGGGGTACTAGGTACGCATTGGGTCACCGGAAGGGGTTCCGGGCAACCCCCGGCAAGCTATATGGGCCTAATGGGCCAAGAGAGGGATAGACCAGCCCCTAAGGGGCTGGTGCGCCCCCCTATAGGCCGAAATAGGAGGAATAGGAAAGGACGGAAGGGAGAAGGAAAGGGGAGGATTCGGCTTCCCCCATTCCTTCCTCTCCCCCCTCTCTTTCCTTTCCCCTCCGATGCATATGGAAGGGAGGAGGCCGACTTGGAGGAGGCGCCCCTTGCAGCCCTTCTCCCTCTCCCACCTATATATATGTGGGGTGGCACCGCTAGAACACAGAACACTGAATCCTAGCCATGTGCGGCGCCCCCCTCCACAGTTTACGCCTTCGGTCATATTGTCATGGTGCTTAGGCGAAGCCCTGCGCGGATCACTTCACCATCACCGTCACCACGCCGTCGTGCTAACGAAACTCTCCCTCGAGACTTTGCTGGATCAAGAGTTCGAGGGACGTCATCGAGCTGAACTTGTACAAAACTCGGAGGTGACGTACATTCGGTGCTTGATTGGTTGGAATGAGAAGAAGTTCGACTATATCAACCGCTTTGTCAAACGCTTCCGCTTTTGGTCTACGAGGATACGTGGACACACTCTTTCCCTCGCGTTGCTATGCATCTCCTAGATAGATCTTGCGTGGGCGTAGGAATTTTTTTGAAATTGCATGCTACGTTTCCCGACACAAAGACATGATTCGGAGCCAATGCATATAATGCAATATCCGGGATGCCGAAGAGTTCCCTATAGGTGTTCGCACTTGTAATGTGCAAGGCCGAATATGGCCCCCGGTGTGAAGGCCGGACTAAAGCACGTGTGGAAGTCTGAAGCAGGGAGGGAATACAGATGATAAAATAAAAATGAAGTGAAGTCCAAACAAAAGTGGAGATCAACGGTTTCCTTTATACCCTGATTAATACGTCGAACCATGTATTTACAGAGAATGCCATGAATATCGAGGCCATTTTACATGTCGAGAGTTTACACAAGGGAAAGTTTTACACAGGGCCTAAAAGTAATGGTTTGAAGATCCCAATGGTGCCCTGCCGCACGTCTGTGTTGTTTCTCCTTGGTGAAAAATCCTTTGAGAGGAGGAGTCGATGGTCGTCTGCAAGAAAAAAGGACCTAGAAAAGGGCCCTTGTACAACCGTAGAGTAGGCAGGTTTTTAACGAACCTGCAGTGGGAAAAATATTAAGGTCCAAATAGGGTCAAGCCGTACTATAGACCTTTTCCGCAGTGTGCCTCCGGCGCTGCCCAAGGTATTTTAAGTGCGTAATTATGTACGCGCAGTACATATGCCGCAACCTTATGGGGCAATCAGCGGAGGCTAAACTGCTATTCAAGCTCCGGATCCGCCGAGCTATCGCTCTGTAATGCGGATCGGACTCGCTTAGCGATGTCATGGGTCTTGATGACCGATGAGCTATTCGGCTTAATGAGGCTGCCATGTACCTCGGCTGCTAGGGCGCGGTGTGCTCCTTAGTACAGAGGGAGCACTCCATATTTCCATTCACTGTGATGCCGCCACGCGGTCCGGGCATTTTGAGCTTGAAATAAGCATAGTGCGGGACTGCATTAAAGCGGGCGAAAGCAGTTCGTCCAAGCAATGCATGATAACCACTGTGGAAAGGGACGATGTCGAAGATCAATTCTTTGCTTCGAAAGTTGTCTGGAGAGCCGAATACTACTTGCAGTGTTAAGGAGCCCGTGCAGCGAGCCTCCACGCCGGGTATCACTCCTTTAAAGGTAGTGTTACTAGGCTTGATTCTTGACGGGTCGATACCCATCTTACGGACAGTATCTTGATAGATCAAGTTGAGACTGTTGCCGCCGTCCATAAGGACTCTAGTGAGATGGTATTCATCAATGGTGGGATCGAGCACCAGGGCCGCCGAACCTCCATGACGGATACTGGTTGGGTGGTCCCTGCAATCAAAGGTGATCGGACAAGCCGACCATGGGTTGAATTTTGGGGCGACAGGCTCTACAGCGTAGACGTCCCTTAATGCGCGCTTGCGCTCCCTCTTGGGGATGTGGGTGACATATATCATGTTCACTGTTTTCACCTTGGGGGGAAACTTCTTCTGTCCCCCGGTGTTCGGAGGGCAGGGCTCATCATCGTCCTTGCTTTGAGGTCCTTTCCCCTTATGTTCGATATTTAATTTACCGGCCTGTTTAAAAACCCAGCAGTTTCTGTTGGTGTGGTTGGCAGGCAAGTCAGGGGTGCCATGAATCTGGCAGGGCCTATCCAGTATTTTGTCCAAATTGGATGGACCGTCTCTATTTCCTTTGAACGTCTTCTTCCGCTGACTGGGTTTTGAGCACTGAATCCGGCGTTTACTGTCTTATCCTCTATTTCTTCGTTGTTGTTCCGACACTTATTTTTGCTGCATCGTGGCCTTCCATTGCCATCCCTGGCCTCAGAGGTGCCGGGGGCACTGGTAGTGTTGCTTCTACGAGCCAACCAGTTATCTTCGCCCACACAGAAGCAGGTCATAAGTGCAGTAAAAGCTATCATAGTCTTCGGCTTTTCCTGACCGAGGTGTCGGGCGAGCCATTCGTCACAGACGCTGTGTTCAAATGCCGCTAATGCTTCAGCGTCCGGACAGTCGACGATTTGGTTCTTTTTAATTAAGAACCGAGTCCAAAGTTAGCGGGCTGACTCTCCGGGTTGCTGGACTATGTGACTCAGGTCATCAGCGTCCGGTGGCCGGACTTAAGTGCCCTGAACGTTGTCCCAAAAAGCGTCCTCTAAGTCCTCCCAGCTGCCAATGGAGTTCTCTGGGAGGCTATTCAACCAGTGTCGTGTTGGTCCTTTTAGCTTTAGAGGGAGGTATTTGATGGCGTGGAGATCATCTCCGCGAGCCATGTGAATGTGGAGAAGAAAATCTTCAATCCGTACAGCGGGATCTGTCATTCCATCATAAGTCTCAATGTTTACGAGTTTAACCCTTCTGGAAACTGGTGCTGCATTACCTCATCGGTAAAGCACATGTGGTGTGCGGCACCTCTATAACGGGCGACATCACGACGGAGTTCGGATGACATCTGTGTTCGGTGCTGATCCCAGACTTGATTGTGTTTGTCGCGCCAGGCTTGATGGCGGTTGTCTCGTGTTGGGGCACGTCCTCTTGATCCGTAGATTGATCTGGTCCGGCCAGCTCTATTGGTCAAGTCCTGGCGTAGGTCATACGTGTAGCCCGGAGGCGTTGTCTCCCTGCCTCTAAGGCGAGGGGGCACAGGCTGGTATTCAGCATAATTGGCCATTTTATCCCGTCCACGAGGTGGTCCATCCGGTTGATTAGCATGATTGTATTTTGACGGTATTGGCAAAGGGCCTCATCGTCGAATTCCGGTAGTAGTCTGCGTTTGGGATAACTTTTTGTTTGGTGCTCAAAGCCATATCCTTCTTCAGCGTCTAGGACCTTGGTCCATCTATCGTTGAGCGTATCCTGTTCGGCTTGAATCTGCTGATGTTTCTTTTTCAGGCTCCGTGCGGTGGCGATGAGCCGTCGCTTGAAGCGTTCTTGTTCGAAGGGTTCCTCTGGGATGATTAAATCTTCGTTACCAAGGCTAACATCCTCTTCGGAGGCCGGTAAACAGTTACTATCTTCCGAATCCTTGTGATCGGCAAGTTCGTCGGGGTTGACTTGACCCTCTTCCCACTCTTCCTGCTCGAGCGCAGGCTCAACGGGGTGGTCGGAGTCTTCGGCATTGTCCGGAGTGTCATTATCGCTGGTGCCGGTATTGCTTTCCCTTGCCCAACGCGATCGTGAGCGGCGCCGCTGATGTCGGTGTTTTGGTGGTTCATCGGCGGGCTTATCCTCATCTGGGTTTTGAGTGCCATCGTCGTCCTTCTTCTCAGGCGTGTCCACCATGTATACATCGTAAGTAGAAGTGGCCGTCCAACACCCTGTGATAGGCGGGTTTTGACCTGGTTCAGCTCCGGCATCGTTGTCCATGCCGTCGATGTCTTCGGAGGCGTAATCTAGCATGTCGGTTAAGTCCTTGACAGTGGCTATTAAGTGGGTGGTCGGTGGGACGTAAAATTCCCTGCTCTCAGCCCCCAGTTCAAGCTGGGCGTAGTTCAGAGGTGATATTTCCATGATGGCGAGAGATCATATTAGGTCTAGTGTTTCATTTTGGAGCGAAAGCTGGGCAGGTGTCTAAGGGTCTGCAGATGTAGGTTTGGTAATAACCACTTGACCGAGCTCGATGGATGCAGCCCTCGAGAGTTCGGAGTTGTCGTCCAGAGGTGAGTCCGATTTTCCGATGATGGCGAGAGTCCCGTTTGACTCCGGGTCCGTTGACGGTATGGTCGCATCTGGGTCTCCGGCTAGAGGCTCCGTAATGGGAGAGAGTCCGGCGGGGTTTATCCTCCCGTCTTCGGACGAAGTGGCCCGCCCCAGGCCTAAGGCCGAGGCAGGCATAAGCGTCGACCCCTGAACGGAATCTGATGGTGGATCCGAAGGGCTTCCTTCGTACGGGTGGAGAGAGGCGACCGAGACCGTGAATCGCTCGAAGATCAAGTCTCCTCGGATATCAGCGATGTAGTTCAAGTTCCCAAACTTGATCTGGTGACCAGGGGCGTAGCTGCTAACCTGCTCAAGGTGACCGGTCGAGTTGGCACGTAGCACGAGCCGCCAAACACAAAGAGTTGGCCAGGGAGAAAGGTCTCCCTGTAAACAGCGTCGTTGTCGATAACGAGGCGAGCCATCGATTCTTCTGTTGACAACACAACAAAACTCTCAATGAAAGCACCAATGTCGGTGTCAAAACCGGCAGATCTCGGGTAGGGGGTCCTGAACTGTGTGTCTGAGGATCAATGGTAAGACGGGACGATGGGGACACGATGTTTACCCAGGTTCGGGCCCTCTTAAAGGAGGTAAAACCATATGTCATGATTGATTGTATTCGATGAGTATAGGGGTTACAAGAGTTGATCTACCTCGAGATCGTAATGGCTAAACCCTAGTTGTCTAGCCAATGATTGTTCTGATAGCCTCTACGGACTAAACCCTCCGGTCAATATATACACCGGAGGGGCCTAGGGTTGTACAGGATCGGTTTACAGAGAAAGGAAATAACATATCCGGACACCAAACTTGCCGTCCAAACATATAGGAGTCCTATCCGGACACGGGGCATGGTCTTCTGTTTTTATCTTCACGGCCCATCAGTCCGGCCCATATCGAATAGACCGGACACCCGAGGACCCCCTAATCCAGGACTCCCTCAGAGGGCCATTGAGCTAGGGGTTGTGACGAGAACAACTTGAGTGGCCAGCGATGTGTTTGTCGGGCCCGGTGCGCCGTGGGTTCTTGATCGAATCTCACGAGTCGGTTGTGACGTGAGCTATTTGGTCTTTTTCTTAAGAAGGTTATGCTTGTTGGAAATATGCCCTAAAAGCAATAATATTTTATCTAGCCAACCATGCATGTTTGCATTTTGAGATGATCTAGTGGATAAACGATGGCCACGACCGGTTCTTTATCTCTGTGTTTTCCTAACAACCGACGGCAACTAACTCATGGGATTTCTTTATAGTAATCATGTCGTTGGAGATTGCGATCGCCTCCATCATCCGAGTGTGGCCACCATCAGTTTTGCGTTAACTAACGGTTACCGAGACCATCCTCTGTGAATTTGCCTACCACCAGCTTAATTAATTTGCCCATTTACTTTCATCTTTAAAATACCAAAACATACTCGTACCTTCAAAAAGAAGTTTACAACACAAATGTATAGGAACCCCTTACTAATTGCGTGCGCTATGGACCACTAGGGCGTTGAAATGGCACACTGCTAGTACGACGCCCCTGGTAACATGTTACTAGGAGCGGTCAGCCGAAACACCGCTAATATGTATTGCAACAGCATTGTGCGCACCCGAACGCCGCCAATAAGATCACTTCTAGCGGCGTGCACTACGCACACTGCTAACTGAAAGCAGAGATTTGTATCCAATTTTGCTGCCATGGCTGCATTTTGCTATTAACAGCACGATATGACAGCAAAGGGGTCAAATTGGGTTCTGTACCCAATAACATTTGATTGGCCTAAATGGTGCCATGGCAGCTTTTTGGAGCCGTTAGGGCTGATTATGCTGCCATAGCACCATTTTGGGCAGCCAAAAATGTAAATGAAGTTTAAGATCGACTTCAACTAATAATTAGAAGTATCACAATGATAACCGATATTTTCTTAAGGCGAGCGATAGGCGCCGGTGCGCCGGCCAAAAATTTCAGTCGGTCTGCTATCAGTCATCCGATTTGAGCGGGGAGGACCGCACGATCTGTATCTTCTTCTTCCTCCCGCATGGTTAAAAAATCCCCGCATGATCTGAATCTCGTCCGTGCCACCCCTCCGCACCTTGCGCTCGTCGCGCTCTCCGTGGTCGCCGTGTGCTCGTCACGATCGCTGTGCCTCGCCGTGCGCTCATCGCGGTCACCCGTTGCAGCAAAAAAAAATGAGTCAGGCTGCAGCTCCCCCGGCTCTACGGCTGTAGCATCGCGTGGTCGCCGTGGCACCTTGCCGGTCGAGGTTGCAGCTCACCGGTGACCGGTTCCAACATCTGCCCCTGGCCCATGCTTGATCCCATCATCGGGTTTCACGCAAACCACCGCCAGGCATATCGCCCCTTGCGCAGAACGGATGTAGCAAAACATGTCGATGGTAGTAGCAATAATCCATATGGTTGCAGCAAAACGTCGTCTCGCCGTGGGTCATAGCTAAGTCGTAAATGGATGTAGCAAAAACATCTTTGGTAGTAGCAAAAAACAACGATGCTTGCAACAAAAATGTTTTCGCCATTGTCGTGGGGGTCGCAGCTATCATGAATGATTGCAGCAAAAAAAGTGGCTGCTAGTAGCTTCATTTATCGCCGGTTGCAGCATCCATACTCGCCGGTTCCAGCAAAACGCCGCAGCCATCGACCTCGCATTGCAGCAAAATGCATAATCGGTTCCAGAAAATAGCATGCTGGTTCCAGCAAAAAAATTGCCGGTGGCAACACGCGGTCCGTAGCGGTTGCAGCTCGTCAACTGAAAAATTCATAGCCTCCCCCCCCCCTGAACAAGAGCTCGCAGTCATGGCCGTGGAATGCAGCACGCAGCCACTTGAGTTTCCAGCGACGAGCACATCAATTGCATCATTGGGTGGGGGTGGAGGAGGGGGCAGCCATGGCGACGAACTTCGGGGCAGAGGAGGAGAGAGTGCAACCACGACGCAAAGCATCAGAGGAGAAGACGAGGACTCGGCCATGGCAGAGTGCATCGGAGAAGAGGAAGTCTATGAGCACGTGTTTGTGCAAGAAAAAGCTTCGTCGTTGCTGTGAGGAAGAAAAATCGGCAGCAAGAAAGAAAAGAACTGAGGAGGATGTGCATCAGGAAGAAGATAATGTTGCATGGCAAAAAAAGTACTGCGTGGGCCTACCTGTGTCCAACGGGGGAGGGGTCGCCAGGCGCACAATCGAAAGCGATCGCACGACGCGCACGGGACCGGCCGAAAGCTTCGGTCGGTGCGCCGGTAGTAAACGTTTCCCTTTGCTTAAAGTCGATACTAGCTTAACTAACTAACATGTACTTAAAGTCGGTACTAGCTTAACTAAAATGTACTTAACAACACTTCCAAACAACATTTTGAAAACAAAGTACTTATAACAAGATAGTACTTAATAGATTTTACTTAAATGAAGCCTACTCGTCAATCTGGCAGTTATAGATGGTACGCATGAATAGGACCACCCCTTCATGTCCTAGGTGGGGCACGATGATAACTTGTCACCTTCATTGCCAAAGTATACGTCGCGAATCTCCTTCCACCCATTGACGATGAGATGTCATTCGTGTGGCGACGTCGAGTAGGTGCATGCCAATGCCAGTCGTGTCAGAGATGACAATTCGCATGTCACCACTTTGTTGAGCCTGCATTTGCTCAGGCACCACACGTTGTGGGAGTTTCTGTTGCGAAACACAAGTGGTAACATACATATATATCAAGTAAGCACTCTATTTGATTTAATTTAAACATAAATAACTTGCAATTGAATACAATGCAATTCTCGGTAGGAGTGGCTTCTGAATATTGCTCTTGTTAAACTTGTGAACAAATGGCACAAAGGAGTCATCGTACGGGCTACCATTGCTATCTCGAACACGGTCCCTGTAGACATGGCTCCTGTCTACTATCCTATGAATTTCCAGGCACACGGTGAATGCAGGTTTGCATTCGGAAATGATCCCGTGGATCAAGGATGGCCATTACTGGTTCTTAATCTCTTTGTTTTCCTAACAACCGATGGCAACTAACTAAGTGACATTTCATTTCTTTTTAGTCATGTCGTTGGAGATTGTGATCACCTCCATAATCCAAGGATGGCTACCTTCATTTTTGTTAACTGACGGTTACCGAGACCATCCTCTGCAAATTTACGTGCCACCAGCTACTAATTGGATTATTTATTTTTTCCTAGAAAATACCATAACATTCCTCTTGTAAAGGATGCTAAAATACTCACCTCCCGCACCCCTTCGAGGGTGAAGAGACTCTCTGCGCCATCCTTTTTGGATGGCATGCCGCGGGGCCTCTTGGGGGCTCTCCACGCCATCCGATCTGCTCGGACGACGAGCACCCAGGCAACCTGCCTCAGCGTTACATGATGGGTGGACAGCGGACGCGCCCGGGGCCACCGTCATGCGGCGTGTTTGGTCACGCCTGCGTTCGGCGTCCCCCGCGCTGCCTCTCGCACGAGGGCGTGGCTGGACCACCTGTCGTTGTCCTCGCCCCATGAGGGCCTGGTTCGGTCGTGCGAGCCGAACATGTGCGACATAACGGCTTGACTGCCTCTTGGGCGCCTCCGCGGGTGAGGGTGGCCTTTGCACCGTCCGTTCCATGTCTGGCTCGAGCGGATGGCTCCCACGAGCTCTCTCAGACGTGAGACCTGCCCAGACAATGCGCAATTGGCTATATTGCCTCGAGAGTTCGTGATTGGTGGACCCCGGGGGGGACCGAGACCATCATCATGGGTTGTTTTCATTCGCACTTGGGTGCGCTGTTCTGACGGTTGTCCTACATGCGACGGGCGCGCCTGTCTGTCTTTGGACCTCGCCTGGATTGCCCGGTCACGCCGATTAAGCTCAGGTCAGGCACAACCAGACACGTGCGAGCGCCCTGCTCAGCGTGGTGCACGTTGAGTGATTCGCATAGGGCCATCCAGGTAGGGGTTACGACGGGAACAACCTAAGTGGCCTATGCTGTGTTTGTCGGGCCCCGTGTGTCGTGGGGTTCCTGATCAAATCTCATGAGTCGGGTTGCGGCGTGGGTTGTTTGGTCTTTTTCTTGAGGAGGTTGTGTTTCTTGGAAATATTCCCTAGAAGCAATAATATTTGACTATTATTTATTTCTAGGTTTATAATTATTGTTTATAGTATATATGCTATAGCTGCTATGGTTCTTGAATATGCGATTCAGAGGAAGCACATGTAGGTTATAAATAGTAAAACATGGTTCCTAGTCTTGCCTAATGATGATGCCGACAACATTAAGAGCAGGATGTTGGTAGAACACTTGTGTTCAATTAATCCAGGTTGTATATTATACTTAGAGATGAAATCATAAAATTCTATAGTTCATAACACGGGAATTTAACATACGTATGATTTCTTAGACCATGAGAGCATCGAGCCACTCCATACCAAATGATGCACTTTGGGGTTGTTCCAACGTTATCTGTAACAAGGTGATACTGACGGCAACTTGTCGGTTCATCGAAAACATATGGCGAATGACTAGATAGCTCGAGACTGCAATTTGCTCCTCCAACAATGGAGATATATTCTTAGGGTCTTCTTAATGTGACGACATCCATCATCGTTTGTCCAAAACAACGTTAATTGATCACGGGGTGATCAGAACACAAGAACGAGAAAAGAGAACAAAACCAATAACATGTATGGAAATAAATTCACGATGTGTTTTTCAAGATAGACACCCGTATATTTGACGGCAAAGAGAGTGCTGGTGATTTTGTCCCAGATATCAAGTGTCCATACTGGTTTAAAAAGGAAGCCATGAAGATTAACTTCCTATTTCTCTTCTTGCCTCACAAAGAAAACGTCGATGTGATTAGGATGGTTAGATCGTGGGATTTGCTTTGCTTATGTGTGAAAGGATGGGGCCCACCTTGTGAGCACCAACGTGAAACGTCCAGAGGGTTTTCAATTAGTAGCTTCTTTGCATGTGTCACCGCCGAGGCCACCTGCACGATGTGTTTTTCATGTAAGTTTTGGAGAAATCTTTAAAAAAGACCTCTGTGTTGCCATTGTTTTGTAGAAATTGTTTTGCGCGTGAGTACCATCATCGAGATTGATTTTCTCATACTAAATCGTAAGGTTCAATCCCTCTAATTCGCGCACATTGTGTGCGCGCGAGAGGTTACAAGTGATGGTGGTGGAGTGTCGTGAAAGATCGGGCCACAACAGCAGATCGGAGCTCGCCACGAGGTTCGGTCCACATAACAATCTGTTAAGTTCTATAGGAAGTACATATATGAAAAAAATTGCCAGAAAAGCTTTTGGAATAAAATAAATAGTTTAAGCGAAACGGAAAGCGTTTCGAAGTTATTGAAAGTGTTTTGGGAAATACAGGGTAATACCGTATAGTTGAAAAAAAATACCCAAGGACCTAATATAAATATAGAAGGGCTCTAGTATTTACCGAGAGCCCGATGTGATCTACTCCCTCCGTTCCCAAATATAAGTCTTTCTAGAGATTCCACCAAGTGACTACATACGGAGCAAAATGAGTGAATCTACACTCTAAAATATGTCTACATACATCCGTATGTTGTATTCCATTTGAAATGTCTAAAAAGACTTATATTTAGGAACGGAGGGAGTATTTAGGCACCATGAGCCCCTTTAATTGGTTATAGCCTTATTAGTGGAGAGCTAATGGGCCTAAAGGCCCATATAGTGCTGGTGCGCCACTCTTAGCTTATTAGACAAGCTAGGGGGAAGAAGTGTCAGAGGGGAACTCTCCCTCTTTGGTCGGTGCACCAAGGGTGGAGGCCCCCTCCCCAAGTCGGTTTGCACAAGAGTTGGATACCGATCTAGTGGACTCTCTATTAGTGTCGTTTGGGAAAGGTACCGATCTGGTGCTTATCTCATGTACAAAAGACAATTTTGTACAAAGAGTCGTGGCAGACACGAAAGTTCCGTGTATCTTGTGGGTAAAGTGTGCAACCTATGTAGAGTGTAAAGTTACTCGAATAACCGTTGTCCATGGTCAAGGCCAGTTGGAATGACCACACTTAAACTATGTCCATAATAACTTGTCAATATGGTGAAGATGTTGGTGATAATGAGGAGTATGGTGGTACTGTTTTACCGAGAATTATGAGTTGAGATGATCAAGTTGATGTTCAACATAATCTGTTTTTGTTGATGTCCGTGAGATGAATTGTCGTGGTTTGCAGAACCATGTGGTTTTCAAAATATAGGTCATGTGCATTTCAAAACCGGCTTTCCATAAATTGCTAAACATAGTGTACAAGCCTACCTTGTATCGAATCTTTTATGTGCATTTGCTATTTTTCTTGGGTTGCTTGGAAATACAATCAAAGTACTCACCTGGCTTGTCCTTGGCTAGTAACTCGGCCAGCAATGGAAGAGATAGCTTTTGAAGAAGAGTTCTTCGACGACGTCCCTACGAAGTAGGATGCTTTCCAGTCAGCTTGCATGTAGGGTTATGGTTTGCTACGTGGGTCCAAATTATCATTGATGTTTCCGCTTTATGTTTCATGTGGAGTTTGCTTTTATGGCCTATTTATATAAGACTTGACCTTAATGGTCATCGTTATGCAAGACATATGCATGTTGTATTGGATGTATGCTTGTGATATCAGTTCGTTGTACGAAGCAGCACAACGATCATGTGACTGCTTTTGTATGTACATTTGGTGGATTTGGCCTTATAGGACGGTGCCCCTACAAGCGCCGCTCCCGGGGCATCACACGAATACTAGAAGGTCGGCCTGCTATTGAGGATCGAGGTGCATATTTGAGGAAATGCCGAAGCAGGCGGACATGGAGTTTCTACCCCTGGGTGCAAGTGTACTCGGATGAACAGTAAAAGTCAAAAACAAAATAGTACAAAATAATAATAATAAAATTATTTTATTCACGACACATATTTGAATGTTCTACTCTCATGCCAAATTTTGTGAAGAAATAACATTTGTTGTGCTCAGAATTAAAAAAAAGCAAAATCCATACTCTGGAAAAGCTCATTTTTAAAGCATTTTGGGCGGCTTGTTTTTTTTACCAAGCATAAAAAATGTAATATGTTCACGAAATTTTCTACAGAGGTAAAACAATCAAGAATGTGTGTAAAAAACAATCAGATTTTTTTCAATTATTTTCTATATTTTCTGAAATTTATGGTTCATCCAGCTGCATTTACACCTGGGAGTAGAATGACACTTGCGGAGCTCTTGGTCCAAATTTTCAATTACTAGCTGCTGTGAGCATCTGGTTGTTCTATAGCTAATGGTAAACTGGCAATGGTTCTACACTTTCAATATTATTTGTCCCTACCTAGTTGAGGCTGCACAGTAAGGACTCGACCCATAAATTCACAACCATGACAAATATGCATACTAAACAACCTTCTTCATTTGTAATAAACTTTGAGAACAACTTCAACCAACAAGTAAGTAGCAGAATAACACAAACAATATACACATGTGTCACGGGATTTAGTGTGGAAACACCTTCTCAACTTGAGGATTAAAGAACCATGACTGTGGATCGACCGGTCCACACAAGTTCACTATGGGAATGGTGAATAAAAAGTCTTCTCTAGAACATCTAGAGAGATTTACAACACACTCTTCGGCAATAGCGACAACAAACATAAGAGGCAAGATTTCAGCAAAGCAGATATTACACAGCTTATGCCCCCTTTAGTATTTCGCAAACTGCTCTCAAACCACTGAACCAAACAACACCAAGTTTGGCATACAAATAGACACACAAGTTCCTGAGATCCTCCCAAAATTTCAGCTCAATTGGACACTATTTGCCTACCCAGTCTGTTTGTCTCCTAAAAATACATTGTGCTGAAACTGCAGCAGTCTAAACCAACAAAATCACTCTCAAATCTGATGCTCCACTGATCCAATCCTCAAATCAGTTAAGCGGATCGAAGTACTCAAAGTAAGGAATGAGCTCACCAAATCCGGTACCAATCCAAGCACTTTGAACTTCCAATCACTAGTTTGAACACTGTCACGTGCAACGAGTCTGAATATAACCTCTTCTTCTTCTTCGTCTCTCTCGTGGGTTGTATTCTTGTTGTGCGCTCTCTCAGTCTCACAATGGAAGCCACCACCGGGATTGGACTGACTAGAGTTTTCTCCTTGTCTCGCTTCCTTAGGGAGCACTATCAGCTGTTCGATGTAGCTGAGATCAACGGCTCACATGCGTTTGTCTTATATGAGTTGATGTTAGGCTGCCAACACAACTTCATGTGGAGGGACTTAGCCCAACACCTACTTTTCCATTAAAATTCTCAACATGTGTGTTGTAAAATGTACTTCGCAATCTATTTTCGTTACAAAGGAGAGACTCCTATAAATTTTGTTGGTGCTGCATGCAGAGATTAAAAAATAGTTCGCTTAGCCTATTTTGCTTTAGCACCAACCAGTCACGTTCTCCTCAATAATCTACCAGAAGCAGAATCCCCACATCTCTTGCCACGTACGTCTACATCCCCACAAAGTACACTATAAATACCCGTCCCATGGACACTCCCTGCAACTCACCAAGCAACACTTGAGCTCACCATATCTAATCCATATCCTCTCCCAAGCTAGCTGGAAGCAACAATGGCGAAATCTTTCACCTTAATAGCGCTACTTAGCGCACTGGTTGTGCTTTCACTTCTTGTGAGCCCCATTGCTTGTTCCCGCAAGCTCCCCAAGCGTGCAACCAAGGCCCACAAGAACCACACCGCTTCTACCCCCTCGTCGTTTGCCGCTTATGGCTCCGGCGGCTGGTTAGCCGGCGGCGCGACGTATTACGGCGCCCCCAACGGCGACGGAAGCGACGGTTAGTGCTTGCATGCTTACTCCGCTGGGAGTAGAACGTAGTACATTAACTGCACCGCACGGCGTTGAGATGGGTGGAGCTAAAAATCAGGCAAAAAATGCAGGTGGCGCGTGTGGCTACCAGAGCGCTGTGGGGAACCGGCCGTTCTCGTCGATGATCGCCGCCGGGAACCCGTCGCTCTACAGAGATGGCAAGGGCTGCGGAGCGTGCTACGAGGTCAGGATAACCCCTAAACAGCGTGGTGACTTCGTGTATAGCTCCACTCCATTAATGGTCCTGACGAAATGAATTCATGTGGCGCGCGTACGCAGGTCAAATGCACAGGCAACCAGGCATGCTCCGGCCAGCCGGCAACCGTCGTCATCACCGACGAGTGCCCCGCCGGGGCCGCCTGCCTCGGTGAGGCCGCCCACTTCGACATGAGCGGCACCTCCATGGGCGCCATGGCGAAGCCTGGCATGGCCGACAAACTCCGGGCCGGCGGTATCATCAAGATCCAGTACAAGAGGTACATACTAACTCCGCGAAGAATTTTGCGCTTGCAGCACAAATTAACAGAGACTGCATTACAATAACTAAGCTAATTTAATCTCGGTGATTTTGTTAATGGTAGGGTGCCATGCAAGTACCCTGGCATGAACATTGCCTTCAAGGTGGACCAGGGCTCCAACCCCTACTACCTGGAGGTCCTGATCGAGTTCGAGGACGACGACGGCGACCTCAACGCCGTGGACCTCATGGAGGACAACTGCGGCACCTGGACGCCCATGGCGCAGAACTGGGGCGCGCTGTACCGCCTCAACTCCAACACCGGCAAGCCGCTGCGCGGGCCCTTCTCGCTCCGGCTCACCTCCGACTCCGGCAGGAAGCTCGTCGTCAACAACGTCATCCCCGCCAGCTGGAAGGCCGGAGCCACCTACCGCTCCTTGGTTAACTACCCCTAAGTTACAGCCTCATCTACTTTTTTTCACTGCACCGTACGTGCTTGGCTAGTAACCAAGAAGTGCAGTGCAGAGTGTGGTCGTGGTAATTTAGAACCGTGGGTTAATTTCTACTGCGGGGATTGTATTTATACGTATATGCGTCCGGGAACGGCAGGAGGCTGTGTCAGAAGAGGAGGAGTAGGCCATGCAAAGATTGTGCTAGCTCTTCCCTCCATGGTCTCTCGGCACTCCCCTAGTGATGCGTGTCGTCGATTTGTCTGTATTTTGTTTCTCTTCCTCTGTTTTGTTGATGAGGAGAAAAGCTTGTAGTGCAGTGCAACTAAAATTGCACGCCGATGTATCAAGTTGTGTGAGTGTGTGATTTTGCAGCTCAATCCTTGAGAGAAATGAAATTTTACCATCAGATAATTTATGTACTGAAATCTGCAATGCCAAGCACTTTATTCAGTTTAATTACCAAGCGTAAAGTCACTCTCAATGTGTGTATTACTAGTTGCAAACTGCACCTGAGTCACTCCTCATTGGGGATGCACTACATTGGCAGAACCTGCTCAAAATGTGCAGAGCTCTTCCTATGATCGCTGATGTTTCTCACACTCTGTCCTTCATTCTTCATGGACCGTGTAATTGTAAAGTACTTGTGTTTATAGGAGCGCCATTATTCCCATGGAAAATGAGTACTAGGAACTTTGGTAATCAGTTCTGCTCCTCTGTTACTCTGGTTGTTCTGCCGACGATGACACATGCAGTTCTCCAATAAAAAGTACAGGAGGGCAGAGGCAGAGACTGTACTACTCATCAATTATCGACACAAGAACTGTTCTCAGAAGGTACTACTGCTGTTATTGAAAGATCCGTCGGTTGTACGAGCACCACTCTACAAGCCTACACACCAGAGCTTCAGTTGTACCATTCGACTTTACATGCTAGAAGGTGATTTAATTATAGGTTCGGCATGTGGGTCTGATAAAATAAAACTATCAAGCGCGACCATATGGGACGAGAGGATACGTCCAGAAAGTTATCAAGACCCATGCCCATTTCTACACCAGTCTTGCTATACGTACGACTCTTGCTTGTCCGATTTCATACGACATAGCAGATCAAGCCGTTCAACTCCTGATCCAAACGGCAACACACCACTAAATTAGGCATCGAGTCGGATAGAATAAAATCGTACGCAGAGTAGTTACGTTTCTACACGAGTATCAAGACCTTCGGAGTCTATTCAAGTTGCTGTATGATAATATATCTATGCTTCTATTTTGTCACTTCTAAAGATACGTATATCGTAGAGGCATAGAGCTATACATGCATCCTATTTAACTCCACTTTGTCCGTCATTGTGTAAAATCAGTGTACGCAATTGAAATGTTTAATATACAGAAAAAACACTAGTGCCCAGTGAGTGAGAGTTGAGATGAAGGACGGTCAAGTTCTATGCAACGCCGACAAATGTGCCTCCATGTTGTTGGTCCTTACAGACACACGCACGAAGACTTTTCAATTGTCATCAACAAGGTCAAGCCGGCTCTGATAGAGAAGCGGCGACAATAGCTTGGTCTGTTAACAATAGTGGTCGTTCGGCGTTTCGGAATCTCAATGTAATTTTTATTACATTTGAGATGTTTTGTACTCCCTCGTCCCAAAATATAATATCAGTTTTTGTAATAGTCTTGATCCTTTTCGAAAAAAAAAAGAGTGAACTTCATTTGTTCTTCTTCCCGCTACAGCTTGTGCTGCTGGTGCTGCACTTTGAGTGATGTCAAAGGACCCTACCTAGTCACTGTCGCCATAGCGATTCCCCCCCGTGGCACCTCCAAACACTAGGATCGAGCTATTCATTCTAGAATTAGAATACAGAAACCGAGCCTCCGAAGTGACCGGCGCACATGTTCTCCGCCTCCGCAACCAGTAGCGTTCACTTGGACACTTCGGACGAACAGCGGCCGGCAGCCAACAACCGATGGAGCCGCAGCGGCCGGCGTGGGCATGGCGCGCCCCCGCGTCAGTCGTCCGTTCCCGCCCCGGCCCCGGCCCCCTCTCACGTGGAGAGATTCTCACGGACGCAGAGCCGAAGGCAACCCGCGTGCACATGGTGGTCACGTAAACCGTTAACATGTTAATTGGCCGCATCTATTCCATCCATCTACCTCGAGTCTTCATCCTTCATCACAAGGATCAAAATATGTAAAAATAAAACGAGCCGGCAGATGCGTCTTTTGGAAGCGGCACGGCGGCATGTCGGGGTGATTTGCGGCGGATAATGTGCAAAAGCTGACAGACATGGCGGTTCAGACGGATGGTATCGGCCGGTGAATCCCGAGGTTTCCGAGCATCACATGGCAGGAGTGATCTCCTCGCACTATCCGGCCATCCGGGTCACACTTGTCGTCTTGGCCGGCGAGTGTCGGTCGGCGCCTCGGGACCGGCATGCACGCCGTGCACGGCGCCGCATCGGCGAGTTAATTTACTCGCGCCGCTGCGTGATTCCACTCAGTGGGCTACCGCCGGCGGTTGCGACTGTGCGTGCAGTAGGAACTAGGTAGTGTCTAGTGAGTCAGCTTCGGAACGGGACCGACCATAACTGTAACAACAGTCCGGGGTACCGAACTTTAAATAGGGCCTGCCTTTCGGTTTTGGCTCCGGGCCCTGCCGTCGCGGTGTCCCCCGTGTGAAGCGAGTAAACAAGGGGACTGGTGGACACATCTTGGACGGTTGGACATGGAGTGCTTGGATTGAGACTAATCTACAAAATGCAATGCTCGTCTGCAATAATGGAGTTATTAGGCCATCTCCAACGTGACCCTCAATTCGTTCGCATTCATCCGGATCATTGATCCGGACCATAGAAGCCATCCAACGCAGTCCAATATCGGTCCGCTCGGCGATCCAGACTTGTTTTCCCGCAAAGTGGAGATAAAGTGAGGGCGTTTTGCGGGAGTCCGGATAGCAGCCATGTTGGACTCCGACACCCTAGACCCACTAAATCAGTCCTCTCGGTCCCATTTTCTTTCACTCCGCATTTTGTTCCCCTTACTTTGTATCCGCATCATCCACCTTTACCGTCATCGCTGTATCTCTCCGGCCGCCACACAGGCATTGTCGGACATTCGCAACCAGTAACGACGCTCCCGCTCGCCTCTTACGACGCCGTTGTCGGTCTTGGAGCTGTTTGTACCCAAGTACACTACGCCACCCTATAGACGACCTCCATGGCAGTTACCACGCCCGGCAGGTGTTTGGTCAAATATCATGAAGCTTATTTTTGAACCCCATGTAGTACCACGGGACAGAGGGGGCAGTGGCGGAGCCAAGAAAAAAGAATGAGCGGGAGGGAGGGGCGAGTGTTGTCGAGCCTTGTCAGGGAGGGCCAGGGCCTCATGCTGGCCCCCTGTCTTCGCCACTAAGATGGACGCCATTTACGTACACACAATATTGGATGAAGCTGAAGGGGCAATATGTGTGGGACAACATGATCCGCTGAGAAACTTGTTGGACATCGAATTTGAGACATTTGTTCTGCTAGACTTATTTGCAAGCTTTGTATGGTTGATTTGTGTTATTTTCTTTCCGAACTTTGATGAATATCAGCCGGTTTGCATGAATTTCGTCTGCTAAGTTGAAATCCCACTTGAAATGTCCCGTATCCGTGTCCACGAATTGCCCCCTCCTCGCGTCCGTGAACGGATGCGGGAGGAAATTTACGGGTTGTCGTTGGAGATGCACTTACTCTAGTCATTACTCTATGTTAGTCTGCTCATAATGAAAGTTTCTATAATTTTGATGAGGGGGCACATAATTAACTAAAGAAAAAAAAGTATAAAATTTGATAAGGAGTATCATGGTACTGTATCATAATAAATATTGTACTAGCATATGTCTTGCACGACAATAGATAAGGTCATCTATTCTAACGGAAACAGCTCGTGCGGTCAGGGCAAATCCAACGCTGACTCTTAAACCGCCTGCATACGTTCGGACCGGGCGGTCTGGATGTATTTTGCTATCCAACGTGATACCGCGTCCCTCCGCGTAGCGGTCCAGGTGTAATTTTTCCCACAAAGCGGACCGGGAGGAGCGGTTTTGCAGGTGTATGGACTGCTGCCATGCACGCATCTAACACCTCTGACCCATCCAAGATCCCTCTCCCTCACCCGCACCCTTTTCCGCCCAAAGCAGCCAACACCGCTCCAAAGTGTCATCACCGTATTCATGTCGACCCAGAGCGGACGCGGACTCTCAATGAAGCTGACATTGAAGCGGCGCCGTCCAAGACCGCTACCCCGCACCGCGTCTAGGTGCACGTGCCTTCTCGTTGCATTCAAATGACACTCGTTCGTTCACTTCCCTACATTACATATGCGGTTGCCGAAGAACATACTCTGACGCCCCATCCGTCCGCCTGCCGACCGATACTAAACACATTGCCGCTTGGTCTGGCATCAAACCGACAGTCGTTGTTTGTTTACTTTGCTTGTATGTCAAAATATTCTGAATATGTATATTATAAAAATCAATCTATATACAAAAGTGGAATTTTTCTAATCATGTATTGAAAATGTAAAATGTGTATAAAAAATGTTTATGATATATAAAAAATTGTAGAATGCATATGGAAACAATATTATCAATTTAAAATATAAATTTACATTTTATGAAAATGTAACCATGCTTTAAAAAAAATGTTAAATGCATGCAGAAAAAATATTTCCGATGTATCAGAAAAATATATAAAACAATGTACCCTCTATAATGAAAAAAGTAGACATAGAAAATAGGTTTTCAAAAGGTTAATCGTGTATTTGGACAGCGTTAAACGTGTATATAAAAATGTTCCTTATGTACAAAAATGTGGACAATTAGACATAAATTAGTAAAAAATATTAATCATAAATTTGGAAAATGATGAACATGTATATATGAATATATTTTTTGATGTATACAACAAATAAACAATATTTAAAAAAAATACATCAAAAAATATATGTTTAAAAAAATGTTAATCAGTTAATTTAAAAATGTTAAATATGTATATAAAAATATTTCTGGTGTATACAATAAATGTACAATGTGTATGAAAAAAGTAGAAATCAAAGAATATAAGTTTTCAGGAAGTTTAATCACATCATTGAAAAATGTTAAACATGTATATAAAAATTCTTCCTGCTATATACGAAAACCCGACAAAGAAAATAAAGGAAAATATGAAACAAAAAAATAAAGAAAACCAATAAAGAAAAGGAAAAAAGTAAAACCCGAAAAAGTAGCCCAAAAAAAGTAAAAAAAAAGGTTAAATCTATGAAAAGATCTAAGAAAATTGATGAAAAGGAGATAACCGAAGAAAATCAATGAACATAAAAAGTAAACCAAAAGAAAAAATAAGAGAAAACGAAATAGAAAAACAACGAAAAAAACTGGACGAAACCGTACTTAGAACGAGTGAGCGAGCAAATTGAAGAGCAAGCGAAAGCGCTACCGGGCCGGTCCATACGTGTCAGTCCTTCAGGCGAGACGGATGCAAGTGTCGCTATAAGCAAGATATAGCGACGGATACTGTTTGACGCTTCAAGTGCCCGTTCTTACTTCGAATCATTAGTTGAAGAGTACTCCTTTCAAAGATCACTCCTATCTTCTCCGATTATGACAAGTGGCGCACTGCATGTGCATCACTTGTCGCAACATGTGAGTTTTCCTTTTTTCGTAGATTTGTTTATTCAAAATGGTTTATCTCTTAAACCGTGCATCCAAATTTTGAATCGTTTTAACCCTCAGATTCCTCTCGTCAACTAGATCTCATGTTGATAAGTTTTGACGAACTTTTTTTCATGAAAAAACCGGACAGAAAAAAACCGAACCAGGAGCATGGTTTTTTCCCTTTCTGGAAGCCATTTCCCTCTCGCGGAAGCAAAACCGTGTCTCTAAAAAAGAGAAAACACTTTTTTTATTTTTGAGAGACACAGCCGTGCCTCTCACGGAAAAAAAAGAAGACGAAAAGATGTTTCTTTTGTTTACGAGAGGCACGGCCTCTCGCGGAAACAAAACCGTGCCTCTCACGGGGAAAAAGGTGGAAAACCGAAAATTCAGAAAAACCCTGAAAAAACCATCTAAAATCCGAAAATGCGTTGGGGGGGATCCAGAGGAAGTGCCCAGAGCGCGACACGTGGCGGTGGCTGAGAGCGGGCCAGGTGGCAGTTCTCAGCCCCCCATGTGATCGTTGGGAAGGCTCCCAAAGAAGCGCTACTCAAGTAGTCGCTCTCTTCTTATTGTTTTCGCAAATGGATATTTGAAGGCGCTTCTAGTTGGGCTCGGGCCATCTTCCCTTATTTTTCTGTTTGTAACCCAAAAATTGATGAAAAAGGGGTAAAGAAAATCGATGAAGATAAACAGTAAACAAAAAAAATCGGTGGTATTCAAACTAGCGACCTCCTGGTCGTTTGCACCCTACACTGACCACCGCACCGACCTCACCTCATGTGCTCAAATACATATTTTTCTCTCTTTTTTCTTATGTAATTTTTTGTTTCTGTATTCGGAATGGTTTTTAATTCTTTTTTTATTTTGCTCATTTGAATGAACTTTTTTCAAAATCGATGAACGTCTTCCAAAACCAATGGACTTTTTTCAAAATAGATGAACCTTTTCTCATAAACGATGAACGTTTTAAAAAAATGATGTACTTATTTTCAAAATGATGTTTTTCTTTCAAAATCGATGAACTTTTTTTCAATTACGATGATTTTTCAAATTCGATGATATTTTTTTACTTCAATGATTTTTTTTAAAACTTGATGATTTTTTTAAATATATGAATTTTTTTCAAAATTTTGAACTTTTTGTCAAATGAATGATTTTCTTCATATTTGATGAGCTAATTTTCAAATTTGATGATTTTTTTTCTCAAAATCGGTGAGGTTTTTTTCAAAATCGATGAACTTTTTTCATTTTGAGGAAATTTTTCCAAATTTTATGAACCTTTTTTTTTAAATTCGTGTTTGTTAACTAAGGTAGGGTCAAATAGAGCTGTTTCCTACTTGTTGTCCATGAAATGAGCTTGACATAGTGGTTATTAAGTACTGCCTTCTACTCTCACGATTGGATCTCGAATCCCGCTTCTCTCAAAGTAGCGACAGGAATTAAACCTGTAGTAATTTTTTCTCTGTGTTTGCGAGCAACTAACTGAGGAGCGCTCGTTCGGGAGCCTCCCTAAGAGTCAGATGGGGTGGGCTAAGAGCGCGCCAAGTGGCTCGGCGCGCTCTCGACCGCCGTCAGGGGTTGCGCTCTTTTATTTTATTTTATTCCTCACACGTTTTCAGCCTTTTAGATGTTTTTTTGGTTTTCTGACTTTTCATCGGTCTTTCTTAGCTTTTCGACAACAAAAAAAGTTCGATTTTTTGGCGCAAAATACATGTTTTTTTGTTTTCATGAGATGCACGGTTTTGCTTCCGCAAGAAGCACGGTCGTGCCTCTCAGAAACGGAAAAACGCGATTTTTCTATTTTTTTTGCTTTAGCAAGAGGCATGGTCGTGCCTCTCGGGAATAGAAAACACACGTTTTATTATTTTTTTCCTTCTGCGAGAGGCACAATTTTATTTTCGCGAGAGCCACGGTCGTGCCTCTCGGAAACGAAAAAAATGCGTTTTCCTTTTTTTCTTCCGCGAGAGGCATGTGATGGATATATGCCCTAGAGGCAATAATAAAATGGTTATTATTATATTTCCTTATTCATGATAAAGATTTATTATTCATGCTAGAATTGTATTGATCGAAAACTTAAATACATGTGTGAATACATAAACAAATACCGTGTCCCTAGTAAGCCTCTACTAGACTAAATCGTTTATCAAAGATGGTTAAGGTTTCCTAGCCATAGACATGTGTTGTCATTTGATAACGGGATCACATCATTAGGAGAATGATGTGATGGACAAGACCCATCCGTTAGCTTAGCATAATGATCTTTCAGTTTATTGCTATTGCTTTCTTTATGTCAAATACATATTCCTTCGACTATGAGATTATGCAACTCTCGGGTACCGGAGGAATACCTTGTGTGATATCAAACGTCAAAACGTAAATGGGTGATCATAAAGATACTCTACAGGTATCTCCGAAGGTGTTTGTTGAGTTGGCATAGATCGAGATTAGGATTTGTCACCCCGAGTATCTGAGAGGTATCTCTGGGCCCTCTTGGTAATACACATCATAATAAGCCTTGCAAGCAAAGTGACTAATGAGTTAGTTACATGATGATGTATTACGGAACGAGTAAAGAGACTTGCTAGTAACGAGATTGAACTAGGTATGAAGATACCGACGATCGAATCTCGGGCAAGTAACATACCGATAGAGAAAGGGAATTACGTATGTTGTCATAAGGTTCGACTGATAAAGATCTTCGTAGAATATGTATGAGCTAATATGGGCATCCAGGTTCCGCTATTGGTTATTGACCGGAGAGGTGTCTCGATCATGTCTACATAGTTCTCGAACCCGTAGGGTCCGCACGCTTAACGTTCGTTGACGATATAGTGTTATATGAGTTACATGTTTTGGTGATCGAATGTTGTTCGGAGTCCCGAATGAGATCACGCACATGACGAGGAGTCTCAAAATGGTCGAGAGGTAAAGGTACACCGGAATAGTTTCAGAGTGAACCGGGTACTCATCGGGTCACCGGAAGGGGTTCCGGGCACACCCGGCAAGTGTATGGGCCTTATGGGCCAAAGGGGGGACAGACCAGCCCACAAGGGGGCTGGTGCACCCCTTCCCTTGGCTGGCCGGCCCTAGGGGAAGGAAAGGGGAGGGGTGGCCCCTCCTGCCTTTCCCTCCTCTGGAGAGAAAGGGAAAAGGGGGGCGCCATCTCCTCCTTCCTTCCTCCCGCACTCCAAATAAGGAAGGGGGGCGCCACTTGGGGGAAGACCCCAAGTAGGATTCGGCCTACTTGGGGGCGACTCCTGGCTGCTCCCTCCACCCCCTCATGTATATATGTGGGAGGGGGCGCCTAGCACAAGAATCAACATTGTCTTAGCTGTGTGCGGCGCCCATCTCTACAGTTTTGTCCCTCGGTCATATTTTCGTAATGCTTAGGCGAAGCCCTGCGTAGATAGCATCACCATCACCGTCACCATGTCGTCGTGCTGCTGGAACTCATCTACTACTTCGCCCGTCTTGCTAGATCAAGAAGGCAAGGACGTCACCGAGCTGAACATGTGCTGAACGCGGAGGTGTCGTACATTCGGTACTCGGTCGGTTGGATCGCGAAGAAGTTCAACTACGTCAACCGCGTTACTAAACGCTTCCGCTTATGGTCTACGAGGGTACGCAGACACACTCTCCCCTCTCGTTGCTATGCATCTCCTTGATAGATCTTGCGTGTGCGTAGATTTATTTTGTTTACCATGCAACGTTTCCCAACAGTGGCATCAGACCCAGGTCTATGTGTAGATGATATGCGCGAATAGAACACAAAGAGTTGTGGGCGGTGATAGTCATACTGCTTAGAACTAACGTCTTATTATGATTCGGCGGTATTGTGGGATGAAGCGGCCCGGACCAACCTTACATGTTCACGCACATGAGACCGGTTCCACCGACAGACATGCAACTAGTTTTGCATAAAGGTGGCTGGCGGGTGTCTGTTTCTCCTACTTTAGTTGAATCGAATTTGACTATGGCCGGTCCTTGAAAAAGGTTAAAACAGCAAACTTGAGGAAACACCGTTGTGGTTATTGTCGTAGGTAAGAACGGTTCTTGCTAGAAGCCCGTAGCAGCCACGTAAAACTTGCAACAATAAAGTAGAGGACGTCTAACTTGTTTTTGCAGGGCATATTGTGATGTGATATGGTCAAGATATGATGTGATATATGTTGATGTATGAGATGATCATGTTTTGTAATATCGACAACCGGTAGGAGCCTTAGGGTTGTCTCTTTATTGTATGAAGTGCAAGCGTCATGTAATTGCTTTACTTTATCACTATGCGTTAGCGATAGTTGTAGAAGCAATAGTTGGCGAGACGACCCCGACGCAACGATGGAGATCAAGGTGTTCAGCCGGTGACGATGAAGATCATGGCGATGCTTTGGAGATGGAGATCAAAAGCACAAGATGATGATGGCCATATCATGTCACATATTTTGATTGCATGTGATGTTTATCCTTTATGCATCTTATTTTGCTTAGAACGGTGGTAGCATTATAAGATGATCCCTTCACTAAATTTCAAGATAAAAGTGTTCTCCCCGAGTATGCACCGTTGCCAAAGTTCGTCGTTTCGAAGCACCATGTGATGATCGGGTGTGATAGACTCTACGTTCACATACAATGGGTGTAAGACAGTTTTGCACATGCAGAATACTTGGGTTAAACTTGACGAGCCTAGCATGTACAGACATGGTCTCGGAACACTGGAGACCGAAAGGTCGAACGTGAGTCATATAGTAGATATGATCAACATAGAGATGTTCACCATTGATGACTACCCCATCTCACGTGATGATCGAACATGAGTTAGTTGATTTGGATCACGTATCACTTGGATAAACTGAGGGATGTTTATTTAAGTGGGAGTTCATTAGTAATTTGATTAATTGAACTTAAATTTATCATGAACTTAGTCTTAGTAGTTTTGCATAATTATGTCGTATATCAATAGCTCGCGATGTAGCTCCCCTGTTTTTGATACGTTCCTACAGAAAACTAAGTTGAAAGATGATAGTAGAAATAATGCGGACTGGGTCCGTGATCTAGGATTATCCTCATTGTTGCACAGAAGAATTATGTCCTTGATGCATCGCTAGGTGACAGACCTATTTGCAGGAGCATATGCAGAAGTTATGAACGTTTGGCAAAGCTCGATCTGATGACTACTTGATAGTTTAGTGCGCCATGCTTTACGACTTAAAATGGGGGCTCCAAAGACATTTTGAACGCCATGGAACATATGAGATGTTCCAAGAGCTGAAATTGGTATTTCAGGGTCATGCCGTGTCAAGAGGTGTGAGACCTCTGACAACTACTTTGCCTACAAGATGGAGGAGAATAGCTCAGCCAGTGAGCATGTGCTCAGAATGTGTGGGTACTACAATCGCTTGAATCAAGTGGGAGTTAATCTTCCAGATAAGATAGTGATTGACAGAGTTCTCTAGTCACTATCACCAAGCTACTAGAACTTCGTGATGAACTATAATATGTTAGGGATGACGAAAATGTTTCCCGAGCTCTTCGCCATGCTGAAATCAGCGAAGGTAGAAATCAAGAAAGATCATCAAGTGTTAATGGTTAAACAAGACCACTAGTTTCAAGAAAAAGGGCAAGGGAAAGAAAGAGAATTTCAAGAAGAATGGCAAGAAAGTTGTCGCTCCCGTGAAGAAGCCCAAAGCTGGACCCAAGCCTGAAACTGAGTGCTTCTACTGCAAAGGAAGTGGTCATTGGAAGCGGAACTGCCCCAAATACTTGGCGGATAAGAAGGATGGCAAAGTGAACAAAAGTATATTTGATATACATGTTATTTATGTGTACCTTACTAGTGTTCGTAGTAGCACCTGGGTATTCGATACCGGTTCAGTTGCTAAGATTAGTAACTCGGAACAGGAGTTATAGAATAAACAGAGACTAGTTAAGTGTGAGGTGACGATGTGTGTTGAAAGTGATTCCAAGGTTGATACGATCACCATCGCACACTCCCTCTACCTCCGGGATTAGTGTTGAACCTAAATAAATGTTATTCGGTGTTTGCGTTGAGTATGAATATGATTAGACCATGTTTATTGCAATACGGTTATTCATTTAAGTTAGAGAATAATTGTTGTTCTGTTTACATGAATAAAACCTTCTATGGTCATACACCCAATGTGAATTCTTTATTGAATCTCGATCGTAGTGATACACATATTCATAATATTGATGCCAAAATATGCAAAGTTGATAATGATAGTGCAACATACTTGTGGCACTGCCGTTTAGGTCATATTGGTGTAAAGCGCATGAAGAAACTCCATGCAGATGGACTTTTGGAGTCACTTGATTATGAATCATTTGATACTTGCAAACCATGCCTCATGGGCAACATGACTAAAACTCTGTACTCCAGAACAATGGAGCGAGCTAATGACTTATTGGAAATAATACATACTGATGTATGCGGTCCGATGAGTGTTGAGGCACACGGCGGGTATCATTATTTTCTAACCTTTACAGATGATTTGAGTAGGTATGGGTATATCTACTTGATGAAACACAAGTATGAAACATTTGAGAAGTTCAACGAATTTCAGAGTGAAGTAGAGAATCATCGTAACAAGAAAATAATGTTTCTACGATTTGATCGCGGAGGCGAATATTTGAGTTACGAGTTTGGCCTTCATTTAAGAAAATGTGGAATTGTTTCACAACTCACGCCACGTGGAACACTACAGCGTAATGGTGTGTCTGAACGTCGTAACCATACTTTATTAGATATGGTGCGTTCTATGATGTCTCTTACCAATTTGCCTTTATCATTTTGGGGTTATGCATTAGAGAGCCCCGCACTCATGTTAGATAGGGCACCGTCTAAATCCGTTGAGATGACACCGTATGAACTGTGGTTTGGAAAGAAACTGAAAGAACATGCGGTGCCCCCATGTTTGGTTTTGGTAATTGATGACAATCTCTATGGACTAATGGTTGCCTTGAGTTATATTTGAAGGATTTGTCCATAGGCATTTCTTGAAGTCCATGTGTTGGTTTCAAGGAGTTTATGTGGTGACCAAGGTGTTATTAAGGAATTATCCAAAGATTGGTCATGTGAGAGTAGAGCTTATTGCAAGCATGTCTTGAAGAAGAAGATTGTGTGATCATTCATGTTTACCTTCAAGACATCATCCAAATGAAGAGAGTTGGAAAGAGTCAAGGTTGATCAAGACTAAGTCAAGAGTGAATCAAGTTGATCGACACACAAAGCGCACAAGATGTACCGAGAGGGATCAAGCGATCCCATGGTGTGGTAAGCATTGTCGATTACGCTTTGTGTACTAACCCATGATCTTCGTGAGAGTTCTTTGTGGGGTTAGGTTGCGGTGTGCAAGTTCAAGTGAAGCATCATGAAGAGATCAAATGCTTGAAGCTTGCCGTCCATTGTGGCGACAATGGACTTATGAAGATGTTGCGGTGTGCAAGTTCAAGTGAAACATCATGAAGAGATCAAATGCTTGAAGCTTGCCATCCATTGTGGTGACAATGGACTTGTGAAGATGTGCGGAAGAGTGGCTCACCCATAGTGGAGTATGGGGGAGCAATCAACTAGTCTTCATCGAGCCAACACAACCAAGAAAGGTGGTCCAACTTGAGGGAGTCAAGATCGTCATCATCTAGCTCAAGTGGACCATGTGCAAGGCAAAGGTTTGCTCTTGATAGGTTTTCTATTTTACCGGTCTCATGATGGTAGTTGGGAGACCAGGTTATAGGATCGATTGCCGTACTATCAAGGGGGGCTCTCGATGAGTAGCTTGATCGTATCGTTCATAGAGAGCTCAAACAATTGCATCCTTGCATCATCTTTGTTGGTTCTTGTTTGGTTATTCTCTTTGTTAGTTTTGGAGCTTATGGTCATCTTGATGACAAGCTCGAGTTCATCAAAAACGGAGTTCACTCGCATCTTCTATGATGTTTTTGATGTTGGAGGTTATGCCGGTTCTTCTCGGTTGGAGGTTTCACTCCTCTATTTGTTGGCATACCTCCCCTGCTTTGATGCTACTCGTCTTTCTCAATCCAACAAGCTTGAGTTTGCTCAATTCGGAGCTCATATGCAGAAGTTATGGCAGTTTTGGTTTCCTAGCGGTAGTACCGCGGGCCGGAGCGGTAGTACCGCTTGGGTGCTACAAGCGGTAGTACCGCTGGTGGCCCCAGCCGTAGTACCGCTACGGTCTCGTGCTAGTACCGCCTCGAATCGAGGGGTCTTTTTCGTGTCGGGTTCTACGGTACTAGCCGCGGCAGTGGGGGTCGTAGTACCGCTCGTTTGCGGTAGTACCGCCCTGCCACCGCGGTAGTACCGCTCTGGGCCCAGCGGCAGTACAGCGAGGGGGAGCGGTAGTACCGCTTATAGGGGCAAGCGGTAGTACCGCTGGCCAAGCGGTAGTACCGCTCTCTGCGGGGCTGAAGTGGGGGTAACGGTTGGATTGTTCCCCCCACTATATAAGGGGGTCTTCTTCCCCAATGAACCTAATCTTTTGAGCTCGTGTTCTTCCCCCATTGTTGACCTTCTTCGAGCTTGCTAACTCTCAATCCCTCCATGGATTCTTGCTAGTTTTTGAGGGAAAAGAGAGAGGAGATCTAGATCCACATTTCCACCAATCACTTTCTCCTCTATGTGAGGGGAACCCATTGGATCTAGATCTTGGAGTTCTTGGTGTTCTCCTTCTTGTTCTTCCTCTCATTTTCCTCCCTAGCATTAGTTGCTTCGGTGGGATTTGAGAGAGAAGGACTTGGGCACTCCGTGTGCCCTTGCCATTGCATTTGGTGCATCGGTTTGAGTTCTCCACGGTGATACGTGGAAGTTACAGGTTGAGAAGCTTATTACTCTTGGGTGCTTGGTGCCCTTGAGCTTGTTCCTCTTGGGTGCTTGGGCGACCTAGACGGTTGGTGGTGTTCGGAACTCAATCATTATGGTGTAAAGCTCCGGGCAAGCGTCGGGGTCTCCAATTAGGTTGTGGAGATCGCCCCGAGCAATTTGACGGGTACCGGTGACCGCCCCCAAGGGTTGCCAAAGTGTACGGGTTCGGTGACCGCCCCCAAGGGTTGCCATTTGTACGGGTTCGGTGACCGCCCTCAAGGGTCCCTTAGTGGAATCACGGCATCTTGCATTGTGCGAGGGCGTGAGGAGATTACGGTGGCCCTAGTGGCTTCTTGGGGAGCATTGTGCCTCCACACCGCTCCAAACGGAGATTAGCATCTGCAAGGGTGTGAACTTCGGGATACATCGTCGTCTCCGCGTGCGTCGGTTATCTCTTACCCGAACCCTTACTTATGCACTTTACTTTGTGATAGCCATATTGTTTCTTGTCATATATCTTGCTATCACTTAGTTGTTTATCTTGCTTAGCATAAGTTGTTGGTGCACATAGGTGAGCCTAGTTGTTGTAGGTTTTGTGCTTGTCAAATTAACCGCTAGGTTTATTCCGCATTTGTTCAAGCCTAAACCGTAATTATTTTAAAGCGCCTATTCACCCCCCCCCCCTCTAGGCGACATCCACGATCTTTCAGAAACCTAAGCTGTCGTTTCTTAAAAGTTTGGGGATGCGACGCTTGTTGGGGAACGTAGCATGCAATTTCAAAAAAATTCCTACGATTACGCAAGATCTATCTAGGATATGCATAGCAACGAGAGGGGGAGAGTGTGTCCACGTACCCTCGTAGACCGAAAGCGGAAGCGGAAGCTTAACGCGGTTGATGTAGTCGAACGTCTTCTCGATTCAACCGATCAAGCACCGAACGTACGGCACCTCCGAGTTCTGCACACGTTCAGCTCGATGACGCCCCTCGAACTCTTGATCCAGGAAAGTGTCGAGGGAGAGTTCCGTCAGCACGATGGTGTGGTGACGGTGATGGTGAAGTTATCCGCGCAGCGCTTCGCCTAAGCACTACGACAATATGACCGGAGGAGTAAACGGTGGAGGAGGCACCGCAGACGGCTAAGAACAATTGATGTGCTTTGGGGTGCCCCCTGCCCCTGTATATAAAGGAGGAGAGGGGAGGAGGCCGGCCCTAGGGGGCGTGCCAAGTGGGGGGAAACCCACTAGGACTCCTAGTCCTAGTCGGCCCCCTTCCTTCTTTCGGAGGGGGAAAAGGGAAAGGAGAGGGAGAGGGATAAGGAAAGGGGGGCCGCGTGATGACCCACAAGTGTAGGGGATCTATTGTAGCCTTTTCGATAAGTAAGAGTGTTGAACCCAACGAGGAGCAGAAAGAAATGGCAAGCGGTTTTCAGTAAGGTATTCTCTGCAAGCACTGAAATTATAGGTAATAGATAGTTTTGTAATAAGATAAATTGTAACGGGTAGCAAGTAACGAGTGTAAATAAAGTGCAGCAAGATGGCCCAATCCTTTTTGTAGCAAAGGACAAGCCTGGACAAACTCTTACATAGGAAAAGCGCTCCCGAGGACACATGGGAATTATCGTCAAGCTAGTTTTCATCACGTTCATATGATTCGCGTTTGGTACTTTGATAATTTGATATGTGGGTGGACCGGTGCTTGGGTGCTGTCCTTACTTGGACAAGCATCCCACTTATGATTAACTCCTATTGCAAGCATCCGCAACTACAAAAGAAGTATTAAGGTAAACCTAACCATAGCATGAAACATATGGATCCAAATCAGCCCCTTACGAAGCAACGCATAAACTAGGGTTTAAGCTTCTGTCACTCTAGCAACCCATCATCTACTTATTACTTCCCAATGCCTTCCTCTAGGCCCAAACAATGGTGAAGTGTCATGTAGTCGACGTTCACATGACACCACTAGAGGAGAGACAACATACATCTCATCAAAATATCGAACGAATACCAAATTCACATGACTACTTATAGCAAGACTTCTCCCATGTGCTCAGGAACAAACGTAACTACTCACAAAGCATATTCATGTTCATAATCAGAGGGGTATTAATATGCATAATGGATCTGAACATATGATCTTCCACCAAATAAACCAACTAGCATCAACTACAAGGAGTAATCAACACTACTAGCAACCTACAGGTACCAATCTCAGACTATGAGACAAAGATTGGATACAAGAGATGAACTAGGGTTTGAGAGGAGATGGTGCTGGTGAAGATGTTGATGAAGATGGACCCCCTCCCGATGAGAGGATCGTTGGTGATGACGATGGCGATGATTTCCCCCTCCCGGAGGGAAGTTTCCCTGGCAGAACAGCTCCGCCAGAGCCCTAGATTGGTTCCGCCAAGGTTCCGCCTCGTGGCGGCGGAGTCTCGTCCCGAAAGCTTGCTTATGATTTTCTTGCGGACGAAAGACTTCATATAGCAGAAGATGGGCACTGGAGGGCCACCAGGGGGCCCACGAGGTAGGGGGCGCGCCCAGGGGGTAGGGAGCGCCCCCCACCCTCGTGGCCAGGGTGTGGGCCCCCTCTGATATTTTCTTCGCTCAGTATTTTTTATTATTTTCAAAAATGACTTCTGTGGAGTTTCAGGACTTTTGGAGTTGTGTAGAATAGGTCTCTAATATTTGCTCCTTTTCCAGCCCAGAATTCCAGCTGCCGGCATTCTCCCTCTTCATGTAAACCTTGTAAAATAAGAGAGAATAGGCATAAGTATTGTGACATAATGTGTAATAACAGCCCATAATGCAATAAATATCGATATAAAAGCATGATGCAAAATGGACGTATCAACTCCCCCAAGCTTAGACCTCGCTTGTCCTCAAGCGGAAGCCGATAACAATTAATATGTCCACATGTTTAGATATAGAGGTGTCGATAAAATAAAATACGGACATGAGGGCATCATGATCGTTCTTATAACAGCAACACACACATATATATATATTGTCATATGATTTCTTATGCTAAAGTAACAATATATCCACAATGTCAAGTATAAATCAGAAACTTCACTGAGAACTAACAAACTATAATCTCAGTCATTGAGGCAATTGCAATTTATCATAACATCAGAAAGAGTCAACATAAGTGCTTTTCATCAAGTCCACATACTCAACTATCATTTAGTCTTTCACAATTGCTAACACTCACGCAATACTTGTGGTTACGGAGTTTTAATCGGACACAGAGAAAGATAGGGGCTTATAGTTTCGCCTCCCAACCTTTTACCTCAAGGGTAATGTCAACAATAATAGTTCATGCCAACTTACATCCAATTGGATATATATATCAGGATCTTTCCAACACAATGTGCTTGCCAAAGGATAAAATGTAAAAAGGAAAGGTGAATATCACCATGACTCTTGCATAAGGTAGAAGATAAAAGTAAAAGATAGGCCCTTCGCAGAGGGAAGCAGAGGTTGTCATGCACTTTCATGGTTGGATGCACGAAATCTTAATGCAAAAGAACGTCACTTTATATTGCCACTTGTGATATGGACCTTTATTATGCAGTCCATCGCTTTTATTTCTTCCACATCACAAGATCGTATAAAGTTTATTTCCTCCCACACTAATAAGTCATACATATTTAGAGAGCAATTTTTATTGCTTGCACCGATGACAACTTACTTGAAGGATCTTACTCAATCCATAGGTAGATATGGTGGACTCTCATGGCAAAACTGGTTTCAAGGGTATTTGGAAGCACAAGTAGTATCTCTACTTGGTGCGACGAATTGGCTAGCATGAGGGAGAAAGGCAAGCTCAACATGTTGGATGATCAGTGACAATATACTTTATCTCAGATATAAGAAAACATAACCCATTACGTTGTCTTCCTTGTCCAACATCAACTCTTTAGCATGTCATATTTTAATGAGTGCTCACAATCATAAAAGATGTCCAAGATAGTATATTTATATGTGAAACCTCTCTTTCTTTATTACTTCCTATTAATTGCAACGATGACCAAAACTATGTTTGTCAACTCTCAACAACTTTTAATCATCATTCTCTCTCTATGTGAAGTCATTACTCTTCATAAGATCAATATGATCTCTTTATTTCTTTTTATTCTTTCTTTTTCTTTTATTCACTCAAGATCATAGCAAGATAATCAAGCCCTTGACACAACACTAATCTTTATTATATATAGCTCACGGACTCGATTACATAAAAGGATCATAGAGGAAAACTCAAAACTAAATCATACTAAAACTTTCTTCTACTAGATCAAGATAATACCAAAAGGATCGAGCTAAGAAAAACGGTAAAGATAGGAGTGTGATGGTGATACGATACCGGGGCACCTCCCCCAAGCTTGGCAGTTGCCAAGGGGAGTGCCCATACCCATGTGATTAGATCTCCTTTACCGGTGAAGAGGGTGGTGGAGTTGTTGATGATGTGGGCTTGTCGTCCATCTTCATGTTATAATTGAGAAGAGCGATTTCCTCCTTTAAATCATTGACCTCCGATTCCAGCTTCAAGATTTTGTCGCATAAATCTCCTTTGCTTTTCTGCCGAAAACGAGAAGGAATAGATCGGTTGTTAGATAGTTTAGCCCTTTTAGGGAGACTAGACTTCTTAAACTTCACGTGCATATCCCAAGGTTGAGGTAGAGGGACATCTTCCTCTTCCGAACTTGAATCTTTGATCTTCATCAAATGAGCATCCTCCTCCTCATCCGTAGTTCGACCACAAGGAGATAAATCTCCATAGGTCTTGGGGTCAGCAGTGAGGTGTGAGATATAGCTCTCTCCGTCAGAATCCTGAGATGACATCTTGCTCTAATCTACGGCAGAAACAGCTCGAAACAAGAACAGAGGATATTTGCGTGATACAGGAGTCAAAACCTTCGGGAGAATATATAATGAATTTTTACCGACCAAAATACGTATCGTGCAAGAAAACGGAGTCCGGAGAGCGCACAAGGTGCCCACGAGGCAGGGAGCACGCCCAGGGGGGTAGGGCGCGCCTCCCACCCTCGTGGAAGCCTCGTGTCCTTCCCGGACTGCTTCTTATTTTTCTATTTTTCTAAATATTCCAAAACGGAGGAAAATTGCCATTGGGACTGTTTTGGAGTCGGTTTACTTACCGTATCACGTACCTATTCCTTTTTGGAGTCCGAGACGTTCTGGAAAGTGTCCCTTATGTATTCCTCCGGGGTTACGGTTTCAATAATGTTGGTTTCAACATTTATGGGATTACCTGAGATATAATGTTTGATTCTTTGACCGTTCACCACCTTCGGATTTGTGCCTTCGAAGTTGTTGATTTTTATGGCACCGGAACGATAGACCTCCTCGATAACGTAAGGACCTTCCCATTTAGAGAGGAGTTTCCCTGCAAAAAATCTTAAACGAGAGTTGTATAGCAACACATAATCACCTACATTAAACTCACGTTTTTGTATCCTTTTGTCATGCCATCTTTTAACTTTTTCTTTAAACAACTTGGCATTCTCATAGGCTTGGGTTCTCCATTCATCAAGTGAGCTAATGTCAAATAACCTCTTCTCACCGGCAAGTTTAAAATCATAACTGAGCTCTTTAATAGCCCAATATGCCTTATGTTCTAGTTCGAGAGGTAAGTGACATGCTTTTCCATAAACCATTTTATACGGAGACATACCCATAGGATTTTTATATGCAGTTCTATAGGCCCATAATGCATCATCAAGTTTCTTGGACCAATTCTTTCTAGATCTATTAATAGTCTTTTGCAAAATTAATTTGAGTTCTCTATTACTCAATTCTACTTGACCACTAGACTGTGGGTGATATGGAGATGCAATTCTATGATTAACGTCATACTTAGCAAGCATTTTACGAAAAGCACCATGAATGAAATGTGAACCACCATCAGTCATTAAATATCTAGGGACTCCAAACCTCGGAAAAATAACTTCTTTAAGCATCTTAATAGAAGTGTTATGATCAGCACTACTAGTTGGAATAGCTTCTACCCACTTAGTAACATAATCAACAGCAACTAAAATATGTGTATATCCATTAGAGGCAGGAAACGGTCCCATATAATCAAAGCCCCAAACATCAAATGGTTCAATAGCAAGTGAATAATTCATAGGCATTTCTTGACGTCTACTAATATTACCAATTCTTTGACATTCATCACAAGATAAGACAAACTTACGGGCATCTTTGAAGAGAGTAGGCCAATAAAAACCAGATTGCAATACCTTATGTGCAGTTCTATCTCCAGCGTGGTGCCCTCCATAAGCCTCGGAGTGACACTTGCGTAGGATCTGTTCCTGTTCATGCTCAGGTACACAACGCCTAATAACACCATCTACTCCTTCTTTATAAAGATGTGGGTCATCCCAGAAGTAATGTCTTAAATCATAGAAAAACTTTTTTTTGCTGGTATGTGAAACTAGGTGGTATAAATTTAGCAACAATGTAATTAGCATAATCAGCATACCATGGAGCAGTACGAGAAGCATTTATGACATTCAGTTGTTCATCAGGAAAGCTATCATCAATAGGTAGTGGGTCATCAAGAACATTTTCTAACCTAGACAAGTTATCTGCAACGGGGTTCTCAGCTCCCTTTCTATCAATAATATGCAAATCAAATTCTTGTAGCAAGAGAACCCATCTAATAAGCCTAGGCTTAACATCTTTATTTTCCATAAGATATTTAATAGCAGCATGATCAGTATGAATAGTTACTTTAGAATCAACAATATAAGGTCTGGACTTATCACAAGCAAATACAACTGCTAAAAATTCTTTTTCGGTAGTAGCATAATTTCTCTGGGCACTGTCTAGAGTTTTACTAGCATATTGAATAACATTTAATTTCTTATCAACTCTTTGCCCTAGAACAACACCTACAGCATAATCACTAGCATCACACATGATTTCAAAAGGTAAATTCCAATCAGGTGGCTGAACGATGGGTGCAGAAATTAATGCTTTCTTAAGTATTTCAAATGCTTCTACACAATCATCATCAAAGACAAAAGGTATATCTTTTTGTAAGAGATTAGTCAAAGGCCGAGAATTTTTTGAGAAGTCCTTAATGAACCTCCTATAAAAACCGGCATGACCAAGGAAACTTCTTATACCTTTGATGTCCTTAGGACACGACATCTTTTCAATAGCATCAACTTTAGCTTTATCAACTTCAATACCTCTTTCAGAAATTTTATGCCCCAAGACAATGCCTTCATTAACCATAAAGTGGCACTTCTCCCAATTCAAGACAAGATTAGTTTCTTCACATCTCTGCAAAACTCGATCAAGGTTGCTCAAGCAATCATCAAAAGAGGATCCATAAACGGAGAAATCATCCATGAAGACCTCACAAATCTTTTCACAAAAGTCAGAGAATATAGCCATCATGCATCTTTGAAAGGTAGCGGGTGCATTACATAAACCAAAAGGCATACGTCTATAAGCAAAAGTACCGAAAGGGCAAGTAAAAGTGGTCTTTGCTTGATCATCAACTGACACAGGTATTTGAGAGAAACCAGAGTAACCATCTAGAAAGCAAAAATGTGTATGTTTGGATAATCTTTCTAGCATTTGATCAATAAAAGGTAAGGGGTAATGGTCTTTTTTAGTAGCCTTATTTAATTTGCGAAAATCAATTACCATCCTATAACCTGTAATAATTCTTTGAGGGATCAGTTCATCTTTTATCATTAGGAACGACAGTAATGCATCCCTTCTTAGGGACACAATGGACAGGACTTACCCACTGACTATCAGCAACGGGATAAATAATACCTGCCTCAAGGAGCTTTAGTATTTCCTTTCTTACCACTTCCTTCATCTTCGGATTTATCCGTCGTTGGTGATCAATAACTGGTTTGGCATCTTTCTCCAAATTTATTTTATGTTGACATAGAGTGGGACTAATGCCCTTAAGATCATCAAGAGTATACCCAATAGCAGCTCGGTGCTTCTTCAGAGTTTTCAATAATTTCTCTTCCTCCTTCTCTGAAAGGTTAGCACTAATAATAACATGATATATCTTCTTTTCATCAAGATAAGCATATTTAAGAGTATCAGGTAAAGGTTTAGGCTCAAACACGGGATCACCCTTGGGTGGTGGAGGATCCCCTAGGATTTCAACTGGCAAATTATGTTTCAGAATAGGTCCCTGTTTAAAGAATACTTCATCTATTTCCCTTCTTTCATTAATAAAAATATCATTTTCATGGTCAAGCAAATTTTGTTCTAAAGGATCATTAGGAGGCACAACAATAGAAGCAAGACCAATAATTTCATCCTTACTAGGCAACTCCTCATCACGAGGTTGTCTATGAAATTTAGAGAAATTAAACTCATGAGACATATCATCCAAACCAATAGTAACAACATCCTTTTCGCAGTCTATCCTAGCATTGACAGTATTCAAGAAGGGTCTACCGAATATAATGGGACAAAAGCTATCTTGTGGGGAACCAAGAACAAGAAAATCAGCAGGATATTTGACCTTCCCACACAAGACTTCAATATCTCTAACAATCCCAATCTGTGAAATAGTATCTCTATTGGCAAGCTTAATGGTAACATCTATTTCTTCTAACTCAGCGGGTGCGATATCATGCATAATTTCTTGATATAAAGAAATAGGTATTGCACTAGAACTAGCACCCATATCACACAAGCCATGATAACAATGATCTCCTATCTTAACAGAAATAACAGGCATGCCTACAACAGGTCTATGTTTATCTTTAGCACCAGGTTTGGCAATTCTAGCAGTTTCCTCACTGAAATAAATAACATGCCCATCAATATTATCAGCCAAGAGATCTTTAACCATAGCAATATTAGGTTCAACTTTAACTTGCTCAGGAGGTTTGTGTGTCCTAATATTACTTTTGTTGACTACAGTTAAAGCTTTAGCATGATCCTTTAATCTAACAGGGAAAGGTGGTTTCTCAACATAAGCAGTAGGAACAACAGGATCATTATAAGTGATAGTCTTTTCTTCAACTTTAATAGGTGCAACTACTTTTAATTCAACGGGAGGATTATATTTAAACCACTTCTCCTTAGGGAGATCAACATGAGTAGCAAAGGATTCACAAAAAGAAGCTACTATCTCAGAGTCAAGTCCATATTTAGTGCTAAATTTACGGAAAACCTCGGTATCCATAAAAGATTTAACACAATCAAACTTAGGTGTTATACCTGACTCCTTACCTTCGTCGAGATCCCAATCTTCAGAGTTGCGTTTAATTCTTTCCAATAAATCCCATTTGAATTCAATAGTCCTCATCATAAAAAAACCAGTACAAGAAGTATCGAGCATGGAGCGATTGTTGTCAGAAAGCCGAGCATAAAATTTTTGAATAATCATTTCTCTTGAGAGCGCATGATTGGGGCATGAATATAACATTGACTTAAGCCTCCCCCAAGCTTGAGCGATGCTTTCTCCTTCGCGAGGCCAAAAATTATATATATAATTACGATCACGATGAACAAGATGCATAGGATAAAACTTCTGATGAAATTCCAATTTCAATCGCTTGTAGTCCCATGATCCCATATCATCACATAGCCTATACCATGTCAATGCATCTCCCTTCAAAGATAAAAGGAAGACCTTCTTCTTGATAACATCGTCGGGCATACCTGCAAGCTTAAATAATCCACAAACTTCATCCACATAGATTAAGTGTAAATCGGGATGCAATGTTCCATCTCCTGCAAAAGGATTAGCTAGCAGTTTCTCTATCATACCCGAAGGAATCTCAAAGTAAACATTTTCAGTAGGTTCAGTAGGTTGAGGAGCAACTATTTGCTCAACTGGTCGGGGTGAAGATACCCCGAACAAGCCCCTCAAAGGATTACTTTCCATAGTAACAAGTGACAGTAAATTTCAGCACACTATGTAAATTTTTCCTTACCACATTCCACCTATCAAAGGCGCTTCACACCCCGGCAACGGCGCCAGAAAAGAGTCTTGATGACCCACAAGTGTAGGGGATCTATCGTAGCCTTTTTGATAAGTAAGAATGTCGAACCCAACGAGGAGCAGAAGGAAATGACAAGCAGTTTTCAGTAAGGTATTCTCTGCAAGCACTGAAATTATAGGTAACAGATAGTTTTGTAATAAGATAAATTGTAACGAGTAGCAAGTAACGAGTGTAAATAAAGTGCAGCAAGATGGCCCAATCCTTTTTATAGCAAAGGACAAGCCTGGACAAACTCTTATATAGGAAAAGCGCTCCCGAGGACACATGGGAATTATCGTCAAGCTAGTTTTCATCACGTTCATATGATTCGCGTTCGGTACTTTGATAATTTGATATGTGGGTGGACCGGTGCTTGGGTGCTGTCCTTACTTGGACAAGCATCCCACTTATGATTAACTCCTATTGCAAGAATCCGCAACTACAAAAGAAGTATTAAGGTAAACCTAACCATAGCATGAAACATATGGATCCAAATCAGCCCCTTACGAAGCAACGCATAAACTAGGGTTTAAGCTTCTGTCACTCTAGCAATCCATCATCTACTTATTACTTCCCAATGCCTTCCTCTAGGCCCAAACAATGGTGAAGTGTCATGTAGTCGACGTTCACATGACACCACTACAGGAGAGACAACATACATCTCATCAAAATATCGAACGAATACCAAATTCACATGACTACTTATAGCAAGACTTCTCCCATGTGCTCAGGAACAAACGTAACTACTCACAAAGCATATTCATGTTCATAATCAGAGGGGTATTAATATGCATAATGGATCTGAACATATGATCTTCCACCAAATAAACCAACTAGCATCAACTACAAGGAGTAATCAACACTACTAGCAACCTACAGGTACCAATCTCAGACTATGAGACAAAGATTGGATACAAGAGATGAACTAGGGTTTGAGAGGAGATGGTGTTGGTGAAGATGTTGATGAAGATGGACCCCCTCCGGATGAGAGGATCGTTGGTGATGACGATGGTGATGATTTCCCCCTCCCAAAGGGAAGTTTCCCCGGCAGAACAGCTCCGCCAGAGCCCTAGATTGGTTCCGCCTCGTGGCGGCGGAGTCTCGTCCCGAAAGCTTGCTTATGATTTTTTCTTAGATGAAAGACTTCATATAGCAGAAGATGGGCACCGGAGGGCCATCAGGGGGCCCACGAGGCAGGGGGCGCGCCCCCCACCCTCGTGGCCAGGGTGTGGGCCCCCTCTGATATTTTCTTCGCTCAGTATTTTTTATTATTTCCAAAAATGACTTCCGTGGAGTTTCATGACTTTTGGAGTTGTGCAGAATAGGTCTCTAATATTTGCACCTTTTCCAGCCCAGAATTCCAGCTGCCGGCATTCTCCCTCTTCATGTAAACCTTGTAAAATAAGAGAGAATAGGCATAAGTATTGTGACATAATGTGTAATAACAGCCCATAATGCAATAAATATCGATATAAAAGCATGATGCAAAATGGACGTATCACCGCGCCCCCTCCCCTTGTCCAATTCGGACTCCCCATGGGGGGCGCCACCCCCTTGTGGGCTGCCCTCTCTCTCCCCTATGGCCCATGTAGCCCATTACTTTCCCCGGGGGGTTCCGGTAACCCCTCGGTACTCCGATAAATATCCGAAACACTCTGAAACCATTCCGGTCTCCGAATACTATCGTCCAATATATCAATCTTTACCTCTTGACCATTTCGAGACTCCTCGTCATGTCCGTTATCTCATCCGGGACTCCGAACAATCTTCGGTCACCAAAACACATAACTCATAATACAAATCATCATCTAACGTTAAGCGTGCAAACCCTACGGGTTCGAGAACTATGTAGACATGACCGAGACACCTCTTCGGTCGTAACCAATAGCGGAACCTGGATACTCATATTGGCTCCCACATATTCTACGAAGATCTTTATCGGTCGAACCGTTATGACGATATACGTTATTCCCTTTGTCATTAGTATGTTACTTGCCCGAGATTCGATCGTCGGTATCCTCATACCTAGTTCAATCTCGTTACCGGCAAGTCTCTTTACTCATTCCGTAATGCATCATCCCGCAACAAACTCATTAGTCACATTGCTTGAAGGCTTATAATGATGTGCATTACCGAGAGGGCCCAGAGATACCTCTCCTATACTTGGAGTGACAAATCCTAATCTCGATCTATGCCAACCCAACAAAACACCTTCGGAGATACCTGTAGAGCATATTTATAATCACCCATTTACATTGTGACGTTTGATAGCACACAAGGTATTCCTCCGGTATCCGGAAGTTGCATAATCTCATAGTCAAAGGAACATGTATAAGTCATGAAGAAAGCAATAGCAATAAATCTTAATGATCATTATGCTAAGCTAACAGATGGGTCTTGTCCATCACATCATTCTCCTAATGATGTGATCACGTTCATCAAATGACAACACATGTCTATGGTTAGGAAACTTAACCATCTTTGATTAACGAGCTAGTCTAGTAGAGGCTTACTAGGGACACTGTGTTTTGTCTATGTATCCACACATGTATCAAGTTTCCGGTTAATACAATTCTAGCATGAATAGTAGATATTTATCATGATATAAAGAAATATTAATAAAAACTTTATTATTGCCTCTAGAGCATATTTCCTTCAACGCCTATGTCAAAAAGGCTTCATCCTGACAAGCTCGAACCCAAAGCGGAGAAGTGTGTCTTCATAGGATACCCTAAAGAAACTATTGGGTATACCTTCTACCACAGATCCGAAGGTAAGATCTTTGTTGCTAAGAATGGATCCTTTCTAGAGAAGGAGTTTCTCTCGAAAGAAGTGAGTGGGAGGAAAGTAGAACTTGATTAGGTAATTGTACTTTCTCTCGAATTGGAAAGTAGCACATTGGAGAAATCCATTCCCGTGATGCCTACACCAACTAAAGAGGAAGCAAATAATAATGATCATGAAACTTTAGATCAAGTTGCTACTGAACCTCGTAGGTCGACCAGAGCATGATCCGCACCAGAGTGGTATGGTAATCTTGTCCGGGAAGTCATGTTACTAGACCATGGCGAACCTACGAACTATGAAGAAGCTATGATGAGCCCAGATTCTAATAAATGTCTTGAGGCCATGAAATCTGAGATAGGATCCATGTATGAGAACAAAGAATGGACTTTGGTGGACTTGCCCGATGATCGACAAGCCATAGAAAATAAATGGATCTTCAAGAAGAAGACTGACGTTGATGGTAATGTTACTATCTACAAAGCTCGACTTGTTGCGAAAGGTTTTTGACAAGTTTAAGGAGTTGACTACGATGAGACTTTCTCACTCGTAGCGATGCGTAAGTCTGTCTGAATCATGTTAGCAATTGCCGCATTTTATGATTATGAAATCTGGCAAATGGACGTCAAAACTGCATTCCTTAATGGATTTCTCAAAGAAGAGTTGTATCTGATGCAACCAGAAGGTTTTATCGATCCTAAATGTGCTAACAAAGTGTGCAAGCTCCAGCGATCTATCTATGGACTGGTGCAAGCATCTCGGAGTTGGAATATATGCTTTGATGAGGTGATCAAAGCATATGGTTTTATACAGACTTACGGTGAAGCCTCTATTTACAAGAAAGTGAGTGGGAGCTCTGTAGCATTTCTAATATTATATGTGGATGACATATTGTTGATTGGAAATGATATAGAATTTTTGGATAGCATAAAAGGATACTTGAATAAGAATTTTTCAGTGAAAAACCTTGGTGAAGCTACTTACATATTGGGCATCAAGATCTGTAGCGATAGACTGAGACACCAATTAGGACTTTCACAAAGCACATACCTTGACAATGTTTTTGAAGAAATTCGAAATGGATAAGTCAAATAAATGGTTCTTGCCTGTGTTGCAAGGTGTGAAGTTGAGTAAGACTCAAAGCCCGACCACGACAGAAGATATAGAGAGAATGAAAGTCATTCCCTATGCCTCAGTCATAGGTTCTATTAAGTATGCAATGTTGTGTACCAGACCTTTTGTGTGCCTTGCCATGAGTTTGGCAAGGGGGTACAATAGTGATCCTGGAGTGGATCACTGGACAACGGTCAAAATTATCCTTAGGTACCTAAAAGACGACTAAGGAAATGTTTCTCGGTTATGGAGGTGATAAAGAGTTTGTCGTAAAGGGTTACGTCGATGCAAGCTTTGACACCGATCCGGATGACTCTGAGTCTCAATCTGGATGCGTATTGAAAGTGGGAGCAATTAGCTAGAGTAGCTCCATGCAGAGCATTGTAGACATAGAAATTTGCAAAATACACACGGATCTGAATGTGACAGACCCGTTGACTAAACTTCTCACAAGCAAAACATGACCACACCTTAGTACTCTTTGGGTGTTAATCACATGGCGATGTGAACTAGATTATTCACTCTAGTAAACTCTTTGGGTGTTGGTCATATGGCGATGTGAACTATGGGTGTTAATCACATGGTGATGTGAACTAGATTATTGACTCTAGTAAACTCTTTGGGTGTTAATCACATGGTGATGTGAACTAGATTATTGACTCTAGTGCAAGCGGGAGACTGATGGAAATATGCCCTAGAGGCAATAATAAAATGGTTATTATTATATTTTCTTATTCATGATAAAGGTTTATTATTCATGCTAGAATTGTATTGATCGGAAACTTAAATACATGTGTGAATACATAAACAAATACCGTGTCCCTAGTAAGCCTCTACTAGACTAGTTCGTTGATCAGAGATGGTTACGGTTTCCTAGCCATAGAAATGTGTTGTCATTTGATAACGGGATTACATCATTAGGAGAATGATGTGATGGACAAGACCCATCCGTTAGCTTAGCATAATGATCATTTAGTTTATTGATATTGCTTTCTTCATGTCAAATACATATTCCTTCGACGATGAGATTATGCAACTCCCGGATACCGCAGGAATACCTTGTGTGCTATCAAACGTCACAACATAACTGGGTGATCATAAAGATGCTCTATAGGTATCTTCGAAGGTGTTTGCTGAGTTGGCATAGATTGAGATTAGGATTTATCACTCCGAGTATTGGAGAGGTATCTCTGGGCCCTCTCGGTAATACACATCATAACTAGCCTTGCAAGCAAAGTGACTAATGAGTTAGTTACAGGATGATGTATTACGGAATGAGTAAAGAGACTTGCCAGTAACGAGATTGAACTAGGTATGAAGATACCGACGATCGAATCTCGGGCAAGTAACATACCGGTAGACAAAGGGAAGTACGTATGTTGTCATCAGGTTCGATCGATAAAGATCTTCATAGAATATGTAGAAGCCAATATGGGCATCCATGTTCCGCTATTGGTTATTGACCGGAGAGGTGTCTCGGTCATGTCTACATAGTTCTCGAACCCGTAGGGTCCGCACGCTTAACGTTCGTTGGCAATATAGTGTTATATGAGTTATATGTTTTGCTGACCGAATGTTGTTCGGCGTTCCGGATGAGATCACGGACATGACGAGGAGTCTCGAAATGGTCGAGAGGTAAAGATTGATATATAGGACGATGATATTCGGACACCGGAAAAGTTTCGGAGTGCACCGGGTACTCATCTGGTCACCGGAAGGGGTTCCGGGCACACCCGGCAAATGTATGTGCCTTGTGGGCCAGGGGGGGACAGACCAGCCCACAAGGGGGCCGGTGCGCCCCTTCCCTTGGCTGGCCGGCCCTAGGGGAAGGAAAGGGGAGGGGTGGCCCCTCCTGCCTTTCCCTCCTCAGCGGAGAAAGGAAAAAGGGGGCGCCACCTCCTCCGTCCTTCCTGTCGCACTCCAAATAAGGAGCGGAGGGGGGGGGGCACTTGGGGGAAGACCCCAAGTAGGATTCGGCCTACTTGGGGGCGCCTCCTGGCTGCTCCCTCCACCCCTCACCTATATATATGTGGGAGGGGGCGCCTAGCACAAGAGACAACATTGTCTTAGCCGTGTGCGGCGCCCCTCTCCACAATTTTGTCCCTCGGTCATATTTTCATACTGCTTAGGAGAAGCCCTGCGGAGATAGCATCACCATTACCGTCATCGCGCCGTCGTGCTGCCGGAACTCATCTACTACTTCGCCCGTCTTGCTGGATCAAGAAGGCGAGGACGTCACCGAGCTAAACGTGTGTTGAACGCGGAGGTGTCGTACGTTTGGTACTCGATTGGTTGGATCATGAAGAAGTTCGACTACATCAACCGCGTTACTAAATGCTTCCGCTTACGGTCTACAAGGGTACGTAGACACACTCTCCCATCTCGTTGCTATGCATCTCCTTGATAGATCTTGAGTGTGTGTAGAATTTTTTTTGTTTTCCATGCAACGTTTCCCAACAACATGGTTGTGTCTATTGGAAACGAAAAAATGTGGTTTCTTTATTTTCTTTACTTTCACGAGAAACACGTTTTTGCTTCCGTGGAGGCATGGATTTGCTTCCGCCAGAGGCACGTTGCTTTCGGAAAAGGAAAGAATGTTCTCCCGATGTGGTGTTTTTCATGAACAAAAAGTTTGTCAAAACCTATCAACATCGAATCTAGTTTTAAGGATATCGATACGAGGAATCCAACGGTGAAAATGGTTCAAGATTTGGACACACGGTTAAAGAGGTAAAACATTTTGAATAAATTGATCTAGAAAAAAGGGAAAACTCACATGTTGCGACAAGTAGCGCACAGGCAGCGCGCCACTTTGTCACGACCTGAGAAGGAGAAAGTAATTTTTGAAAAGAGTACTCCTCAAGTAGTGATTTTAACCGGCGCTGAATGCGCTCTTTAGGAGCTCCCAAATATAGCATATACGGTCAACGCGGTGGTGCGTTGAACCAAAGGCACATGGGCCGGCCCACTTTGCTCGCGAGCTGTTTCTTTTTTTTTATTCTTTTTTTTGTCGGGTTTTCAACTAAAAAAGTTGTTGTGTTTAGTTGCTAGTGATTTACAAACTATTAATAAAATCTAAATTTTATTTCAGAAAATTGTTTGGTATGTGTTTTTAAGAAGGTTTAGTGTATGTCAACAAATGTTGACCATATACTAAAATATGTTTAGTGTTACGAAAACAATATTCATGTTATAATAAAGAAAGTTCATCGTATATCACAAAATGTTCGGTGAATATAACAAACTTTTCATCGTACATTATAAAACAAATGTTCACTATGTATTTAAAAAAAATTCACCTCATACTATAATCTATACCACTATATGGTGTACCAATATCAACTCATACAGGCCGTTGGATATTTGCAATCAAATGGTTCACGTTCAATAACTGTAGCTAGGGAACTACGTGGCCACATATACACCACTTGATAGGGCAATCTGACAGCCCGCAGTACTGGGATTCGCTGTGCTGGGGCATGACTGCGTTGCCAGCCTGCCAGTACGTCGTGAAGATTCCTCTCACTGTTATCTAGAGAATTCTGGCATCTACTACTCAAGCAAGTAGACTAGAATTGACCAGACACATTCGAGTGACAGCTACATAGAAAAAAAATGACGATTGATGCGCCAGATTAGTGAATGTTAAGTAAGCAGAAGCTTAATACTTGTTTTAGATATATGTGTTAGCTTGCACTTTCTCTTATAAATTCGTTTTAGATATATTATGACATGGCTTTCTTTTGTTTCTACCGTATGTGTGTAAAATTCTAATTGATTAGACAGACCTACCCTTGTTAATGTAAGCATGTAGGTGTACCAGATTATGCTTGAAAAATGAAGTTAATAAATTTTTACAATGGGACTAATTGCACCAACACACAACATTTCACAATAATTCTAAAATGTACACATGCATGGCACGTGCCATTTACTAGTAAATGTTTAGTGTATGTTCAAAAATGTTCACCATATATTTTGAAAAAAAATCACCATACATTACAAAACCTGTTAAAATATGTGAAAAAATATAAAACAAAAGAAACCCAAGATCTGAAAATTTTAAAGATAGAAAGACAAACGATTTTTTTTTTGAATTTGGGAAAAATTATTAGAGTTGTATAAACAATTTGTTAGCATAGTTCAAAAAATGTTGAAGCATTTTAAAAAATGTCCACGTGTTTCAAAAATATGTTTATGAAAATTTGTTTATACAATGTAAAAAATGTTCATCATTATAAAAAGTTTAATTCTGTATTTTCAATATTGTTAGTCATGTAATTAACACATATTAAACGTGTATGGAAGAAACTTTTAGGTGTATACGAAAAATGTACAATGCATATGAAAAACAATTAGACATCAAAACATCTTTCCCTAATAATAAAGCAGCTAATGCTTCTGTTGGTCTGTCGCGGCATTTTGCAGAAAAATCCCTCTGTTTCAGAGAATTCAACCCGCAGTCCTGTTTTAAGTGAGTACGAATCATTTTTTTCCTCATTTTATATAAAACCCCCTACCTTTCATGCTAATTAACCCGTGATCCACATTAAGTCATTGTGAATCGTATTTTTGCAGTTTTACAAAACAAACTCTGATATATGCATTAATCACCCTGCAGTCTATTAAAAATAATTTTTTTTAAATAACCATATCTTTTAAACCGTAACTCCAATTTTAACATGTTATATATGAAAGTGTATTAGAAAAATGTGTAGAATATTAATATGTTGTTCTTTTTACACGTCAACTATTTCTAATATTCGAACATATTTAAATGTTTATAAAAAATATTCATAATTTTAAAACCGTAACTCCAATTTTAACTTGTTACGTATGAAAATTAATTAGAAAAATGTGTAGAATATGAATATGATGTTATTTTTACACGTCAAATATTTTCAAATTCGGCTTAGGAACAGATTTAAATGTTCTAAAAATACATTCATATCTTTTTAGATCGTAATTCGAATTTAACATGTTATATATGAAAATTGATTAGAAAAATGTGTACAATATTGACATGCTGTTATTTTTGCTGGTTAATTAACCATTTTTAGATGTTGTTTAGGTACAGGTTCAAATGCTATAGAAAATATTCCTATCTTTTAAACCCTAACTTTAAGTTTAACATGTTATATATGAAAATTGATTAGAAAAATGTGTACAATATGAATATGATGTTGTTTCACATGTGGTTTTTTTTCCCGTTGCAACGCACGGGCTCTTTTGCTAGTATATTTTAAAAAATGCTAATCATGTATTTGGAAAAAGTTAAATGTGTATAAAGAAATGCTTCAAATGTTGGAAAAAAAGATTAACCTGTACGAAAAAAATATAGAGATAAAAATTATATTTTTTAAAAAATTTAATCATATATTTGAAGATGTTAAGAATATATATAAATTGTTTCTTGTGCACAAGGAAAATGTGCAATGTGTACAAAAATCATGATATCAATACATATATTTTTCAAAAAATGGTAGAAATTTATTTGAAATATAATTCTATTTGAAAAAAAATGAGAAAGAAAAATCAAAGAAAATCCATAGCAAAACCGGTCCTTAACATGCCCCTCATTGGGCCAGCCCACAAGCAGCGAGCGGGGCGGGCGCCACACGCAGAGATATGAGGGAGCTCCTATTTGCCGCATTTTGCGGCAAATAGTTGGAGCGACGCACACTAGTGCCTCCACTGGGCCGGCCCATCAGTAAACCACACGCGCTTCACTTAAAAATGATGTAAAAAGGAAGAGACGGCGCAGGGATTCGAGCCCACGACCTCAGATACCAGGTGAATTCGTCCCGCCACTAGACTAGACATGTCTAACTGATTGCAAGTAGCGCGAACGTTATAAGAACTCAAAGTTGCGTTCACATATGAAAACATGTTCGGGAGAAACGAAAACATTTCCTTAAAAAATGCGATTTCTTTTTTATAAGGACGAGTGTTTTTTAAAACAGGACCATTTTTTGAAAACGGGAACATTTTTGAAATTCTGAACAAATTTTAAAAGCGCAAACATTATTTGAAGCTCCCCGAACAATTTTTGATTTATGAACAAATTTAGAAAACGAGATTTTTTTTTTGATTTTGTGAACAAAATTTTGAAACCACAAACATTTTTTGAAATTCTGAACATTTTTTTAAACACGAACATTTTTTGAATTTGTGAACAAATTTCAAAACGATTTTCTTTTGGAAATTCCGAACAAATATTTGAATTTTTGAACAAGTTCGAAAAGAAAAATAAACTTGAAAAAGAAACAAGAAAAAAAATGAAAAATAAAATAAAAACGAAAATGTTAAGAAATTCATGAACATTTTTTGAAAATTGCGAACAATTTTTGAAACGGGAATATTTTTTGAAATCCCGATTTTTTTTTAAATTTGTGAATATTTTGAACAAAAACATTTTGAACAAAATTCATACAGTTTTTGAATTTATGAACAAAATTTGAAAACACAAACATTTTTAGAAATTTTGAACAATTTTTAAGAGCACGAACATTTTTTTGAAAAAGAAACATAAACTTGAAAAACAAAAAAGAAAAAACAAATAAATAAGTAAAATAGAATAAAAACAACACAGAAATAGAAAAAGAAAGGAAAATAAAAACCGGTTCAGGAACCTTCTAGAAGGTTCCCAAAACCAGCTGGGAACCCCTAGAAGGTTCCCAAAACCGGGAGCGTTGGAACGGTTAAATGTGCCGGCCGTTGCGTCGCTGCTCGGTCGCTCGCCTGTGCGAAGCGCCGGCAGTTTGACGCAGCGAGCGGCATATAGGATTTTCCGAGATATGACGCCGTGTTGTTTTTTTACTTTTTTATTTCACGATGAACACAATGCTCATACCAGTTGAAACTTTTGATTCGCTTATTTTGTTGAACTGGAAAATACTATACAGCTTGATCTTGGCGTCCTTTGACTTGTGGCGCCATCGTGCTTAATCATGTAGAAGATCATTCGGAGCAGGTTAGTATTCTCTTGTTTTGGAAAATGAAGTTGAGTCCCTTGGCCTCTGTATTATTGTGATGCATACAATCATTTTTATTAATAATTAAGCAGAGTACAAACACATTTGATCACAATTAAACCGATAAGAAAAATACCTAAGACTAAGCAGGCCTTTTCCGTAACATCAACAACTCGCCAGCTGGTATTTCGTTTGATCAACAAGAACAATGCAAGCTTTTTTTATTCAGCCAAGCCAGTGCCAGCAGGGTGCAGTTTACAACAAGAGAAAAAAAAGGTGAACGATTTCAAACATCAAACACGACGGAGGGATGCTAGATCTTTGAGATTTCCGAGATTGTTTTCGGCAGCATGAGGCCGGATCCTTCAAACTTGCTCTTGGTAATCTCATCGATCCTTCCTGCCATCTCCGGCGTGAGGTAGTTGGTCCAGTCTCCGACCACGCCTCGCCGGAAGAAGATCCCGTTGGGAATCGGCATCTCAACGATTTCGGTCGTCCTGGACTGGTTCACCTCCTGGTTGACCATGCTTTTCATGGCACATGCCTCCGCAATCTCCCTGTCCACTCCCGCCTCCTGCTCCCCCGGCGTGAAGGGGCGCCCAATGAACTCGGCTAGGCGCCTCAGTTGGCCGAGCGGGTCGGCGCTGAGCTCCTCGTAAGTCAGGAAGAGCACCTGACCCGGTCGGTCGACGTGCCAACGCCAGTAGCTCAGCACGTGCTCCCAAAATGGCCCATACAACGAGACACCCTCGCAGAACCGGCCGTGTGCCTCGTCGATGTCCCATGGGGTGAACTTGTTCATAAAGTGCCAGAGAGACACGAAGCAGTCCTTGGGGTCCCGGCACAAGTACACCACCTGCATGCATGATGCTACTATGTAATTGTCGCAAGACATTAATGTTGTTTTCTGCTCAGGTCCCTGAATTGTTTCTGGGTGTCACGTTAGACCTTGGACTATGAAAATCGCCATCCAAATCCCCGAAATACAATTCAGAGACACACTTATTACATTTCAAGAATTTGAATGTCAATTTTCATAGTTTGAGGACTTACACGACACCCTTGAATGAAGTAATTTAGGGACTATAGTGCGCTTCACTCGTAGAAAACGTACGTACCTTGCAGCCGGACGCCACAACGGAGGGTGGCAGCGACTCAGCCGGGATGTGCGTGGCGAAGAGCCGTGGCGCGGGAAGCGAGCTCAGGTCTGGAATCTGGTCCTTGGTGTAGACCTGGGCCTCGAGGAAAGGAACGAGCTGGTGGGAGTTGTGGGAGGCGAGCTGCCGGAGTATGGACGATGATGTGTCGTCAGTGCGGTGGGCCGCAGCATAGAGGAGGGCCTTGATCCAGGTAGTCCCGGACTTGGGCATCGTAACAAGGAGCACGTCGGTGCCACGCGCCTCAAAGTGCTGCTCTGCGACCATGGAGCTCACCATGATCGGCAGGGTTATGCACCAGCCGCTGGGGTGGCGGCAGTAATCCTGCAGGGTTCCGCTGGGACTGGGAACAGTCTCGTAGGTGGACACCACTCGCCGTGCTTCATCGTAGATTTTCTTAGCCTCGTCGGCTTCCGGCGTGGAGACGCCGGCGTCACGGGGGAAGACAGTAGCCATGCCGAGTCGCTAGGCTAATCGTAAATCGTTGCGTGTAGGCGCGGTGCTGTAGTGTAATACAGGGCCCGGTTGTGTATTGAGTAGCAATAGCTTTACTAGTTTTATACTGCTAGCTCGTAGTAAAGCCGTACACTCTCTTAGTCTCCACCACATTGTTCCTTTCTTGCGGATTGATGAAAGGATCGCTTGGTGAACTCAGCAAATCGTTGACTTAGCTGTTTTGTGCACTAAATAATTGCACAAGGGATGATATGATTCTGTGCTATCCTGTTGAATCCTTGGGAGTTGGGGCCATTAATTTGACCACCAAAAATAAGATTGATGCATCGTCTAGGAGACAGTGAGTGCAGATTAAATAAGGTGATGCTTACTGTTTTGGGGCTGGCTGGGGAGTACTGGCTGGCTTGACTCAAAAGATCTATCTTCAAGATGATATTTGAAACGCTAATCCATGTCCAGGTGAAAATTCTTGTCATGGATTTTATTGGCCAGACTCATCAGTGATGAACTTGTGTCGTTACCTTGTTGAATGTATTACCTTGTAGTTTAATGTACCAACCTTAAGTGGTTGATTTTGACAATCAGGATGAAAATCCTTACTCATTGGTCGAATGTGACAACAACGGTGCGAGCATGTGTTGCCCCTTTTTTTTTAAAACCCCTCCCATATATTAATTAATTAAAAATGTTCATACAATCGTCTATTACAACTTCAGCCACGCAGGGCGAAACACTATTAAGACACACTATCAGACCTATTAACAAAACTGAATTTAGCAATTTCATGCGCCACCCTATTGGCCCTTCTGTTAATCTTGGAAATCTTGAAACTTGTCATCAACCTCGAAATGCTCAATGCTTCCATCTTCAGATCAACTAGGGAAGACCTGTCCAAATAACCGTTTCCTAGAAAGGAAGCCACAAAAGAACAATCAGTTTCTAAGAGGATGGGCTTGTGTAGAGTAATACCGATGTGTTACCCCTTATTGAAAGTGCCGCTGCGGAAGAACTTAGTTGTAGGTGTTTATTTATATTTTCTTGTAGTGGTTCTACCGATGTTGTCTCTATTTTGTACTCTCTTTAATACTTCATTCATTCTAAAATAAGTATCTCTACTTTGTACTAATTTTAGTACAACGTTATATTAAGGTTGAGATACTTATTTCGAAACAAGGGAGAAGTTGATATTAATAGTTGTGTGAATCATAATAATGCGGAGGCCAGGGTTAAAACCTTCTTTTTGAAAAGAAAAAATAGAAGCGATGCGACTGTCTGCTTTGGAATTATTTCAGAATTATTTTCGGTCGGAAGGATAGACATGCATGCATCGGCATGGGATTAGAATACTACCACACTGGGTTCTTTCAATTTGAAATTGGAGCAAGGGCAACCACGAGCCTTATTTTCGATAAAGAAGAGCAACCACGAACTTTCTTAATGTTGATTACTCAACTGTATGCTAGAATCAAAAGGAGATTTGAGTCAATGGATGGATGCGATTCGAAATAGGGTATTCACCGTCCGGGATGTGCCGTCTGCGTGTACTTAATTAACTACTGCCTCAATAACAATATAAGAGGGTTTTTTTACACAACCACAGTGCCAAAAAAACATCTTATATTAAGTCAGAGGTGGTAGGTGATACCACGTTATTGTGAAAATATGTTTGTAATATGTTTTAATGATATTTGATTGTATGAAACATGAATATTTGAAATGATATTTTAAAAATAATTATTTAAAGCAATAATACGAGAACTGAATATAAAAGTACATATGATTTATTGGGTGTAATTATTATATAGTTGTAAAAAATTATGAAGTATGAATAACATAAGAGAATAGAAATTCTTATACATGTTTGCATGTTGAGTTGCGACTTTTTCTATGAATGGTTCCATATTGAGATGGATCCGTTTTCGTCTATGTTACCTGGTGAGTTAGCATGCTTGCATGTTAGGAGAAATAGTTTAATAGTGAGGTGACATGCTTGCATATTAGGAGAAATAGTTTAATGAAGGTTAGCTATTCTATACCTAATACGTGTGTATATATCAATATTCACAAACAGTTACATTCCTATTGATTCACTACGTAAAATTTGGTATAAAAAATAAATTACATTTAAAATTCAAATAGTTACATTCCTATTGATTCACTACGTAAAATTTGATATAAAAAATAAAAATATAGGTCATAAGACAAGAAAATTTGGAGTTTATATATATTTTACACTATGTTTTTACGTTTGTAATTTTACATAACATAAAATATTTTTTATGGCAATTATATATTTTTTGACGGTCTCTTTTTACGTCAGAAATAAGACAAAACTTACGGAACGTAAAATTACAGTACATTGATGGTAAAATAGAGAGGGGTGAAGAATAATTATTCCTCACCCAGGGTGACGAATAGTCAATATATATATATATATATGACAAATTTTATGTACCACCAGTGGTAGTTACCACCACTTGAGTTTTGTATATTGTATTTAGTATCTGTCAAAACCGCGAGTATGTACGTATAGTATGTAGTATATAACGATGTTTAGGTAGTATATATACTACTTTTTAGGTAGTATGTACCATATTTTAAGCATACTCTTTTATACGTACAAATATGTACGTATTTCATAAATATAACAAAAACTATGGGCTCATATGCAATTTTTTCATGTAACTTGCTTTGAAATATCTTATATATAGTATATGAACATATTTAGAATGATAAAGTAGTACATAAGGTATCACATGGTAGTATATGAGACATGACATGTGGGGTAACTACCCCCAGGTGGTAGGATGGATTTTTCCTATATATATATATATATATATATATATAGGGATTGACTATTCGTCACCCTGGGTGAGGAATAGTTATTCTTCACCCCCCTCTATTTTACCATCAATACACCATAATTTTACGTTCCGTAAGTTTTGTCTTATTTCCGACGTAAAAAGATACCGTAAAAAAATATATGATCATAGTAAAAAATATTCTGTGTTATGTAAAATTACAAACGTAAAAACATAGTGTAAAATACACATAAACTGCAATTTTTCTTGTCTTATGGCCTATATTTTTATTTTCTCATGCCAAATTTTACGTAGTGGATCAATAAAAATGTAACTATTTGAATTCCAAACGTAATTTAATTATGAAATGATCGTAAAATTACCTCGGGTGAAGAATAACTTATTCTGCACCCTGGGTGATGAATAGTATCCCTATATATATATATATATATATATATATATATATATATATATATAAAACTAGCACATATATATGCCCGTGCGTTGCAACGGGAGAGAAAAAGTTTAGCATGCACTCAATTTTTCTAAGAACTGTATGTGCAAGCACAACCCCCATGTTTTGCTACGAAGAAAGTGCTAGACGCCCTGTCGACCGAAACAACGAACCCAAAACACCCGACTGCACGGCACGACAACATCGAAACGTTGCCGGGAGGCGTTGCAACGGGAGAAAGAATATCCTTGAACCCACGCATCTACACAGATAAATATCAAGCCAAAAAATTGTTACAATGGACCGCCAAATTCTGGCATGCAAACAGAAGACAATGACAATCTTCATTTATCAAAGAACAAAAAATTGTATGAAACTAAAACTATAAATTTGGTCTTGTACTATGAATAATTCATAATACAACAACACTAACTTATCAGGTCAAGGCTACAAATTATTTCTAGTGAAGTGCAGAACCCATGGGTGATCGACCTTACAAATATGATAAATCTGGTAAGAAAATTGTTTGTCATTTCCATATGCGACAAAATGATCCTTGATAGAACACGTGGACATAGTTCAAAAATGAACCGGGGATCAAACAAGCTTGTGGATTGACCCTTTTAACATTTAGTATGAACTTTGCTAAAAAAACATTTAGTATGAACATGAGTAAATAAATTATAATCATAGAAAATGTGATCTATTCTGTGGATCACACCTGCAAAATAATGATACAATGTACTTGGATCTAGGAAAAAACTTCTACATAAAATTTTAGAGAAGACTAATACCAAGCTGGGCCTGTCTAGCCATCCTGCCGAGCTCCATCTAAGCTGCAATTTCTGGACCAACTCACTTCTTTGCGATCAACAATGAGCGCAGGCAAGTCACTATGACAACACATGAATGAGCATGCATCGAACAAATTGATCAAACAGATGGAGCATAGTTCCATGAATAAACATGCATATTCATTAGATATATTATCTAATTTCAAAGCCTCAACTCTCTGCACATACATGTCTGACAACTGAAACATCCAAATAATTCAAACCAGCAGTTATGCATCACTATGTACATTGCCGATGAAGACCCTCATAAAGTGTTGCTGATTCGGAAAAGAACCATGCAAAGACGATGCTACTATTTTCATGTATATACACAGTACCAAATAGAGGTAGATTCATCAGTGAACATGTGAGTCCTTGATTGCACTGTCATCAAAATAAGCTGCTCATTGCCCATGTTTGTCCCCCAATTAGCTACAAACAGACTATAAGAGCAACTAACAATGCAGATTTGGTTGAGTTAAAAGCATAGCCTGCAAAAGGAATCGGATGCCAAGATTTCACTATTCTTTAGTGCACTGAAGAGCAATGGAAAATGCCAAAAATTTACACCAACAAGTTCAGAGCAAAACATCACTCTTTCCAATAACAGGCATTATATACATGATAATCCATCAGTGCATCATGTATTTTTTTTCAATCGGCAATTACCTCAGTTGCTTCTATCTGGTTGTTGCACCTCTTCGAACGCAAATCAGCAACGGCCTGCAGTCATGTTATCTCATTCAGGTCTGTAGCATTTAGATCGTTGTCGTGTCTTGGTAACCATCATGATGTACAGCCCCGGAGATGTCAGCCAACAACACCAGCGTCCATTGGAAATCTGGAACGATGTAGCACCTTGTTCACGTGCGTGCCTGTAAGACAAATAAGTAATGGGCTTCTTACCTGCTATTCCTGATCCTTCCTCCTTGGACTTCAGTTTGGAATATTGAGGGTCTAACCAATCAGAAGCATTTTAATTCATCTCATCAATCAGCTTATGTTCTAGCTCAGAGCGCCCAACCTTTTCATGTCACTGATCAATGGACGGTAGATATATAAATCAAGGCTGGTGTAACCTGCACGCACTTGGGCTCGAGTGATGTGAGGAAGTGGACGACGTCGAGCGCCGAGCGCCAACGTGCACGAGAAATTAACTGACAACTGAAACTTTGACGAAACTGAATTTTATGAATCTGATGAAACTTAATCTGACAAAAACTGATGAAACTGAAATTGACGAATCTGACGGAACTTCAGGACAGCATAGGTGGTGCCGTAGTGGCCTCGTGCGAAGGCTGCTGCAGGCTCAGAGGCAGCTGCACGGGGAAGGGGGCAGCCGAGTTGGTCATCATCCCTTGTCGTGGATCATTGAAGCAGTGGGTAGCAGGTGGCGGGAGAGCAGATCCGGGGCTGGGAGGAGTAGCCGCGGGTCGCCGGATATAGGGCCGGCGTGTCAATCCTGTACGTGAAGCCAGCATGCGGCGGATGAGATCGAGCGGCTAGGGGATTTGATGACGGGGCGACGCCGGCCACCTCCTGCAGCCGCCCGGCAACGAAGAAACAGGTCGCGCGCATGGACGTCGGTGATGGGCGCGGGTGTGGGGGCACTTGGGGTAGGGGTAGGCGCGGCCGCAGGGTAGGCCATGGCAGCGTGCGACGATGGTAGGCGGTCCGGCGGCGCGGCGAGGGAGGGGCGACGGCGTGCGGCGACGGGAGGCGGAGCGCCAGCGGGGCGGGGCGGGGCAAGAGGTGGCGGCGCGCTGGAGTCGAGATGGGATTGGGATTTGGGAGGCAGGGTCGTGAAGGGTTGGGTCGGGTAGCTCTTTCTCTTTTCGATCTTTTTTCTAATGTCTTTTTTCAGATCTTTAGCGAAACGTTTTTTCCACTTATGGATGGCAATGGTGGGTAATTATTTACAACTTTATTAATGGAAAGTGACGGGAGTAATAAATACCATCCTCTGTGCCGTATGGGTGCCAGCTGGTCGAGGATGGCTTCTGGCCTATGGCACGGGCTTTAACGGATACCATGCAACGGGAGCCCAACTAATGTGTGTAGCCTGGATGGCATCATTTACTCAATCATGTCCTCGAGGGGTCAGGCACCACTGATGTGCCATGCTCCCTTCAAGAATTTAAGGTGTATTGGTTTTCGTGCAAATCAACGATTTGAATGTTTGGTCAAGATTATAGAATAAAATAACAATATCTGCAATACCTAGGAGTAAAATACGAAACTACTTTTCATGACGGATCAAATGATATAAACTTCGTATTGTGAATATTAATATATATTTTTAAAACCTTAGTCAAACTTGCACTCGTTTGACTTTTTAAAAAATAAATACATCTTATATAAAGGAACAGAGGGAGAATGTTGGAAGAAAATGAACACCCGGCACTCGGATCGATAAACACCCAAATAAATAAGGCAAAATGAGGAAATTCCTTTACTGTGGATCTCTCCGAAGAGTAGTAGGAAGCGGCTCCCGCTCGTAGCTGGAGATAGCGTTGAGAATGACGGTGCCTAGGTCAGCCTAGCTGGCTTCCCGTGTAGCTCCTCCGCGCTCGTCAACGTTCGGCTTTGGCGCCGCAACGGTCGTCGAAAATAAAATAACATTTTGGTAGTTTGAATGTACTTTAATTTAAACTCACTTTGTATTTTCAAAGGGAAAATATTAACTACATGTAATATGTAAATATTTTGTTTGGGTCTTTAGTGATCCATATAAGCCTACTAAAAATTTAAAAGGCTTTTGAATAAAGTTTGGACCTTTAAACAATCAATAAGTTTTTTGAATTATAAAGAATATAGAAAATATTAACTATGTGTAATATGTAAATATTTTATTTAGTTCTCTAATTATCCATATAAGGCCATTGAAAATTTAAAAGGCTTTTGAGTAAATTTTTGGACGTTAAAACAATCCAAAAGTTTTCTGGATTATGAAGAAAATAGAGAAGCTTTTGTACGGCCTAAGCCCAGCGTTAACGATAGCAGTAGCAGCTAGCCCACGTAGACAGTAGAGGCCATGCCATGAACGCCGTCGCGTATCTACGCTCCCCTCCGCTGTTGCCCGTCCAAGTGCTGCGCCACAAATTAATGCTCTGAAGCAATTCCACCGTCATTCGTACCTACTAATCCGCTCCTCGTCTGCTCTTGTCCGTCCATCTGTGCTTAGCCGGTCTATTGCCGTCCATGGCTCCTCCTCCGTTGTTGTCCCGTCTGTGTACGGAGTACTCAGACGTTCGTTGTCTATTCCGTTCTCTTCTTAGTTAGGTTCTCTTTTTCTCAAATCTCTGTCACCTCGCCGTCTGTTAATATCGCAGTCGTACATATATAAGTTGATGAGATTTGGTCGACAAGAGCGATGTGGGATTACTAATGAACAAACAATCCTACAACTCATGAGAGGCTTCAGCTAGCATACCTGGTGGCAGGTTTGATGACTTGAGGTTAGGTCGTGAGTTCGATCCATACGCATACATTACTTTTTTCTGTCTTTTTGGAAACCCAGGGCTCGCGGCCCACAAGAGTATTTCTCTGGCCCAGGTGGATTTACGTGGCCCATACTGATTTAGCTGCCGGACACGTTGATTGTTTCCATTAGCAACTTACAGTACCACCTCGTTTATATTACGATTTTGTCTCTACAAATTGTAAAAGCGTATTATGACATGAGAAAAAAGCGTATTGTGACGGTGAACCCAACAAAGTCAATCCGTGCTTTATTATTATTATTATTATTATATATATATATATATACTAGCAAAAGTGCCCGTGCGTTGCAACGGGAGAAATAAATTATCACCCCTAGCGCCCACATCCCTGTTACCACTTCTTTTCTTTGTCATCATTGTCGGTAACGATGTCCACTACACGGTGAACATTCCACGTAAGCTTGGAACCAATAAAGAATTGCATCACCTGCATGGACGGACCAGCGAACGCTCGCGTTTGAGATCCCGGCCACATGACCCACATCTACACAATGAAATACTTGTGCCTTGTGTAGTTATCTGGTTTTACATCATATTAGTTTAGTACCAATCCGTGAAGGACACAAACAAAAACTAAATTTAATTTAATTTTAAAATGATCAACACTTTTCTGTAGGGTAACACGATCAACGCCAAAACACACTGGAGGTTGTGAGTTTTATTCCAGTAACGGTCAACTATTTTTTGCCTCATTTCCTAAAAGGGGTGGTGGGTTTGATTTGTTGGGCCAGGTCGCACGGACATGTTGGGAGGGCACCGGTTCTTTTTACTGGTGGAACATTACACGGGCGAACGTGGCAGAGGCCAAGTGGCCCAAGACAGACGATTAGTAGAATAGCCTAGCTCAATATGAGGAAACACCATGGACATACGAAATGGGAGGACCAATAATATTATACCTCCATTTATATATTAAAAATACTATATATGCCTGTGGGTTAGAACGGTTGAAACATTTGACATAAATTTAGTGAGGATTGTATGTGCAAACATAATGTTCAATGTGTGCTACAAATTTGGCGCAAATTTAGTAAAGATTATAAGAGCAAGGAAAACATAATGGAAGAAAAAAATGACATGAATTTAGTGAGGATTAAAAAATGCCACATTATTTTTACTCATAAGATGGCATGGCAACCTGCCATTGATTCCCGCACCTCCTGTTAATTAGTTTTTCTTTCTCTTTCTTTCCTTATATCATGATGCCCACATAATTACCGTCCATTTCCTTCCTCTCTCTTTCTCCTTCCTTCTTTATTTCTCATGCAATTATTTTTTCCGTTTTTGCTAGGCCTGCTAATTACTCATGCGATTAATATGGCACCCACATAATTACCATCGATTTTCTTCCTTCTTTATTTCTTATTCAATACATATTACCTTTCTTGCCAGCTCCACATAATTACCATCTTCCTTCTTTATTTCTCATGCAAAGAATGTCTATTTCCTTTCTTTATTTCTTTGCTTAATTTCCAAAGCAGCTTCTTGATGCCTGACAACCTAAAAATTGTATATAAACTGGTAAAAATTAATGTAAAATAGCAAGGTGGGACTATTTGACAAGTAAACAAATATGAAAAACAACTTCCAGCCTGGTCCCTTGTCCGTCCAGTGGGCCGCGGCACTCGTACATGCCCATCACGACCGTGCCTCCTGTTGATCTCGGCCCGAGTACGCCTGTCCTTTATTCTTAAGGTTCCAGACGCCCAAATTAGCAAGCTTAGGAGCCTAGCTTTAGTGGTCTGCTGCGCTGCAATCTATACATGGCAGACCATGGATCAAATCCCAGCGGCGTCAACCATATTTTTTCTCTAATTTCCTTTAATTCAAGCACACGCACATACAGCCAGATATGGAAAACGACGGTGAACTACGATGGACACAATTGAGCATGGATGCAGGCCCAGTTTAGCGAATCAGCCACTTACGGAAAAAATCAGACGCGGCGAAATAGATAGAGCGAAAATTTAGTACCACCTCGAATATGTTTTAAATTCAAACTGAAAGCGTAAAATCACGGGAAGAAGCGTATTGTGACGGTGAACCCGACAAAGTCAATCCGTGTTTTATTATTAGGGAAAGACTAGCACAAATGCCCGTGCTTTGCAACGGGAGAGATACTTGACGTGTCCATAGAATAAGCATAACGCAACAATAACTAAACAGTGTCATCTGGTGGCTACACGGAGGCGCATGGCGAAAGCTAGCAAAAATGCATATAAGTCATGCATAAAAAACCACGCTACACATACAATACTTTTGGTATGAATTTTGTATGACGGTTCTGATATTAAAGGATTCAAATCTTCCATATAAGGTACTATTTTGGAAAGTTGGAGTACTCTTTGGTGTTTGCACTACGCTGTGAAAAAAATTTCGAAATTCGCACCGAGCAGCAATTTTTTTTCCGGATGGTGCACCGAGTCTGAAAAAATCTAGCTAAAAGGGTTGGGTTAAATAATGTGTTTTAGCCCCTCTCTCACTTCACTGGACATTAATTCATTTGTGTCGGGTAAATACCATGACAGATGAAAAAAAAAGAAACTCGGCTCCATTTATTATTAAAAAAAACAAACATATCTGTGCATTACAATGAAAAAAATAATATGTTGAGTAACCTGAAAAATAATTTATCATTCAAACAATTTCGCGAGAAGCAAAAGAATATTAAAAGCACTCAAAAGTATCAAGGGCCATGAATGATGTCCAAACAACGGTTTAGTGCTCCTGAAATAAGTTGTCCTAAATCCCAGACTTCCAAAAGAAAACCATGAAAGAACTGAAGAACATTGAAAGAAGTGGCCATGGATGCACAAGTCACATAAAAATCATAACAGTGACGCTGCTAGCACACTGCACTTGAACAAAAAGTACAATGGCAAAAGTCCATGTTGAGAGTTACAACAGAGCATGCTACTTCAAAGTTATTCATAATCTGATCGCATAGAATATAGTACTCATGTTGTAATTAATCGATGAGGTAAATCTTTTGCCACCGTTTCGAAAAAAAGTACTTGTGTTGTACGACGGCGTATCACATAATAGATGAAGCACGACCCTTGAATTCATACTCTCCTTTTTTAGAAAAACATATCGATATCTCTCCTATTGTACAGGAGAAATAACAAGTAGCCAGTTCAATTTGTAAGAACTTTAAAATACGGATCATATTCTATCTAGCAACTCCAGCAGCCAGCCGGAGGTGTAGCAGTCAGCGGCAACAGCATGCACGCGCACCACACACACGCGAGCCAGGCATGCATGCACGCAGCGGCAGGCAAACGCACGCAGAGCACGCGGTGAGCCGATGAACCTGGATGTCAGCCGGAGAAGGGCATGCACGTACTCCTAGATGACTCGATCGAGAGTGGAGGACGGCGGCGCGGAGTGTTGGTCATCGGGCGCCCCGGTCGGGGAGGTGGGCACAAGACTTCGTTCGCTGGAGTTCCCTGGGTAGCGGACCTAGGCGACTCGCCATTAGGCCTGAATCCTCTTTTTTTCTCATTCACGAGCAAGTTCTTAGACACATAGGCCTGCATCCTTTTTCCCTCGTTAATTGGCATGCGTGATTTCCTCCTCAGCCCTTCCTACTCCCTCCCTCGTTAATACGCCTTCCTTTTTCCCTCGTTAATTAGCACTGCCTGAGCTCGTCCCTCTCTTTTGTTTTTCAATAGATCCATGCCTCATCCTCCAATTATTTAATTCCCAAGAAGGCTTGTCCTTAGGCAACTTGCTCACATATTTAAACTGGTGGGACTCATTGTTACAAAGCGACGTGGGGCTATCTTTTTAATGAGTAAACTAACATGAAAAGGCTGATTAGAAGCCCACTCGGCCCTTGCCGAACCTATGTGTATTGTGCAGCTTGACGTGTTGGTCTTTTTGGGATCGGAAGAGTGCTAGACTGGCCGTGGCTGAGGCCCAAAAGTGCGTAGGGCAGGCCTAATACACATCAAACACGGCAGGGAACAAACAGAGGAAGCTTTTGTTTACGTGCGGACCCCAAATTAGTACCACCTCGTATATATTACGATTTTGTTTATACAGATCGTAACAGCGTATTATGACATGAGAAGAAAGCGTATTGTGACGGTGAACCCGACAAAGTCAATCCGTGCTTTATTATTAGGGAAAGATTAGGGAGAGATAATAAAGGGGCTATTGCTTCTTGCGGTACGTCATGAAAATTGTCCCCATAGTTGTAAAATATTACCCAATGATGCCACCTATACAATGATAATTTCAAAATAAAATATTTAATTAATCATAAAAAAATTGTGTATTAAAAAAATGTTCGCAATTTTATAAAAAAGTTAGCTTATTAAAACAATGTTTGGAAAATCAGAAAATATTTAAGATTTTTAAAAACTTCACGTATTAAAAAATATTAATGAAATTGAACAAAATTTCGCCAATTTAAAAAATGTTCATGAATGAAAAAATATCCTAAAAATTTAAAAAAATCTTGACTTACTAAATAGTTTATTTATTCATAAAATGTTTGATGATACAAAAAATGATCATGCATTTCAAAAAATGTTTGTAAATCAAAAAAATATTCGTGAAATTCAAAAATTGTTCCACCAATTTCCAAAACAATATTCTTTCATTCTAGAAATGTTCGCCAATTCAAGATTAAAAAAAAATGTTCACAATTTTGAAAAAATGTTTGCAAATAGTAGAAATGTTCATGGATTCAAACAATGTTCTTGATTTTAGAAAATGTTCGAAAATTTGTAGAAGTGTTCATGAATTTGAAAATGTTCACGATTCCATTATGTTCACGAGTTTAAAAAATGTTCATGATTTCACGAAATTGTGAGTGATAGTGTATCTCGGTGATGCAGCAAAACGTGATCATGGCCATTGGAGATTATGATTTTTTTTTCACCCGTTGCAATGCACAGGCCCTTTTGCTAGTTAAATGTAAAATACAGATAGTTAGCAGAAACGCTTCCCATCAATCGGATGATCTGACGCGAAATGTTCACTGTGTCATGCTCCTGGCTACATTGCAGACCGTGACGTGAAATGGCCCTTATTGCAAGACGCGCAGCGCAATGTGAACTACATTGAAGACCGCGCAGAAAAAAAAAGAAAAAAAACTTTTCAAGGGATTTGCAATACAGATCGTGTTGCAAAGAGGTGAGCGCAACACAAGACTTGTTGCAAAATTTGGCGAGTAGATCAGACACACAAAAGAAAATGTTTAGTATTACAACAAGGCTCATGTTGCAAAGTGCTGAGTGCAACAGGAGGGTTGTTGCAAAAGCTCAGCGTGCTGAGAAAAAACAAAAAAAAGCTCGAGGATTGCAACAAAGGCTCATGTTGCAAAACGCGAGGCAACATGATGCTTGTTGCAAAGATCCTGCGAGTAGATTGGATGGTTGTTGGGCAGAAAAAGCAACAAAAAAATTGTCCGGGAGGATTGCAACAAGGCTGTGTTGCAAAGCGCAAAGCGCAACACGGGGCTTGTTGCAAAAGCTCAATAACTCACGAGGAGAGATCGGATGGTTGTCCACGGCTCCACCGAACGATAGCCCGGACGGTCGATCTTCTAGGATTATCATCCGGTCGACGCGTAGCACTCCCCTTAAGGTTAGTGGGGATATAGAAATCCTTGCAAAATTGATGATGTTGCAGAAACTTCACAACATAGGTGATGTTGTAGAAACGCTGCCGCCATTTGCAACATCGTCATTCAATTGAGGTGGGGTGGTGCGACTTGATTCGGAGACAAAGCAGTGTGGCCCAGTTTGCGACGAGGGGGCATGGCCTGCTTGGGAGACGAGGTAGCGTCAGCCTGATACGGGACGAAGCAACCTCCTGAACGGAATCTGAGACAGAATGGGGCCAAACTGGATGATGCGGAACTACACAGGGCGGTGACGTGTGCATGCGACATTGGTGGGCGTTGTGGGAAGGGGTGGCGGCCAGAGGAGCACCCGGACTCACGTCAGCCAATGGAGAAGGATGGGAACGGGAGGAGGCTGGAGGAAGACCCTACAGTTGCTCTTGCGTGTCTTGCAACGATAATGTTGCAAAACCAATTTATGTGGTAGGATTGTTGTGTACCCCTCGATGAAAAATCTGATCGGTCGGTCACAGAGGCGGTTGACGAGCGACCAGCTATCAGCCGGGTGAGGCTAAGAGCATCTCCACTCTCCAACCCCCAACAACCCCTCCAGGCCCTTTTTTACCGCCGGCTCAAAAAAAACGGCCTAGTCGCGCCCCGATGAGCCCAAATTTTGTCGGTTAGGGCCGAAATTGGCGCCGGCGGACCCAGCCGAACCCAGCGCGCTGGGGGCCGACCGGGGGCGCCGGGGGAAAGAAAGAACACACCAAAACTTCCCGCACCGGATTCCCACCCCGTGGGCCCGCAGAGTCAGCGACTGCATCATCGTCCTCATATCATCGCCCCGGCTCCCGCGCGAATCAGTGCCAGGGCTGCGGCCGGTCAGGCTTCCATTGACCACGGGCGGCATAGTGAAGGCGAGCCGCTGCGCATCCGGCCCCTTCCCGCCACGCGTCCGCACTGCTGCCGCCCCCTGGCCACTATAAAAGCCGCCTCGTCGTCGCTGGCCGCACAGTCGCCTTCACAACCCCTCTCTCTCTCTCTCTCTCTCTCTCTCTCTCTCTCTCTCTCTCTCTCTCTCTCCGCCGACCATCTTCTTTCCCTCGCCGCCCTTGTTCTCGCCCTCTCTCCTTCACTCCAGACAGATGGCCGAGAGATTCCCTGGTGACGGAGCGGCGGCCAACAGCTTCGGCCGCCGCCATCTGCACGAGTGGGAGGCACGCCTACTCTACGAGGCCAACTACTCGGCGACGCCCGACATGCGTGTGTCGGGCTCTTGGAGGCTCAGCGCAGGAGGCGTCCCCGTGCCCCCGCCGCTCTCCGACGGTGAACGTCGCAGCAAGATCGTGCAGATCTGGGCGGCCTTGCCGGAGGAAGCGTGGTGGCAGCCGAAATACGCCCTCGACAACCACAATCTGTGGACAGCGTACTTCCAGCGCCACCACGCCGACCAGTATGCGTCCACCAACGGCGCGCCGGCACCAAAGGGGCACCACAACTCCGACGGCCGTCGTCAGTGGTAGGGCGTCCCCGGGCGCACGATCCACGCCGTCCTCGAGCACATCGAGGGCGGCAACTCGCCGCCGTTGGAGTACCCGGCACCGTCGTTCTCACGCCGGAGCGGTAGCTCGTGGCTGCCGAGGCGCATGGCGGGGGCGTCCTTCTCTTCCTCCGGGTCCCACTCCTCCGGCACGACGCCGCTCGTCGCCGTCAAGCCCGAGCCCCAAGAGATGCCGGAGCGCCAGCGCAGCCGCGGCGGCAACCTCGTCATAAACGAGGGCCACCGCCAACCTTCACCTCCCCGCGGCCATCTTCGCCTGGTCAGGCCGAAGAAGGAGCGGGCGCCGCCGCCTGTGGTCATCAAGCAGGAGCATGTCGATATGGGCGCCGACCTCGAACCCGGCCTGAAATGGGCGCGGGACGACTACGTGCGGGAGGAGATGGAGCGCTAGCGCCGCACTCTGGAGGAGATCATCGCGCGGTGACGCGGCCACGACGAGGGGGGCGTCATTGTCCTCGACGACAGCGAAGAGGAGGCGCCGGCGCCGACCAACCCCGTCCGCAGCGGCTGTCGGATTCAGGTCTCCGCAGACCCTTGAGAGATTCGAACTCAGGGGTGCGTGCGAAGAACTCGTCCTCCCCAGGCTGCCCGCTCCCTGAATCCACGGCCTAGCTAGTCGAACCCAACGAACAAGAGACACAGCAGTTTATCCTGGTTCGGGCCACCTTGCGGTGTAATACCCTACTCCAGCTTTGTGGTGGATTGCCTCGAGGGGCTGAGGATGAACTAGTACAGTGGTTGAACAGCCTCGGGAGGTGAGGTGTTCTTGGGCTCGATGAGCTGGTGGATGAGAAGATGATCCGTCCCCCTCTATGGTGGTGGCTAAGTCCTATTTATAGCGGCCTTGGTCCTCTTCCCAAATGTAGGCGGGAAGGGATCCCACAACGGCCAATTTCGAAGGGAGACAGGTAGTACAAGCTATCCTGACAAAAGTGGTCTTCGCCTGCAAAAGCCTCTGGTGGTGACGCTGCAGTGGGCTCCACGATGGCCTTTGTCCTGCCGTCCTGGCGGTCTTGGTCTTGTTGCACCGATATGGAAACCTTTGCTTGATTCCTCGGGACCCCGCGCATGCGCTTGCCTCCTTAGCACCGAAGAGGAAACTGGTACACTGCGCCCGCTGGCGCCCGCCTGGCCTTGGTCGTCACGGCTCATGTCATGTGAATCTCGCGAGGTGCAGCCTGCATTGATATCTCTGCTCCTCTGGAGCCAGCCTAGTGAGGCCGCCCCCCAGGGAGGTCTTGGTGTCACCCGCCTCGCGAGGCTTGGCCCCTCGCGAGGGTCTTGGGTTGTTGTTGTCGAAGTTGGGCTGTACTAGGTCACCGACGGAGCCACGCCATGGGCTGCAGGCAGGCAAGTCTGGGTACCCCCGTTCCCAGGACGCCGACAGTAGCCCCCGGGCCCAAGGCACGCTCGAACTTGGCTTCGAGGTGAAGCCAAAAGGCAAGTGCGGAGCGCCGCGGGCCCCAACCGCCTGCGGCCTCGATTGACGCATGGAGATTGATGGGACGTGGGCGTCTACACTTCCCCATGCACTGCCTTGGCAACCGTTTGACTTGACGAGACCCTGTTGCATGCAGAGAAAACCATAATTGCGTGCGATCGTGGGGGCTGGCGGTTGGCCTCCTTCCGGCTATAAATGAGGAGAGGGGTGAAGCCCCCCTTGCTCATCTCCTTCTTCTCATCGCCCGCTCCCTCTTCTTCCCCTTTGCCATGCCATCTTGTGATAATCCCCAAGTGCAGCGAATCATCGTAGCAATTTCCAAAGGTGGAAGTGATAAGAGTGTCGAACCCACAAGGAGCTAAAGGTAAGATCAATATTCTCTCAAGCCCTATCTGCCACTGATACGACTCTACGTACACCGAACGTTTGCTTCCTACGAGAAATGAAACTACGTTGTGGGTATGAAGAGGATAACTTTGCATGTTATCGGAGAGCTAAAATATAAAAGTAGGTGCTGTTATCATAAAGTTATAATATATTACTAAATATTATAAATAGCGAGTGTGGAATAATGATGGGTCGGTGTGCGGAATTGTCCTAGGCAATCGTTAACAAGACTGGTAATCACTATTGCAATTTCATATGAGGGAGAGGCATAAGCTAACATACTTTCTCGTCTTGGATCATATGCACTTATGATTGGAACTCTAGCAAGCATCCGCAACTACTAAAGATCATTAAGGTAAAACCCAACCATAGCATTAAAGTATCAAGTCCTCTTTATTCCCATACGCCATGTCCCGCTTATCCGTGTTTGTGTTTCAGTCACTCACGCAACGCAGACAATAAGCAAACCATGGACATATTGCAACACCCTACAACGGGAATCCCTCACGCTTGCGCGACACGGAGGGCACCATAGGACAGCACCAAAATAAAGCATACAACTCATACCAATCTAGATCATCAATCACCCCAAAGACAAAGGATATCTACTCAAAACATCATAGGATGTCAACACATCATTGGATCATAATATGTGGCATAAAGCACCATGTTCAAGTAGGGATTACAACGGGGTGCGGGAGAGTGGACCACGTAAAAGAGATGAGGATAGTGATGATGGTGGTGATGTTGATGAAGACGATCACCGCGGCGATGATTCCCCTCCCGATGGCACTCCGGCGCCACCGAGAGAGAGGAGGAGAGGTTCTCCCCCTTTGTGCTTCCTCCTCCATGGCCTCCCCCCTAGATGGGGAGAGGTTCTCTCTCTAGTCCTGGCCTTCATGGCGATGATGGCCCCTCCGGGATCCTCCTCCATGGCCTACGGTGATGATGGCCCCCTCCGGCAGAGTGCCGGAGAGGGCCTAGATTGATTTCTCGTGGCTACAGAGGCTTGCGTCGGCGAAACTTCCGATCTAGGTTATTTCCCGAAGGTTTCTGTATTTATAGGAGGAGTTGGCGTTGATTTCACGTCAGGGGGGCCCTCGGGGAGTCCACGAGGCACAGGGGCGCGCCCAGGGGCGTGGGCGCCCCCCCACCATCTTGGGGCCCACTGGACTCCCCTATGGTAGATTTTTGTTCCAGTATTTTTTATATTTTTCAGAAAAATTCCCCGTTGATTTTCATCGCGTTCCGAGAACTTTTATTTCTGTACAAAAACAACACCACAGTAGTTCTGCTGAAAACAGCGTCAGTCCGGGTTAGTTCTAATCAAATCATACCAAAATTATATAAAACTATTGTAAACATGGCATGAATACTTGATAAATTATAGATACGTTGGAGACGTATCATCTTGCTGTTGGGGAACGTAGTAATTTCAAAAAAATTCCTACGCACACACAAGATCATGGTGATGCATAGCAACGAGAGGGGAGAGTGTCGTCCATGTACCCTCGTAGACTGTTAAGCGGAAGCGTTATGACAACGCGGTTGATGTAGTCGTACGTCTTCACGATCGACCGATCCTCAGTACCGAACGTACGACACCTCCGCGTTCAACACACGTTCAGCTCGGTGACGTCCCGCGAACTCACGATCCAGTAGAGCTTGAGGGGGAGTTTCGTCAGCACGACGGCGTGGTGATGATGTTGATGAAACTACCATCGCAGGGCTTCGCCTAAGCACCGGTACGATATGACCGAGGTGGATTATGGTGGAGGGGGGCACCGCACACGGCTGGGAGAGATCAATGATCAACTTTTGTGTTCTAGGGTGCCCCCTGCCCCCGTATATAAAGGAGCTAGGGGGAGGCGGCCAGCCAAGGAGGAGGGCGCGCCAAGGGGGAAGTCCTACTCTCACCGGGAGTAGGACTCCTCTTTTCCTAGTAGGAGTAGGAGAAGGGTGAAGGAGGAGAGAGAGGGGAAGGAAAGGGGGGCGCCGCCCCCCTCCTTGTCCAATTTGGACTAGAGGGGGAGGGGCGCGTGGCCTGCCCTGGCCGCCCCTCCTCTTCTCCACTAAGGCCCATTAGGCCCAATATACTCCCCGAGGGGTTCCGGTAACCCCCGGCACTCCGGTATATGCCCGAAACCTCCCGAAACACTTCCGGTGTCCGAACATAGTCATCCAATATATTGATCTTTACGTCTCGACCATTTCGAGACTCCTCGTCATGTCCGTGATCATATCCGGGACTCCGAACTACCTTCAGTACATCAAAACATATAAACTCATAATACCGATCGTCACAGAACTTTAAGCATGGGGACCCTACGGGTTCGAGAACTATGTAGACATGACCGAGACACGTCTCTGGTCAATAACCAATAGCGGAACCTGGATGCTCATATTGGTTCCTACATATTCTACGAAGATCTTTATCGGTCAAACCGCATAACAACATACATTATTCCCTTTGTCATCGGTATGTTACTTGCCCGAGATTCGATCGTCGGTATCTCAATACCTAGCTCAATCTTGTTACCGGTAAGTCTCTTTACTCGTTCCGTAATGCATCATCCCGCAACTAACTCATTAGTCACATTGCTTGCAAGGCTTATAGTGATGTGCATTACCGAGAGGGCCCAGAGATACCTCTCCGACAATCGGAGTGACAAATCCTAATCTCGATCTATGCCAACTCAACATATGCCATCGGAGACACCTGTAGAGCACCTTTATGATCACCCAGTTACGTTGTGACGTTTGGTAGCACACAAAGTGTTCCTCCGATACTCAGGAGTTGCATAATCTCATAGTCACAGGAACATGTATAAGTCATGAAGAAAGCAATAGCAGTAAACTAAACGGTCAAGTCAATCACATCATTCTCCTAGTGATGTGATCCCGTTAACCAAATGACAACTCATGTCTATGGCTAGGAAACTCAACCATGTTTGATCAACGAGCTAGTCAAGTAGAGGCATACTAGTGACACTATGTTTGTCTATGTATTCACACATGTATTATGTTTCCGGTTAATACAATTCTAGCATGAATAATAAATATTTATCATGATATGAGGAAATAAATAATAACTTTATTATTGCTTCTAGGGCATATTTGCTTCACTCTCCCACTTGCACTAGAGTCAATAATCTAGATTATACAGTAATGATTCTAACACCCATGGAGTCTTGGTGCTGATCATGTTTTGCTCGTGGAAGAGGCTTAGTCAACGGGTCTGCAACATTTAGATCCGTATGTATTTTGCAAATCTCTATGTCTCCCACCTGGACTTGCTCCCGGATGGAATTGAAGCGTCTCTTGATGTGCTTGGTTCTCTTGTGAAATCTGGATTCCTTTGCCAAAGCAATTGCACCAGTATTGTCACAAAAGATTTTTCATTGGACCTGATGCACTAGGTATGACACCTAGATCGGATCTGAACTCCTTCATCCAGACTCCTTCATTTTCTGCTTCCGAAGCAGCTATGTACTCCGCTTCACACGTAGATCCCGCCATGATGCTTTGTTTAGAACTGCACCAACTGACAACTCCACCGTTCAATGTAAACATGTATCCGGTTTGCGATTTAGAATCGTCTGGATCAGTGTCAAAGCTTTCATCGACGTAACCATTTACGACGAGCTCTTTGTCACCTCCATAAACGAGAAACATATCCTTAGTCCTTTTCAGGTATTTCAGGATGTTCTTGACCACTGTCCAGTGATCCATTCCTGGATTACTTTGGTACCTCCCTGCTAAGCTAATAGCAAGGCACACATCAGGTCTGGTACACAACATTGCATACATGATAAAGCCTATGGCTGAAGCATAGGGAACACTTTTCATTTTCTCTCTATCTTCTGTAGTGGTCGAGCATTGAGTCTGACTCAACTTCGCACCTTGTAACACAGGCAAGAACCCTTTCTTTGCTTGATCCATTTTGAACTTTTTCAAAACTTTGTCAAGGTATGTGCTTTGTGAAAGTCCAATTAAGTGTCTTGATCTATCTCTATAGATCTTGATGCCCAATATGTAAGCAGCTTCACCGAGGTCTTTCATTGAAAAACTCTTATTCAAGTATCCTTTTATGCTATCCAGAAATTCTATATCATTTCCAATTAGCAATATGTCATCCACATATAATATTAGAAATGCTACAGAGCTCCCACTCACTTTATTGTAAATACAGGCTTCTCCAAAAGTCTGTATAAAACCATATGCTTTGATCACACTATCAAAACGTTTATTCCAACTCCGAGAGGCTTGCACCAGTCCATAAATGGATCACTGGAGCTTGCATACTTTGTTAGCTCCCTTTGGATCGACAAAACCTCCAGGTTGCATCATATACAACTCTTCTTCCAGAAATCCATTCAGGAATGCAGTTTTGACATCCATTTGCCAAATTTCATAAAATGCGGCAATTGCTAACATGATTCGGACAGACTTAAGCATTTGTACGGGTGAGAAAGTCTCATCGTAGTCAACTCCTTGAACTTGTCGAAAACCTTTCGCAACAAGTTGAGCTTTGTAGACAGTAATATTACCGTCAGTGTCAGGCTTCTTCTTGAAGATCCATTTATTCTCTATGGCTTGCCGATCATCGGGCAAGTCAACCAAAGTCCACACTTTGTTTTCATACATGGATCCCATCTCAGATTTCATGGCCTCAAGCCATTTTGCAGAATCTGGGCTCACCATCGCTTCTTCATAGTTCGTAGGTTCGCCTTGGTCAAGTAACATGACCTCCAGAATAGGATTACCGTACCACTCTGGTGCGGACCTCACTCTGGTTGACCTACGAGGTTTGGTAGTAACTTGATCTGAAGTTTCATGATCAATATCATTAGCTTCTTCACTGATTGGTGTAGGTGTCATAGAGACCGGTTTCTGTGATGAACTAATTTCCAATAAGGGAGCAGGTACAGTTACCTCATCAAGTTCTACTTTCCTCCCACTCACTTCTTTCGAGAGAAACTCCTTCTCTAGAAAGGATCCATTCTTAGCAACAAATGTCTTGCCTTCGGATCTGTGATAGAAGGTGTACCCAACAGATTCCTTTGGGTATCCTATGAAGACACATTTCTCCGATTTGGGTTCGAGCTTATCAGGTTGAAGCTTTTTCACATAAGCATTGCAGCCCCAAACTTTAAGAAACGACAACTTTGGTTTCTTGCCAAACCACAGTTCATAAGGCGGCGTCTCAACGGATTTTGATGGTGCCCTATTTAACGTGAATGCAGCCGTCTCTAAAGCATAACCCCAAAATGATAGCGGTAAATCAGTAAGCGACATCATAGATCGCACCATATCTAGTAAAGTACGATTACGACGTTCGGACACACCATTACGCTGTGGTGTTCCGGGTGGCCTGAGTTGCAAAACTATTCCACATTGTTTCAAATGTAGACCAAAATCGTAACTCAAATATTCTCCTCCACGATCAGATTGTAGAAACTTTATTTTCTTGTTACGATGATTTTCCACTTCACTCTGAAATTCTTTGAACTTTTCAAATGTTTCAGACTTATGTTTCATTAAGTAGATATACCCATATCTGCTCAAATCATCTGTGAAGGTGAGAAAATAACGATACCCGCCGCGAGCCTCAACATTCATTGGACCACATACATCAGTATGTATGAACTCCAACAAACATGTTGCTCGCTCCATTGTTCTGGAGAATGGCGTTTTAGTCATCTTGCCCATGAGGCATGGTTCGCAAGTACCAAGTGATTCATAATCAAGTGATTCCAAAAGTCCATCAGTATGGAGTTTCTTCATGCGCTTTACACCAATATGACCTAAACGGCAGTGCCACAAATAAGTTGCACTATCATTATCAACTCTACATCTTTTGGCTTCAATATTATGAATATGTGTATCACTACTATCGAGATTTAATATAAATAGACCACTCTTCAAGGGTGCATGACCATAAAAGATATTACTCATATAAATAGAACAACCATTATTCTCTGATTTAAATGAATAATCGTCTCGCATCAAATAAGATCCAGATATAATGTTCATGCTCAACGCTGGCACCAAATAACAATTATTCAGGTCTAAAACTAATCCCAAGGTAGATGTAGAGGTAGCGTGCCGACCGCGATCACATCGACTTTGGAACCATTTCCCACGCGCATCGTCACCTCGTCCTTAGCCAATCTTCGCTTAATCCGTAGTCCCTGTTTCGAGTTGCAAATATTAGCAACAGAACCAGTATCAAATACCCAGGTGATACTGCGAGCATTAGTAAGGTACACATCAATAACATGTATATCACATATACCTTTGTTCACCTTGTCATCCTTCTTATCCGCCAAATACTTGGGGCAGTTCCGCTTCCAGTGACCAGTATGTTTGTAGTAGAAGCACTCAGTCTCAGGCTTAGCTCCAGAATTGGGTTTCTTCTCCTGAGCAACAACTTGTTTGCTGTTCTTCTTGAAATTGCCCTTCTTCTTCCCTTTACCCTTTTTCTTGAAACTGGTGGTCTTGTTGACCATCAACACTTGATGCTCCTTCTTGATTTCTACCTCCGCAGCCTTTGGCATTGCGAAGAGCTCGGGAATTGTCTTATCCATCCCTTGCATATTATAGTTCATCACAAAGCTCTTGTAGCTTGGTGGCAGTGATTGAAGAATTCTGTCAATGACACTATCATCCGGAAGATTAACTCCCAGTTGAATCAAGTGATTATTATACCCAGACATTCTGAGTATATGTTCACTGACAGAACTATTCTCCTCCATCTTGCAGCTGTAGAACTTATTGGAGACTTCATATCTCTTAGTCCGGGCATTTGCTTGAAATATTAACTTCAACTCCTGGAACATCTCATATGCTCCATGATGTTCAAAACGTCGTTCAAGTCCCGGTTCTAAGCCATAAAGCATGGCACACTGAACTATCGAGTAATCATCAGCTTTGCTCTGCCAGACGTTCTTAACATCATCAGTTGCATCTGCAGCAGGCCGGGCACCCAGCGGTGCTTCCAGGACGTAATTCTTCTGTGCAGCAATGAGGATAATCCTCAAGTTACGGACCCAGTCCGTGTAATTGCTACCATCATCTTTCAACTTTGCTTTCTCAAGGAACACATTAAAATTCAATGGAACAACAACACGGGCCATCTACCTACAACAACATAGACAAGCAAAATACTATCAGGTACTAAGTTCATGATAAATTAAAGTTCAATTAATCATATTACTTAAGAACTCCCACTTAGATAGACATCCCTCGAATCATCTAAGTGATCACGTGATCCATCTCAACTAAACCATGTCCGATCATCACGTGAGATGGAGTAGTTTTCAATGGTGAACATCACTATGTTGATCATATCTACTATATGATTCACGCTCGGCCTTTCGGTCTCAGTGTTCCGAGGCCATATCTGCATATGCTAGGCTCGTCAAGTTTAACCCGAGTATTCTGCGTGTGCAAAACTGGCTTACACCCGTTGTATTTGAACGTAGATCTTATCACACCCGATCATCACGTGGTGTCTCGGCACGACGAACTTTCGCAATGGTGCATACTCAGGGAGAACACTTATACCTTGAAATTTAGTGAGAGATCATCTTATAATGCTACCGTCAAACAAAGCAGAATAAGATGCATAAAGGATAAACATCACATGCAATCAATATAAGTTATATGATATGGCCATCATCATCTTGTGCCTTTGATCTCCATCTCCAAAGCACCATCATGATCACCATCGTCACCGGCACGACACCTTGATCTCCATCGTAGCATCGTTGTCATCTCGCCAACTATTGCTTCTACGACTATCGCTACCGCTTAGTGATAAAGTAAAGCAATTACATGGCGATTGCATTGCATACAATAAAGCGACAACCATATGGCTCCTGCCAGTTGCCGATAACTCCGTTACAAAACATGATCATCTCATACAATAAAATATAGCATCATGTCTTGACCATATCACATCACAACATGCCCTGCAAAAACAAGTTAGACGTCCTCTACTTTGTTGTTGCAAGTTTTACGTGGCTGCTATGGGCTGAGCAAGAACTGCTCTTACCTACGCATCAAACTGACAACGATAGTTTGTCAAGTTAGTGTTGTTTTAACCTTCTCAAGGACCGGGCGTAGCCACACTCGGTTCAACTAAAGTTGGAGAAACTAACACCCGCCAGCCACCTGTGTGCAAAGCACGTCGGTAGAACCAGTCTCGCGTAAGCGTACGTGTAATGTCGGTCCGGGCCGCTTCATCCAACAATACCGCCGAACCAAAGTATGACATACTGGTAAGCAGTATGACTTGTATCGCCCACAACTCACTTGTGTTCTACTCGTGCATATAACATCTACGCATAAACCTGGCTCGGATGCCACTGTTGGGGAACGTAGTAATTTCAAAAAAATTCCTACGCACACGCAAGATCATGGTGATGCATAGCAACGAGAGGGGAGAGTGTCGTCCATGTACCCTCTTAGACCGTTAAGCGGAAGCATTATGACAACGCGGTTGATGTAGTCGTACGTCTTCACGATCGACCGATCCTCAGTACCGAACGTACGGCACCTCCGCGTTCAGCACACGTTCAGCTCGGTGCCGTCTCGCGAACTCACGATCCAGTAGAGCTCGAGGGAGAGTTTCGTCAGCACGACGGTGTGGTGACGATGTTGATGAAGCTACCATCGCAGGGCTTCGCCTAAGCACCGCTGCAATATGACCGAGGTAGATTATGGTGGAGGGGGGCACCGCACACGGCTGGGAGAGATCAATGATCAACTTGTGTGTTCTAGGGTGCCCCCTGCCCCCGTATATAAAGGAGCTAGGGGGAGGCGTCCGGCCAAGGAGGAGGGCGCGCCAAGGGGGGAGTCCTACTCTCACAGGGAGTAGGACTCCTCTTTTCCTAGTAGGAGTAGGAGAAGGGGGAAGGAGGAGAGAGAGGGGAAGGAAAGGGGGGCGCCGCCCCCCCTCCTTGTCCAATTCGGACTAGAGGGGGAGGGGGCGCGGCCTGCCCTGGCCGTCCCTCCTCTTCTCCACTAAGGCCCATTAGGCCCAATATACTCCCCGGGGGGTTCCGGTAACCCCCCAGTACTCCGGTATATGCCTGAAACCTCCCAAAACACTTCCGGTGTCCGAACATAGTCATCCAATATATCGATCTTTACGTCTCGACCATTTCGAGACTCCTCGTCATGTTCGTGATCATATCGGGATTCTGAACTACCTTCGGTACATCAAAACATATAAACTCATAATACCGATCGTCACAGAACTTTAAGCGTGCGGACCCTACGGGTTCGAGAACTATGTAGACATGACCGAGACACGTCTCCGGTCAATAACCAATAGCGGAACCTGGATGCTCATATTGGTTCCTACATATTCTACGAAGATCTTTATCGGTCAAACCGCATAACAACATACGTTATTCCCTTTGTCATCGGTATGTTACTTGCCCGAGATTCGATCGTCGGTATCTCAATACCTAGCTCAATCTCGTTACCGGTAAGTCTCTTTACTCATTCCGTAATGCATCATCCCGCAACTAACTCATTAGTCACATTGCTTGCAAGGCTTATAGTGATGTGCATTACCGAGAGGGCCCAGAGATACCTCTCCGACAACCGGAGTGACAAATCCTAATCTCGATCTATGCCAACTCAACAAATGCCATCGGAGACACCTGTAGAGCACCTTTATGATCACCCAGTTACGTTGTGACGTTTGGTAGCACACAAAGTGTTCCTCCGGTATTCGGGAGTTGCATAATCTCATAGTCATAGGAACATGTATAAGTCATGAAGAAAGCAATAGCAGTAAACTAAACGATTAAGTGCTAAGCTAATGGAATGGGTCAAGTCAATCACTTCATTCTCCTAATGATGTGATCCCGTTAATCAAATGACAACTCATGTCTATGGCTAGGAAACTCAACCATCTTTGATCAACGAGCTAGTCAAGTAGAGGCATACTAGTGACACTATGTTTGTCTATGTATTCACACATGTATTATGTTTCCGGTTAATACAATTCTAGCATGAATAATAAGCATTTATCATGATATGAGGAAATAAATAATAACTTTATTATTGCCTCTAGGTCATATTTCCTTCACTTTCTGCAATTCTCATGGCGCCGACAAGAAGGTTCTCCGCCGCCGAGAAGGGAAAGGCTCGCCAGGAGGGACCCGGCTCGCCGCCGCCCAAGAGAGGGCGGGTCCGCCCCCGTAAGCACGCCACGACCCCTGCTGTAGCTCCTGGGGGGCGTGGGAGCGCTCCTTCGGGGGCCGGCGTCGCCCTGGGCGGCCGTGGTGGTGCTTCTTCTCGTGGTGGGAGCTGCCTAGGGCAAGGCAGCCCCTGCGACGAAGGGAGGCGCGCAGTGGTTGCCCGGCCTCCTCAGCCACGCTTCCACTCGGAGGAGGTGCTCCCGGAGTTTGTCGTGTGGTCGGAGAGGCCGGCCGGCACCTGGCTCCAGCTTCCGCGCTTCTTCACCGGCGAGCTGCCGGTCGTGGGTCTTGACGGCCTCTGGTTGCAGGCTGATGGCTGCTGCAGTAAGGCCTCGTGGGCCACGGCCGAGGTCTCTGCCGCGGGCAACGTGGCCTTGACCCACGCATGGCAGACGTTTGCCCACGCGCGTGGCCTGATCGGGAGGTGCACCCTCCACTTCAAGTACGACGGCGTCGCGACCCTCTACGTGAGGGTGTTTGGGGAAGACGGCCGCCGCGCAGGGTGTTGCCCCGAAGACGACGGTGGCGACGATGAGCTTGGCCTTGATGACAGCCGTGGTGGTGCTGAGGGTGAGCTTGCCCTTGGCCACGGCCGCGGCTCGTTCAGCGGCGACGGCTCTTCCTCCGGCGAGAGCTCCAGCAGCGGCGGTTACGACCAGCCGCCGGGCTCGCTTCGAGGGAGGTGGCGGACCTTCTCGTCGCCACGCCTCGGTGAAGCGGGAGGAGGGCTCAGGCTGAGCCCGAAGGGCCTCCGGAGCCAGGCCTCGGGAGCTGCTGCGGTTGCGCGGGCCGCTTCTGTTTAACCTTTCCTTTCTCCTGCATTTTGAAAAAAAGTAGAGGGCCCTGCTGGGGCGTGTAATGAACCATGGTACTTATGCTACTATGCTATGTTTATTGTTCTTGTGTTATGCTGTGATGTCCGTGCTCCATGTAGGTGCAGAGGGATAACTTAGTTTGATACACTCGGGGTAGTTTCCAGCCTCGCGAGGGCGCGCCTTTTAGCATCTGGTGAGGCCTCCTTGCTGCCGACTCAGGAGCCGCTAGCCTCGGGAGGCATCACAAAGCTGCAGGATTTGTTAGAAGATCTGTCGGGTGCCTTGTTCCTCCTTGCACGAGCCCTCAGGCATGGGCTAATCGTGTCTCAGTGCACCGCGTCGCAGTACCCGGGGGGCATGGACTTGAAGAGGGTGCATAAATCACGAGCTTATTCGAGATGCCTCGCGAAGGATCAAGGAAGCCGAAGCTCTGGGGCGACAAGGCTTTGGCGAGGTGTGTTCGCAGTGTGGGCGAGCCCAACACGCACACGCACACCTGCCTAGCCCCCGCGCGAGGCGAGAGAGGAAGAGCGACGGGCAACTGCCGCTTTCCCTAACCAAGACAAAGAGGCGAGCAAGCGAGAGGAGAAAAAACCCAACTACGCGATCGAGAAAAGATAGAACTCCAAATTCCATTGAACGATTGCAAACCAACTACAGAAAGCAAGCAAATGAACAGCCGCGTCCGGCACCTAGTCTAGTCTTTTCACCAGCGCGGAGCTAAGTGCTGCCACTAGGACGTGGGAGGGACCCCCCGAGGCCGAAGGGCGGCTCTCCGGAGACTCCGGGGCGTGTACAGCCCCACTCATTATTACGTGAGAGTGTCACGAGCGGAGACCTTCACAGGCACTGGGCCTTGCTTCATGGGTAGAACTTCCGGAGGTGCTGGATGTTCCAGGTGTTCTGGATGGGGATCCCGTCCTGCGTCTCTAGGCGGGCGGCGCCAGGCCTGGAGGCGCGGACAATCCTAAACGGGCCCTCCCACATGGGAGAGAGCTTATGTAGCCCCTCCCTGGAGAGCACCCGCCTCAGGACGAGATCGCCCACCTCGAGCGTCCTGGAGCGGACGCTGCGGCAGCGGTACCGCCGCAGCGCCTGCTAGTACCTCGCCGCCCGGAGCGAAGCTTGACGGCGGCATTCCTCCCCCAGCACGAGGTCCATCCCCCGCATGGAATCCTGGCGTGCCTCGTCAAACGCCAAGACCCACGTGGAGCGATGCTTGACCTCGTGCGGGAGAGCCGCTTCGGCTCCGTAGACGAGGAAGAATGGAGTTTCGCCGGTTGGCTTGGTCGCGGTGGTGCGGATGGACCACAACACGGACTGGAGCTCGTCCAGCTAGCCCCTGCCGCAGGCCTCGAGCTTCTTCTTGAAAGTTCTCGTCTTGAGGCCCCTCAGGACCTCAGCGTTTGCGCGCTCGCCTTGGCCGTTGCTCCTGGGGTGTGCCACTGAGGCATAGCATATCTGCGTTCCAAGGTTAGCACATTATGTTTTGAAAAGGTTACTAGTGAACTGCGAGCCGTTGTCAGTGATGATGCGATTCGGGACCCCGAACCGGCTCACGAGGCCTTGATGAACTTGACTGCCGAGGCGGCTGGGATGGTGCGGAAAGCTTCCACCTCCGACCATTTGGTGAACCTGTCGATGGCGACGTAGAGGTAGCGGTAGCCCCCGGGCGCTCGAGGGAACGGACCCAAGATGTCTAGCCCCCAGACCGCAAACGGCCACGAGAGCGGGATGGTCTGGAGGCCCTGAGCAGGCTGGTGGATTTTCTTGGCATGAAACTGGCAGGCTTCACAGGATCTCACCAGCTCGGTCGCGTCGTTGAGCACCGTGGGCCAGTAGAACCTGCTGCGGAACGCCTTGCCCACCAAGGTGCGCGAAGACGAGTGATGCCCACAGTCTCCCCCGTGTATGTTGGCTAACAGCTCGCACGCCTGTTCCCTGGAGATGCATCGCAAGGAAACATCGTTTGGTCGTTTTCGGTAGAGCTCACCGTCCTGAATGCAGTAGGTTGTGGCTTGCCGAGCCACGCGCTCTGCGTCTTCCTCCTTATCCGGCAGGGTTCCCTGAAGCAGGTACGCCTTGAATTCCCCGAGGCTCGAGCGCGAGGAGCAGGCGTGCTCCCGAGGTCGGGCCGCAGGCGGGGGCTCCCGAGGTCGATGCTGGGGGAGCTCCTCCCGAGGCAGTGTTGCCTACGCAGCCGGAGGGGCTGCTGAAGGCTTGAAGAGCCGCTCCTAGAAGACGTCGGGCTCCTGAGGCTGGCGCTTGGATGCTTTCTTGGCGATATCGTCGGCTTCCTTGTTCGTGCCGCGAGGCACGTGCTGCAGCTCCAGGCCCAAGAATTGTTTCTCAATTTTGCATACTCCACCAGGTATGCCTCCATGTGTTCATCATTCGACTCGTACACCTTGTTGGAGAAGTTGACGAGGAGCTGGGAGTCGCCCTTGATGGTGAGGTGCTACACGCCCAAAGCAGCCGCGGCCTTGAGGCCGGCAATCATGCCTTCGTACTCCGCGATGTTGTTGGAGACCTTTTCGCCACGTTGGAAACAAAGTTGCACGGCGTAGTAGAGCTTGTCCTGAGTGGGTGAGATGAGCACGGCTCCAGCCCCCGCGCCTTGACGTGCGAAGGCGCCGTCAAAGTACATGACCCAACCATCTGGAGCTTCACTTCCTGGCAAGAGGGACCGGTCCTCGCCTGCTTCGGGCACCGGAGCGTCGGTCCACTCCGCCACGAAGTCGGTGAGCGCGGCACCCTTGATGACCTTGGTGGTGCTGAACTCCAGCTGGAATGCCTGCAATTCGATGTTCCACTCGGCGACCCTCCCCGCAACATTGGGGCTCCGGAGCACCCTCTCCAGTGGGTAAGCTGAGATGAGCTTAATGGGGTGGCCTTGGAAGTAGTGGCGCAGCTTACGTGAGGCGACGAGGAGCGCAAGCAAGAGCTTCTGCGGCATGGGGTAGCATGCCCGCACGTAACGTAGTACCGTGTTGACGAAGTACACTGAGTGCTCGACGAGGGCGGGAGTGTTGGCGGAGTCCGAGACCTCCTGAGGCTGGGGGGTCTCAGGAGCTTGGTCGTCTGTTGGGGCAACTGCAACCTCAGGAGCGCCGTCTTGTGGAGCCTGGTTATCCGTTGGCGCCGTCGAGGCTTTAGGGACGCCGTCTTGGGGCTGCATTATCTCGACGGAGCACGCGGCGTCGTGCGGCAGGCCCTTGGCCTGGCGCTCCTCCCAGACGGCTACCAGCGCTGCGCTGGCTGAGTGAGGCATGGCGGCCAGGTAAAGCACCAGGGGCTCGAGAGGACGCGGCGCCACCATTACTGGTGGGCTGGTGAGGTATCTCTTGAGGTCTTGAAACGCCGCGTCAGCCTCCAGAGTCCTCTCGAACGTCCCCTTTTTCTTCATCAGCTTGAAGAACAGGAGAGCACGCTTCCCCAGCTTGGAGATGAAGCGCCCTAGCGAGGTCACACAGCCCGCCAACTTTTGCATTTCCTTAAGAGTCTGTGGCGGACTCATCCTTTCTATTGCCTTGACCTTCTCCGGGTTTGCCTCGATTCCCCTGTGTGACACCAGAAAGCCCAACAGATTGCCGGAGGGGACGCCAAACACACATGTTCTCCGGGTTGAGCCGCAGGTCCACCTTGCGCAGGCTGGCGAACGTCTCTTCCAGGTCCTCGATGAGGGTCCTTGCCTCCCGGGACTTCACCACTATGTCGTTGACGTAGGCCTCAGCGTTCCTCCCGAGCTGTTGGCCCAGAGCGATGTGCATCAGCCGCTGGAAGGTTGCTCCGGCGTTACGCAGCCCAAAGGGCATGCAGGTGTAGCAGTACACCCCGCACAGGGTCAAGAAGGCCGTCTTCTCGACATCCTGCCACTAGTAGAAAACAAGGCTTTGGTTGGGGCCTGGCCAGCCCATTAGTCCCGGTTCTGTCATGAACCGGGACCCATGGGGGCATACGTCCCGGTTCGTGCGCCCACGGGGCCGGCCGGGCCTCGGGAGGCATTTGTCCCGGTTCATGTGGACCCATTTGTCCCGGTTCTAGGCACGAACCGGGACCAATGGTCCTTGCTCCTGGCCCACAGCCATTGGTCCCGGTTCGTGCCTAGAACCAGGACAGAAGAGGGGCCTTTAGTCCCAGTTCCAGCCACGTACCGGGACCAATGAGTTACCTATATATACCCCATCGCCACAGCAGAGCACTTCACAGTGCTCTATTTTTTCTGGCTTGCGAGGGGAGAGCTTTGTGGTGCTCTAGCTCACCTCCTATGCACATGAGGTGTTCGATGAAATGCCCGAGCCACACTAGTTAAGCTTTCTCCTCTTGAAGCTCGACCTCCAAGCTCCATTTTCCCCGAGATTTGTCTAGGTTTAGCGGTCCGTCACATCCCATCCCCGTCTTCACCGCCGTCGATCGCCCGCGCCGATCTCGTCGCCGGCACCACCGTGGTGAGCCTCTTGCTCTTATCTTATTTCTGAAAGAAAAACATTCTTACTTTAGATAGATACTTGTCTAATTTCTTACTTTTATTATTGCTTGTTATTATATAGTGCGATGGTTTTGGTATCCGCCCCCGTCGACCCTCGTCCTATCTATGATTCGGATGTGGTATACATTATCTTTTATAACTATTTGGTTCATTTATTGTTTATGACAATTATGCCGACCAACGTGACATAGATTTTATTTATCTAGGAGGTATGTGAACCGGAAATTCCAACCGACCCTATTGTCGAGAGGTTAAATTTAGTTGAAGAAGAAAACAATTACTTGAAGGAAAAAATAAAAAAAATGAGGAGGAGAAGATGATATTGGAGTTGCATGTTGCGGATGTCGTCGATGATCACAAGATCAAGATGGAAGCAATGCGTTTGAAGATTATAAAGATTAGAAAATATGCCATTCATACCGAGGCTTGGTATCATTATGCCGTTGGATCAATTGTTACCTTGGTTGCGATTATGATCGCATTTGTTGTTGCATTGAAATGTTTTACATAGTTTCAACACATGGTTTAATTAGATGCTCTGGAGAGCTATATGTTGTTCAATGTATGTACTTTGGTTTTAATGTGATGATGAACTTCTATTAGTTTGGTCACTTATCTATCCATGATGTTCTGTAATGGTTTTTGACACACTTAATTATATATACTGCACGCAGATGAACCGGCAATGGATGTACGGTGACAGACACACCTCCAAGTACGTTAAGGGCGTGCATAATTTTCTCGAAGTGGCTGAGGCAAACAAGCAGAATGGTTTTATGTGTTGTCCATGCCCTATATGTGGGAATACGAAGTCTTACTCTGACCGGAAAATCCTTCACAACCACCTGCTTTATAAGGGTTTCATGCCACACTATAATGTTTGGACCAGGCACGGAGAAATAGGGGTTATGATGGAAGACAGCGAAGAAGAAGAGGAAGATGACAACTATGTGCCCCCGGAATACGGTGATGCTGCAACGGGGGAAGCTGCTGAAGATCAAGAGGAACCAGGCGATATTGTGCCCGATGATGATCTCCGCCGGGTCATTGTTGATGCAAGGAGACAGTGCGAAAGTCAAAAGGAGAAGCTGAAGTTCGATCGCATGTTAGAGGATCACAAAAAAGGGTTGTACCCCAATTGCGAAGATGGCAACACAAAGCTCGGTACCATACTGGAATTGCTGCAGTGGAAGGCAGAGAATGCTGTGGCTGACAAAGGATTTGAGAAGCTACTGAAAATATTGAAGAAGAAGCTTCCAAAGGATAACGAATTGCCCGACAGTAAGTACGCAACAAAGAAGGTCATGTGCCCTCTAGGATTGAAGGTGCAGAAGATACATGCATGCCCTAATGACTGCATCCTCTACCGCAGTGCGTACGAGGATTTGAACACATGCCCGGTATGCGGTGCATTGCGGTATAAGATCAGACGAGATGACCCTGGTGATGTTGACGGCGAGCCCCCCAGGAAGAGGGTTCCTGCCAAGGTGATGTGGTATGATCATATAATACCACGGTTGAAACGTTTGTTCAGAAACGAAGAGCATGCCAAGTTGATGCGATGGCACAGAGAGAACCGTAAGAAAGACGGGAAGTTGAGAGCACCCGCTGACAGGTCGCAGTGGAGAAAAATCGAGAGAAAGTACAGGGCTGAGTTTGCAGGTGACCCAAGGAATGTATGGTTTGGTTTAAGCGCGAATGGCATTAATCCTTTCGGGGAGCAGAGCAGCAATCACAACACCTGGCCCGTGACTCTATGTATGTATAGCCTTCCTCCTTGGATGTGCATGAAGCGGAAGTTCATTATGATGCCAGTTCTCATCCAAGGCCCTAAGCAACCCGGCAACGACATTGATGTGTACCTAAGGCCATTAGTTGAAGAACTTTTACAGCTGTGGAATGGAAACGGTGTATGTGTGTGGGATGAGCACAAACAGGAGGAATTTAACCTACATGCGTTGCTGTTTGTAACCATCAATTATTGGCCTGCTCTCAGTAACCTTTCAGGACAGACAAACAAGGGATACCACGCATGCATGCACTGTTTAGTTGACATCGAAAGTATATACCTGGACAAATGCAGGAAGAATGTGTACCTGGGGCATCGTCGATTCTTCCGACCAACCATCAATGTCGAAAGAAAGGCAAGCATTTCAAAGGCGAGGCAAATCACCGGAAGAAGCCCGCCATGCGTGCCGGTGATCACGTACTTGCTATGGTCAATGATTTACACGTAATCTTTGGAAAGCGTCCCGGCGGACTATCTGTTCCGAATGACGCTGAGGGACGCGCACCCATGTGGAAGAATAAATCTATATTTTGGGACCTACCCTACTGGAAAGACCTAGAGGTCCGCTCTTCAATCGACGTGATGCACGTGACGAAGAACCTTTGCGTGAACCTGCTAGGCTTCTTGGGCGTGTATGGGAAGACAAAAGATACACCGGAGGCACGGGAGGACCTGCAACGTTTGCACGAAAAAGACGACATGCCTCCAAAGCAGTATGAAGGTTCTGCCAGCTATGCTCTTACCAAAGAAGAGAAGGAAATCTTCTTTGCATGTCTGCTCAGTATGAAGGTCCCGTCTGGCTTCTCGTCGAATATAAAGGGAATAATAAATATGCCAGAGAAAAAGTTCCAGAACCTAAAGTCTCATGACTGCCACGTGATTATGACGCAACTGCTTCCGGTTGCATTGAGGGGGCTTCTACCGGAAAACGTCCGATTAGCCATTGTGAAGCTATGTGCATTCCTCAATGCAATCTCTCAGAAGGTGATCGATCCAAAAATCATACCAAGGCAAAGGAGTGATGTGGCGCAATGTCTTGTCAGTTTCGAGCTGGTGTTCCCACCATCCTTCTTCAATATCATGACGCGCGTCCTAGTTCATCTAGTCGACGAGATTGTCATTCTGGGCCCCGTATTTCTACACAATATGTTCCCCTTTGAGAGGTTCATGGGAGTCCTAAAGAAATATGTCCGTAACCGCGCTAGGCCAGAAGGAAGCATCTCCATGGGCCATCAAACAGAGGATGTCATTGGGTTTTGTGTTGACTTCATTCCTGGCCTTAAGAAGATTGGTCTCCCTAAATCACGGTATGAGGGGAGACTGACTGGAAAAGGCACGCTTGGAGGGGACTCAATAATATGCAGGGACGGGCATTCTTGGTCTCAAGCACACTACACAGTTCTACAGAACTCTACCTTGGTGACTCCGTATGTCGATGAACACAAGAACAGTCTGCGCTCCAAACACCCGGAGCAGTGTGACGACTGGATTACATGTGAACACATCAGGACTTTCGGCAGTTGGTTGGAAACACGTCTCAAAGGTGACAACACTGTTTGTGATGAGTTGTACTCATTGTCCAGGGGACCATCTTCGGCTGCATTGACTTACAAAGGATACGAGATAAATGGGAATACATTTTACACGATCGCCCAAGATCAGAAGATCACCAACCAAAATAGCGGTGTCCGCTTTGATGCAGCAACCAAGAGGGGAAACGACACATATTACGGTTACATAGTGGACATATGGGAACTTGACTACGAACATGATTTTAAGGTCCCTTTGTTTAAGTGCAAATGGGTCAATCTGTCAGGAGGCGGGGTACACGTAGACCCACAGTACGGAATGACAACAGTGGATCCGAACAATCTTGGGTACACAGACGAACCGTTCATCCTAGCCAATGATGTGGCACAGGTTTTCTATGTGAAGGACATGTCTACCAAACCGAGAAAAAGAAAAGATAAGGAAGCGAACACATCATACGATGAGCCAAAGCGCCACATAGTTCTTTCAGGAAAAAGAGACATCATGGGAGTGGAGGGCAAGACAGACATGTCCGAAGATTATGAAAAGTTCCATCAAATTCCTCCCTTCAAAGTCAAGGCTGACCCAAGCACCCTGATAAATGATGAAGATTATCCATGGTTATGGCGCAATAAGCAAAGGACACAAGCGAAGAAAAAGTGAAGACTTTCTCTCCACAACTATTATGATGATGCCTTTGATCTAGAATATCACTCCAGTTACATGTGAAGAAATGAAATGCCTGTTCTAACAGACGAGTTTCCGTATGAAACCCTGATACTTCGAAAGAGATTGTCCGTTTTGTACATGAAGTGCATCCAGTTTTTGTCGTAACGCTCTCTACTTTTTTGCACATGTTATGTGGGTGAAATGATGATACCATGCCAGGTTTCAACCTTTTCAGATTTCATTTGAAATGCTTTTCAATTTCAGGGTCTTATAGCTCGAAAAATCAGTAAATGCATGAAAAATTACAAATGAAGTCAGAAAGGGTTGAAAATTGATGATGTGGCTTTGAATGGTGCATTTTGAACACAAGAAGTCTGGAGTTCAAATAAGTTCAAAAAAATGAAATCCCTTTGTAACAGATGAGTTTTCGTCCGAAACCTTGATACTTCGAAAGAGATTGTCCGTTTTGTACACGAAGTGCATCCAGTTTTTGCCGTAACCCTCTCAACTTTTTTGCACATGCTATGTGGGTGAAATAATGATACCATGCCAACTTTCAACCTTTTCAGAGTTCATTTGAAATGCTTTTCAATTTCAGGGTCTTATAGCTAAAAAAAAATCAGTAAATGCATGAAAAATAACAAATGAAGTCAAAAATGATTGAAAATTGATGATGTGGCTTTGAATGGTGCATTTTGAACATACAAGAAGTCCGGAGTTGTAATAAGTTATTAAAAATAAAAGAGAGGCGCAATCTTCACCTGCACGTTGCTTAGCTTCAGGCCTTGAGGAAATAGTGTAGACTGCACGGAGCTATGTGTAGTTTTTGTTCGAAACCCTGATAGCTCCGTGCAGTCTACACCACTTCCTCAAGGCCTGAAGCTAAGCAACCTACAGGTGAGCATTGCGCCTCTCCTTCATCGTCTCTGCACTCAGGGCTTATAAACCACTGCGAGTGCCTCTTGCTTGGCGAGGTGGGACTAAAAAACAGTTGCAGAAAGAATCAACTAAAAAACTCTATTACCGGTTCACGCCATGAACCGGTACTAAAGGTGCTCGTGGGGAGCCTTAGAACCGGTACTAAATGAAATGCCTTTGTAACAGCCTTAGAACCGGTACTAAAGGAATCAACTAAAAAGCTTTTATAAACCTCTAGTATTATTGAAACTAAAATTATATAAAATTTATGCAACTAAAATTATCAAACTATTTTATGTTCAAAACATTAAAAGCAAAAAGAGTTTTCATAAAATAAATAAACAAAGCAAAAATAAAATAAAATAAATAAGTAGAAACAAAATAAACTTTAATAAATAAGTAGAAACAAAATAAACTTTAATAAATAAGTAGAAACAAAATAAACTTTAATAAATAAGTAGAAACAAAATAAACTTTAATAAATAAGTAGAAACAAAATAAACTTTAATAAATAAGTAGAAACAAAATAAAATAAATTAAAATTTAACAAAATAAATAAGTAGAAACAAAATAAAATAAACTTAATAAAATAAATAAGTAGAAACAAAATAAACTTTAATAAATTAAAATAAATAAAATTTAATAAAATAAATAAAAATAGCAACAGTAAGTATTTTGTTGTAAGTAGAAATAAAATAAAATAAATAAAGCAACAAAAAATAAATAAATAAATAAAAGTGCCACCTACTGGGCCACCATGGCCTGAATACGACTAGAAACCCAACCATGGACCAGGATTCAGGCCCAAAGTAGGCCCAGTAGGCCCACAGGCACATAGTGACAGATTAGGCACGAAAGCATGCAGTTGAGAGGAGCTCGAGAGGGTGGGCGTAGCAGCGCTTATAAACCACTCTCGAGCTCTCTCAACTAGCGAGGTGGGACTAAATTTTTGGCCGCGACGCGGGCAGCACAAGGCCTTTGGTCCCGGTTGGTGGCACCAACCGGACTAAAGGGGTGCATTGGTACCGGTTCGTGGCACCAACCGGGACCAATGCCCCCTTTTAGTCCCGGTTGGTGCCACCAACCGAGACCAAAGGCCTCTGCTTCCCGCCCTTTCGGCTACTGAAAAGAGACCTTTGGTCCCGGTTGGTGGCACCAACCGGGACTAAAGGGTGGCATTGGTCCCGCTTGGTGCCACGAACCGGGACTAAAGCCTTTGCTATATAAGCCAGCACTTAGCATTTTTTCAGATTTCATCGCCAGTTGCCGCCCGACGATGCCGAGGTCATAGACACCGCCAGGCTGCCCTGCCCCCGTCCGCCGTCTCCGTCGTCGCCCTGCCCCGGCCTCGCCCTACCTCGGCCTCGCCGCACCCTTCCCCGACCTCGACGCGCCCTACCCCGACCTCGCCGCGCCCTGCCCCGACCTCGTCGTCGCGCGCGCCGAGCCCTGCCCTGACCTCGCCGCCGCTCCCCTGCACTATGAGCCTCACCGCGTCGTTCCCCCTCCTCTCCCCCTCCCCCCCCCCCCGCGCCCCAACGCCGCCGCGCGCCCGCCCCAACGCCGCCGCCGACGGCCCTGTTCACATATATAGATTTTTTTCTGTTCATATTGTAGTAGTAGATGATGATGATGATGTATGTATGTTCATATGCAAAGAATATGCAAAAGTTAGATTTTTTTCTGTTCATAGATTTTTTTGGTGATATTATTGTAGAATATGCAAATGTTTGTATGTTCATATGCAAAGAATACGTCATTTTTTCATAGAATTTTTATGATTTTTTGTTCTAATTTTGTTCATAGAATTTTTATGGTTTTTTTCTGTTATAATTTTGTTCATAAATTTTTAGGATGAAAAAAGAAGAAGAAAAAAAAGGGAGGAGGAGAAGTTTCGTTTAGTTTTAGGATTATTTTAGTTTATGTTTAGTTTAGGAAGAAGGAAAAGAAAAAGGAGAAGAAGAGGAGAAATAAATAAGAAGAGGAAAAAAGAAAAAAAACAAGAGGAGAAGAAGAAAGGAATAGAGGAAATATTCTATTTTTTCTTCTTCTCCTTTTTTTCTTCTTCTTTTTCTTCGATCTTCTCCTCTATCCCTTTCTTCTTCTCCTCTTTTTTTTCTTCTTCTTCTTCTTCCTCTTCTTATTTTTTATCGGGTATGTCGTTGTCGATATACCACCTCCCCGATAACTTCGACATGAGGGGGGTCGATATACCCCCTCCCCGATAACTTCGACATGAGGAGGGGGGAGGGGGTCGCCGAGGGTTCGAGGGGCGAGGGCCGGGAACTAGCTAGGGTAGAGGGTCGAGGGTCACCGAGGGGTCGAGGGTCGCCAAGGGTTCGAGGGTCGAGGGGTCGAGGGTTGAGGGTTCGAGGGTCGTCGAGGGGTCGAGGGTCGAGGATCGCCGAGGGGTCGAGAGGTTGCCTAGTGTCACAGTATTGAAGAAATCCATGGCTTCATCATTAGCTGGAAGTAACCGGGCATGATGGTATGAAGTTTTCCAAAGTTATTTTGGAAGGGAGTCCCGGATAGGATAATTTGTCTTTTGGTACGAATTTCAGCAAAGGCCTTCCAAATAGCGATATTCGGAAGGCTCTTGCTGAACTTTGTACCAAAAAGTGAATTATCCTATCTGAGACTCCGTTCCAAAATAACTTTGGAGAGCTTCGCACTATCATGCGCCTGTTACTTTCGCCTAATGATGAAGACATGGTTTTGTTGAATCCTTTGACACTAGACAAACATGACATGAGGGGGTCGAGGGTCCAGATTTATCATGAATGCCCCCATTATGGATGTGCACAAGTTGATCCAATTTTTTCTGATCTCATATATATATATATATGTATATATATATATATATTCTTCTATATGTCACGTTGTCTGTAAAAGTATTGAAGAAATCCACGGCTTCATCATTAGATGGAAGTAACAGGGGTATGATGCTAGGAAGCTCTTCAAAGTTGTTTTGGAACGGAGTTCCTGATAGAATAATTCGCCTTTTGGTATGAATTTCAGCAAAGGCCTTCCAAATAGCGATATTCGGAAGGCTCTTGCTGAACTTTGTACCAAAAAGCAAATTATTGTACCGGGAACTCCGTTCCAAAACAACTTTGAAAAGCTTCGTACCATTATGCGCCTGTCATTTCCGGCTAATGATGAAGTCATGGTTTTCTTGAATTCTTTGACACTAGACAACATGGCATATAGAAGGGTAGATGAGATCAGGAAAAATATGGACCATTTTCTGCACATCCAGAATGGTGCCATTTTGTTAAATCCCTTGTTGGTCCGGACGTTGGACAATCATGAGAGAGGCGGTCCGGCCCAAACCCTAGAAGCACTGCCGAGGCCACCCAAATTTACAAAGTTAAAAGAGCGTTGTCGTCGAGGCCACCCCTAACCCTAGAAGTGTTGCCGAGGCCGCCCCAAACCCTAGAGAAACGTCGAGGCCACTAATATGATTCCTTGTTGTGATTAGCTAGCTAGGTCAACGTTTGCCACTAATATATCCATCTGTCATGTTTTGTATAATAATTGCCATGTTGTAATATTTGTAGAAACTACGGAGCACGACCGAGACGAGGAAGCAGAACAGGTGTTGGGGGGCATAATCACAGCCGGAGCTGATATCTTGTCGTATCTCAACGACACCGATGGTCTAGAAGGACAGGGTGAAGAAGCAGGCTACGGTGATCGAACAATGGAGGAGGAAGGACATGATTATGATGGCTCCGGTGACTGAATGCCGGTGGAAGAAGGACACCGTGATGACGGCTCCGGTGACCGAACGGAGTCCGGCTAGGTATATATATTAATTAAGCCTGTGCTGATTATAGATAATTGATGCATTAATTGTTTTGGTATGTACACATATTAACTCTCTTCTTTCTTCTTTCTAGCCCTCCGGATCAAGCCAAACTTCGGTAACGAGACGAGGCCCGAAGAAACAGTTGCGCTCGGATGAAAGGTTCACGATCACAGAAATCGCGCGCGATGGCCAACCGATTGCACCCATCCGGACCAAGGAAGCATTTTCTGCTCAGTGCGGGGTTCTTGTTAGGGACATGATCCCGATCAGCATCCACCAATGGTATAAGCCTAAGAAGGAAGACCCTGAGGTGTCTTATGTCAACGATAGGCAGAAAGATGATCTTTGGGCCGCGCTGAAGGCAAATTTCACCCTACCGCCAGAGGAGGATCCGGAGAAGCTAGTTAAAGAGCCATTGATCAAGGCTCATGCTCTTAAGAAGATGGCTGATCTATTCAGGAGGTGGAAGAATGAGCTGAAATCAATGTTTGTCGACAATGACAAGACTCCAGAATTCACCGGCCGATTTGAGAAGATCAGAGATCACCGGGACGCATTTGTCGCCCACAAGACATCGGAGAAGAGTAAGAAGATGTCAGCGACAAACAAGAAAAATGCTGCAAAGAAGGAGCATCACCATCGCACGGGGTCAGGTGGCTACCTCGGAGCCCGGCCATTGTGGGACAAGGCTGAGAATGACCTGCTTGATAAAGGGGTCGAACCAGAGACATTGCACTGGCCAAACCGTTCAAGGACTTGGTTCTTCGGGGTTGGGGGATCGTTGGACCCTGAAATAGGGAAGTGCGTTTGGATGAATGAGCAACCGAGAATACCCGTCACGAGGCTTCAGGAGTATATCGCCGCAGCGCAGGAAGGGACGTTCGTTCCCGACAGAGAGAACGACGAGCTCACACAGGCCCTCGAGAATCCTGAGCATCCGGGACGGACATGAGGCACGCCAGGCTCCGTTTCATGGAAGGCTGGGTTTCCCGACGCAGGCGGTTACAAAGGCCGGGAGAGGAAGAGGAAAGTGGAGCTGACCCAACTGCAGAAGCTGCACGAAAGGGTACAAGCGCTAGAGGAACGAGACGCAGTTCACAGCTAGTGACCTGCCGAAGCTACCCCCGAAGCTACCCCGCCATCTCAGCGGAGAAGCAGCGTGGCTTCCACCGAGCTGCTTCAGGAGTCTGTCTTCACGGCTCCTGCTAGCTACCCCGTGGATGCTATCACGGAGTCTCAACATTGCCACCTTATGACGCAATGGCAGCAATTCAAAGTCAAGGCGGTTGTCGGCTCTGTTGCACCTCCTGAACCCGGCGCAACTTTTCACTGTCGGCCGATTCCAGAAGGATATGCTAGGGTGATGGTGGATGAAATAACGGAGGGATTTCAGGAGCTCGAGCTTGACCACCCTACCGGTCAAGGGGAGACTCGGCTGGGTTCTGCTCTGAATACTCCATGCCTATGGCGGAAGGAGTTCATCAACCTTCCTAACTGGATGCCTCCGCCTCCTCCTCCTCCTCCTCCTCCTCTGGCGAGTCAGGGCACTCCGTCTCCTCCTCCGGCGAGTGATCAGGGCACTTCGCCTCCTTCTTCGGCTTCTCAGGCGCGTGGCGGCACTCCGCCTCCTTCTCCGCCTGCGCCGGCGCGTCCGAGCAGCCCGCCTCCTCCTCCGCCTCGTCAGCAAGGGCAGAAGAGAGCCGCCGCTGCTCCGGCTGCTCCGGTGCGTCGTAGCACCCTGCCTCCTTCTCCGCCTTGTAAGCAACGAAAGAAGACAGCCGCAGCCGCTCGGCCTGCTCCGGCGTTTAGCAATTCAGCCAGAGGTAGGAGGCAATACAGATTCGGTCCATCTCTCAAGTCTCTAGAGAAGTTACCATATGAGATGACCGAACAGGAAAACGCAGAGATCTGTCAAGCCCAAGTGAAGGACTTCTTTGAAACGCAAAGAGCTAAGAAACATCCACCTCCGGAGGAGAAGATAGATCCGGTGAAAGCGAAGCGCACTTTTGATGCCCTGAAGCGACCACCACTGTCTCCGCCGCAAACCAACTATGAGCACATTATTGAAAGGACATATAAGGAAGCGTCCCGGTCGGGAAGTACTTGCAGTGATCGAAGGTTAGAAGAACGAAGAAGTGGGGAAAAAAATCCCCAGCTCGGCGAACAAGCGAACCAATCGTGCCCCCCCGCTCAAGGTGTCTAACAATATCGTCGCTAATCATCCGGGGATCTTGCCCGGTACCAATCCTGCAGATTACATGCACGACGACTATGCACATTTTGATATAATGGAGGTGGACGAATTCAGATACCAGTACGGGAAGCCTCTCGTCAAACCTGGTCATCCTCCTCTAACAACGATGATGCGACGATTCCATGATTGGTACATGAAAACCTGCAGAGAGTCTGGGAAGGATACTTTGACGCTGAAAGTTAAAGAGGAGCACGACCTCGTTGGAATTGATCTGTTGTCTGTTCCATTTGAGGAGTTCTTCCAGTTTTTCAATCAAAAGGCCCTCGATAAATTAACGGTCACTTGCTACTGTCTGTAAGTACTATACTTCTGTCATTAAGTCTCTATATATAGCTCAGCTCTTTCATTGCATGTATATATAATTATCCTCACTATATATGCTGATTGAAGATCGCCGAATGCAAGAAAAGACAAATCGGTGATATTGGGTTCATCAACACAAATCTCATAGATGAATTTACGGTTAAATTTCATGCCAAAGAAACCGAGGCCAACTTGCTACGATCGTTGGTAATAAATCAAAACAAAGATATAATACTCTTTCCTTACAACTTCAAGTGAGTGTTACTGTCTTGTGCATATTCGGTTTTCCTTATTACTCGAGGTTATAGTAATGTAATTGATGAGTTATGCATGCGTGCGCAGCTTCCACTATATTCTCCTAGAGATTAAGCTTGAGCAGGGACTAGTAACCGTCTTAGACTCGAGACAAAAAGATCCCGAGGAATATGCGGACATGACTAAAATGCTCCAGAAGTAAGTTCAATCGATCATTATCGCACCATATTGGCAACTTTGTTCATTTCCTGATATCAAGTAATTGTTTTCTTTGTCTGGCAGGGTTTGGAAAAGTTCACCGCACAAGCTCCGGGACTGCCGGGGGAGCTGTGATTTACACAGCCGAAAGTAAGTACTACTAGCTAGTTCCGCGCATCTCCCAGTGATTCTAGCGCTAGTTTCATCAATACCATTTAGCATGCTTGCTTATCAGTTTGATTGACCTCTATTTCTTGTAAAGTGGTTGTGGCAGGAACCCGGGAATAATTACTGTGGATACTACGTTTGTGAGTCCATCCGCCACACAACCTGTGAGCGGGGCTACTCTAAAAAACAATATGAAGTGCGTAAGCAATAATATTCACAATTTTATTTTATTACCATCATTTGTGTTAAGTTTTATTCATATATATGTATTGACCCCCTTCTTCAAATTAGATGTTTCAGATGCGGGATGAACTCCTAGCACAAGATCGCATACGAGCAATTCAAGAGGAATTGGCGGGATTCTTTCTTGACCACGTCATCAATAAAGACGGATAATACCATGTGGAACTTGAGTTCATATGTTAGGGGATTATATTGTAAGAGATCTTATATTGTATATATATGTAGCCAGTAGCGTCGGATAGATATACTAAAACTTGTTGTTCGACCAATCTCTCGGAGAAGGAGAGGTCAATCACTTCTCTCTGTATATGTTCATGACGATCTTCTGTACTTAATGGTTTCCTTCATTTGCTTACTAGCTAGCATGTCGAGTCCTCTCTATACGTATAGCACGTAGCGTCGACTAAGCACAGAGATAAGAGAGGACACTTCTCTCTATTAGCTAGCTAACACAATATATGAAACCCCTACATTAACCCTACAAAACCCCCCAAAACCCCCAAACCCCCACCCCCCTTTCAAAAAGAACCCAGCCCCTGAACTGCTGACGCGTGGATGCTTGTTAGTCCCGGTTGGTGCTACCAACCGGGACAAAAGGCCCCCCTGCCAGGGCAAGCCGCAGCGGCCACGTGGAGCCCCATCTGTCCCGGTTGGTATAAGAACCGGGACTAAAGGTATAGGGATTTAGTACCGACCCTTTAGTCCCGGTTCCCGAACCGGGACAAATGGGCCTTATGAACCGGGACAAATGGCCCTTTTTCTACTAGTGTGCACCGCCATCTTGATTTGGTGATACCCTGAGAATGCATCCAGGAAGCACAGCAGGTCGCACTCGGCGGTGGAGTCGACGATCTAGTCGATGCGCGGCAACGGAAAGGGGTATTGAGGGCAAGCCTTGTCGAGGTTGGTGAAATTGACGCACATGTGTTCCTTCCCGCCTTTCTTGGGGACGATGACGGGGTTCGCCAACCATTCTGGGTACCGCACATCCCGAATGACACCAGCATCCTGCAGCTTGCGAGTTTCTTGGACGATGAACGACTGCTTCTCTGTGGACTGCCGCCGCGCCCTCTGCTTCACTGGGCGCACATTGGGGCACACCCTCAAGTGATGCTCGATCACCCTCCCTTGGGACTCCAACCAAGTCCTTGGGCTCCCATGCGAACACCTCCTTGTCGCGCGCAAGAAATCGACCAGTGCCTTTTCTTGGTCCGGGGCGAGGTTGGCACCTATGGTGAAGGTGGCTCCCGATGCCCCATCTTCGTCAACCGGCACCTACTTCGTCTCGGCCCGGTCTTGAGAGAACAGTTGCTTCTTTTTTGCCGGCGCAGCCCTCGGGACCTCGGAGGCCCCTTCATCTGCTGGGCGTGCTGCCGTCGCAGCTCTGAAGGCGAGCTTGAGGGCCGTTAGGGCCTCCTTGGTGTCTCCAGCCCCGGTGAGGACGCCGCTGCTCCCGGGCATCTTCATGAGGTTGTAGGCGGGGTGAGTTGCTGCCATGAACTTGGCCAGGGCCGGGTACCCGAGGATGGCGTTGTACGGAAGGCCGATGCGGGCAATGTCGAAGTCGATGAGCTCGGTGCGATAGTTGTCGCTGGTGCCGAAGGTGACGGGGAGGCGGATCTGCCCCAGGGGGCTGGTGGAGCCGCCGACAACCCCGGAAAATGGCTTGGTGGGGCGGACCCGGCCATGTGGCACATGAAGCAGGCCGAAAGCTTCCACGAAGAGCACGTTGAGGCTGGCCCCGCCGTCGATGAGGGTCTTGGTTACCGCCACGTTGCAGATGGTGGGGGTGCAAAGCATCGGGAGCGCGCCTGCGCCCGCGGTGGTCGCGAGGTGGTCCCTCGAGTCGAAGGTGAGGTCGGCTCTGGGCGCCGCCCACCCCGGAGGAGCCCCCTGCTGCACGCGGGCGGCACCCACTAGGCGGAAGAACTGCTTAACGTGGCGGTCCGAGGGCGGCGCCTGCGAATCGCCGAGGAGGGTTGCGACGGCGTGGGGCGCCGGTGCCGCGAAGCGCGCGACGAAGAGGCCGCGCAGCTCCCCCCAGGAGGCCACATAAGATCTTGGCAGGTTGAGTAGCCAGGCGCGTGGTACGCCAGTGAGGGCCATGGGAAACCAGTTGGCCATGACCTTGTCATCACCGCCGGCCGCCCAAACAGCCTCCTCGTAGGCCCGGAGGAAACCTGCCGGATCTGCCGCGCCGTCGTAGCGAAGCGGCATCTCTGGCCTGAACTTGGGCGGCCACTGTACCCGCCACAAGGCGGGGGTGAAAGCCTGGAGGCCCGCAACGCCTCCGTGCGCACTCGTCGGTCCGGCCAGAGGAGCGGTGCTCGCCATGGGAGCTGGTCGGCGAAGCTACGACGCACCCCTACCTGGCGCGCCAAATGTCGGATTCAGGGCTCCGCAGACCCTTGAGAGGTTCGAACTCTGGGGTGCGTGCGAAGAACTCGTCCTCCCCAGGCTACCCGCTCCCCGAATCCACGGCCTAGCTAGTCGAACCCAACGAACAAGAGACACAACAGTTTATCCTGGTTCGGGCCACCTTGCGGTGTAATACCCTACTCCAGCTTTGTGGTGGATTGCCTCGAGGGGCTGAGGATGAACTAGTACAGTGGTTGAACAACCTCGGGAGGTGAAGTGTTCTTGGGCTCGATGAGCTGGTGGATGAGAAGATGATCCGTTCCCCTCTATGGTGGTGGCTAAGTCCTATTTATAGCGGCCTTGGTCCTCTTCCCAAATGTAGGCAGGAAGGGATCCCACAACGACCAATTTCAAAGGGAGACAACTAGTACAAGCTATCCTGACAAAAGTGGTCTTCGCCTGCAAAAGCCTCTGGTGGTGATGCTGCAGTGGGCTCCGCGATGACCTCCATCCTGCCATCCTAGCGGTCTTGGTCTTGTTGCACCGATATGGAAACCTTTGCTTGATTCCTCGGGACCCCGCGCCTGCACTTGCCTCCTTAGCACCGAAGAGGAAACTGGTACACTGCGACCGCTGGCGCCCGCCTGGCCTTGGTCGTCACGGCTCGCGTCATGTGAACCTCGCGAGGTGCACCCTGCATTGATATCTTCGCTCCTCGAAAGCCAGCCTAGTGAGGCTGCCCCCAGGGAGGTCTTGGTGTCGTCCGCCTCGCAAGGCTTGGCCCCTGGCGAGGGTCTTGGGTTGTTGTTGTCGAAACTGGGCCGTACTAGGCCGCCGACGGAGCCACGCCATGAGCCGCAGGCAGACAAGTCTGGGTACCCCCGTTATCAGGACGCCGGCAGCAGCGCCCCAGGATAGGGCTGCAGCAAGGACGTTGTGCACGACGGCGACGACGGCGACTACACCGCCTTTTACAAGCTCCTCGGCATGTAGGAGGCTCGGGGCGGCGGCGTAGTTTTTTAAGTTTTTTTATTATGTCTTTAAATTTGTACAAATATGAATGAAAACCACCTGAATTTTGTCCAAATTCGTGTCATTTTCTTCGAAATTTAGCTGAATTTGCATTTGAAGAAACGGCATCTGGGGCCAACTTGAGGCGACAGTTGGGATCCCGAGCGCCCCCGGCGAAAATAGCGCCGGTTAGCCCCCAGGAGGCGCTATTTCAGTCCCTGGGGGCACCGAACAGCTGGAGATGCTCTAAACGTTTCCCTTACTATTTTAGAATGTACACCTCATCGACCTGAATATAGTTTCTAGTACTGTACTAAATATACACTCATAATATATGTATTTTAGAATGTACACCTCATCGACCTGAATATAGTTTCTAGTACTGTACTAAAAAAACTCATAATATATGTGAACGAACATTGCTTTTCCCATAATATTAATACTCGCATAATATAAGCAGCGACAAGTAATATGGATCGGAGGGAGTAATGTAGTATATGTCCCAGGTAATGTAGAGTGAGAAGAGAAAATGCATTCTAACTGTACAGAGTTTTGAGGCTTGATGGAAGCAACATAAAGCATACTCCGATTTCAACTCTCTAACAGCAGGTCAATGCACCAGTATAGCCTTTTTGGGCAAACGTTACTTTAGACAACATGTACTAAGAAATAAGAACTCTGAAAGGTAAGCTTGCTTCTGGATGTAAGCTCGTCTATAAACGATGGGTGGAAGTAAAATCACAGTTCATCATAGATTGGGGGAGCATCTGTTGGGGCAGGTCCCTCCTGTACTTTAGCCAAGATGTCTCCAGCTGATACTGAGCCTGATCTGATAGCATCAGCCAGCTTCCTTTGCAGTGTCAACAGGCCAATACGTCTCGAGACAACATACAGAACCGCCAAGGAGAACACGAGGAACCCAATGGTCAGGATGATCCTGGAACAGATAATAGTTAGAAACTGACACGACCGAGACAATATTGTTCTTCTTACACAGGCACAAACTTCTCTTGCGGATGGAAACCAAATGCTTATCGCAACAGGAGTTAAACGCATTTGTTCCACTTCTTTTTGTTTGACTGTTAAGGCTAGAACGAAGACTGCACGACCACATCGTAAACGATTGGTATCAAGGCTGGTTCTGAGTTCTACAGAAGATTGATGCTACATACCTATCGAGAACATCTTGTCGTTGCATCGTGGAGAGCAAACCACGGGTGCGCATCAGCAAAGAGCGGTGCCCCTGATACTCGCCTTCAGCCTTTCGCAGAACACTTGTCGATTCATCTGCATAAAAAGAAATTAAAATTAGCTACCAAGTCAGGCTTGATAGGTCTGCAAATGCGTTAAAATCGCAGAAAAAAGAGTATTACTTATTCGTATGGAAAACTTGAAGCACATGACTGTGCCATGGTTTCTTAGTAACAAACTAATAACCAAAAGAAGTCTAATCAAATAACAGTACATGTGAGGAAAGCCTGACCAGGCTTAAATGTACAGAACCTTACAAGCGAGCATCATAGGCACATGCTTAATCACAGGAAAACTTACCAAAAGTTGACAAGGTATTAGCACTTCTTTCCACTTCCTGTCAAAACATCTATAATAAATTACTTCTGAACTTACGACCAGAAAACCATTAGCATATGAGATATCAACTATACATGCAGGAGTGCTAACCTGAACCATCAACTGCCGAGACCTACGGAGGCTCTCAGTAATACTTTCTGCAGCAGATGTCATCCCAGCCTTTGTCCTACATCATTTAGCAGGTTCGTGTTAATTATACAATGAAATAACAAATATAGCAGGCGATTCTTTAATTAGTGCAATGCGATTTCATTTCAAGGTCTTACAAAAGAGTTACATCAACACAGCGATTTTAATTTCTTGACCACATTTCATAGTTCAAGCAAGGCAGGCTGTCACCCATAGGGACATAACCCTCCATCACTCAGCCACTGCCAATCTGCAAGCATCCCCAGTAAGTACCACACCGTCTGCATCGAAAGGAGGTGCGATCATGATTGATTAACTATGCGTGGCAGTGGCTGCTGCTGCTATGTCGCCACATTCTCAACATGCCAGCTGCCTGCCGCACCCTATGCACACCGACTGTCTCAATGATTCCAACTTTCAACCATGCAACACTCCATCACACCTCTCTGCTAGCGCCTACTTTGCAAACAAGCTTGATCCCTTTAGCAGCCAAGCTCTTCTCCTTACTATTTTATGTTCTTTTTTGGCATGTGCCTATTTCAATTCTTGTTTGGATTTAGTTACTTCAGGTTCTCTGTCATTTACCATGGGTAACTGACGTATCCACCTTCAAAAAACATGGCATCCGTTACAGAGATTCTCGATAAAATGGAATTAGCATATCTGCATTGTTCCAGGCAAGATTTTTTTTTAACCTCTAGGCAAGAAATGTGCTTGGGACTGCATAAATTCCACTCCCTCCGATCCATATTAATTGACGCTGGTTTAGTACAACTTCAGTACAAGTTGTACTAAAGCAGCGTCAATTAATATCGATCGGAGGGAGTACCTAAATCTCGTTTTCTCATACTGTTACAGTTGCTCCCTGCAGTTTAACTGAGCATGACATTCATGGGAATTCTGCCGGTGATGGGGCGGGCCGCGGGCAAGTGAACATAACAGGATGAAGGACAAGAAGAGAAGAGGTACACTTTTATTTGCTGCTGATAATTGACTGGATGTCACCATGGAAAATATTCTGTGATATAAGCTGCGAGTGTGGCAAAACCACCTCCATGTCAGCAGAACCATTAATCCGAACCACTAAAGGCCATATGTGATATAAGCTGCGAGTGTGGCAAAACCACCTCCATGTCAGCAGAACCATTAATCCGAACCACTAAAGGCCATATGAGAGGGTTAAATAACCAGTTCCATATTTCAAGGAGTTAAATAGACTTCCTCAATAGTCCGAGTGACGAAAGTGGACTTGTTCCGTAGAGCTGAAAATTCACAACCTTTGGAGGCCTTCACGAATTCTAACACTTGCAATAAATTCCCGTGAAACTGAACAGACCATCAACCGCATTCTACAACTAACGTCTCAAATATTTCAAAAATATACCAACAATACAAATAACTCATTTAATCAACTTACTGGAGATTACGCCTCCGGACAGTGGACTCTTCTCCACCTCCCAGAAGAAGCCCCCTCTAGAGAAAGCAAAATTAGAATGTGAGAGCACCTTGAATTACAGGCAAGCTAGCATTGCTCGGGTAAATAAACTATCAAATTAATGGAGCATACTCTGAAGAAAAATCACACCTCTTCTTGAGCAGCTTTTCCAATGTTCGCTTTTGCTTGCAAGTTAGCACTCCTCAGGTTCACACGCAGCCTGAAAACACAAAATCAGTTGTATACAAAACCTAGAGAAACAAAACAAACAAAAAGAACTTTAAGAACAGAATACCTCTGATACTGTTCCTTCCATGATCCTAAGGTTGCCTGTCCAGACTGAACTTCTTCAAAAGTGGGTAGCTGCTCTGCCAGAAGATCAAGCCTGCACTGCAGTGCATTGAGCAATTGCAGTGCATCCTGTGCAGAACCGTTCAACCGAGGAAGAGACATTGCTTCTTCTGTCCCTTTCCCCATCTTCCCACAGGATTCAATTGCAGCAATGCACACCTCAAGCTGTTCAACTGCTTGGCTCCATTCCTTTTTCAGGTTTTCAACGGCTTGTGTGACCTCGTCCATCTGTATTATCTAAATAGATCAATTCAGCGAATTTACCATGCTGCTACTAATCAATAACTGGTTAACGACGAGACTTGTAATGAAAACGGAATCAAACAAGAAACATTCAATTCAACAAACTGACAAACCAGCAGTGAATCCAACTAAGAAATTACGCTGGGCTGGCTCACATCCTGCTGGTCATCAATTTTACCGCCTCAACAGGAGATTTCCGTCCAAACATACGCTTAGCTGAGGGAAGTGCAGGAGTATCTGCCCCAGGTAGCACAAACCTAATCTGAACTAGAATGTTTAAGCAAAAGCTGCTGCTCCAGCTGCAGTACCTAGTGGCTGGAGCAGTGGAGCTCCAGACGGATGGTTATCGAATTCCAATTTAGGTGGTCCAACTCATCAGCACTCAGACAAGGGCCATTACCTGATCCAAAACCAAATCTGTCTCCATAAAATCCAAACCAAACCCCCAAGGTTGTGTGTGTGTGTGTGGGGGGGGGGGGGGGGGGGGGGGGGATCAGAGTCAAACACGCATCTAACAAACTAAACAAAATTATCATAAGAAGGCAGAGACCATAAGTGAACATTTGCACATCGGTTAGATGAATGATTGTAATTTCAGAAAATGATGGATATTGTTACAAAAAAAACCTTTCAGAAAATGATGGATATGGTTTGCCCACCTTTTGAAAAATCAATCCCATCAAGTATCCTAGATTGAACTTTCTGTGGCTTTAACAACGTGATTGATGTTGATATTTTTGCTGTTGCAAGCCGTTAATTGCTTCGGTGGGGTTATGTCTTTTTCCTTTTTTAATAATTTGGCTGTGTGCATGGGTGTATTTGGTATCATCTTGATATTAATATATTACCCCAATAAAAGAATAACAACCAATGAAGTAGCAATACAAGAAAATGACAATTAAATGTAAACATCAAACTTCGGAACAGAATTAACTATAAAAAGTTGGACCAAGAAGATGCAATTTCTTTCATTTGATTGCCAACAAAATCTCTGCAAGGCAATGAAACCACAACGCAATTCAAAATCACGTTGGGTTGTCATATACTCACATTTTCAACCTTTGAAATTTATGCTTCATCTTCTTTTGCCTAGATTAGAGGTCGCTCAATCCTCTCTACTCACCAAATTGTGAAACAAATACAAGAAACCAGTACCTCGTGACTCCCAGAACAAACAACCAATCACATCTGGTAGGACCAAAGACAAAGGAGAGAAGCAGATGAGCTGATCCCATGGACTATGCAAGCTGATTATAAACTGACGATGTAGGTGGACGTTTCTGGATCTGAAGCCATACCCAGAGGTGTTCCGTATTGCTGGCGACCATGGAGCTCACTGGAGAAAAGACTTCGATGCAGCAGCCGCTGATTTGGTGAGGTGGCAACTCAGACTGTCCTCGCAGGTGGCGGATTCAAGATCTGGCGCAATGGCTGCTATTGGGTTTAGTTCCACATTGGTTGTGGGAGACAAATCACGACTTAAAAGTGTGAGCGTAGCTCCACCTATAAAGCTAGAATTTTAGGGGGAGAGGACCCAAGACAATGCTTGGTGTAGCAGGTCAGAGCTGCCCCGGCAGAGGCTCCCTATTGAATAGAAACAGTGTGCTGGGCGAACAAGTACTGGATATTTGATAATATGACCCACCTTACTTTGCCAGTTGCCTAGAAGGCCTGTTTACTTTGACATGGATGAAATGACCCACTTCCACTCTCTCCTCTTATTCATTGTCACGGCTGAGATAGTTTCTCTTCAACCATAACTCCAAACTGGCCGAAATTTGAACAGCACACTGACATAAATATATATTTGAATGTATGTAACTTTTACAGTTTTTCCTAGGCAGTGTGAAATTTTGATCGGAATCTAAATTTGAATGGACAGGAACTTCAGATTGAAGTTTTTCTTCAACTGTACTAACATAGAGTGAGCTGAAATTTGAACAATACGATCTTTTCTTTTCTTGTAGCACCTCAAACTTCCTTTATTCATTCACGATACACTCAGAAGAACACGCTTTTTATGTAAAATTTTCAAGTTTTCTGGGCAGTTCGAAGATTTGGCCAAGATTTTGGCCAATCTGCCATGATTTCTAAATTTTGACAGAATTTCCCCACAAATAAACTCAATAAGAAGTGACAGAAATGATTGGCGCAATGAGTAACAATCATGTCTTTACTTACACACAAAAGGAAGCACAAATATGAAGTTTTTAACATCCCACAAACCCCTCCTCAGTCCGAGACATCCGTTCTAGGGTTGCCAACTGGAGAAGTGCTCGGGAAAAATAAACCAGACAAGTGATAGGAGAGAAAACTCACCTTGGGGCCTTTGCGGAGATCGTCCTCTCGGTGGGACTGCTCACCGGCGCACGCAGGGTCGCGGACGGCGTGGTGCAGACGCAGCAGGGCGCGCGGAGTGAGGTGGAGGCGGGGGCGCGACGGAGAGCGGGCGCTAGGGATTCGTCCTTCGTCGTCGCTGGCCGCTGGCGTTGCCTGCCGGGGTGGCGAACGGAGTGACGCGGAGGCAGGTCCGTGCGTTTCGTGGTGCGAGCGAGCGCTGGGGCGGAGAGGGAGGCGAGTACGGTTCGCGCAGCTTCCACCGCCGGAGACGAGAGATGTAACTCAACCCAGCGTACGCCAGCCGTCGAGGGGAGGGGAGGAGATTGGCTGTGCGCTGGCCGCGGCGGTGCGCGGCGCAGGGAGCACGAACGGAGCAGAGGAGGGGGGTGCGTGCGGTGGTCCGTCGAGGTACGCCGGTGGCTGATCGATCTGGATCCGCTCTAGTCTTTTTTTTTTTTTTAGACAATCTGGATCCGCTCTAGTCACTCAATCGCTAGTTGGTTTGGGCCTCAAATGACTTGGTTTTCAACCAAGCCCACTCCACTCAAAAAATAAAGAAAATCTTAGTTGATTAGCCCATGGGCCAACGCAGCCCCGGATGCATGCAAGCTTTTTTTATAGTTTTTTTTTCCTTTTTTTGCGGGTGGATGATGCATGCAAGCGAGTACTACGGAGTACGGAGTAGTACTTTTTCTTGGCGCGCGCGTCAATCGTACACACGAGAACGAATCTTTCAAGTCCCCGTGCATGCAGGGGCAAGTCGGTACGGAGCCATTGCAGCCGTACAAGCTAAAGCAATCCCATGTCTATTCTAGTTCACTGCACCACTATCTTTAGTAGTGGCATGCAGATATATACGGGCCACGCGCCACCAATATCCGGTCCTAGCTCCCCCCCTAATGCGCGCCATTGCCCGAACGAACCCCCCGCCGACCGATCATGGCCATGGTCATGGAGAACCAGCAGCCGGTGGCGCAGATGCAGCTGGTCCCGGCGCCGCCGCGCCCGCCTCCTCCCCCGCCGCCGGCGCCCCAGGCCTACAAGCACCACTGCAAGGTGTGCAAGAAGGGGTTCATGTGCGGACGGGCGCTCGGCGGGCACATGAGGGCGCACGGGATCGCGGACGACGCGCTAGCCGCCGAGGAAGCCTTCGATGATGATGGCGGCGGTGTCGGCGAATCGTCCGAGGCGGGGAGCCCGTCGCCGACGACGGCCAAACGCATGTACGGGCTCCGCGCCAACCCTGGACGGCTACGGAACTGCCGGGTGTGCGAGAACTGCGGGAAGGAGTTCACGTCGTGGAAGTCGTTGCTGGATCACGGAAGGTGCAGCTTTGACGAGGACGATGATTTGGATGGCTCGCTTCGTTCGTCGTCGCCACTGCATAATAACACCGACGAAGGCGTGGATGAGGACGAGGAGGAGGAAGGGGACCTGGCGTTGGCCTCTGGGTGGTCCAAGGGGAAACGCTCACGCCGCGCCAAGGTGATGATCACCGGGAGCGGTGCCATATCGGAAGTGCAGCAGCCGGCCCCATCGAGCGAGGAGGAGGACCTTGCCAATTGCCTCGTCATGCTCTCCTCGTCTCGTGTCACGCAACCAACCGTGCATGTGGATGCCGACCAGGAGTCGTCCGCATCAGCGAGCAAGGACGAAGAAAGGAATAGACTCCTTGTGCCACAACCGCTCTCGATCATCCCTCCCATGACAGCGCAGTTCAAGTTTTCTGCGCCTCAGGTGGTAGTGGCGCAGCACGTTCCAACCGTCCCACGCGGCTTGTTTGAATGCAAGGCGTGCAAGAAGGTGTTCACCTCACACCAGGCTCTCGGTGGGCACCGTGCCAGCCACAAGAAAGTTAAAGGGTGCTTCGCCGCCAAGCTTGAAAGCAGCCGCAATGAGACTACCCACCAACATGCTATGGCATCGGCTGCTCTACACGACAACACCAGGGCCATCCCTGAGGCTGTAGGAGATACCAGTACCACAGAAGGAAAGACGGGCAACCTCGATGCCGGCAAGGCGACGAGTGTTGGCGCCGGCGAGGTCGTTGTGCCCACAGCAACGACGGAAATGGCCATTATGCCGATCGCTGATGCAGCACCGGTAGCAGCCGCCTTTTCTCCGTTCAAGAAGAAGGGGAAGGTGCACGAATGCTCCATCTGCCACCGCGTGTTCACGTCGGGGCAAGCGCTCGGGGGCCACAAGCGGTGCCACTGGCTCACCTCCAGCGCGACGGACCCCGCCAAGCTCCAGCCCGTTGTTCCCGATCACCTCATGGCGGCCATGTGCCACCACCTCACCCTCGGCCGCCCGATGTTCGACACGGCGGACCAGCGAATCCTTGACCTCAACGTGCCAACAAATCCGTCGGCTGAGGCGATCGCCACCAGACAGGCCGCCGAGCTCAACGACATCCCGCTCTGCCTCAACGCGCCGGCGTCCATGTATGCGCAGTCATGGACGGGGCACAGCAACGCCAGCCACGTGAACAAGACCGGGACGAGCAGCCGCAACGACGCGGCTGCCGCAGGCGGCGCGGCCACGGAGGACGAGGCTGACAGCACCAGTGCGAAGAAGGCCAAGGTCAGCGACCTCAAGGACATGAAGGTGGCCGGAGAGTCGCTGTCGTGGCTGCAGGTTGGCATCGGCATTTCCTCGTCGGAGAAAAACGAGAAGAGTACTCAGGAGGGAGCCTAGAAGAGTACTCACACAGCCGAGGTCACACCAATTAATTAATCTACTGATCAAGTAATTACATTTTGACCTTTGTTGGGTACGTATATAGAGTAAGCACTTACCATATATTAATTGCCATATGGCGTATATGCTCGGTGTATATATGCTGCATATGCATGTAATATTATTGCTAAGTTAGAAACTGAATGCCCTGTGTGCATACGCCATCCCAACTTCCGGGGAACTACTGTTGGCGACTGTAATTATGCAAGTCGGCTTATTCCCAACATGTTTCCTTCCGGTTTTTTAGAAAGCCTTGGATTTATTTTCTTCTTCTCTTTCTATCATGTAACTGTAATTAATTAATTGAATATGTTGCTCCGCAAGAGTTTCTAAACCAGTATTACTAGAAGATACCCATGTGTTGCGGCGGAACTCAACAATAATTTAGAGAGATATAACAAAATGAAAACATGTGTGCGATATTTATCTGGGTGACACATTTCAAAATGAAAACCAGTATATTTCATGCATATTCTCAATTCCAATCTCACCATACTACTGAAAGTTTGAAACGGCAGAGTACATATATGTAGCTTATTCGGGGGCTTCTAAAGAATATGACATTTGTGACTTACAGTGATGATGACAACTATTTTGAAGGAGGCTACAATGTGGCCTACAATAACAAAGACAACAACATGGTATTTAACCGAGAAAAATGAAGGAAAGCTAGTTGAAATTACCCCAAGCTATCTCTCGCTCAATCAATGACCTACAAATCCGAAAGGCGTCTTAGAAGATTCGTATTAAAAGAGCGGTCAATTGATAAAGAGAAGAGTAATTGAATCACTCAAAAGAAAATGAAGTTTTCAGAAAATTAGGGCATACAAAATATAACTTTGATGATAAATGCCATAGTAAAAAATCTTAATGTACAACACATGTGACCACTTCGAGAGAATAATTGCACAAAACAGGAGCTACGTGGCAGATGATTGTATATTTGTATCCATGAGCACGAAACATGTGGAGTTAGACATCCATGTATCCTAATATCATACCTGCATGAAGTATGTTAGGCACGAAAAGATTATAGGAAATAACACAATTATGAACCAGCAAATACGGTTAAAACTAAATTTCTATAAGACCAAGTGATTTTTTGCACATCCAGAAATATGAAAATTAGGAAATATAAATACTTACTTTAGGGCATCTCCAAAGCCGACCCTTAAATCGTCCGCATCCGTCCGAATTGTACTGTGCGGACACATAATTCCATCCAACGCGATACCCGATCAGTGCGCAAAGCGGTTCGGACATCCGTTTTTCCGCAAATTGAAACCAAATAATGGGGAGCTTTGCAGAATCCAGACATCCATCTTGCCAGTGAAAAGCTACTATGTGCCCTCGTCCGTGTAGGATGATGGAAGGCTAATGCTATTCGGTAGGCGGGAAACATGATTAGTAGGAGTAATTGATTAGCATAATGTTTGGCGGAAGACTTCGAGCTAGCTAGCTTGATTTGACGGAAGGCACATAGTTAGCTGATTTACTTAGGGGAAAGCTGTAATTATTACTAAATGCATTGCTTCCGCCAAATGTTGGAACACCTTCTTCAAAAGCACCGACGTTAATCTCTTTTCCTTTTTTTTTTCCAGAATGTATTGTTTGGCTGAAGTCTTTGGCAGAAGCTGCATGCAATGCATTGCTTTGTGTTGCATTTGGCCAAAGGTGCGTGTGCATGTTGCTTGTTTGGCAGAAGGTGTTGTTTAGTTTTTTCTTTAATTTGACTGTTGTTTAGCATGTTTAGCAAAAGATTGTTACGGACATTTGCGGCTACGATTGGATGGCCGGCTCTCATATTAGTGTCTGCGGACTGGTTCCGATTCCCGAACGGATGCGTGTCCAGTTTGCGGAGCGTTGGAGATGCCCTTATTTAGAGCTATATCTTGTCCTACCTAGTCGCTTTGTCTTAAAGTCAGCAACTATTGGGCCCATTTGTCAGAATTTTTGACTGACGAAACTGACAAATCGATACGAGTGCCGGATATAAGAGACAAATCGGCCGATCAAAGACGAATCAGGGAATTTGCCATCAGCTTATTCTTTGCCGAGGGTCTTTGCCGTCTGCTTTCAAAAAGCAGACGGCAAAAAACTAACTGATGGCAAATATATTGTTTGCCATCTGCCATTTCTTTGCCGTCGGCCAGCGGATGGCAAAGCTACAGAAGGCAGACGGCAAAGAGCCCAACTGGGCCCCACTGGACCCTGCGGCTGGTTAATCCAGACGGGCTGGCTGAAGCGGACGGCAAAGGTTCCAAAGGCAGACGGCAAATAAACACTCACGGCAAAGAGAAAGCACAGCTCGCGGATCAATCACCTGGATCGATGAGTTGGCAAGATCTCAGACACACGTTCTGTCGGACGCATACCCCACACACCCACGATGCACGCGCCCCCACGGCAACACCCGCGCGCCCCACGCCCCCACTGCCTGCCTTATCCATCGGTCTCACCCACCCACCACTTCTCTCTCATCTCTCTTCCTGCTCCCGATCTCACCCACCTCACCACGTCTCTCTCTCATCTCCCTCCCTGCTCCCGATCTCACCTACCCGCCACCGCCCCGGCCCCGTCCTCGCCGGCCACCACATCGCCTGCCGGCCGCGGCCACTTCCACCTTCACCCCCAGCTCCGTCGCCCCCGACCACTTCCCCCGTAGCCCCCGTAGGCCCGCCGGCGCTCGCCACCACCTCACCGGCCGCCCCCCACCTCGCTGGCCGCCATCTCGCCAGTCGGCCCCGGCCTCGCTGGCCGCCATCTCGCCCGCCGGCCCCAGCCTCGCTGACCGCCATCTCGCCCGCCGGCCCCAGCCCGGCCCCCTCGCTCGTCCCCTCGGCGGCCTCCGTGCCCCGTCGCCCGTTACCCCCAGCGGAATCCGTGCCCCGTCGCCCCCGATGGCAGCAGCAGCACCGACGGCTGAGCTCCCGATGGCCGCCGACCACCTGTAGCCCCCGAAGGCCGCGTCCCGCACGCCCATCCGCGCAATCCAGGCCGCCACGGACGCCCTCGCCGGCGAGCGTGTGGTCGTGGGCGGCTGGGTCCGGGCCGGCCGCGTCCAGTGCGGCGGCACCATGGCCTTCGTGGCCGTCAACGACGACTCCTGCCACGCTAGCCTCTAGCTTGTCGTCGAGGCGCCCCGGAAGAGCAAGGACCGCCATCGATCTGGACGTCGAGGCCGGGGCGGTTGCGAGGATGAGGAGCGAGCTCACGTTCGCCAGGCACTTGTTCTTCCGGGTCACCACGCTGTTCATGTAAATGGAGTAATTTTGTGTAGATGGAGCAGATGCAAATCTATTCTGTGTAAATAGACTAATTTGGTATTGTGAAATTTGTTCATTTGTCGTCGATTGTTGGAACAAAGCTTATATGGATACTGTGGTGCACTTGGGCTGCTGGTTCACTATATTTTAATAAACAAAATCCTTTGATGTCTCTGATTTTAATAAACGTGTAGATGGACATTTTTTGCCGTCTGTTATTAATCGGCAGACGGCAAAACATTAGTTTGGCAGACGGCAAAACATTAGTTTGGCGGACGGCAAAGCCTCTGTTACCTCCGTTAGCACCTAACGTGGCTAACACCTACTATTTGCCGTCCACCTTCTTTGTCGTCCGCCACTTACGGCAAAGGCCTCTTTGCCGTCCGCTGCAAAAAGCAGACAACAAATAAGGTGTTTGCCGACCCTGTCTTTGCCGAGCTGTTTGCCGTCCGCGGCTGACGGCAAAGCTCTTTGCCGTCCGCCGTCCGTGTCTTTGCCGTCCGCCATGGCAGATGGCAAAGAAGCTGATCCTCTTCTCATCGATCTAGCCAGCAGCCTCCTTCCTCGTTTTACCCTCGCCACCATCGCCATCATCCTCGACCATCGTCGCCATGTCGTCCTCATCCACCGTCTCCCTCAACCTTGGTGCTCTCCCATCAGAGAAGCTCACCAAGACCAACTTCATCTTGTGGAAGGTACAGGTCATGCCGGGCCTGCGAGGAGTGCAGGTCACCGGCCTCCTGGATGGATCAGATGCAGCGCCACCGAAGACGGTGCAGCAGTAGCAGGCGGACAAAACTACCGCCCCAGTACCCAATCCTCTATACGCACAGTGGATATCGAAGGATCAGCAAGTCTTAAGCCACCTCCTGAATTCTCTTTCAATGGAGATTCTCGCCCAAGTTGCGAGCAAGGAGACGACATTTGAGCTTTGGACTGCCATCACCACTCTGTTCGCCTCGCAATCCCAATCGCGCATCACCAATCTCCGGATCGCCATCACCAACACAAAGAAGGGCTCCATGTCCAGCAGCGCCTATATCTCCTGGATGAAGAACCTGGGGGATGAGCTCGCAGCGGCAGGCCGTCCCGTCTCGGATCCAGAGATGGTTGACTATGTGCTTGCCGGCCTTGACAGGGACTACGATCCCGTTGTGGCAGCCATCGGAGCAGTGAAGAACCAGATCTCAGTAGATGATCTGTTTGCTCAAATCGCAGACTTTGATCAGTGCGTGGAGATACTCGGCGACAGCCCTGATGCAGGCTTCAAGACGTCAGCAAACCTAGCCTACAGGGGGCGTGGACGCGGTTACAACAGAGGCCGCGGACGCAGCAACAGCAGGGGGCGCGGCCGAGGCAGGCGCTCCTCCCCAGCTCCATCTGGTGGAAACAGCGGCGGCGGAGGTGGCCGCGGTCGCCCACAACAACAACGCCAGCAGCAAGTTCGGGACTACCCAGAGTGCCAAATCTGTTTCAAGCATCACCCTGGAGGTGCTCGTGATTGTTGGCATCGATATGATGATGAAGATGAACATGAGGAAAAGGGGGCCAACATGGTCACCGACTCCTACGGCGTTGATACGAACTGGTATGCAGACACTGGTGCCACAAATCACATCACAGGGGAGCTCGACAAGCTGACAATCAGACACAAGTATCGTGGACATGACCAAGTCCATACTGCAAGCGGTTCTGGTATGAAAATCACTCATGTTGGTAGTTAAATTGTCAAAAACCCCATGAAAAACTTGCATCTTAAAAGAGTTTTATATGTGCCCACAACATCAAAGAACCTTCTTTCTGTTCATAGATTTACTCTTGATAATCGTGTTCTCATTGAGTTCTATCCATATTTCTTTTTGGTAAAGGACTTGGACACGAGGAGAATCCTTCTTAGGGGCAAGTGCATGGGAGGTCTCTACCCAATCATATCTTCGTTAACACCATCAAATAAACAAGCTTTAGTTGCAGTCAAGCCTTCATCATCAAAGTGGCATAGTAGACTAGGTCATCCTTCGTCGGTTATTGTTAAATTTGTTCTTAGCAAGAATAAGCTTCCGTACTCTCATGAGTCAAACATTGAGTCTATTTGTGATCCATGTCAACAAGCTAAAAGTCATCAGTTGCCATATCCTATATCTACTAGTATTTCCACTACTCCATTGCAACTTGTGTTTTCAGATGTGTGGGGACCAGCTCCCGTCTTCGTTGGTAGGCACTCATATTATATTAGTTTCATTGACGACTATAGCAAGTTTACATGGATCTACCTCCTCAAGAAACGTTTTGAAGTTTTTCAAGTCTTCAAGAACTTCCAAAATCTTGTTGAGCGCAAATTAAACACTAAAATCATCGCCATGCAAACCGACTGGGGAGGTGAATACAGAAAATTAAACTCCTTCTTTCAAGAACTTGGCGTTTCACATCATGTTGCATGTCTTCATGCACATCAACAGAATGGCTCCGCTGAAAGGAAGCATCGCCATGTTGTTGAAGTAGGACTAGCTCTACTAGCCAATTCATGCATGCCACTGAAATTCTAGGATGAAGCCTTCTTAACTGCCACGTACCTCATCAACTTGCTACCTAGCAAGGTCATAAAGTTTGAAACTCCCATCACACGCCTCTTTGGCATATCTCCTGACTATAAGTCGCTACGTGTATTTGGTTCTGCCTGTTGGCCCAACCTTCGCCCATATAATACACGCAAGCTTTCTTTTCGCTCAAAGAAGTGTGTGTTTCTCGGGTATAGTCCCATTCACAAAGGAGTCAAATGTCTAGATGTCTCTACTGGCAGGGTCTACATCTCTCGTGATGTAGTATTTGATGAGTTAGTATTTCCCTTTGAATCACTTCATCCTAATGCCGGAGCACTTCTCAAACAAGAAATCCTTCTTCTTCCACCACATCTCCAAAACTCTGATCATGGGGGCAACGATTGTACTAATCCAACTGATGATCCTACCGGTAGGACTGTGCCTCCATGTGTGCAGGGTCATGCAGCAGAAAACGGAGCAGAAAATGGTGGAGAAAATGATCAGAATTTTGCTGAAAACGAGCCAATATTTCATGTACCAGAAGAAAATGAAGTCGGCACGGAGCACGAGGCGGATCTGGAGTCACCTGGAACTCCTGTTCGCCTGGTCGCCTCGGATCTGGGGTGCAGATACGCGCCGAACCGCGCGCCCGGTGGATTCCCTCAGCCGCGCCAATCCGCGGGCGCCACGTCGCCGCATGCGGACGAGTCGCGCTCTGCACCGCGTCCCACGCGCGGGCAGACGATAGCGACAGCAGATTCGGTGGGGTCTGCGTCGGGATCTCCGTCACATGCAGCGGCCAGCGCCGGATCTTCTGCGGCTGCCTGTTCTAGTGGATCAGACACATATCAGGCTAGACAGTCTGGCTCGAGATCTGCTGTGGAAAGATGATTCGTCGGGATCCCCTGTGCAGAGGTCGTCTGTGCCATCTCCTGTAGCACGACCGTCACACACACGTCAAAGTCAGCCCCAACAAGTCACAACTTCACGTGTCATGACAAGGTCGTAGAAAGGTATAAGAAATCCAAAAATCAGAACTGATGGTACTGTTCCATATGGTATGTTGTGCACTGCAGGAGAACCAACAAAAGTAGAAGATGCACTTGACGATCCCAAGTGGAAAACCACAATGGATGAAGAATACTCAGCGCTTATGAGGAACAAGACTTGGCATCTTGTACCAGAGAAAAGAGGTAAAAATATCATTGATTGTAAGTGGGTTTATAGAATCAAAAGAAAGGCAGACGGCTCCATTGACAGGTATAAAGCTAGTTTGGTTGCAAAAGGCTTTAAACAACGCTATGGTATGGACTATGAAGATACTTTTAGTCCTGTTGTCAAAGCTGCAACTATTAGACTTGTGCTAGCTATTTCTGTGTCCAGGGGATGGAGCTTGAGACAGCTAGATGTCAAGAACGTGTTTTTGCATGGTGTTCTGGAAGAGGAGGTTTACATAAGACAACCACCTGGGTATGTAAATAAGCAGGTACCTCATCATGTGTGCAAGCTTGATAAGGCACTTTATGGCTTGAAGCAAGCACCAAGGGCATGGTATTCAAGGTTAAGCTCTCAGTTAAGGTGTTTGGGTTTTGTTGCGTCTAAGGCTGACACTTCATTGTTCATCTACAACAAAGCAAGCATAACTATATTCTTGCTAGTATATGTTGATGATATCATAGTTGCAAGCTCCTCACAAAGTGCTACTAATGCTCTTCTGCATGATTTAAGCTCAGAATTTGCTTTGAAAGATCTTGGTGATCTACACTTCTTCTTGGGCATTGAAGTTAAGAAGATTCAAGATGGTATAACATTAAACCGGGAAAAATATGCCACTGAACTTCTAGCTCGTATGGGGATGAAATACTGTAAGCCTTCACCTACACCATTATTTTCTTCAGAAAAACTTTCAGCTTTTGAAGGTGAACTGCTCAAGGAAGAAGAAATCACAAAATACAGAAGTGCAGTAGGAGCCCTACAGTACTTGACACTGACAAGGCCTGATATTTCTTTTGCTGTTAACAAGGTTTGTCAGTGTCTTCATGCACCTGTACATTGGACAGCTGTCAAAAGAATTGTACGGTATATAAAATATACTGTGAGTTTGGGTCTTCAAGTTAAGCGCTCCAACTCTACTCTAGTTAGTGCATTCTCTGATGCTGACTGGGCAGGATGCAGTGATGACAGGAAGTCAACTGGAGGATTTGTAGTATTTTTCGGTTCTAATCTCATTTCTTGGAGTGCCAGGAAACAAGCCACAGTATCCAGGTCAAGTACTGAAGCTGAATACAAGTCACTAGCTAATGCTACTGTTGAAATCATTTGGGTTGAATCATTGCTCAATGAATTGGGAATCAAACAGCATCGTGTGTCATGTTTGTGGTGTGACAATTTGGGAGCCACATATTTTTCAGCAAACCCAGTGTTTCATGGCAGAACCAAGCACATAGAAATTGACTTTCATTTTGTAAGAGAAAGGGTTGCAGAAAAGAAGTTAGACACACGATTCATTCCCTCCAGAGATCAAGTTGCAGACGGGTTTACCAAAGCTTTGCCAGTCAAGCTATTTCAAAGAATTCAAGAAGAATCTTAATGTAGGATAGTTTAGATTAAGGGAGGGTGTTAGAATTAGAGATATGATGTAATCTCAACTGTTTATCTCCTTTCCTCTCCCGTAACAACTTCAAACTCCATCCTCGTGTAACAACCTGTTGTTGGTAATCGTAGCATAATTTTAAAATTTTCCTACGTACACCAAGATGCATCTATGGAGTATACTAGCAACGAGGGGAAGGGAGTGCATCTACATACCCTTGTAGATCGCGAGCGGAAGCGTTCCAATGAACGTGGATGACGGAGTCGTACTCGTCGTGATCCAAATCACCGATGACCGAGTGCCGAACGGACGGCACCTCCGCGTTCAACACACGTACGGTGCAGCGACGTCTCCTCCTTCTTGATCTAGCAAGGGGGAAGGAGAGGTTGATGGAGATCCAGCAGCACGACGGCGTGGTGGTGGATGTAGCGGGTCTCGGCAGGGCTTTGCCAAGCTTCTGCGAGAGAGAGAGAGAGAGAGAGAGAGAGAGAGAGAGAGAGAGAGAGAGAGAGAGAGAGAGAGAGAGAGGTGTTGCAGGGGAGGAGGGAGGCGCCCAAGGCTGTGTGTGCTGCCCTCCCTCCCCCCCTTTATATAGGCCCCCCTGGGGGGGCGCCGGCCCCAAGAGATGGGATCTCAAGGGGGGCGGCGGCCACAAGGGGGGGAAGGGGTGCCTTGCCCCCCAAGGCAAGGGGGAACTCCCCCTAGGGTTCCCAACCCTAGGCGCATGGGGGGAGGCCCAAGGGGGGCGCCCCAGCCCACTAAGGGCTGGTTCCCTTCCACTTTCAGCCCACGGGGCCCTCCGGGATAGGTGGCCCCACCCGGTGGACCCCCGGGACCCTTCCGGTGGTCCCGGTACAATACCGGTAACCCCCGAAACTTTCCCGGTGGCCGAAACTGGACTTCCTATATATAATTCTTCACCTCTGGACCATTTCGGAACCTCTCGTGACGTCCGGGATCTCATCCGGGACTCCGAACAACTTTCGGGTTTCCGCATACATATATCTATACAACCCTAGCGTCACCGGACCTTAAGTGTGTAGACCCTACGGGTTCGGGAGACATGCAGACATGACCGAGACGCCTCTCCGGTCAATAACCAACAGCGGGATCTGGATACCCATGTTGGCTCCCACATGTTCCACGATGATCTCATCGTATGAACCACGGTGTCGAGGATTCAGTCAATCCCGTATGCAATTCCCTTTGTCAATCGGTATGTTACTTGCCCGAGATTCGATCGTCGGTATCCCAATACCTTGTTCAATCTCGTTACCGGCAAGTCTCTTTACTCGTACCGCAATGCATGATCCCGTGACTAACGCCTTAGTCACATTGAGCTCATTATGATGATGCATCACCGAGTGGGCCCAGAGATACCTCTCCGTCACACGGAGTGACAAATCCCAGTCTCGATCCGTGCCAACCCAACAGACACTTTCGGAGATACCCGTAGTGCACCTTTATAGTCACCCAGTTACGTTGTGACGTTTGGCACACCCAAAGCACTCCTACGGTATCCGGGAGTTGCACGATCTCATGGTCTAAGGAAAAGATACTTGACATTGGAAAAGCTCTAGCAAATGAAACTACACGATCTTTTATGCTATGCTTAGGATTGGGTCTTGTCCATCACATCATTCTCCTAATGATGTGATCCCGTTATCAATGACATCCAATGTCCATAGTCAAGAAACCATGACTATCTGTTGATCAACGAGCTAGTCAACTAGAGGCTTACTAGGGACACGTTGTGGTCTATGTATTCACACATGTATTACGATTTCCGGACAATACAATTATAGCATGAACAATAGACGATTATCATGAACAAAGAAATATAATAATAACCTTTTATTATTGCCTCTAGGGCATATTTCCAACAGTCTCCCACTTGCACTAGAGTCAATAATCTAGTTACATTGTGATGAATCGAACACCCATTGCGTCCTGGTGTTGATCATGTTTTGCCCTAGGGAGAGGTTTAGTCAACGGATCTGCTACATTCAGGTCCGTATGTACTTTACAAATATCTATGTCTCCATTTTGAACACTTTCACGAATGGAGTTGAAGCGACGCTTGATATGCCTGGTCTTCCTGTGAAACCTGGGCTCCTTCGCAAGGGCAATAGCTCTAGTGTTGTCACAGAAGAGAGTCATTGGGCCCGACGCATTGGGAATCACCCCTAGGTCGGTAATGAACTCCTTCATCCAGACTGCTTCCTGTGCTGCCTCCGAGGCTGCCATGTACTCCGCTTCACATGTAGATCCCGCCACGATGCTTTGCTTGCAACTGCACCAGCTTACTGCTCCTCCATTCAATATATACACGTATCCGGTCTGTGACTTCGAGTCATCCAGATCTGTGTCGAAGCTAGCATCGACGTAACCCTTTACGACGAGCTCTTTGTCACCTCCATAAACGAGAAACATATCCTTAGTCCTCTTCAGGTACTTCAGGATATTCTTGACCGCTGTCCAGTGTTCCATGCCGGGATTACTTTGGTACCTTCCTACCAAACTTACGGCAAGGTTTACATCAGGTCTGGTACACAGCATGGCATACATAATAGACCCTATGGCCGAGGCATAGGGGATGACACTCATCTTTTCTCTATCTTCTGCCGTGGTCGGGCATTGAGCCGTGCTCAACTGCACACCTTGCAATACAGGCAAGAACCCCTTCTTGGACTGATCCATATTGAACTTCTTCAATATCTTGTCAAGGTATGTACTCTGTGAAAGACCAATGAGGCGTCTTGATCTATCTCTATAGATCTTGATGCCTAATATATAAGCAGCTTCTCCAAGGTCCTTCATTGAAAAACACTTATTCAAATAGGCCTTTATACTCTCCAAGAATTCTATCATTTCCCATCAACAGTATGTCATCCACATATAATATGAGAAATGCTACAGAGCTCCCACTCACTTTCTTGTAAACACAGGCTTCTCCATAAGTCTGTGTAAACCCAAACGCTTTGATCATCTCATCAAAGCGAATGTTCCAACTCCGAGATGCTTGCACCAGCCCATAGATTGAGCGCTGGAGCTTGCATACTTTGTTAGCATTCTTAGGATCGACAAAACCTTCCGGCTGCATCATATACAACTCTTCCTTAAGGAAGCCGTTAAGGAATGCCGTTTTGACGTCCATCTGCCATATCTCATAATCATAGTATGCGGCAATTGCTAACATGATTCGGACGGACTTCAGCTTCGCTACGGGTGAGAAAGTCTCATCGTAGTCAACCCCTTGAACTTGTCGATAACCCTTAGCGACAAGTCGAGCTTTGTAGATGGTCACATTACCATCTGCGTCCGTCTTCTTCTTAAAGATCCATTTGTTTTCTATGGCTCGCCGCTCATCGGGCAAGTCAGTCAAAGTCCATACTTTGTTTTCATACATGGATTCTATCTCGGATTTCATGGCTTCTAGCCATTTGTCGGAATCCGGGCCCGCCATCGCTTCTTCATAGTTCGAAGGTTCACCGTTGTCTAACAACATGATTTCCAGGACAGGGTTGCCGTACCACTCTGGTGCGGAACGTGTCCTTGTGGACCTACGAAGTTCAGTAACTTGATCTGAAGTTTCATGATCATCATCATTAACTTCCTCTCCAGTCGGTGTAGGCACCACAGGAACAATTTCCCGCGCTGCGCTACTTTCCGGTTCGGAAGGGGTGACTATCACCTCATCAAGTTCCACTTTCCTCCCACTCAATTCTTTCGAGAGAAACTCCTTCTCTAGAAAGGACCCGTTCTTGGCAACGAAGATCTTGCCTTCGGATCTGAGGTAGAAGGTATACCCAATAGTTTCCTTAGGGTATCCTATGAAGACGCATTTTTCCGACTTGGGTTCGAGCTTTTCAGGTTGAAGTTTCTTGACATAAGCATCGCATCCCTAAACTTTTAGAAACGACAGCTTAGGTTTCTTCCCAAACCATAATTCATACGGTGTCGTCTCAACGGATTTCGACGGAGCCCTATTTAAAGTGAATGCGGCAGTCTCTAAAGCATAACCCCAAAATGAGAGCGGTAAATCGGTAAGAGACATCATAGATCGCATCATATCCAATAGAGTGCGATTACGACGTTCAGACACACCATTTCTCTGAGGTGTTCCAGGCGGCGTGAGTTGTGAAACTATTCCACATTTCCTTAAGTGTGCACCAAACTCGTGACTTAAATATTCTCCACCACGATCTGATCGTAAGAATTTTATTTTCCTGTCACGTTGATTCTCAACTTCACTCTGAAATTCCTTGAACTTTTCAAAGGTTTCAGACTTGTGTTTCATTAGGTAGACATACCCATATCTACTTAAATCATCAGTGAGAGTGAGAACATAGCGATATCCTCCGCGAGCCTCAACACTCATTGGACCGCACACATCGGTATGTATGATTTCCAATAAGTTGGTTGCTCGCTCCATTGTTCCGGAGAACGGAGTCTTGGTCATCTTACCCATGAGGCATGGTTCGCATGTGTCAAATGATTCATAATCAAGAGACTCCAAAAGTCCATCTGCATGGAGCTTCTTCATGCGCTTCACACCAATGTGACCAAGGCGGCAGTGCCACAAGTATGTGGGACTATCGTTATCAACTTTACATCTTTTGGTATTCACACTATGAACATGTGTAACATCACGTTCGAGATTCATCAAAAATAAACCATTGACCAGCGGGGCATGACCATAAAACATATCTCTCAAATAAATAGAACAACCATTATTCTCAGATTTAAATGAGTAGCCATCTTGAATTAAACGAGATCCAGATACAATGTTCATGCTCAAAGCTGGCACTAAATAACAATTATTGAGGTTTAAAACTAATCCCGTGGGTAGATGCAGAGGTAGCGTGCCAACGGCGATCACATCGACCTTGGAACCATTCCCGACGCGCATCGTCACCTCGTCCTTTGCCAGTCTCCGTTTATTCCGTAGTTCCTGCTTTGAGTTACAAATATGAGCAACCGCACCGGTATCAAATACCCAGGAGCTACTACGAGTACTGGTAAGGTACACATCAATTACTTGTATATCACATATACCTTGGGTGTTGCCGGCCTTCTTCTTGTCCGCTAAATATTTGGGGCAGTTCCGCTTCCAGTGACCACTTCCCTTGCAATAGAAGCACTCAGTCTCGGGCTTGGGTCCATTCTTTGACTTCTTCCCAGTAACTGGTTTACCGGGCGCGGCAACTCCCTTGCCGTCCTTCTTGAAGTTCTTCTTACCCTTGCCCTTCTTGAACTTAGTGGTTTTATTCACCATCAACACTTGATGTTCTTTTCTGATCTCCCCTTCCGCTGATTTCAGCATTGAATATACCTCGGGAATGGTCTTTTCCATCCCCTGCATATTGTAGTTCATCACAAAGCTCTTGTAGCTTGGTGGAAGCGACTGGAGGATTCTGTCAATGACCGCGTCATCCGGGAGATTAACTCCCAGCTGAGACAAGCGGTTGTGCAACCCAGACATTCTGAGTATGTGCTCACTAACAGAACTGTTCTCCTCCATTTTACAGCTGAAGAACTTGTCGGAGACTTCATATCTCTCGACCCGGGCATGAGCTTGAAAAACCAGTTTCAGCTCCTCGAACATCTCGTATGCTCCATGTTTCTCAAAACGCTTTTGGAGACCCGGTTCTAAGCTCTAAAGCATGCCGCACTGAACGAGGGAGTAATCATCAGCACGCTGCTGCCAAGCGTTCATAACGTCTTGGTTCTCTGGGATTGGTGCTTCACCTAGCGGTGCTTCTAAGACATAATCTTTCTTGGCTACTATGAGGATGAGCCTCAGGTTCCGGACCCAGTCCGTATAGTTGCTGCCATCATCTTTCAGCTTGGTTTTCTCTAGGAACGCGTTGAAATTGAGGACAACGTTGGCCATTTGATCTACAATACATAGTGTAAAGATTTTAGACTAAGTTCATGATAATTAAGTTCATTTAATCAAATTATTTAATGAACTCCCACTCAGATAGACATCCCTCTAGTCATCTAAGTGAAACATGATCCGAATTCGACTAGGCCGTGTCCGATCATCACGTGAGACGGACTAGTCAAGATCGGTGAACATCTCCATGTTGATCGTATCTTCTATACGACTCATGCTCGACCTTTCGGTCCTCCGTGTTCCGAGGCCATGTCTGTACATGCTAGGCTCGTCAAGTCAACCTAAGTGTATTGCGTGTGTTCCGAGGCCATGTCTGTACATGCTAGGCTCGTCAACACCCGTTGTATTCGAACGTTAGAATCTATCACACCCGATCATCACGTGGTGCTTCGAAATAACGAACCTTCGCAACGGTGCACAGTTAGGGTGAACACTTTCTTGAAATTATTATAAGGGATCATCTTACTCACTACCGTCGTTCTAAGCAAATAAGATGCAAAAACATGATAAACATCACATGCAATCAAATAGTGACATGATATGGCCAATATCATCATGCTCCTTTGATCTCCATCTTCGGGGCACCATGATCATCTTCGTCACCGGCATGACACCATGATCTCCATCATCATGATCTCCATCATTGTGTCTTCATGAAGTCGTCACGCCAACGATTACTTCTACTTGTATGGCTAACGCGTTTAGCAACAAAGTAAAGTAAATTACATGGCGTTATTCAATGACACGCAGGTCATGCAAAATAATAAAGACAACTCCTATGGCTCCTGCCGGTTGTCATACTCATCGACATGCAAGTCGTGATTCCTATTACAAGAATATGATCAATCTCATACATCACATATATCATTCATCACATCTTCTGGCCATATCACATCAAATAGCACTTGCTGCAAAAACAAGTTAGACGTCCTCTAATTGTTGTTGCAAGTTTTTACGTGGTTTGTAGGTTTCTAGCAAGAACGTTTTCTTACCTACGTATGACCACAACGTGATTTGCCAATTTCTATTTACCCTTCATAAGGACCCTTTTCATCGAATCCGTTCCGACTAAAGTAGGAGAGACAGACACCCGCTAGCCACCTTATGCAACTAGTGCATGTCAGTCGGTGGAACCAGTCTCACGTAAGCGTACGTGTAAGGTCGGTCCGGGCCGCTTCATCCTACAATGCCGCCGAAACAAGAAACGACTAGTAGCGGCAAGAAGAATTGGCAAACTCAACGCCCACAACTGCTTTGTGTTCTACTTGTGCATAGTAACTACGCATAGGCCTGGCTCATGATGCCACTGTTGGTAATCGTAGCATAATTTTAAAATTTTCCTACATACACCAAGATGCATCTATGGAGTATACTAGCAACGAGGGGAAGGGAGTGCATCTACATACCCTTGTAGATCGCGAGCGGAAGCGTTCCAATGAACGTGGATGACGGAGTCGTACTCGCCGTGATCCAAATCACCGATGACCGAGTGCCGAACGGACGGCACCTCCGCGTTCAACACACGTACGGTGCTGCGACGTCTCCTCCTTCTTGATCCAGCAAGGGGGAAGGAGAGGTTGATGGAGATCCAGCAGCACGACGGCGTGGTGGTGGATGTAGCGGGTCTCGGCAGGGCTTTGCCAAGCTTCTGCGAGAGAGAGAGAGAGAGGTGTTGCAGGGGAGGAGGGAGGCGCCCAAGGCTGTGTGTGCTGCCCTCCCTCCCCCCCTTTATATAGGCCCCCTGGGGGGGGGGGAGCCGGCCCCAAGAGATGGGATCTCAAGGGGGGGGGCGGCGGCCACAAGGGGGGGAAGGGGTGCCTTGCCCCCCAAGGCAAGGGGGAACTCCCCCTAGGGTTCCCAACCCTAGGCGCATGGGGGGAGGCCCAAGGGGGGCGCCCCAGCCCACTAAGGGCTGGTTCCCTTCCACTTTCAGCCCACGGGGCCCTCCGGGATAGGTGGCCCCACCCGGTGGACCCCCGGGACCCTTCCGGTGGTCCCGGTACAATACCGGTAACCCCCGAAACTTTCCCGGTGGCCGAAACTGGACTTCCTATATATAATTCTTCACCTCCGGACCATTCCGGAACCTCTCGTGACGTCCGGGATCTCATCCGGGACTCCGAACAACTTTCGGGTTTCCGCATACATATATCTATACAACCCTAGCGTCACCGGACCTTAAGTGTGTAGACCCTACGGGTTCGGGAGACATGCAGACATGACCGAGACGCCTCTCCGGTCAATAACCAACAGCGGGATCTGGATACCCATGTTGGCTCCCACATGTTCCACGATGATCTCATCGGATGAACCACGGTGTCGAGGATTCAGTCAATCCCGTATGCAATTCCCTTTGTCAATCGGTATGTTACTTGCCCGAGATTCGATCGTCGGTATCCCAATACCTTGTTCAATCTCGTTACCGGCAAGTCTCTTTACTCGTACCGCAATGCATGATCCCGTGACTAACGCCTTAGTCACATTGAGCTCATTATGATGATGCATCACCGAGTGGGCCCAGAGATACCTCTCCGTCACACGGAGTGACAAATCCCAGTCTCGATCCGTGCCAACCCAACAGACACTTTCGGAGATACCCGTAGTGCACCTTTATAGTCACCCAGTTACGTTGTGACGTTTGGCACACCCAAAGCACTCCTACGGTATCCGGGAGTTGCACGATCTCATGATCTAAGGAAAAGATACTTGACATTGGAAAAGCTCTAGCAAATGAAACTACACGATCTTTTATGCTATGCTTAGGATTGGGTCTTGTCCATCACATCATTCTCCTAATGATATGATCCCGTTATCAATGACATCCAATGTCCATAGTCAGGAAACCATGACTATCTGTTGATCAACGAGCTAGTCAACTAGAGGCTTATTAGGGACACGTTGTGGTCTATGTATTCACACATGTATTACGATTTCCGGACAATACAATTATAGCATGAACAATAGATGATTATCATGAACAAAGAAATATAATAATAACCTTTTATTATTGCCTCTAGGGCATATTTCCAACACCTGTATCCTAGCGATCAGGTGCAACTTGTACGCCACGGCAAGGGCTCTTCTTGGCTCAATCAATATAACTCCACGCGGCTCTCTACGGAGAGAAGGAACGCTTCCCATCTAATAAGTTCAAACTGATGGAGAAAGGCAGAATCAGGGGCATGCCGCAATTATTTGTTGCATTTTACTGGATTTTGAACTCTGAACCTCTTGGTTGCTAGTTTATGCACGTAACCAATTCACTCATCAGCCCGAATTGATGGAGAGAGATGGGCAATATATTTCAACACCATCCACATGACGAACCCCTAGGATCCACAACAGCAATCCTCTTATCCTCCACCGGCAATTTCTGGACGCACCGTAATGAGACAGTCCGACTAACAACACATCGGTTGCCCATCCAAACGGCTTTACCCGACGCACATAACAGTCCACCAGCAAATCTATGATGTTGGTTGATGCGAACTGGGGTCCCGATCTTTCAACGAGAGGTGATAACTACGATTTGTGGGATTTGACCCTCATGATCCGGCTACCAACCGTGCAGAGAGAACCGTACATGACTAATATCCACGATAGTCGCTGAACCAACTTCACTGCGTTATTGACCGAGCCAACGGTGCGATCGACATATCCACGAAGAATTTTTCCTGCAAGCAAATCGAAGAACATGTAAGAAAATGATAGACAAGCAATCTGAAATTGCGAATATGCTAGATGAAATAAATCTCATAAGATGGTATTCCAATAGAATATCTTAACGGTCGCACTAGCTGCTACGAGCGAAGACAAATAAAAATAATAATAGCTAAATTTTTCTAAACAAAACCTGAGTCTAACCCCCAGCTAATCGTTTTTGAGGCAAAATAGATCCCAGCTATTTACTACAGGAGAGCCTGACGCCGCCTCGATGTCCGGTGCGCCCGTGCAAAACCTGGCCGACGTGACACCGCATGGAGGCCCACCTCCTTGATCCCCTGTGGACTTGTGGACTTGTGTTGGCATATGAAAACTCCAATTAGCGCTGCCACATATGGGCCTACGGGCCACTTCCTTGAATTTATAATTAGCATGCATGGTACAGCACGTGGTTGACTCAAGGTGGAGCAAATTTTTGCTTGTACTGCGCCTGGTGCTACTAGCCGCTATGTCTTTTATCTGCGCATATTTCTTTCTGGTACATATTCTTCAAATCCTTCGTTATTGAGTACAAGAAAAATAATATCGTATTCTTTATAATTGAATAATATTTACTAAGGAACAAAAATATCTGATTATTAATTTGTTGTTTAATATTTGCAGACGTTTTATAATAGCTATGCCCACATCACTGGCACGACGCCCCAACGCACATCCCGTGAATGTCCGCCCGGGCACACCCAGCGCATACAGTTCAAACAACCCGCACGTTGGCCAAGGGCGTACGCGAACTCATATGGGTGGGTGCACACGCTTGGGAAAAAAATAGCAGGTCAACCATCTTTATTCGAGGTGAACAACAAAGCCACGTCCAATACATCATGGTTCAAGCGTGTGCACCCACTCATGGTTCAAGCGTCCAATACAACAAAGCCACGTAAAATAGCAAAAAACATCTCTTTTTAGGGGAATAGCAAAAATCATCTAGTTAAAATGGACTGACAGTGCCTAATACTCTTTATGAACACTTTTTTTTCTTTTCATGAACATTTCCGGAATTCATCAACATTTCTCAAATTTGTGGACATTTTATGAATCCGTGTATTTTTTGATTCACAAACATTTTTGAATTCATGAATATTTTTTAATTGATGAACATTTTTTGAATTTGCGATCATTTTTTTCAAACTCTGAAACATTTTATTGAATTCTTTTTTTGAATTTGTGAACATTTTTTTAAATTTTAAAAAACCGCTTAGATTTAAAAGAAAATATTAAAAAAATAAAGAAAATGAACGGTCATGCGTGCGGTCATTCGTAGCTGCTGTGGCACGCTAGGCCAGGCCTATGGAGCGAGCGACACGAGCAAGCACTCGAGCTGAGGTGTGAGCGACGCGATTTCAAGTGTCGCACGCGATACATAGCTGTAATCGTGTGTCATGTTATCGCTCAGGGTATTCCAGCAACTAATAAATCTCAATCCAATATTCTAGGCTTCAGTAACTTAGCTATTAACATGACACACTCCAAAACTTGTAAAAACAGAGAATTCCTGTGGTTTAAAAATACAGGGCCCGGCATGCATCTATCTCAGCCCAACGACATGAAACTAGTCATATCATAGTGAGAAGTAACTTAGATCAGTAACATGCATATATTGCTAGTTTATGTTAATATCTTCGTAATGAGTGATAATATATGTGTATAGCAAGATATTATTTATTTAAATGTAAGCTCATTTTTCCTGGGGATACGTTATATTACAGTAACATATTACGTTACCATAAATATTTCTATCCTCATTAACTATTTGCTACATAGTTAAATTTACCTTGGGTAGGTTGGGGGATATTGCCCTAACCCACACACTCATCCGTGGTAATGGGCCGACCGTTATTCTGTTTCTGTGTCTTCTTTGTCTGTTTTCTTATTATGGTTTTTCCTTTTATATTCTTCTCTTTTTGAAATTTTTGAAATTTTTATAATTCATTAACTTTTCTGAAAATTGCGAACAATTTTTCAATTGGAGAACTTTTTTTAAAAATCATGAAAAAAAATCAAATTCATTTTTCTGAAGATCAAGAAAAAAATTATAATTCATTTAAAATAATCTGTGCACATTCTTAAAATTCGTGAACAATATAAAACTCAGAAAATTGTTTGAAATTTGTAAAAAATTGAATTTCGTGAACATTTTTTGATCTTGCACACATTTTTTAACTTCCTGAGCATTTTATGTCTTCGTGATCATTCTTTGAAATTTAAAATTTATTTTCAAATTCACAAACATTTATTGATTTCACAAACTTTTTGAAGTCTGTGAGCATGTTTAAAATTCACAAACTTTTTAAAACGCTTGAACATTTTTCAAACTCACGAATATTTATTGAATTGATAAATATTTTTTGAAATTCATGAACATTTTTCAAAATCACGATAATTTTTTAAACTCGCGAACATTTAGAATTTTCATGGTTGAATAGGGGCTCTCCACTGCAATGATTATGCAAAACGTGGAGCAATTTGTACCCACGAGCGCAAATAACACATCAACATGGTGCCACACAATGCTTTGTCCTTCGGTAAAATATACGTATACTATAAGTGTCGATCCTGCCATGTCCTAGTCTTATTTGCAGCATTACCAGCAGCAGCGAAGGCAAAACAAGGTATATATCTCCCCAGTTACTCCATGCATGATACTTCTATAGTTCTGCTTCAAACCATTCCACATCGCAGCTTTTAGGCTGACCCGAAACCAACAATTCCCGAAGAAATAATCACAGCCCTGGAGCAATGCCCTGTTACTCGTGCCGATCGAAGATGCCATGCACCTTGTAGTACTGAAACTCGCAGCTCCAGAGGGCCAGAAAGAGCCAATGCACTCGGATTGCAATCTCAAAGAAGGTGATGCAAACACAAAGTTCTTTCACTGCATCAAACTCGTGAATGGATGGGTTACTGACCATCGAGAAAAAGAAAAGATCATCCATGACCACATCTCTGAGGTCATGAGGAAGGGAGACACGAGCAATCTTGACTTCAATTGGGAGGAGCTCAACGTGCAGCTGGTCGATCTGCACACCCTGGATGACACTATAATCGAAGAGGAGGTTTGGGAGGCCATTAAGGAGATGCCAAGTGACAAGGCGCCCGGCCCGGACGGCTTCACGGGCATCTTTTTCAAGAAATGTTGGGACGTCGTCAAACATGACATCATGAGAGTCATCCATCGGTTTGACTCCCTCCACACGTCCAACCTTCAATGGTTGAACTCCGCCAATGTTGTGCTCTTGCCCAAGAAGGACGGCGCGGAGGGCATACCTGACTATAGGCCCATAAGCCTCATTCATGCCATCGGCAAAATCATTGCTAAGGTGCTCTCTTCACGGCTCGCCCCTCATATGAATGCCCTCGTCTCCAACAGCCAAAGCGCCTTCATTAAAAAAAGAAGCATTCATGACAACTTCATGTATGTGCAGAATTTTGCTCGTCGCCTTCACAAGCGCAAGACCCCCACCCTTCTTTTCAAGCCTGACATAAAAAAGCCTTCGACTCTGTCAAATGAGAACTCATCCTCAACCTCTTGCAACTCTGCTTTGCACCTCTTCCTCATGCTTCCTGCTCAATGGTCTGCCCGGACCTCCCATCAAACATGGTCGCGGATTTAGGCAAGGGGACCCGATCTCTCCGCTGCTATTCGTCCTCGCAATTGATCCGCTTCACCAAATACTTGACCTGACAACTAGGAAGGGCCTCCTTCACAAGATTCGGGGACGAGGTGCTATGATGAGAACCTCCTTATATGCTGATGACGCTGCCATTTTCATGGCCCCTATCAAGAGAGACATTGACAACCTCTCCACCATTTTGAAGGGCTTCGGTGATATCACGGGGCTATGCACCAACTTTCACAAGAGCTCGGTTGTGCCCATCCGGTGCACCAACGTTGACTTGGATCATGTCCTTAGTGACATTCTGATATGTCCATTTTGCATCATGTTTTACTACTTTTATTTATAATGTTTTATGCTTTATAACACTTTATGGAGTAATTCTAATGCCTTTTCTCTCATAATATGCAAGGTTTACACAAAGAGGGAGAATACCGGCAGCTGAAGTTCTGGACCTGAAAAAGCTATGTCAGAGATACCTATTATGCACATCTCCAAATGAGCTAAAATTTTACGGAGAATTATTTTGGAATATATAATAGATATTGGAGGAAAGAACTACCAGATGGGGGCTGCCAGGTGTCCACAAGACACCAGGGCGCGCCAGGCCCCCCAGGTGCGCCTTAGTGGGTAGTGGGCACCCAGGCCCACCTCTGGTGCCCATCTTCTGGTATATAAGGTCTTTTGACCTAGAAAAAATAAGGGGAGGACTTTCGGGAGGGAGCGCCGCCGTCTCGAGGTGGAACTTGGACAGGAGCACTTTTGCCCTCCGGCGGAGCGATTCCATCGGGGGAACTTCCCTCCCGAAGGGGGAAATAGAAGCCATCGTCATCACCAACAACCCTCTTATCTTTGGGAGGCCAATCTTCATCAACATCTTCAACAATGCCATCTCATCTCTAACCCTAGTTCATCTCTTGTGTTCAATCTTTGTACTAGAACCTCAGATTGGTATTACATCTTGTAGTTGATGCTAGATGGTTTATTTGGTGGAAGATTATATGTTCGGATCCATTATGCTATTTAATATCCCTCTGATCTTGAGCATGAATATTATTTGTGATAAGTTGCCTTTGTTCTTGAGGCCACGGGAGAAGTCATGTTGCAAGTAATCATGTGAATTTGATATGTGTTCGATATTTTGATGATATGTATGTTGTGATTCCCTTAGTGGTGTTATGTGAATGTCGAATACATGACACTTCACCATCTTCGGGCCTAATGGAATGCATTGTGGAGTAATTATTAGATGATGGGTTGCTAGAGTGACAGAAGCTTAAACCCTAGTTTATGCGCTATTCCGTAAGGGACTGATTTGGATCCATATGTTTAATGCTATGGTTAGATTTTATCTTAATACTTCTTTCGTAGTTGCGGATGCTTGCGTAGGGGTTAATCATAAGTGGGAGGCTTGTTCAAGTAAGAAAATCACCCAAGCACCGATCTACCCACTGATACGTCTCCAACGTATCTATACATTATGAAGTATTCATGCTGTTTTATTATCATTCTTGGATGTTTTACAATCATTTTATAGCAACTTTATATCATTTTTTGGGACTAACCTATTGACCCAGTGCCCAGTGCCAGTTGCTATTTTTTGCTTGTTTTTTACATCGCAGGAAATCAATATCAAACGGAGTCCAAACACCGCAAAACTTTTTGTGGATTTTTTATGGACTAGAAGACTCCCGATGGGCCAGAGCAGCACCTGGGGGGTGCCTCGAGGGGGGCACAACCCACCAGGGCACGCCCAGGTGGGTTGTGCCCACCTCGGCGGCCTCCCGGACCCCCTCTTTACCCTATAAATTTTCCCAAATATTCCGAAAACCCTCGGGGTTAACCTAGATCAGAAGTTCCGCCGCCACAGGCCTCTATAGCCACCGAAAACCAATCTAGACCCCATTCCGGCACCCTGCCAGAGGGGGGAATCATCTCTGGTGGCTATCTTCATCAGCCCGGCGGCCACCACGATGAGGAGGGAGTAGTCCACCCTCGGGGCTGAGGGTTTGTACCAGTAGCTATGTGTTTAATCTCTCTCTCTCTCTCGTGTTCTTGAGATGTCACGATCTTGATGTATTGCGGGCTTTGTTAATATAGTCGGATCATATGGTGTTTTCCCCTCTCTATGTTGTTGTGATGAATTGAGTTTTTCCCTTTGACAATGGGGTATCATATTGATTCACTTGATATGTGTTTTGGCATTCAACTTGCGGATTCCCGCGGTGACATTGGGGTAATCTATGCATATGGGTTGATGCACATTCTCGTCTTTTGTTTCTCCGGTAGAAATCTTGGGAAACTCTTTGAGGTTCTTTGTGTCGGATTGAGTATTATGAATCTAAAATTATTTGGTGTTATTTTAGTATGAACTCTTGGATAGATCGATCGGAAAGAATAGCTTTGAGGTGGTTTCGTACCCTACAAACGATTTCTTCGTATGTTCTCTGCTAGATAGGACTTTGGAGTGATTCTTCGTTGCACGTTGAGGGACGATTATATGATCCAATTATATTAGCATTGTTGAGAGATTGCACTAGTGAAAGTACGGACCCTAGGCCTCATTTTCAAGCATTGCAATACCGTTTGTGCTCACTTTTATCGATTGCTGCCTTGCTGTTTTTATTTATTCAGATTATAAAAATATATTTCTACCATCCATATTACACTTTTATCACCATCTCTTCGCCTAACTAGTGCACCTATACAATTTTCCATTGTATTGGGTGTGTTTGGGACACAAGAGATTTCTTGTATTTGGTTGCAGGGTTGTTCGAGAGAGACTATCTTCATCCTACGCCTCCCACGGATTGATAAACCTTAGGTCATCCACTTGAGCGAAAATTGCTACTGTCCTATAAAACTCTGCGCTTGAAGGCCCAACACGAGTCTACAAGAATAAAGTTGCGTAGTAGACATCAAGCTCTTTTCTGGCGCCGTTGCCGGGGAGGTGAGTTCTTGAAGGTATATCTTTAGATCTTGCAATTGAATCTTTTAGTTTCTTGTTTTATCACTAGTTTGGTTTATAAAATAAAACTACATAAAAAATGGAATTGAGGTTGCATCATATTATTGATAATATTTATAATATCTTTCTTGAAAATGATGGATCGGAAAATTGTGCTCAATTGTTAGAAGAAGAAGTCAATAAAATGTTTAGCACAAATATTTGAATGATGAGCATGATTGCAATGTTGTTAGTATGAATTCTTTGAATATCCATGATGCCAATGATATGCAAAGCCATAAGCTTGGGGATGCTATATTTGACGAATATGATATTTTTAGTCCTCCAAGTTTTTATGAGAACATTTATTATGATGATTTCATGCCTCCTATTTATGATGATTATATTGATGAAAGTGGATTTGGAGAGGTTGTGACTTTAATTAATGATGAATCCACTATTTTGGAGGAGGTTGCAATTGATTATGACAACAAAGTTCCTATATATGATGATTATGGTGATGACATGTATGCTATATTGAATAATGATAACCATGAAACTTGTCATCATGATTTTAATTTCCAATCACATGATAGTTATTTTGTTGAGTTTGCTCCCACTATTATTCATGAGAATAAATTTGCTTATGTGGAGAGTAATAAAAATTTTATGCTTGTGGATCATGAAAATAATGCTTTATGTGATAGTTATATTGTTGAATTTCTTCATGATGCTACTGAAAATTATTATGAGGGAGGAAATTATGCTTTTACATATTGCAATAATATCAAGTTTCCTCTCTTTATGTTGAAAGTTTTGAAGTTATGCATGTTTTGCCTTCCTATGCTAGTTGATTCTTGTTGCCATAAGTTATTTGCTCACAAAATCCCTATGCATAGAAAGTGGGTTAGACTTAAATGTTCTAGTAATATGCTTCATGATACTCTTGTTATGTTTTAATTCTTATCTTTAATGTGAGCATCATTGGAATCATCATGCCTAGCTAAAAGGCGTTAAAGAAAAGCGCTTGTTGGGAGACAACCCAACAATTTTATCTACTGTTTTTGTGTGTTAAGATGATTAAGCTACTGTAGTAATCATGTTTTATTGCTTCTGTTTCAATAAAGTGCCAAGTAAAGCCTTTGGGATAGTGTGGATGATAGTTGACTTGAATCTGTGCAAAAACAGAAACTTTTGCGTCCAGTGCAGAAATTCTTATATTTTACTGGAACGTGAAAAAATTCTGAAATTTTTATAGGTGATAGATACACAATTTCTCTAGGTTGTCCTATTGTTCAGAATTTTTGGAGTAGCAGAAATATGGTTTTAGTACAAATTACTACAGACTGTTCTGTTTTTGACAGATTCTGTTTTTAATGAGTAGTTTGCTTGTTTTCTAGTTTCTATGGCTTACATTGCTCAATATAAATTGTGGAAATGATATGCTACAGTAGGCATTGTGTGAGAACAATTATGAATCTTGTCTTTCGCAGTACCAAAGTGGAATGGTTTGCTCTTTCTCATACTAACCTATCTCACGAAGTTCCGTTAAGTTTTGTGTGATTGAAGTTTTCAAGTTTTGGGTGAGATATCGATATGGGGAGAATAAGGAGTGACAATACCCTAAGCTTGGGGATGCCCAAGGCACCCCAAGTTAATATCCAAGGAATATCCAAGCAACTAAGCTTGGGGATGCTCCGGAAGGCATCCCCTCTTTCGTCTTCAACATTATCGGTAACCTCACTTGGACCTATGTTTTCGTTCGTCACATGATATGTGTTTTGCTTGGAGCATCATTTAATTTTGTAGGATTTGCTTGCTGTTATTTAGAATAATATTTTGCATCTTTCTTTTCAATAAAAATATCAAGTATAGCCTTTGTCATGCTTATTTTGCAAGTCTACATGTTGCTGTTTCAAAACAGAAAGTTTATCGATGTTGCAAAAATTCCCTAGAAAAGTCAGAATGTGATAAAATGTTGAAACTTTTTGCAAAATAAGATCTGATAAATTTTCTACAGTGTGGGAAATTTTCATAACTTTTGGAGTTAGGGAAGTATTGATACTCTTGCATTCTTTACAGACTGTACTGTTTTGGCAGATTTTTGTTATGTTTGCATTGTTTGCATATGTTTGCTTGTTTAATGATTCTATTTGAGGATATGAGTATTAAATATGAAGAGGAATTTAGTATGCAATGTTGAATAATAATTTTAGTGATTTGCTACAGTAGAGAATGATAAGGTTTTTTCATTGGTTTATACTAACTTATCTCACGAGTTCTTGTTGAGTTTTGTGTGGATGAAGTTTTTGAGATTTAGGAAAACCGTGATATAAAAGGAATTAAGTAGACACAAAAGCTAAAGCTTGGGGATTCCTAAGGTACCCCAAGATAATATTTCAAGAGGTCTCAAGCATCTAAGCTTGGGGATGCCCCGGTAGGCATCCCACCTTTCTTCTTCAACAATTATCGGTTAGTATCGGTTGAGCCTAAGTTTTTACTTCTTCACATGATGTGTGCTATTCTTGAAATGTCATTTTGTTTTGTTTTGCTTGCTGTTTTAATAAAATTCTTAGATCTAATTTTTTTTAATAAGAGAGAGTCCTCAATTAGCTACCTATTTACTTAACTACTCTCATGATCTTCACTTATATCTTTTTGGAGTAGCTTGTCATTCACTCTTGTGCTTCACTTATATCCTATGAGTAAATTGTTGAATAAATTGAATGCCATGAATTTGAAATCATATCATGCCTAGTGGTAGCTTCACATTGGGTTTATAAAGTGAAATCTTTTGAGGCTTGACAATCACAATATTGGTCTTACAAGCAATTCACGAATAATTAGTACAAGGAAGAGAACTTTCACATGCAAATACTGTTGGAAATATGCCCTAGAGGCAATAATAAATGGTTATTATTGCATTTCCTTGTTCATGATAAATGTCTATTGTTCATGCTATAATTGTATTAACTAGAAACCGTAATACATGTGTAACGCCCACGATGCGGCTATATCTCCCACGTGTCGAGGCACGTCTTAGAGGCATAACCGCATAGTGGTTTTGTCGCAAGAAGGGTCATCTTCACACAATCCCATGTAATGAACAAGAATGGGATAAAGAGTTGGCTTACAATCGCCACTTCACACAATACATAAATATATCTCATACATCATCCAAAATACAAACATATAGACCGACTACGGTCAAAATCCAAATGAAAATAAGACAACCCCAAATGCTAGATCCCCGATCGTCCCAACTGGACTCCACTACTGATCATCAGGAAAAGACACATAGTAACGACCACGTTCCTCGTCGAACTCCCACTTGAGATCGACCCCATCATCTGCACTGGCATCGTCGGCACCTGCAACTGTTTTGGTAGAATCTGTGAGTCACGGGGACTCAGCAGTCTCACACCCGTGAGATCAAGACTATTTAAGCTTATAGGAACGGATGGTGTAATTATGTGGAGCTGCAGCGGCAATAAGCATATGTGGTGGCTAACTTGCGCAAAAGAGAGCGAGAAGAGAAGCAATGGAGCGGTCGTCAACTAGCAATGACCAAGAAGTGATCCTGAACTCCTACTTACGTCATACATAACACAGACCGTGTTCGCTTCCCGGACTCCGCCGAGAAGAGACCATCACGGCTACACACGCAGTTGATGTATTTTAAATGGGTCAAGTGACAAGTTCTCTACAACCGGACATTAACAAATTCCCATCTGCCTCATAACCGCGGGCGCGACTTTCGAAAGATAATACCCTGCAGGGGTGTCCCAACTTAGCCCATCATAAGCTCTCACAGTCAACGAAGGATAAACCTTCTCCCGGAAAGACCCGATCAGTCTCGGAATCCCGGTTTACAAGACATTTCGACAATGGTAAAACAAGACCAGCAAAGCCGCCCGAATGTGCCGACAAATCCCGATAGGAGCTACACATATCTCGTTCTCAGGGCACACCGGATGAACACTACGTACAGCTAAAACCAATCCTCGAGTTTCCCCAAGGTGGCGCTGCAAGTGGCTCTAGTTTGGACCAGCACTCAGAGGAACACTGGCCCGGGGGTTTAAATAAAGATGACCCTCGGGCTCGCGAAAACCCGGGGGAAAAGGCTTAGGCGGCAAATGGTAAAACCAAAGTTGGGCCTTGCTGGAAGAGTTTTACTCAAGGCGAACTGTCAAGGGGGTCCCATAAATCACCCGACCGCGTAAGGAACGCAAACTCAAGGAACATAATCCCGGTATATCAGTAACTAGGGCGGCAAGAGTGGAACAAAACACCAGGCATAAGGCCGAGCCTTCCACCCTTTACCAAATATATAGATGCATTAATTAAATAAGAGATTTTGTGATATCCCAACATATCCATGTTCCGACATGGAACAAACTTCAACTTCACCTGCAACTAGCAACGCTATAAGAGGGGCTGAGCAAAAGCGGTAACTTAGCCAAACAACGGTTTGCTAGAAAAGGATGGTTAGAGGCTGACATGGCAAAATGGGGGACATGATATAGCAAGTGATAGGTAGCGCAGCATGGCAATAGAGCGAACAACTAACAAAGCAAAGATAGAAGTGATTTCGAGGGGTGGTCATCTTGCCTGCAAGGTTCTCAGAGTTGTCGAAAGCTTGATCCTCATAAGCGTACTCAACAGGTTTCTCGTTTACGAACTCGTCTCCCGGCTCTACCCAAGACAAGAACACAAGCAAACGGAACCACAATCAACCACGAGAAATGCACAAACAACATGATGCAAAACATGTATGATATGCAAGATATGATATGCGATGCGTATGCGTGCTCCGGAAGGAAAATGATGAACAAGGCAGTAACTTGGCAACCCAAGCATTCCACTGGAAAGGTGAGATAATTTTGGTCGAAATCGATATAAAGATCACCGGAAACGGATGCACGGTTTGCAAATGGCAAGCAAAACAAGAATGACATGAATCTGCAATAAACAGCATGATAGCACTTAAAATGCAACAAGCAACAATGCTACAGCACTCCAACATAGCAACAAAGCATATGACAGTAATCTACAGGAGATTCTTGACAAAAGATGAACACTGAGCTACGGCTAGATCACAACATATCGAGCTCAAACAAGCATGGAAAAAGTGCAAAAGATAACAGGATCACAGACTTGGTGAAAAACTGGACATGGCAGAAAACAGCATCAGGTAGCAATATTCAGAGCACGAAATCAACATGCTACAGAAACTTAACATAGCAAAACAAGGCATGGCAGTATTCTACTAAATGCATGTGACAAAAGTCCCTTACTGACCATAAGCCAAAAGGGACCAGAAGATATGATGGCAAGCATGTGAACATAGCAAGTTTCATTATCAGGTTTCAGACTTGGCAGAAAAACAGAGCATGGCAGAAACAATAATACGTAGGCCTCTTTGTGAGCTTGATGCACTCACTACAGAGCAATGCATGACAACCGAGAATACCTACAGCAAGATGGCATGTTTATAAAGCTATCCATGGCAAGAACAAAAGCAGAGCATGTACGGATCAACTACAATAAGCTTGGAAAAATTGCATATCATGTTGAGAATCTGCCAGAAATATTTTATAGCAAAAATAGAGCAAGATTGAGTCATGCTATGGCACTCCATAATTGCAAACAAAGGCAGGAATGGATCAATTACAACAATAGCTACAAAACATCCTTACTGAACATCTCCAAAATATGCATGGATCTCTCTGTAGCATCAAGTTTACATGGCAACAAAATAACAGCAGACGAGGACTTAGAGAAATCACTAAGTCCCTGAAATCAGAAACATTACGGAGCCTACTTTGCATGCTTGTGCTAGTCACCACAGAGATCACAAAAATACATGGCATACACTCTTGGAAAGATGGCATGGCATACAACAAAACACATGTAGAGCTCATGCCCATAAGATGCACAGATTAAATGATACAAAAAAGACAAATCTCCAAGTTCTGATAAGAACCAGCAGATAACAGCAACTAGCCCTCTTGCAACAGAGATTTGGGCATCAAGATGACCTCTAATGAACATGGTGCAATTGAACAAAATGTAGAGCATCACGAGGCGAACAATTTGACATATTACACGCACGAATCGGAGCTACATGCAAGAAGTTATGCACTGATAAACATGGCAATATGCTGTGAAATATCAAAGACTTAGCAAATTTGGAGGCTCGGAAAAAGTCAACGCTCACAGGTCTCGTTCAGATCCGATCGGGCTCGGGCTCTCCGGCCGCCGGAGCGAGAGGAGACGGCGATGGCGGGGGAGAGGATGGCGGGGCCGGCGTCGGAGGAGGAGGCCGGAGGGGAAGGCGCGGCCTCGGGCGGCGGCCGGCGACGTCGGCGGCGGTGGGAGGCGGGGCGACGGCGGGGCCGGCCGACGCGGGAGCGGCGGCGGAGGGAGCCGGCGGGCGGCGCGGAGGCGGCGGCGGCGGGCGCGGGCTCACGCGGGAGGCGCGTCGGGCGGCGGCGCGGTGGGAGATCCGACGCGCTGACGTGGCGGCTCGCGAGTGGCTGGAGGCGGCGGCGGCTTTGTCCGGCCGTCGTACGGACACGTCCGGCGCGGCGCGAGGGAAAATGCTAGGGTTCGACTGCGATTCGTTTCGGGAGGGGATGCTCTTTTATAGCTAGAGGGAGCTAGGAGGCTCCAAATGAGGTGCGGTTTTCGCCCACACGATCGTGATCGAACGACCTAGAGCATGGAAGAGAGTTTGGTGGGTTTTGGGCTGGTTTTTAGGGGGGTTTTGCTGGACACTCAATGGACTTGCGGATGCCCGGTTAACCGTTGGAGTACCAAACGACCTCCAAATGGAACGAAACTTGACCGGTGGTCTCCGGGTGGTATATTAAGGCCACTTGACAAGCCTCGGTCCATTCCGAGAAAGTTTGACACCCGCTCATGAAAGAAAACAAGAGGGATGCGCCAGAGGAGATAGGAGCGCCGGATTGCAAAACGGACAACGGGGAAAATGTTCGGATGCATGAGACGAACACGTATGCAAATGCAATGCACATGATGACATGATATGAAAATGCATGACATGAAAAAAAAATGCAAAAACGAAAAACAAAACCCGACCACGAAGGGAATATCATAGCACATAGCCGAAAATGGCAAGAGTCGGAGTTACAAATATGGAAAGTTACATGCGGGGTGTTACAACATGTGTGAATACATAGACCACAACATGTCCCTAGTAAGCCTCTAGTTGACTAGCTCGTTGATCAATAGATGGTTATGGTTTCCTGACCATGGACATTGGATGTCATTGATAACGGGATCACATCATTAGGAGAATGATGTGATGGACAAGACCCAATCCTAAGCATAGCACAAGATCGTGTAGTTCGTTTGCTAAGAGCTTTTCTAATGTCAAGTATCGTTTCCTTAGACCATGAGATTGTGAAACTCCCGGATACCGTAGGAATGCTTTGGGTGTACAAAACGTCACAACGTAACTGGGTGGCTATAAAGGTGCACTACGGGTATCTCCGAAAGTGTCTGCTGGGTTGGCACGAATCGAGACTGGGATTTGTCACTCCGTATGACGGAGAGGTATCTCTGGGCCCACTCGGTAATGCATAATCATAATGAGCTCAATGTGACCAAGTGTTTGGTCACGGGATCATGCATTACGGTACGAGTAAAGTGACTTGCCGGTAACGAGATTGAACAAGGTATTGGGATACCGACGATCGAATCTCGGGCAAGTAACGTACCGATTGACAAAGGGAATTGTATACGGGATTGATTGAATCCTCGACATCGTGGTTCATCCGATGAGATCAACGTGGAGCATGTGGGAGCCAAGATGGGTATCCAGATCCCGCTGTTGGTTATTGACCGGAGAAATGTCTCGGTCATGTCTACATGTCTCCCGAACCCGTAGGGTCTACACACTTAAGGTTCGGTGACGCTAGAGTTGTAGAGATATTAGTATGCGGTTAACCGAAAGTTGTTCGGAGTCCCGGATGAGATCCCAGACGTCACGAGGAGTTCCGGAATTGTCCGGAGGTAAAGATTTATATATGGGAAGTCCTATTTTGGCCACCGGAAAATGTTCGGGATTTTTCGGTATTGTACCGGGAAGGTTCTAGAAGGTTCCGAAGTGGGGCCCACCTGCATGGGGGGACCCACATGAACGTGGGTAGTGGGGGCAAGGCCCCACACCCCTGGTCAAGGCGCACCAAGATCCCACCTTAGAAGGAATAAGATCATATCCCGAAGGGATAAGATCAAGATCCCTAAAAAAGGGGGATAACAATCGGTGGGGAAGGGAAATGATGGGATTTCTTTCCCCCACCTTTGCCAACGCCCCAATGGACTTGGAGGGCAAGAAACCAGCCCCCTCCACCCCTATATATAGTGGGGAGGCGCATGGGAGCAGCACCCCAAGCCCTGGCGCCTCCCTCCCTCCCGTGACACCTCTTCCTCCCCGCTTGCGCTTGGCGAAGCCCTGCCGGGATCCCGCTACTTCCACCACCACGCCGTCGTGCTGCTGGATCTCCATCAACTTCTCCTCCCCCCTTGCTGGATCAAGAAGGAGGAGACGTGCCCGCTCCGTACGTGTGTTGAACGCGGAGGTGCCGTCCGTTCGGCGCTAGGATCATCGGTGATTTGGATCACGACGAGTACGACTCCATCAACCCCGTTCTCTTGAACGCTTCCGCTCGCGATCTACAAGGGTATGTAGATGCACTCCTCCCCTCTCGTTGCTAGCATCTCCTAGATTGATCTTGGAGACACGTAGGAAAATTTTGAATTTCTGCTACGTTCACCAACAGTGGCATCATGAGCCAGGTCTATGCGTAGATTCTATGCACGAGTAGAACACAAATTAGTTGTGGGCGATGATTTGTTCAATTTGCTTACCGTTACTAGTCTTATCTTGATTCGGCGGCATTGTGGGATGAAGCGGCCCGGACCGACCTTACACGTACTCTTACGTGAGACAGGTTCCACCGATTGACATGCACTTGATGCATAAGGTGGCTAGCGGGTGTCTGTCTCTCCCACTTTAGTCGGATCGGATTCGATGAAGAGGGTCCTTATGAAGGGTAAATAGCAATTGGCATATCACCATTGTGGCTTTTGCGTAGGTAAGAAACGTTCTTGCTAGAAACCCATAGCAGCCACGTAAAACATGCAACAACAATTAGAGGACGTCTAACTTGTTTTTGCAGGGTATGCTATGTGATGTCATATGGCCAAAAGGATGTGATGAATTATATATGTGATGTATGAGATTGATCATGTTCTTGTAATAGGAATCACAACTTGCATGTCGATGAGTATGACAACCGGCAGGAGCCATAGGAGTTGTCTTAATTTATTGTATGACCTGCGTGTCAATGAAAAACGCCATGTAATTACTTTACTTTATTGCTAACCGTCAGCCATAGTATTAGAAGTAATAGTTGGCGAGACAACTTCATGAAGACACGATGATGGAGATCATGATGATGGAGATCATGGTGTCATGCCGGTGACGAAGGTGATCATGCCGCGCCTCGAAGATGGAGATCAAAAGGCGCAAGATGATATTGGCCATATCATGTCACTTTATGATTTGCATGTGATGTTTGTCATGTTTACATCTTATTTGCTTAGAACGACGGTAGCATAAATAAGATGATCCCTCACAAAAATTTCAAGAGATGTGTTCCCCCTAACTGTGCACCGTTGCGAAGGTTCGTTGTTTCGAAGCACCACGTGATGATCGGGTGTGATAGATTCTAATGTTCGCATACAACGGGTGTTGACGAGCCTAGCATGTACAGACATGGCCTCGGAACACAAGGAAAACACTTAGGTTGACTTGACGAGCCTAGCATGTACAGACATGGCCTCGGAACACAAGAGACCGAAAGGTCGAACATGAGTCGTATAGTAGATATGATCAACATGGAGATGTTCACCGATGATGACTAGTCCATATCACGTGATGATCGGACACGACCTAGTCGATTCGGATCATGTATCACTTAGATGACTAGAGGGATGTCTATCTAAGTGGGAGTTCATTAAATAATCAGATGAACTTAATTATCATGAACATAGTCAAAAGGTCTTTGCAAATAATGTCGTAGCTTACGCTTTAGTGCTACTAAGATATGTTCCTAGAGAAAATTTAGTTGAAAGTTGATAGTAGCAATTATGCGGACTGGGTCCGTAAACTGAGGATTGTCCTCATTGCTGCACAGAAGGCTTATGTCCTTAATGCACCGCTCGGTGTGCTGAACCTCGAGCGTCGTCTGTAGATGTTGCGAAACGTCTGACATACACGTTTTGATGACTACGTGATAGTTCAGTGTGTGATGCTAACGGTTTAAAATTGTGGCACCAAAGACGGTTTTGAAACGTCGCAGAACATATGAGATGTTCCAAAGACTGAAATTGGGATTTCAGACTAGTGCCCACGTCAAGAGGTATGAGACCTCTGACAAGTTTCTTAAGCCTGCAAACTAAGGGAGAAAAGCTCAATCATTGAGCATGTGCTCAGATTGTCTGAGTACTACAATCACTTGAATCGAGTGGGAGTTAATCTTCCAGATGAGATAGTGATGGTTCTCCATAGTCACTGCCACCAAGCTATTAGAGCTTCGTGATGAACTATAACATATCAGGGATAGACATGATGATCCTTGAGCAACTCGCGATGTTTGACACCGCGAAAGTAGAAATCAAGTAGGAGCATCAATTGTTGATGGTTAGTAAAACAACTAGTTTCTAGAAGGGCAAGGGCAAGAAGGGATACTTCATGAAACGGCAAATCAGTTGCTGCTCTAGTGAAGAAACCCAAGGTTGAACCCAAACCCGAGACTAAGTGCTTCTGAAATGAGGGGAACGGTCACTGAAGCAGAACTACCCTAGATACTTCGTAGATGAGAAGGCTGGCAAGGTCGACAGAAGTATATCGGATATACATTATATTAATGTGTACTTTACTAGTACTCCTAGTAGCACCAGGGTATTAGATACCGGTTCAGTTGCTAAGTGTTAGTAACTCGAAATAAAAGCTGCGGAATAAACGGAGACTAGCTAAAGGTGAGATGACGATATGTGTTGGAAGTGTTTCCAAGGTTGATGTGATCAAGCATCGCATGATCCATCTACCATCGAGATTGGGGTTAAACCTGAATAATTGTTATTTGGTGTTTGCGTTGAGCATAAACATGATTGGATCATGTTTATAGCAATACGGTTATTCATTAAAGGAGAATAATGGTTACTCTGTCTATTTGAATAATACCTTCAATGGTCTTGCACCTAAAATGAATGGTTTATTGAATCTCGATCATAGTGATACACATGTTCATGCCAAAAGATATAAGATAGTAATGATAGTACCACATACTTGTGGCACTGCCACTTGAGTCATATTGGTATAAAACGCATGAAGAAGCTCCATGTTGATGGATCTTTGGACTCACTCGTTTTTGAAAAGATTGAGACATGCGAACCATGTCTATTAGTATATATGCATGAAGAAAGTCCATGCAGATGGATCATTTGGACTCACTTGATTTTGAATCACTTGAGACATGCAAATCATACCACATGGGCAAGATGACTGAAAGGCCTCGTTTTCAGTAAGATGGAACAAGAGAGCAACTTATTGGAAGTAATACATTTGATGTGTGCAGACCAATGAGTGCTGAGGCACGCAGTGGATATCGTTATGTTCTTACTTCACAGATGATTTGAGTAGATGCTGAGAATATTTACTTGATGAAACACAAGTCTGAATTATTGAAAGGTTCAAGTAATTTCAGAGTGAAGTTGAAGATCGTCGTGACAAGAGGATAAAATGTCTGTGATATGATCATAGAGATGAATATCTGAGTTACGAGTTTGGCACACAATTAAGAAATTGTGGAAATTGTTTCACGACTAATACCGCCTGGAACACCATATTGTGATGGTGTGTCCGAACATCATAACTGCACCCTATTGGATATGGTGCATACCATGATGTCTCTTATCGAATTACAACTATCGTTTATGGGTTAGGCATTAGAGACAACCGCATTCACTTTAAATAGGGCACCACGCAATTCCGTTGAGACGACACCGTATGAACTATGGTTTAGAGAAACCTAAGCTGTCGTTTCTTAAAAGTTTGGGGCTGCGACGCTTATGTGAAAAAGTTTCAGGCTGATAAGCTCGAACCCAAAGCGGATAAATGCATCTTCATAGAATACCCAAAACAGTTGGGTATACCTCCTATTTCAGATCTGGAAGCAAAAGTGATTGTTTCTAGAAACGGGTCCTTTCTCGAGGAAAAGTTTCTCTCAAAAGAATTGAGTGGAGGATGGTGGAGACTTGATGAGGTCATTGAACCGTCACTTCAACTAATGTGTAGCAGGGCACAGGAAGTTGTTCCTGTGGCACCTACACCAATTGAAGTGGAAGCTTATGATAGTGATCATGAAACTTCAGATCAAGTCACTACCAAACCTCATAGGACGATTAGGATGCGTACTACTTCAGAGTGGTACGTAATCCTGTCTTGGAAGTCATGTTGCAAGACAACAATGAACCTACGAGCTATGGAGAAGCGATGGTGGGCCCGGATTCCGACGAATGGCTCGAGGCCATAAAATCCGAGAGGATCCATGTATGAAAACAAAGTATAGACTTTGAAAGAACTACTTGATGGTCGTAAGGCTGTTGGGTACAGATGGATTTTAAAGGGAAGACAGACAATAATGGTAAGTGTCACCATTAAGAAAGCTTGACTTGTCGTTAAGATGTTTCCCGGCAAGTTCAAGGAGTTGACTTCGATGAGACTTTCTCACTCGTAGCGATCCTAAGAGTCTGTTAGAATTATATTAGCAGTTACTGCATTATTTATGAAATCTTGCAGATAGGATGTCAAAACATTGTTTCCTCGATGATTTTCTTGAGGAAAGGTTGTATGTGATACAACCAGAAGGTTTTGTCAATCCTGAAAGATGCTAACAAGTATGCAAAGCTCCAGCAATCCTTCTAAGGATTGGAGTAAGCATCTCAGAGTTGGAATGAACGCTTTGATGAGATGATCAAAGATTTTGGGTTTATACAAAGTTCATAGAAACTTGTATTTCCAAATAAGTGAGTGGGAGCACTATAGAATTTTTGATGAGTATATGTTGTTAACATATTGTTGATCAGAAATGATGTAGAATTTCTGGAAAGCATCCAGGGTTATTTGAAAAGTGTTTTTCAATGGAAAACCTGGATTAAGCTACTTGAACATTGAGCATCAAGATCTATAAGGATAGATCAAAACGCTTAATAGTACTTTCAAATGAATGCATACCGTGACAGGATTTTGAAGGAGTTCAAAATAGATCAGCAAAGAAGGAGTTCTTGGCTGTGTTACAAGGTGTGAGTATTGAGTAAGGCTCAAGACCTGACCACGGCAGAAGAGAGAGAAAGGACGAAGGTCGTCCCCTATGCTTTAGACGTAGGCTCTACAGTATGCGATGCTGTGTACCACACCTGAAGTGTGCCTTGCCATGAGTTAGTCAAGGGGTACAATAGTGATCCGGGAATGGATCACATGACAGCGGTCGAACTTATCCTTAGTATCTAGTGGACTAAGGAATTTTCTCGATTATGGAGGTGGTAAAAGAGTTCGTTGTAAAGGGTTACGTCGATGCAAACTTTGACACTAATCCGGATGACTCTGAGTAGTAAACCGGATTCGTATAGTAGAGCAGTTATTTGGAATAGCTCCAAGTAGCGCGTGGTAGCTACATCTACAAGATGACATAGAGATTTGTAAAGCACACACGGATCTGAATGTTGCAGACCCGTTGACTAAAACCTCTCTCGTAAGCATAACATGATCAAACCCTAGAACTCATTGAGTGTTAATCACATGGTGAAGTGGACTAGATTATTGACTCTAGTAAACTTTGAGTGTTAATCACATGGTGATGTGAACTAGATTATTGACTCTAGTGCAAGTGGGAGACTGTTGGAAATATGCCCTAGAGGCAATAATAAAATGGTTATTATTGCATTTCCTTGTTCATGATAAATGTCTATTGTTCATGCTATAATTGTATTAACTGGAAACCGTAATACATGTGTGAATACATAGACCACAACATGTCCCTAGTAAGCCTCTAGTTGACTAGCTCGTTGATCAATAGATGGTTATGGTTTCCTGACCATGGACATTGGATGTCATTGATAACGGGATCACATCATTAGGAGAATGATGTGATGGACAAGACCCAATCCTAAGCATAGCACAAGATCATGTAGTTCGTTTGCTAAGAGCTTTTCTAATGTCAAGTATCGTTTCCTTAGACCATGAGATTGTGCAACTCCCGGATATCGTAGGAATGCTTTGGGTGTACCAAACGTCACAACGTAACTGGGTGGCTATAAAGGTGCACTACGGGTATCTCCAAAAGTGTCTGTTGGGTTGGCACGAATCGAGACTGGGATTTGTCACTCCGTATGACGGAGAGGTATCTTTGGGCCCAATCGGTAATGCATAATCATAATGAGCTCAATGTGACCAAGTGTTTGGTCACGGGATCATGCATTACGGTACGAGTAAAGTGACTTGCCGATAACGAGATTGAACAAGGTATTGGGATACCGACGATCGAATCTCGGGCAAATAACGTACCGATTGACAAAGGGAATTGTATACAGGATTGATTGAATCCTCGACATCGTGGTTCATCCGATGAGATCATCGTGGAGCATGTGGGAGCCAAGATGGGTATCCAGATCCCGCTGTTGGTTATTGATCGAAGAAATGTCTCGGTCATGTCTACATGTCTCCCGAACCCGTAGGGTCTACACACTTAAGGTTCGGTGACGCTAGAGTTGTAGAGATATTAGTATGCGGTTAACCGAAAGTTGTTCGGAGTCCCGGATGAGATCCCGGATGTCACGAGGAGTTCCGGAATGGTCCGGAGGTAAAGATTTATATATGGGAAGTCCTATTTTGGCCACCGGAAAATGTTCGGGATTTTTCGGTATTGTACCGGGAAGGTTCTAGAAGGTTCCGAAGTGGGGCCCACCTGCATGGGGGGACCCACATGAACGTGGGTAGTGGGGGCAAAGCTCCACACCCCTAGTCAAGGCGCACCAAGATCCCACCTTAGAAGGAATAAGATCATATCCCGAAGGGATAAGATCAAGATCCCTAAAAAAGGGGGATAACAATCGGTGGGGAAGGGAAATGATGGGATTTCTTTCCCCCACCTTTGCCAACGCCCCAATGGACTTGGAGGGCAAGAAACCAGCCCCCTCCACCCCTATATATAGTGGGGAGGCGCATGGGAGCAGCACCCCAAGCCCTGGCGCCTCCCTCCCTCCCGTGACACCTCTTCCTCCCCGCTTGCGCTTGGCGAAGCCCTGCCGGGATCCCGCTACTTCCACCACCACGCCGTCGTGCTGCTGGATCTCCATCAACTTCTCCTCCCCCCTTGCTGGATCAAGAAGGAGGAGACGTCCCCGCTCCGTACGTGTGTTGAACGCGGAGGTGCCGTCCGTTCGGCGCTAGGATCATCGGTGATTTGGATCACGACGAGTACGACTCCATCAACCCCGTTCTCTTGAACGCTTCCGCTCGCGATCTACAAGGGTATGTAGATGCACTCCTCCCCTCTCGTTGCTAGCATCTCCTAGATTGATCTTGGAGACACGTAGGAAAATTTTGAATTTCTGCTACATTCACCAACAAATACACTATCTTGGAAATCTTTTATGATTGTGAGCCCCCAATCAAAATATCATATGCCAAAATTGTTGACGTTGGACAAGGAAGACAACGTAATGGTTTATGTTTGTTCATATTCACATAGAAGTTATATTGTCATAGATCCTTCAACATGTGGTGCATGCCCCCCATCTTTGCTAGCCAAAAAATCTGCACCAAGTAGAGATAGTACTTGTGCATCCAAAACCCCTTAAACCCAAATCTTATTTTCACGAGTCCACCATACCTACCTAAGGATTGAATAAGATCCTTCAAGTAAGTTGTCATCGGTGCAATAAGGCAATAAAAATTGCTTCTAAAAGTGTTAGATCATTTAGTGTAAGAGAAAATTGAGCGTTGTACGAACTTGTGATGGCAAGGAATAAAAGCGAAAGACTGCATAATAAAGGTTGCTATCATAAGGGGCAATATAACGTGACATTCTTTTGCACTAAGGGGTTGAGCATACAAACAAATAAGCGCATGAAAACCTCTGCTTCCCTCTGCGAAGGGCCTATCTTTTACTTTTATGTATTTACTTTCGTGCAAAGAGTCAAAGTATTTCTCTCTATTCCTTTTTATTTTTCTCTTTTGGCAAGCATCATGTGGTGAGGAAAGATCTAGGAACATATATCCAGTTGGATATGGGTAGCTTGATTTATTATTTTTGACATCACCCTTGAGGTGAATACGTTGGGAGGCGAAATTATAAGCCCCTATCTTTCTATGTGTCCAGTTGAAACGTTTTGCTGATGTGTATGCGGTGAGTGTTAGCAATCATAGAAGACTATATGATGTTTGAGTATGTGGAGCTCTTACTTAGACTCTGATGAATAAGTTGAATTGCAATTGCTTGGTGACTGAGAACATAGGTTGTTGAGTTTCAAGAGAATTCATTGTTTGAAAATTAACATGTGAATTGGTTGCCACTTTAACATGAGAAGTTTTATGAGAAAGAATTGCTGTTATGATGCTAGGAAAAGTGCTTGAAATTGTCATTGATCAAACTTGTGCACTTTGCTAGCATTCACACTTCATAATTTATTTCTTTTATCATTTACCTACTCGAGGACGAGTAGGAATTAAGCTTGGGGGTTTTGATACGTCTCCAACGTATCTACAATTTATGAAGTATTCATGCTGTTTTATTATCATTCTTGAATGTTTTACAATCATTTTATAGCAAGTTTATATCATTTTTTGGGACTAACCTATTGACCCAGTGCCCAGTTCCAGTTGCCGTTTTTTTGCTTGTTTTTACATCGTAGGAAATCAATATCAAACGGAGTCCAAACACCGCGAAACTTTTTGTGGATTTTTTATGGACCGGAAGACTCCCGATGGGCTAGAGCAGCACCTGGGGGGTGCTCCGAGGGGGGCACAACCCACCAGGGGGCGCCTGGGGGCCCAGGCGCGCCCAGGTGGGTTGTGCCCACCTCAGTGGCCTCCCGCACCCCCTCTTTACCCTATAAATTCCCAAATATTTCGAAAACCCTCGGGGTTAACCTAGATTAGAAGTTCTGCCGCCCCAGGCCTCTGTAGCCACCGAAAACCAATATAGACCCCGTTCCGACACCCTGCCGGAAGGGGGAATCATCTCCGGTGGCCATCTTCATCATCCCTACGTCCACCACGATGAGGAGGGAGTAGTCTACACTGGTACGCGTCGGTGCTATACAAACAATTTTTAACCCCTTTTCGCGATGGCATTTGGAACCGTCGCCTAGTGAGTGACGGCGATAGGGGGTCCTTCCCACACGACCCAGAAACCATTGGGGATAGGGAGCCAAGATGCATATATAGTACTCCTAGTCGTTTGTGCTCGCATTGCCATCGCAGTCGGTATTCTGTGGTGCTACGTTTACGATGCGCGACCCATCACAAACGGTTCACTATTATAGAACGTGTATGATAAGCATACAATCACACACATTCGCTTTTCCCAAACCATATGCGATACCTAATTAAGAAGATTAGCTAATCGTCATACGAGTGTCGGACAGGATTACGAAACGCCGAACCGTCGTAACATCGTCATATACGACAACTATCGCTCATGCTATTCTGTGGTGCAACGTTTACATCAGAAATAGTTCATGGTTGCGAATCGTGTATGATAAGGCAACTAACACAAATGTTTAGTTTGCCCGCACCATTTGTGATATTGTCTCACATCGCACACGCTTTGCAAACGGCAACTGTGTGCATGCTTGCACACATTTCCTCTCTGTGAACCGTCTCGGATTATGGTGTATATTGCAAATGTTTGTGTTTTACCAACCGTGTGTGCCGTAACGACCTGGAGAGCGTAATTTCACCATAATTTAATTGCTGCTATTTCAAATTGTACCGGATTTGAATTTGAATGTATGTTATAGCTTTATTCATATCCATCAGGTTCAAACAACCAATGCATTATTCGATTCATAGGTACATATGTTCAAGAATCACATAAGAAGCAAATAAAGAATGATGAACCGTAGTTGTATACTTGTACTATTAAAGACGATAAAGAAAGAGGCAAAATACATTCTGGTTGCTGAACAAGGTGAAGCGGAATGCCCATATTGTGCCCTCCTCCATGCAGAAGGCACGCACGACTCTAGTCCAACCCCTTGTGATGGCCGACCGCCCATCCTTCACGGTCTTCATGAAAACATCTAGATAATCATCGTGTTCTGGTAGAAATACTTTAACCTTTGCATGACCACCAATCATGTAGTTTGAGAGGTAATCTTGAGTAAACTGCTTTGGCAACCACTGCAAAGGAAAAAGATTCAAACATTGTCATCTAACACAACTCATTATGGGCAGTAAAAAGAAGGCTGCAGAGTTCTTACTTACCATCCTGCAGTTCGATGTTGTCTTGATAAAGTATAAACAAATAGTTTAATTGCCATCTTTGGACCCATTTTACTAACAATCATTATCAGCTTCCTCACTTGATGCTGGTTCATCGACATCTCATTGTCCCATACGCAGAAAGGGTCGAAGCGCGGATCTTTACCAATGCCATATGTACCTAAAAGCACCAAATTAATATTAGAAGCTAAACAGCAATTGCACAATGATGTATTTTATAATATCTTATAACATCCAATATACTCACATATTAGATGAATTAACATCTTATATTATGGGACGGAAAGAGTTTATTGCATTCTTACAAATTACCGGCTGATCAACTGCTGCTGTATCCATGGGTTACAGTCAGTTTGAGCTAGTTCGTGCTCAAATAGCCCTAAAGTATATCTAAACATGAGGGCTAGTTTGAGCTAGTTGCATCTATAACCCACCCAAAAAACTATCCAACCCAAGAGGTGCTAATTGGAGCTAGTTCTCCTAGTGCATTTATTATCAATCTAACCCTGCCATCCAAACAACTCTTTGGATGGAGTTAGTTCAGCGTTAGTCATGAGCTAGAAACTAACTCTAACATCTAGCTAAGTTGAGTATCCAAACAGGGTTGTGTTGTTGTTTTTGCTGCTGCTCTTCTACGTATATCTGTACATCATCAGAACATTAATGTAACATTCTTCCTTGTTGCTATGTAGCCAAGGATTGCATATTTAGACATTAAGTATAGTGCATGTTGCTATGTAGCCTCAGATATATTACATAAGGCCCTAGTTAACCTAACAATAAATGGGTTGCAGATATATTCAGTTAAAAGTCCGATTCACCGATTAGTACCTTATCAACCCATGGCCTATATGGTACCAGCTACCGATATCCTGAACAGTGAGCATATATAAGCCATGGGATGAAACTAACATCGATGGAAAACATCAGTCGTTCCCAAAATTGTCCTGTGTAGGTACATCGAGAAGCATGTTAAGCACAACATTCTAAACATCAACCAAAAATATCCATGGCAGACAAAATAATCTCCAAAAGAGAGCTTCAGTGTGCAGGTATAAGCATGCTAGTAAAGCAAAACAAGTGGAAAGGTGTGTTAACTGCAACAGGCCTAACATTTAACAACAAGCAAACATAGTCATTCAAACTGGTATTGTGCCGGTCTAAGTACACTAGTTATTGTTAAATAAAAATGGAAAGGCGTGCTAACTACAAGATGCAGCAACCAAATGTAGACATTCATAGTGGTATTGTTGAAACTGGTACTGGTGAAATTGAACTGCACAGTTCATACTTGCACATAAAGAACATCACGTTGTGAATAACTGGAATAAACAAGGCATACTACGACACTAGAAAAAAAGACACATCCATGACATTTTGGGCCGAACGATTTTTTTCTGTCATGCTTATGACACTTCTATGACGATAATTGTGACAAAATCCGGTATCATCATAGATGTGTGAAAGGATCGAGAAGAGGTGTCTAGAGGGGGGGGGGTGAATAGACTCTTAACAAGAAAAGTAGCAGTTTTTAGTTTCTTCAAGTTAAGGTGGAGTTTTAGCACAAGTTTAAACATTCACAATACATTCAAACAAGCATGGCAAGAGTATATGAGCAGCGCAAAGTAAAGCATGCAAGTTGCAAGAATGTAAAGGGATGAGATTTTTTTCGTGGTTCTGATAGGTGGTGCTACCGTACATCCACGTTGATGGAGACTTCAACCCATGAAGGGTAATGGCTGCGCAAGTCCACGGAGGGCTCCACCCACGAAGCGTCCACGAAGAAGCAAGCTTGTCTATCCCACCATGGCCATCGCCCACGAAAGACTTGCCCCACTAGGGTAGATCTTCATGAAGTAGGCGATCTCCTTGCCCGTACAAACTCCTTGGTTCAACTCCACAATGTTGACGGAGGCTCCCAAGTGACACCTAACCAATCTAGGAGACACCACTCTCCAAAAGGTAATAGATGGTGTGTTGATGATGAACTCCTTGCTCTTGTGCTTCAAATGATAGTCTCCCCAACACTCAACTCTCTCTCACGGATTTGGATTTGGCAGAAAGATGATTTGAGTGGAAAGCAACTTGGGGAAGGTTAGAGATCAATATTCTTGTGGTTGGAATGGAATATCTTGGTCTCAACACATGAGTAGGTGGTTCTCTCTCAGAAAATGTATGCTGGAAGTGTAGGCATGTTCTGATGGCTCTCTCCATGAACGAAGAGTGGGTGGAGGGTATAAATAGCCTCCACTCAAAATCTAGCCGTTACACACAAATCACCAAACTCGGTGGGACCGAATCATGAAACTCGGTTAGACCAATTTAGTTCATAATGTGACCGTTAGGTATTTCGGTGGGACCGATATGATCAACTCGGTGGGACCGATGTGCTAGGGTTAGGGTAAAACCTCATCTCAATTTGACCGATTACACAAACTCGGTGGGACTGATTTTGGTAATAAGCTAACCAGAGAGTTGGTCAAGCAAACTTGGTGAGACTGATTACATATCTCGGTGAGACCGAAATTATTGCAACAGGAACCAGAGAGTTTGCAAGCCCATCTCGGTGAGACCGGGATCCCATCGGTGAGACCAAATTGACTAGGGTTTCTGGCAGTGGCTATGTCAAGTGAACTCGGTGGCGCCGGATAGATCAAATCGGTGGGGCCGAGTTTGACTTTTGGTTTGGGACATATGTGGATGTGAGAAAGTGGTTGAGGGCTTTGTAGCATATCACTAAGCACTTTGAGCAAGCAAGCCATTAAGCAACACCTCATCCCCTTGTAATAGTATTGGCTTTTCCTATGGACTCAATGTGATCTTGGATCACTAAAATGAAAATGTAGAGTCTTGAGCTTTTGACAATCTTCTGTCCTTAGCAACTTGAAGGGGTTCCACATCCTCTTGTCCACGCCACTCCATTGTTGAACTCATCTGAAATATACTAGGTAAAAGTATTAGTCCAACAAGAAATATGTTGACATTAATTACCAAAATCACCCAGGGAGCACTTGCGCTTTCAATCTCCCCTTTTTGGTAATTGATGACAACATACATCAAAGCTTTAGATAAAGATATAAAGAATAGCAGGTAAAGCTTTGGAAGAACATGTAACATGCATAGGCTCCCCCTACATGTATGCATTCATGTAAATATGGAATATAAGAGCATGTGAATGCATAAGCATGACAGAGCAAGCAATGAGTTACATGTATCTTGGCTATATGCATCAGAGCAAATGATGTGAATATAGGAATTGTACCTTCATGTTCATAAGTCCTTCTTGCAAACAATATGTACATCAGCAAGAGATCATCATGCACATGAGTGTGATGCATATAATTACCTTGTGGTCTTCAGCTAGCTATGGAAGAGATGAACCTGAGTAAACAAGGTTAGATAACACAGAAACATCTACTAAACAGAGCAAACAACAAACCACAAGAGAACCAAGATTGAGATGGCATGTAGTGAGTGAGTATTAGGTACTCTATTTGATATAGACATGTCCCCAAAGGTAAAGATATGCAATGAATTAGAAGATTTCCTTCCCTTAGAAGTCTTTCTCCCCCTGAATCTTATATTGAATAATGGGAGAATATAGGGAAAAGAAAATCAGAGCAAAACTGATTAGAGCACAATAATCATAACACAAACTAACATGTCTTTCCCCTCTTAAGACATGTGACTTCTCTCCTCTTGAATACTAAGCATCTGGGGCTCTTTGATGTGATTAAGCACTCTCCCCCTTTGATGTGATTAATCTTTGATGCGATCTCTCTCTCCCCCTTTGACATCAATTTCCAAGAAGGGATCTTCTGGAGTGTGAGTCAAAATAGGTTTGGTCCTTGAGTCACAAAGCAAAGCAGCATGTAGATTGTGATGCAGGTAGAGGACAAGAATCATCGAGTGGAGCTGGAACAAGTATGCAGGATGCAAATGGCAAATTGTTTTCTCAGCATTGAAATCGGTAACACCGAGTTGGTTTCTTTGATGGCACTAAGATGGTTCGGCCTGACCGAAAGAGACAAACCGGTGTGTCCGAGTTCAACACAGAGAGAAAATTTGTCACCTCAGCTCACTGGGCAAATAAGATCTCACAAAGATTCGCAAGGAATTTACTGAAGGATTTGTAATGAATTAGATGCAGGGAATGCAGAACATAACAGAGAAACGAAAAGAAATCTAGATGAAGTTTTTTTATAAAATAAGGGAAACAAATATGCAGGAGACAAATGCAAGAACACAGAGAAACACTAGAGAACTTCATCTAGAAGTGGTCGGCGACAAAGTCACCTATGTTAGAGTATATTGACCGAGGAGTCAAGTGAGAACACTTGATCGTAGGTCATACTCATCGTTTAAGCTCAAAATGGGGTTACCATTTTTTGTTTAAGCATTTTGATGTATTCACATCTTGTTGAGCTGCTTTGACCCATGTCTTGGGGTAAAGCTTCTCTAAGATGGAATATCATACCTTGGGTGGTGGTGTTGATCTTGATCATGTAGTTGAACTTGTGTGGGATGCTCAAGGTTGATGTAGCTCATCAATGGTTGGGAGCACCACTTGTAGTTTGAGTTCATCTACCTACATGGATTAGTCTTGCAAGAAAGAGCACTTGTGTAACCAAAATGACTATCATGAATTTTGATATCAAATGAAATTTGACATATATAATTTGTCAAAGGATATGTTGAAAGGTTTCATGCTTCCTTGTCTTCAACCACCATATTGTAGAGACTTGGTGATGTAGAGATTGCTCAAGATGTGTGTGATTTGCAATCTCATAGATTTAGATTCATCCAAGTACCTACAAGGGTTAGATAGCATGCAAGGGTGCAAATATATCCAAGACATATGATCATCATCATAAGAGAAATATCAAGGATTAGTCAAAGTCTCATGCCTTGCATGTATCCAAATGGAGTTTCTACTCCAAATTTGAGGCGTCAATGATGTTCAATTCACCTCTCAAACGGCAAAATACTTTCTCATCAAGCGGTTTGGTGAATATATCCGCCAATTGCTTATCGGTACGAACATGCTTAAGATCAATGTCCCCTTTAGCAACATGATCTCGAATGAAATGATGACGAACTTCAATATGCTTAGTTCGAGAATGTTGCAGGGGATTGTGAGCAATCTTAATAGCACTTTCATTGTCCCAAAGCAATGGAAGATGTTTCACATATATGCCATAATCTTTAAGAATTTGGGTCATCCAAAGCAATTGAGCACAACATGAACCGGCGGCAATGTATTCCGCTTCGGCGGTAGATAAGGATACCAAGTTTTGTTTCTTGGAGGACCAAGACACAAGAGATCTACCAAGAAATTGACAAGTACCCGAAGTGGACTTTCTATCAACCTTGTCACCGGCATAGTCCGAATTGGAGTAGCCAACAAGATCAAAAGAAGACCTCTTAGGATACCAAATGCCAAAATTTGGTGTGTGAATTAAGTATCTCACTATCCTTTTCACAGCCTTAAGATGACGTTCTTTGGGGGCCGCTTGATATCATGCACACATGCACACACTTAGCATAATATCGGGTCGGGAGGCACACAGATATAACAATGAACCAATCATAGAGCGGTAAACCTTTTGGTCAACCGATTTGCCATCCTTGGTCAAGTCAAGATGTCCACTAGTAGGCATGGGAGTTTTCATACCTTTGCTTTCTTGCATGTTGAACTTCTTGAATAAGTCCTTCGTATACTTTGTTTGGGAAACAAAGCTACCCTCCTTAGTTTGCTTGATTTGCAACCCAAGAAAGAACTTGAGTTCACTCATCATAGACATCTCAAACTTCTCCGACATTAGCTTTCCAAACTTTTCACTAAAATGGGGGAATATGATATCATCAACATGAATTTGGCATACAAATAATTCTCTATTAACCCTTTTAGTAAAAAGAGTAGAATCTATCTTTCCAATCTCAAAGCCTTTTTCAATAAGGAACTTGGTCATGCATTTATACCATGCTCCAGGAGCTTGTTTAAGACCATAAAGAGCTTTGTGAAGTTTGTAAAAATGGTTGGGTTTCTTAGGATTAACAAAGCCGGGAGGTTGTTTAACATAAACTTCCTCCTCAATTTCACCGTTTAGAAAAGCACTTTTAATGTCCATTTGGTACAAAGTAATATCATGGTGATTAGCATAGGCAAGTAAGATGCAGATGGACTCAAGTCTAGCAACGGGAGCGTATGCCTCACCATAGTCCATACCTTCGACTTGAGTGTAGCCTTGGGTGACGAGACGTGCTTTGTTGTGAACAACTTGTCCATCTTCGTCTTGCTTGTTGCGAAACACCCATTTGGTACCGATGATGTTGTGGTTGTTGTCGGGCTTCTCGACCAATGTCCACACTTGGTTTCTCTCAAAGTTGTGTAGCTCTTCATGCATAGCATTTATCCAATCCGGATCTTCGAATGCTTCTTCAACCTTCATAGGTTAAATGCTAGATATGAATGAATAATGTTCACAAAAATTAGCCAAACGAGTTTTAAAGCGAGTGATTCTCCCGGTTTGGATATCATTGAAGATTTGTTCGACGGGATGGTCTCTTGAGACTCTTGCTCGAACTCGTGAGAGCTTTTACTTGGGTCGGGGTGGAACATCTTCTTCATCATCTTGTTCTTCTTCTTGGCCTTCTTCATTGTTGGTGTTATCGTTCTCTTGTCATGGTGGAGATGGAGATTGATGAGGTTCATCTTGGTGTACTTCCTCGTTTTCTTCATCTTGGTGTGTCCCACTCGTGGATGCTTCCGTGTCAACTCTTGGTTCACCTTGTCGTGAGGTAGAAGCTTCCACTTGGATGGACGAGGTACTCTCCTTCACCTCTGTTGGATGAATCCTGCCAATATACAAGTCTTGGATTGCTTCCGAAGGATCTTTATCTCCTACATCAATTGGCAATTGCTCTACTTGCGAGCCGTTAGATTCATCAAACTTCACATCTACCGTCTCTTTAACCTTTCGGGTGAAATTGTTGTAGACACGGTAAGTGTGAGAGTTTGAGCCATAACCAAGTAGGAAATCCTCATGAGATTTAGGAGCAAATTTAGAACGATGATGCTTATCAAGAATATAACACTTTGAGCCGAATACTTGAAAGTATCCAACTTGGGGTTTGTTACCGGTGAGAAGTTCGTATGCCGTCTTGCCATGTAGCTTGTGAAGATACAAGTGATTTGTTGCATGACAAGCTGTCTCAACCGCTTCCGCCCAAGAGTGTTTTGGTGTCTTGTACTCATCAAGCATCGTTCTGGCCATCTCAATAAGAGTCCGGTTCTTCCTCTCAACAACTCCATTTTGTTGAGGCGTGTACATGGCCGAGAACTCGTGTGAAATCCCTTCTTCATCAAGAAAGGTATCCACATTTGCGTTCTTGAACTCCGTTCTGTTGTCGCTTCGAACCTTCTTGATCTTCACTTCAAATTGATTTTGGGCCTTCCTAGAGAAGTTCTTGATCTTTTGGACCTGCGTTTTATCATCAAGAAAGAACACCCACATAAATCTTGAAAAATCATCGACTATGACTAGACCAAATGAGTTACCACCGAGACTTTTATAGGCATTGGGACCAAAGAGATCCATATGAAGTAGCTCGAGCGGTCTTCTCATGGTCATGATGTTCTTCACGGGGTGACTCCCTCCGACTTGTTTTCCTGCTTGACAAGCACTGCACAATCTATCCTTGTCAAATATAACATCTTTTACTCCAAGGATATGATCACCTTTAATAAGCTTATCAAGATTTCGCATGCCCACATGACCTAACCTTCTATGCCACAACCAACCTTTAGAGGATTTAGCAATTAAGAAAGTTCTAGGTTGAGCCTTTTTAGTGAAATCAACAATGTAAAGATCACCTCTACGTATACCGGTAAAGACCATATTACGATTATCTCTACGAAACACTTGTCAATCTACTTCAGTAAATAGGACATTGAAGCCAAAGTCAGCAAGTCTAGATACGGAAAGTAAATTGTAGCCAAGAGATTCAACGAGCATAACATTTTGTATGGAGCTATCATGTGAGATTGCCACCTTACCAAGGCCAACTACCTTACCCTTTGAGTTATCACCAAAAGTGACATACTTTCGAGGGCCGTCGTTTTCAGCAAGTTCACGAAACATATCCTTACCTCCGGTCATGTGATCGGTACATCCACTATCAAGAACCCATTCCTTTCCTCCAGCCATGTAGCCGCGAAGATTAGCCATAAGACCGAAGTGTCACATAGACTCATCGAGATCAAAGTCACTATCATCATCCTCATCATAGTATCCATGTTCAACATCGTCTTGTGATGGGTCAATTCCTAGAGAGAGTGATTCATTAGATAAATGATCATCACAATAATCATCTTTATGAATTCTAATGGCTTCAGAGATGATATTGCTAATGATTCCAACATCTCCTTTGGCACACATGAGGTTAGTAAGCTCAAATAGACAATCACCAAACTTAGGATCATTGGAATTCATCTTACTCAAGGCAACAGACTTATGAAGAATTTCATCTAAGTTTTGCAAGGAATAGTTTGGAAATCGTTCCTCAAGAAATCTCCATATAGTGTAGGCGCAATCAAGAGTAGGCAAGCAACCAAGCAAATTTCTAGGCAAACCTCTAGTAATAAGATTGACAACTCTAAGGTTGTGAATCATATCAATAGACTCATCAAGGGTAGGATGCATAGGATCAACATGAGGTGCACAAGGGCTAGTAATGTACTTGTTCAAATGATATTCATTGAAAATCTCAAGCATCTCAATTTTCCACTCATGAAAGAACTCTCCATCAAGTATAAGCACTCTATGTCTAAGACTCCCCAACGTAGACTCATCCATCTTCCTCCAATGGCGATTAAACCAAAGCAATGGAAACCAATGCTTTGATACCAATTGAAAGGATCGAGAAGAGGTGTCTAGAGGGGGGGGGGGTGAATAGACTATTAACAAAGAAAAGTAGCAGTTTTTAGTTTCTTCAAGTTAAGGTGGAGTTTTAGCACAAGTTTAAACATTCACAATACATTCAAACAAGCATGGCAAGAGTATATGAACAAAGGAAAGTAAAGCATGCAAGTTGCAAGAATGTATAGGGATGATATTGGAGTATGCAAATGCAATGTAGATGCGGAGAATTTTTTCCGTGGTTCCGATAGGTGGTGCTATCGTACATCCACGTTGATGGAGACTTCAACCCACGAAGGGTAACGGCTGCACGAGTCCACGGAGGGCTCCACCCACGAAGGGTCCACGAAGAAGCAACCTTGTCTATCCCACCATGTCCATCACCCACGAAGGACTTGCCTCACTAGGGTAGATCTTCATGAAGTAGGCGATCTCCTTGCCCGTACAAACTCCTTGGTTCAACTCCACGATCTTGACGGAGGCTCCCAAGTGACACCTAACCAATCTAGGAGACACCACTCTCCAAAAGGTAATAGATGGTGTGTTGGTGATGAACTCCTTGCTCTTGTGCTTCAAATGATAGTCTCCCCAACACTCAACTCTCTCTCACGGATTTGGATTTGGTGGAAAGATGAGTTGAGTGGAAAGCAACTTGGGGAAGGCTACAGATCAAGATTCTTGTGGTTGGAATGGAATATCTTGGTCTCAACACATGAGTAGGTGGTTCTCTCTCAGAAAATGTATGCTGGAAGTGTAGGCACGTTCTGATGGCTCTCTCCATGAATGAAGAGTGGGTGGAGGGGTATAAATAGCTTCCACACAAAATCTAGCCGTTACACACAAATCACCAAACTCGGTGGGACCGAATCATGAAACTTGGTCAGACCGATTTAGTTCAGAATGTGACCGTAGGTATTTCGGTGGGACCGATATGATCAACTCGGTGGGACCGATGTTCTAGGGTTAGGGTAAAACCTCATCTCGGTTTGACCGATTACACAAACTCGGTGGGACTGATTTTGGTAATAAGCTAACCAGAGAGTTGGTCAAGCAAACTCGGTGAGACCGATTACATATCTCGGTGAGACCGAAATTATTGCAACAGGAACCAGAGAGTTTGCAAGCCCATCTCGATGAGACCGAGATCCCATTGGTGAGACTGAATTGACTAGGGTTTCTGGTAGTGGCTATGTCAAGTGAACTTGGTGGCGCTGGATAGATCAAATCGGTGGGGCCGAGTTTGACTTTTGGTTTGGGACATATGTGGATATGAGAAAGTGGTTGAGGGCTTTGGAGCATATCACTAAGCACTTTGAGCAAGCAAGCCATTAAGCAACACCTCATCCCCTTTAAATAGTATTGGCTTTTCCTATGGACTCAATGTGATCTTGGATCACTAAAATGAAAATGTAGAGTCTTGAGCTTTTGAGCTTTTGCCAATCTTCTGTCCTTGGCATCTTGAAGGGGTTCCACATCCTCTTGTCCACGCCACTCCACTGTTGAACTCATCTCAAATATATACTAGGTAAAAGTATTAGTCCAACAAGAAATATGTTGACATTAATTACCAAAATCACCCAGGGAACACTTGTGCTTTCAGTGGGCTCCTACTTCTATGACAAAAAATCATGATAGAAAATGGGATTTTCGTCCTGGGCGGACCGGAGACGCAGCTGCATGACATTCTTTGGGCCGTCCATGACGGAAATGACTGTGGTAGAACCGAGGGCGACGAAAATATCGGGGAGTTCCCGGTTATGGTGGGTGGTCGGGGGCCGAGCGATGCGCGTTTCTGTCGTACATGTACGCGCGTGTGCGCGAGGCGTTGCACTCTAACTGAACCCGAGCGAGGCGTCGGGCTCTAACTGAACCTGAGCGATTGCACTAGCTAGGTTACTGAACCTGAGCGATCAATCCCTTGTTGTTAACTGAACCCGAATTCCTTCGCTACTGCCGCTAACTGAAGCCGATCGATGCTGCCTCTTGATGAACAGTGAGCATTGTTGGGGGTTTGGATGAACAGTTCCCGGTGGGGGTGAGGGAGTCCTGGACTATGGGGTCCTCGGGCGTCCGGGCTGTGTGATATGGGCCGGACTGATGGGCCGTGAAGATACAAGATGAAAGGCTTCCCCCGTGTCCGGATGGGACTCTCCTTGGCGTGGAAGGCAAGCTTGGCGTGCGGATATGAAGATTCCTTTCTCTGTAAACCGACTATGTACAACCCTAGCCCCCTCCAGTGTCTATATAAACCGGAGGGTTTAGTCTGTAGAGGCAATCATAATCATATAGGCTAGACATCTAGGGTTTAGCCACTCCGATCTCGAGGTAGATCAACTCTTGTAACCCCTATACTCATCAAAGTCAATCAAGCAGGAAGTAGGGTATTACCTCCATCGAGAGGGCCCGAACCTGGGTAAACATTGTGTCCCTTGCATCCTGTTACCTTTGATCCTTAGACGCAGTTCGGGACCCCCTACCCAACATCTATCGGTTTTGACACCGACATTGGTGCTTTCATTGAGAGCTCCTCTGTGTCGTCGATAGAAGGATCGATGGCTCGTCTTGTCATCAATGACATCATCACTTCTGGAGGAGCCCTAAATTCAGGGCAGACCCTCCGGCTGGGCAGCTTCACGATGGGCGCCCATTTGACCGTTAAGCCGAAGGCGGCCCCCAAGCCGCCAAAAATCATCCCCGCATCGGCCCCGAATACTCCGACAAGATGGATCCAGCAGACGTAGCATCTTTGAATGAGCTGCTAGATCACATCGCCGCCTTGGGAGTCACAACCGACTATGATCGGATTGGGCTTAAACCCGATCAGAGAGAAATTAAATCTCTGCCGATCACCAATCTAGTAGCGGTTGTGGAGGAGCAGGCCAACAATAACTCTTCTCCTACGTTGAGAACGAGCTATGTTCAGGTTTCCAAGCCTGGAGGGCCAGACACCCTTCTCCGGGAGGACACTCCCTGTTCCCCGAACATAGGACCGGACGTTAAGTCCGAAAACTCACCGGATACCCTGGAGCCCGAGCTGGTAACCTCGGAAATTCATCAAACTCTGGATTCCACAATGGGTCAGAGCGCGAATTTAAGCCCGCCCACCCACCACAGACAATATTCCCCAAGCAATTCCGGTCCACCAGACATATGTGACCTAATGTATGTCCGGCAGCAGCCTCAGGAAACAGTCCATCATTTTTGGGCCAGATTCCTCCTTGTTAAAAACAAGATAAAAGACTGCTGCGAAGACGACACAATTGCAGTATTTTGCAACAACTGCACGGATGAGGGGATCCTCTATGCCCTCAACCACCGTCGCATACTGCACTTTACAGATTTGGCACACATAGTACAGAAGTACTACGCAATGGAAAGCGCCTGGTAAACTCACGCCGCTCGCTGGGAACCGCTGGCCTTTAAGCCATCTCCCGGACGAACAAAAAGGACGCCCCCTCGCGGGTCACCTGATCATCACCCCGTAGACAAGAAAATCAAGCCCTTTTCAGGACATAGAACTATCTTCGAGGAATGGCTCGATGGGCCATGTAAAATACACACGACGTCGAATACCGAACCAATGCACAGCCTACGGGCATGTTGGATACTCCGGCAGGTGGCCAAGAGCGGCGAGGGTATCCTCACCAACACTACCCCAGAAAAGTACTATTCAGAGGAAAACGAGCCCGAAGTACTCATGGTCTTCGAGACCTTCTCGTCAAATAATCGGCGCAAACGGGCGCTCCGCGACCTCGCCGAAGTCTGCCAAGTAGCACCAATAAACCCTTGGAACGATATGGCAATTACTTTCAATGCCGATGACGAACCAAGATCTCGCTCAGTCCGGGCACCAGCCGCTTTGGTCCTAAACCCAATCGTGGATGGTTTTCGGATCACTAAAGTGCTAATGGACGGTGGCAGCAGACTGAACCTCATCTACGAGGACACGCTCAACAAAATGCAAATGGACATGAGTCGCATTGAGCGGAGCAATACATCCTTCAGGGGAATCATCCCTAGTAGGGAAGCAAGATGCTCAGGGAAAATTAAACTGGATGTGGTATTCGGCACACCAGAAAACTATAGGTCCGAGGAGATAATCTTCCAGGTGGCTCCTTTCAACAGCGGATATCATGCCCTGTTAGGGCGAGATGCATTCACACGCTTTCAAGCTATACCCCATTACGGGTACATGAAGCTCAAAATGCCTGGGCCCAATGGTGTTATCACCATCTCTAGTGATCCGGACATAGCACTCCGCGCTGAAAATAAAACCGCGTCCCTGGCCCTTGAGGCACTACCCGAAGCCCTAGTGGCCGAAGAACACACCGCTCTGCGCTCCACGGTGGATAGGGACGACGTGATTCTTGATAAAAGGCCCAAACCTCTTTCAAGCCAGCTGACGAAATAATCAAATTTCAAGTTCACCCGACGGATCCCAAGAAAACAGCCTCCAGGGCACAGCTGGACCCAACGGTCGACGCCGCATTACGCGTGTTCCTGCGCGAGAACTGGGACATCTTCGCCTGGCACCCCTCGGACATGCCAGGAATCCCACGCGCCCTGGCTGAACATAGTCTTAATATACTGAAGGGATACAAGCCGGTCAAGCAAAACTCCGGCGATTTTCCGAACCCAAACGACAGGCTATGGGGGAGGAGCTAGCCAAGCTACTCGAAGCTGGGTTTATCAGAGAGATCAAGCATCCGGATTGGCTAGCAAATCTGGTCATGGTACCAAAGAAGGATAAATCGTGGCGCCTGTGTGTCGACTCCAAAGAACTTAACAGGGCCTACCCCAAGGACCCCTTCCCACTACTGCACATTGACCAGATTATCGATGCAACCGCAGGACACGCTTCACTGTGTTTCCTCGATGCATACTCCGGATACCATCAAATTAAGATGAAGGAATCCGACCAAGCCGCAACGGCATGGATCACCCCTTACGGGCCTTTTTGCTTCAATACTATGCCTTTCGGGCCAAGAACGCCGGCGCTACTTACCAACGCATGATTCAAACGTGCGTGGAAAAGCAAATCGGCAAGACCGTGGAGGCATATGTAGATGAAGTAGTCATCAAAACCAAGCATGTTGAATCATTGGTGGACAACTTATGCCTTACATTCGACAATCTTTGAGCATATGACATAAGGCTCAATCCGGAAAAGTGCATTTTCGGCGTTCCCGCCGGCAAATTGCTCCGGTTTATCGTCTCCAATAGAGGAATTGAAGCAAAGCCAGCCAAAATCCGAGCCCTGTCACAATTGGCAACACCAACTGACCTCAAGCAGGTCCAAAAACTAGCCGGGTGCGTGGCAGCTTTGAGCCGCTTCATCTCCAGATTAGGAGAAAAGGCATTGCCATTGTATCGCTTGCTTCGACGCACCGACCACTTTGCGTGGACGGACGCTGCAACAGCCGGATTGGAAGAAATAAAAACTTTGCTAGCAAGCAACCCCATCCTGGCCGCACCAAACGTCGGTGAACCAATGTTTCTCTACATATCCGCAACTCACCAGGTGGTGAGTGCGGTGCTCATTGTCGAACGAGAGGAAGAGGGGCATAAGTTCCCACTCCAAAAACCAGTATACTACGTCGACGGTCCTTACACCATGCAAATCCCGATACCCGCATTGTCAAAAGATAGCCTATGTGGTCTTTATGTCATCCCGCAAACTGCGGCATTACTTTCAAGAATGCTCAATCACGGTGGCCTCAGAAGTACCACTCAATGATATTATAAACAACCGGGACGCCACCGCCCGGATTGCCAAATGGGCCATCGAGCTCTTACCATTTGAAATAACTTACAAACCACGCCGATCCATTAAATCTCAGGTGTTGGTTGACTTCGTCGCCGAATGGACTGAGGCCGAACTCCCTAAAGAGTACGACTCGTATTCCAACTGGGTGATGCACTTCGATGGCTCCAAAATGTTAGCCGGATCTGGGGCTGGTGTCGTTCTGACATCCCCCACAGGAGATACAGTCCGTTATGTGCTCCAAATATTATATACAGACTCTAACAACGCAGCCGAGTATGAGGCTCTATTGCATGGTCTCCGGATGGCTGTCTCTATGGGCATACAATGCCTTGAGGTGCGCGGGGATTCAAACCTTGCAATATCCCAAATAAACAGAGAATTCAACGCAAAAGACCCGAAGATGGCGGCTTACCGCAATGCCGTACTCAAAATATCAGCTCGGTTTGAGGGGCTCGAGTTTCATCACGTGGCTCGAGAAAGTAACCAAGCCACGGACATCCTTGCTCACATGGGAGCTAAACGCGACCCTGTCCCACCTAACATCTTTGTGGAAAGGCTCTTAAGCCATTCGTGGTGTGGCAGGACGAGAACGGCAACACTAGCCTGGGGCCGATCACACCCCTAGATTCCGAACACAGTTCTGATATCGTCGGGGCCTCGGGCACCAAAATAACACCATCGGCCCATGAACTCATGGCGGTAATTGCCCCATGGGCCGAGCCTTTCCTTGCCTACCTATCTAGGAATGAGTTCCCCGAAGATTAGATTGAGGCCCTCGTATCGTTTGACGCTCGAAGGCCTACAAAGTTCACGAAGGAGAACTATACAAGAAAAGTACTAGCGGAGTCCTTCGAAGATGCATCTCCGAAGAAGAGGGACAACAGCTCTTGGCTGAAATACACGATGGTCTTGGCGGTCATCACGCCACAGCTCGGGCCCTTGTAAGCAAGGCCTTCCGTACGGGTTTCTTTTGGCCCACGACCCGAGCAGATGCACAGGACCTCGTACAGCGCTGCGTTGGATGGCAGCTTTTTGCTAATCAAAGCCACATGCCGCACACTGCCCTACAAACAATTCCCATCACCTGGCCCTTTGCGGTCTGGGGGCTGGACATGGTCGAACCTCTTAAAGGGGAAGCCATAAGAAGAAATACTTATTGGTCATGGTCGACAAGTTCACCAGGTGGATAGAAGCCAAACCAGCTAAAACGGCGGAAGCCGGACCGGTGATAGACTTTATATCCAGCGTCGTACACCATTATGGTGTCCCACACAGTATTATTACTGATAACAACTCTAATTTTACAGTCGATGAGGTGAAAAATTGGTGCGCCAATTTGGGCATCAAGCTCGACTACGCCTCCGTATATCACCCTCAGACAAACGGTCAGGTCGAACGGGCTAACGGCATGATCATGAGCAGCATCAAACCCAGACTAGTGCGATCTCTGCAAGAATCTGACAAACACTGGGTCGAGGAACTTGATTCCGTACTCTGGGGGCTACGGACCACGCCCAATCGCACGACCGGATATACACCCTTTTTCATGGTGTACGGTGCGGAGGCAGTCTTGCCTTGTGACATTATTCACGACTCACCCCGCGTGCGCATGTATGAAGAGAGAGAAGCCGAGCTCAATCGGCAGGACGACTTGGACGGCCTGGAGGAGGAGCGCGATGTCGCGAAGGCCTGTTCCGCATTCTATCAACAGCAGGCTCGGCGATATCAAAGCAGGGAAGTACGGGCAAAGACTTACAACGTCGGTGAACTCATTCCATGCCTACTAGAGAAGAAAAAGGACAAGCTTAAGCCTAAATTGGAGGGTCCCTTCATTATAGATGAAGTTCTCACTGGAGGATCCTATCGCCTTCGCAATGCTTCGGATAATCAACTGGAGCCAAACCCATGGAATGCTGCAAGGCTCCGAAGGTTCTATGCCTAAAGTCCGCACATATACCCCCTTTTCCTCGTTCCTTCTTTTCTCTCTTTTCTTTCTTCGCGTTTTTATGCGACTTTTAGCTTGTGTTCGGATAAACCGCACACCTGAGGGTCTACATCCTTAAATGTACATACCCCACAGTACCTGGGGCTTCTTTTTACAAGAAGTGTATTCTTATTTTTCGAGCATCAAGCTCACGCTATATGTGTCGTCTACTCATATATGTCTTTCCTTTGCTATTATATGCACCTTTTATGACTTAAGATTTTGCCAAGCTGGGTTGCCTGGCTCCTGTGCTTATATGCCCTACGTTCCCGCTTGTTCGGCTAGGGCATAAAGGGAGCACCTCTGCGATTGTTACAACCGGGTTATCCGGACATGTACCTCGGACTGGGTGAAGCCGAAAGCTAGCGTTCGCAAGAGAATAAGTGGTCGGAAGACAAAAGACGAATTGCCCTCGTGGCAATACACAATCCCCAGACTATAACACACACTATGATCTTTAGCATCACGGCTTTGGCATGCGAACAAACAACGCATGCTGGCCCAGGGAAAGGAACCCTTAACAGAACTATTCTCTCTGGAAGATGTTTCTTACAATTAAATGTAATATAACATAACTCCCCGAACACAACTTGTCTGTTCAAGCAACTATGACCGGACTGCCTGGTTTTTGAACATACTTTGGTGTTTACCTATGGTATAGTATTCGGAAACACTCCAACCCTCGGGTCTTCGGAGGTCGAAGCGGAAGTCTACCATGACAATAGTTTTACAAATTCGGTTGGAGACAAGTTTGTCGATGAAAGTACATTGCTACATGGACTCAAAAACTTCTTCCTCTAGACCCTCTAACAGCTTGTGTAGTTCACAATCTTGTTGGGAATACTTGGCGGCCATCTTGACTTGGTCGTACACCAGGCCGACCGGAATTTCCTGTCCATCGGATCCCCGAGGTCCGACCCGCGCCATATGATTCGGATCAAGTTTGGTGTACCGTGTTATTACCATGGCCCAGGCTTCCCGAGCACCTTCTCGGCATGCTGATATCTTCCATAGCGCAAAACGGCGCCGATCTCCCTTGAATAAATTGACGAGTTCCTCCATGCTTCCTGGAGTAGAATCGGCTGGCCATAAAGCCTGAGCAATGTTTCTCATTGCCTTCTGAGTTCGCTCATGCATCTTGGACAGCTCCTGTAGCAGGTCGCCTTGAAATCTGGACACCTCCTCTTCGGGCCGTCCAGTAAACATTCCTACAGAAATAAGCTTGTTAGGATTCGCATCAGCGAATGGTACGACAGTAAGTTAAAAGGCATACCGAATATGTTGCCTCGTAACTTTCTGTTCTCCTTTAGGGCGTCCGCCAGCTGGGCTCGCACGTCCTTCAGCTCCTCGCCGAGCTGGGTGTCGGCATCCTGCAGCTTGTTCTTCTCGTCCTTGGTTCACGTAAGTACACGTTGACCAGCGGCCTCTTGCCTTTCGGCATGTTCTTTGATACGTCTCCAACGTATCTATAATTTTTGATTGTTCCATGCTATTATATTATCTGTTTTGGATGTTTATGGGCTTTATTATACACTTTTATATTATTTTTGGGACTAACCTATTGACCCAGAGCCCAGTGCCAGTTTCTGTTTTTTCCCTTGTTTCAGTGTTTCGCAGAAAAAGAATATCAAACGGAGTCCAAAGGGAATGAAACCTCCGGGAAAGTTATTTTTGGAACGGAAGCAATCCAGAAGACTTGGAGTGCACGTCAGGGGATCAACGAGGAAAGCATGAGGCAGGGGGTGGGCCCACCCCCTGGGCGCGCCCTCCACCCTCGTGGGCCCCTCGTGGCTCCCCTTAACGACTTCTTTCGCCTATATATATCCATATACCCTAAAACCTTCAGGGAACAGAATAGATCGGGAGTTCCGCCGCCGCAAGCCTCTGTAGCCACCAAAAACCAATCGGGACCCTGTTCCGGCACCCTGCCGGAGGGGGGATCCCTCACCGGTGGCCATCTTCATCATCCCGGCGCTCTCCATGACGAGGAGGGCGTAGTTCACCCTCGGGGCTGAGGGTATGTACCAGTAGCTATGTGTTTGATCTCTCTCTCTCTCTCTCTCTCTCATGTTCTTGAGGTGGTACGATCTTGATGTATCGCGAGCTTTGCTATTATAGTTGGATCTTATGATGTTTCTCCCCCTCTACTCTCTTGTAATGGATTGAGTTTTCCCTTTGAAGTTATCTTATCGGATTGAGTCTTTAATGATTTGAGAACACTTGATGTATGTCTTGCGTGGGATAACCGTGGTGACAATGGGTTATTCTATTGATTCACTTGATGTATGTTTTGGTGATCAACTTGCCGGTTCCGCCCATGAACCTATGCATAGGGGTTGGCACACGTTTTTTGCTTGACTCCCCGGTAGAAACTGTGGGGCACTCTTTGAAGTTCTTTGTGTTGGTTGAATAGATGAATCCGAGATTGTGTGATGCATATCGTATAATCATACCCACGGATACTTGAGGTACATTGGAGTATCTAGGTGACATTAGGGTTTTGGTTGATTTGTATCTTAAGGTGTTATTCTAGTACAAACTCTATGATAGATCGAACGGAAAGAATAGCTTCGTGTTATTTTACTACGGACTCTTGAATAGATTGATCAGAAAGAATAACTTTGAGGTGGTTTCGTACCCTACCATAATCTCTTCATTTGTTCTCCGCTATTAGTGGCTCTGGAGTGACTCTTTGTTGCATGTTGAGGGATAGTTATATGATCCAATTATGTTATTATTGTTGAGAGAACTTGCACTAGTGAAAGTATGAACCCTAGGCCTTGTTTCAACGCATTGCAATACCGTTTACGCTCACTTTTATCATTAGTTACCTTGCTGTTTTTATATTTTCGGATTACAAATACTCATATCTACCATCCATATTGCACTTGTATCACCATCTCTTCGCCGAACTAGTGCACCTATACAATTTACCATTGTATTGGGTGTGTTGGGGACACAAGAGACTCTTTGTTATTTGTTTGCAGGGTTGCTTGAGAGAGACCATCTTCATCCTGCGCCTCCCACGGATTGATAAACCTTAGGTCATCCACTTGAGGGAAATTTGCTACTGTCCTACAAACCTCTGCACTTGGAGGCCCAACAACGTCTACAAGAAGAAGGTTGCATAGTAGACATCAAGCTCTTTTCTGGCGCCGTTGCCGGGGAGGCTAGGTAAGCGGCACTCACACCCCGTCAACTGAGCTCTTTTCTGCCGCCGTTGCCGGGGAGGTGACTGCTTGAAGGTATATCTTTAGATCTTGCAATCGAATCTTTTAGTTTCTTGTTTTATCACTAGTTTAGTTTATAAAATAAAACTACAAAAAAAATGGAATTAAGGTTGCCTCATACGCTTCATCTTTTTAATGTATTTCGTGAAAATGATGGGAAGGAAAATTGTGCTCAAGTACTAGAAGAAGAATTACATAGAATGCTTGGCATAAAATATGTGAATGATGAGCAAGATTGCAATGTTTTTAGTATGAATTCTTTGAATACCCATGATGCTAATGATATGCAAAGCCACAAGCTTGGGGATGCTATGTTTGATGAAGATGATATGTTTAGTTCCCCAAGTTTTGATGAGCAAATTTATTATGATGAAAGCATGCCTCTTATTTATGATGATTATTGTGATGACATGTATGCTATAAAGAATAAAGATAACCATGAAACTTGTCATCATGATTTTATTTGTCAATTGGATTATGCTTCCCATGATAGTTATTTTGTTGAGTTTGCTCCCACTACTATTGATGAGAATAAAATTGCTTATGTGGAGAGTAGTAAAATTTCTATGCAAGTAGATCATGAAAAGAATGCTTTATGTGATGGTTATATTGTTGAATTCAGTCATGATGATACTGAAAATTATTATGAGGGAGGAACATATGCTTGTAAGAATTGCAATAATATCAAGTTTCCTCTCTATGTGCTTAAAGTTTTAAAGTTATGCTTGTTTTGCCTTCCTATGCTAGTTGATTATTGTTCCCATAAGTTGTTTGCTCACAAAATCCCTATGCATAGGAAGTGGGTTAGACTTAAATGTGCTTGCCATGTGTTTCATGATGCTCTCTTTATGTTTCAATTCTTATCTCTTATGTGAGGATCATTGAAATCATCATGCCTAGCTAGGGGCGTTAAACATTAGCGCTTGTTGGGAGGAAACCCAATTTTATTTTTGTTTCTTGATTTTTGGTTCTGTTTAGCAATAATATTTGATCTAGCATCTGGTTAGATGTAGTTTTATGTTTTAATTAGTGTTTGTGCCAAGTAAGACCTATAGGATCTTCTTGGATGATAGTTATTTGATCTTGCTGAAAATTCCAGAAACTTTCTGTTCACGAAAACATGGTTAAATATCACCAGAACGTGATAAAATACTGGTTCTAATTGCAGTAGATCAATAAACGAATTAACTAGGTCTTCCTATTTTGGTAGAATTTTTTGAGTTCCAGAAGTTTGCGTTAGTTACAGATTACTACAGACTGTTCTGTTTTTGACAGATTCTGTTTTTCGTGTGTAGTTTGCTTATTTTGATGACTCTATGGCTAGTAAAATAGTTTATAAACCATAGAGAAGTTGGAATACAGTAGGTTTAACACGAATATAAATAAAGAATGAGTTCATTACAGTACCTTTAAGTGGTGGTTTGTTTTCTTTCGCTAACGGAGCTCATGAGATTTTGTGTTAAGTTTTGTGTTGTGAAGTTTTCAAGTTTTGGGTAAAGATTCGATGGACTATGGAATAAGGAGTGGCAAGAGCCTAAGCTTGGGGATTCCCAAGGCACCCCAAGGTAATATTCAAGGATAACCAGGCGTCTAAGCTTGGGGATGCCCCAGATGGCATCCCCTCTTTCGTCTTCGTTCATCGGTAACTTTACTTGGAGCTATATTTTTATTCACCACATGATATGTGTTTTGCTTGGAGCATCATTTTATTTTCTTTTGTTTTTCTTGCTGTTTGAATAAAATACCAAGATCTGAAATTCTTAAATGTTAAAGAGTCTTCACATAGTTGCATAATTATTCGACTACTCATTGATCTTCACTTATATCTTTCGGAGTAGTTTGTCGGTTGCTCTAGTGCTTCACTTATATCTTTTAGAGCACGATGTTGGATTTATTTTGAAGAAATAGATGAACTATTATGCTTCACTTACATTATTTTGAGAGTCTTTAGAATAACATGGTAATTTGCTTGGGTTATGAATTTAGTCCTAATATGATGGGCATCCAAGAGGGATATAATAAAAACTTTCATATAAAGTGCATTGAATACTATGTGAAGTTTGATTCCTTATGATTGTTTTGAGATATGAAGATGGTGATATTAGAGTCATGCTAGTTGAGTAGTTGTGAATTTGAGAGATACTTGTGTTAAAGTTTGTGATTCCCGTAGCATGCACGTATGGTGAACCGTTATGTGATGAAGTCGGAGCATGATTTATTTATTGATTGTCTTCCTTATGAGTGGCGGTCGGGGACGAGCAATGGTCTTTTCCTACCAATCTATCCCCCTAGGAGCATGCGCGTAGTACTTTGTTTCGATAACTAATAGATTTTTCCAATAAGTATGTGAGTTCTTTATGACTAATGTTGAGTCCATGGATTATACGCACTCTCACCCTTCCACCATTGCTAGCCTCTCTAATACCGCGCACCTTTCGCCGGTATCATACACCCACCATATACATTCCTCAAAACAGCCACCATACCTACCTATTATGGCATTTCCATAGCCATTCCGAGATATATTGCCATGCAACATTCCACCGTTCCGTTTATTATGACACGCTCCATCATTGTCATATTGCTTTGCATGATCATGTAGTTGACATCGTATTTGTGGCAAATCCACCATTCCTAATTCTTTCATACATGTCAGTCATGAGTCATTGCACATCCCGGTACACTGCCGGAGGCATTCATATAGTCATATCTTGTTCTAAGTATTGAGTTGTAATTCTTGATTTGTAAGTAAATAAAAGTGTGATGATCATCATTATTAGAGCATTGTCCCAGTGAGGAAAGGATGATGGAGACTATGATTCCCCCACAAGTCGGGATGAGACTCTGGATGAAAAAGAAAAGAAAAAAAAGAGGCCATAAAAAAGAGAAAAGGCCCAAATAAAAAAATATTAAAAAAAGTGAGAGAAAAAGAGAGAAGGGGCAATGCTACTATCGTTTTACCACACTTGTGCTTCAAAGTAGCACCATTATCTTCATGATAGAGAGTCTCCTATGTTGTCACTTTCATATACTAGTGGGAATCTTTCATTATAGAACTTGGCTTGTATATTCCAATGATGGGCTTCCTCAAAATGCCCTAGGTCTTCGTGAGCAAGCAAGTTGGATGCACACCCACTTAGTTTCTTTCGTTGAGCTTTCATATACTTATAGCTCTAGTGCATCCGTTGCATGGCAATCCCTACTCACTCACATTGATATCTATTGATGGGCATCTCCATAGCCCGTTGATACGCCTAGTTGATGTGAGACTATCTTCTCCTTTTTGTCTTCTCCACAACCACCATTCTATTCCACCTATAGTGCTATGTCCATGACTCACGCTCATGTATTGCGTGAAGATTAAAAAGGTTTGAGAACATCAAAAGTAGGAAACAATTGCTTGGCTTGTCATCGGGGTTGTGCATGATTTAAATACTTAGTGTGGTGAAGATAGAGCATAGCCAGACTATATGATTTTGTAGGGATAGCTTACTTTGGCCATGTTATTTTGAGAATACATGATTGCTTTGTTAGTATGCTTGAAGTATTATTGTTTCATGTCAATATTAAACTTTTGTCTTGAATCTTATGGATCTGAATATTCTTGCCACAATAAAGACGATTACATTGATGATTATGTTAGGTAGCATTCCACATCAAAAATTCTGTTTTTTATCATTTACCAACTCGAGGACGAGCAGGAATTAAGCTGGGGGATGCTGATACGTCTCCAATGTATCTATATTTTTTGATTGTTCCATGCTATTATATTATCTGTTTTGGATGTTTATGGGCTTTATTATACACTTTTATATTGTTTTTGGGACTAACCTATTGACCCAGAGCCCAGTGTCAGTTTCTGTTTTTCCCTTGTTTCAGTGTTTCGCAGAAAAAGAATATCAAACGGAGTCCAAACGGAATGAAACCTTCGGGAAAGTTATTTTTGGAACGGAAGCAATCCAGAAGACTTGGAGTGCACGTCAGGGGATCAACGAGGAGAGCACGAGGCAGGGGGCGTGCCCACCCTGGGCGCGCCCTCCACCCTCGTGGCTCCCCTTACCGACTTCTTTCGCCTATATATATATATCCATATACCCTAAAACCTTTGGGGAACAGAATAGATCGGGAGTTCCGCCGCTGCAAGCCTCTGTAGCCACCAAAAACCAATCGGGACCCTGTTCCGGCACCCTGCCGGAGGGGGAGATCCCTCACCGGTGGCCATCTTCATCATCCCGGCGCTCTCCATGACGAGGAGGGAGTAGTTCACCCTCGGGGCTGAGGGTATGTACCAGTAGCTATGTGTTTGATCTCTCTCTCTCTCTCTCTCTCGTGTTCTTGAGGTGGTAACGATCTTGATGTATCGCGAGCTTTGCTATTATAGCTGGATCTTATGATGTTTCTCCCCCTCTACTCTCTTGTAATGGATTGAGTTTTCCCATTGAAGTTATCTTATCGGATTGAGTCTTTAATGATTTGAGAACACTTGATGTATGTCTTGCGTGGGATAACCATGGTGACAATGGGTTATTCTATTGATTCACTTGATGTATGTTTTGGTGATCAACTTGTGGGTTCCGCCCATGAACCTATGCATAGGGGTTGGCACACGTTTTCGTCTTGACTCTCCGGTAGAAACTGTGGGGCACTCTTTGAAGTTCTTTGTGTTGGTTGAATAGATGAATCCGAGATTGTGTGATGCATATCGTATACTCATGGGACAATTCCATTTTTACCCCTAGTTGGTTCCTACCCACGGGTTTTGCCCTTACTTTTCGAGCTTGCTCAGTTTTGCCCTTACCTTTTCCATCGAGGTCCCTCGAATGCCCTTTGACCGTTTGACCAAAACTTCAAAAATTCATAAGTAATTCATATGAACTCAGAAAATTGCAAATAAGATATCAAAATGTTCAGATAAACAATACCTTTATGTGCATATCATTTGCATTCAGGACAAAAGCACCCTTTAAACTACCTGTGGTAATTAATGTTATTAACATTATTAAAAATAAAAAGATATAAACAATATTTTTTTCATGAATAAAAATTACATGCAAATGTAGGTGATGTTTTCTGAACATCATAATATCTTATTTGCATTTTTCTGAGTTTGTATCATCTTGTTATGAATGTTCTAACGACTTTGACCATTATTTGGAAACTTCATGACAAGTTGATACAAACTCAGAAAAATGCAAATAAGATATCAGGATGTTCACAAAACATCACCTACATTTGCATGTAATTTTTATTCATGAAAAAATATTGTGTATACCTTTTTATTTTTAATAATGTTAATAACATTAATTACCTCAGGTAGTTTAAACGATGCTTTTGTCCTGAATGCAAATGATATGCACATAAAGATAATGTTTATCTGAACATTTTGATATCTTATTTCCATTTTTTTGAGTTCATATGAATTAGTTATGAATTTTAAAAGTTTTGGTCAAACGGTCAAAGGGCATTCAAGGGACCTCGACGAAAAAAGTAAGGGCAAAACTAAGAAAGCTCGAAAAGTAAGGGCAAAACCCATGGGTAGGAACCAACTAGGGGTAAAAATGCAATTGTCCCTATAATCATACCCACGGATACTTGAGGTGACATTGGAGTATCTAGGTGACATTAGGGTTTTAGTTGATTTGTATCTTAAGGTGTTATTCTAGTACGAACTCTATGATAGATCAAACGGAAAGAATAGCTTCGTGTTATTTTACTACGGACTCTTGAATAGATTGATCAGAAAGAATAACTTTGAGGTGGTTTCGTACCCTACCATAATCTCTTCATTTGTTCTCCGCTATTAGTGACTCTGGAGTGACTCTTTGTTGCATGTTGAGGGATAGTTATATGATCCAATTATGTTATTATTGTTGAGAGAACTTGCACTAGTGAAAGTATGAACCCTAGGCCTTGTTTCAACGCATTGCAATACCGTTTGCGCTCACTTTTATCATTAGTTACCTTGCTGTTTTTATATTTTCAGATTACAAATACTCATATCTACCATCCATATTGCACTTGCATCACCATCTCTTCGCCGAACTAGTGCACCTATACAATTTACCATTGTATTGGGTGTGTTGGAGACACAAGAGACTCTTTGTTATTTGGTTGCAGGGTTGCTTGAGAGAGACCATCTTCATCCTACGCCTCCCACGGATTGATAAACCTTAGGTCATCCACTTGAGGGAAATTTGCTACTGTCCTACAAACCTCTGCACTTGGAGGCCCAACAATGTCTACAAGAAGAAGGTTGCGTAGTAGACATCATTCTTTATCAGCCAGTGCGGCCTTCAGTTTCTCGTCCAACTGATCCGATGATCCTTCTATCATAAAATACAACAGTGCTTATTCGCACGGGCACATGATCGTATTTCCCAGACAGAAGAGGACATTACCAGTTGGTGCCTACTTGGATTTCGCCAGCTCGGCGATAACAGTCAGCTGGGTCTGACACTGTTCTAGCTCCCGAGATAGCATGTTGTTCTTCTCAGTGAGTACCTAATTATATATCGATCCTTAAAATCAGTTGCCTCAACTGTTTTCAAGTCTCGGGGGCTACTGGTATATGACTATTGAATATACACAAAATAATCTTACCTGCATATCCTTTGAAAGTTGGTAAGTGGCTCCAGCAAGCCCATCCCGAGCAGCTCGGATATATGCATCTGCCGAGCTGAAGGCATTGAATGCCTCTTCAGTAAAGTTAGGATGACGCATAGCTGCCCTCCGGCGCTGATGGTTCATTGCACTCTCCACTTTGGAGTTGGTGACGGATACATTATCCAAATCGTCGGAGAGAGGATAATCCGACATGGCACCCGCATCAACTCTAGCCCTAGAGGCAGGGTCCGGGGTCGGGTTGGTGGACATATGCCCGGCAGTATCTTCGGATACAGCCCGGTGAATGCTCTTCCTGAAATATGGCACAACAAAAAACATCACAGTTCGGTATGTTTGCCATCGGACGTATTGAAGACCGTACCTTTTTTATGAAGGTAGAGGCTTGGAATTATCGCCGTCCGCCTTTCTCTTCAAAGACGCGCCTTGTGTCGACGATCCCCCTTAAGGGACGATCCTGATGCGGCATGGCGAGACGAGCGCCGCCCCTTTTGTCGGAGTAAATAGCCACGGGTAGCCTAACCGACTGCCCTTGGCTCTTCAGAAAATTATCAGGCCATTTGGGCCTTCAAGCATTTCAAGCATTGGGCCGCCTTCCCCGGCCGGCTACCTCTGAAGCCGACTCTCAGAAGGCGACCCAGCCTCAGCAACCTCCCCCCAAGATAACCACGGGATGGCCGACTCCAGGAAGCCGGCCATAGAGGATGCTGACTCCCCAGAGCCGGCCATGAAGAACGCTGACTCCCCAGAGTCGGCCAGGAAAGGCGCCGACTCCAAGAAGCCGGCCAAGACCGCACCCACCAAAACTACCCCACATAACGGTGACAAGACGGGGTGTGGCCACAGTGCGGCCCACTACCCCCGAAGCCCGAGGCAGGCATGGCCACAGGACGCCGTACGGGACGGCCATCTCCCGTCCGGCTCGGCACTATAGCCATGCAGGCCTCAACGTCACCCACGACAGACGCCAGTACGGCCCACGGGCGGCGGGCCCCTTTAGCAAGAGAGAGAGGTGAAGGCGGCCCGGCCTCCCCCAGTCGGCCCAGGGCGTAGCCGGCCCCCAGAAGCCGGCTACCCCCTCCCTCGAAGCATGTGCCACATTAAGGAGACAAGATGAGGTAAGGCTACAGTGAGAGCCCTCGAGGCGGCACACTGTAGCCACGCTTACCTCGACGGAGCCCTCGTCATCAGAGGCGAGGCTACAGTAAGCAGCCGCCGACCAGACCCTAAGCGGTGGGGCCGGCCTGTCGACCAAGAGGCCGGCAGCCGGCGGGTCCCATCAGTCGGCGGGCCCCAACGGCCGGCGGAGAAGCCGGCGAGCACAGACACTGACGACTGGGACCTGTGCCCAGCCGGATTACAATTGTACGCCCGGGGGGTAGGCCTATATAAACCCCCCGGGGCACCCATGCAAAGGGTTGGCTTCTTAGAGTTACACACACACATAGAGTGAGGGAAGCAAGAGCTAGCCTTGTTCTTCTTCTCCCTTGAACCCAACAGCTCTAGGAGCATTTGTAGCTACTCTTTCCGATCTAGTGATCATGCGGAGACCCCACAGAGCAGGACTAGGGGTGTTATCTCCTCGTAGAGCCCCGAACCTGGGTAAGATTCGCCGGCGTGCATGTCTTCGCCTCATCCCGTTTCCAGGCACCAGCGACGTCTTACTGGCACCCACTATGATAAGCCACCCGTTGGCATATGTCGCACCTACCACCCGACACCTTTGAAGCACGAGACGGTGCAGTAGGTGAGGCATGATGGGAAAACTCCTTTGGAGGAAACACTCCTTGGTTACTTACATGGGAAGAAGGGAGAAGGCTGGGGTAATCGGCTACGATGGCCACTTCTGTGCTGTCGTAGCTCGCCTGATAGAAGATCCTGTCCTTGAGCTCCACGGATATATCCAGATCCTCCTCAAATCCGGGATCTAGGTCCCGAATATGGTCCTCCGGTTGCGGAGCGGGGCTATAGATCCCCGCAATGACCTTCCTCCATTCCTGTTAAAGGTGATCAGGTTAAGCTCAACTAGTTGCAGCTCAGGAAGAAGATTGAGTAAGGTTCTAGATTAAAATCTTACCCAGCTAGGGGGGTTGTACATGGAAAAGCCATCTCGACACTTAAGGCGAGTGAATTCCTCTTTCTCTCCTTTATAAAGATTAGCCAACATGGCGGCCAGGGCGGCAAAGTTGTCCGGACCCTTGCGCCCGTAGCGGGATGTATCATCCTCCCCGTTGAGGTTCCACATGGGGAGCCCTCTGGATTGGAGTGGCTGAAAACCTCACGTTACGGAAATCGCCATAACTTCAATTATGGACAGTCCGGATTGGGTGAGTATTTTTATCTTTTCCATCAGCATCTTAACCTCCGCACTGTCTACCTCCTCGAGGCTTCGGGGACGCCAGCTGTGGCGCTTCTTTAACGGGGCCTTGGAGAATTCCGGTAGGCCACGCCGGACTGGGTCTAAGAGAATGACGTCTTCTATATAAAACCACTCCGAGGGCCACTCTTCGGACGCCTTCTTCGGAGTGCCGGGGTATCCCGTCCCGGCTATGTGCCATACTTCGGCGCCGCCCACCTCAAATATGGATCCCTTTTGGGAGCGAGGAACGAGGCAGAAGAGCTTCCTTCATAGCTCGAAATGAGCCTCGCAGCCTAGGAACAGTTCTCAAAGAGCGACGAAACCCGCGATGTGCAAAATGGAGCCCGGTGTGAGATTGTGCAGTTGGAGGCCATAGTACTCCAGGAGACCTCGAAGGAAAGGATGGATTGGAAATCCAACCCCCCTTAAGAGAAAGGAAATGAAGCACACCCACTTCCCTGCTGAAGGATTCGGGAAATTTTCTGCCAGGGCTTTGCCAGTAAAGGAGGTTAATCCCGCCCAAACGGGGACTAGATCCGCAGGAGGGAGGTATCCCTGCACTTGGAGCTTGGTCAGCTGGGCATGGGATATAGAGCAACTTTCCCAATCGCCTTTTTGAGGGCGTGGGGGCGGGAGGAAGAGCTAGTAGCGCTGGCCATGATGGCGTGATTTTTTGAGGCAAAGTTCAAAGGATTTTCGCCTGATGTGGAATGGCATCTGAGATCTAATCTCCTTAAATAGGCGCCTTCTATGCGTTGTCAAGGGGTTACCTGTAAAAGTGCTTGGACCCTTCATATTCATTGTCCACGTGGAAGCTGAGGCGACAGGAGCACAGAAGCCGAGGGGTGTGGCATTTAATGTAAAACCGAGCTGTTCGAAGAATACACCTTGCCAAGACCGAAGCCGTGAGGGCCGAATATAGCTTTTCAGTTCAAATGCTTTGAAAGTATTCAAGTGGAGGAACCTGCCTTGCAATGCCGAAGACAATTTACGCGTCGGATACGTCGTCATTGAAGACTGGTTCGGGGGCTACTGAGGGAGTCCTGGACTATGGGGTCCTCGAGCGTCTGGGCTGTGTGATATGGGCCGGACTGATGGGCTGTGAAGATACAAGATGAAAGGCTTCCCCCCATGTCCAGATGGGACTCTCCTTGGCATGGAAGGCAAGCTTGGCGTGCGGATATGAAGATTCCTTTATTTGTAAACCGACTATGTACAACCCTAGCCCCCTCCGGTGTCTATATAAACCGGAGGGTTTAGTCCGTAGAGGCAATCATAATCATACATGCAAGACATCTAGGGTTTAGCCACTCCGATCTCGAGGTAGATCAACTCTTGTAACCCCTATACTCATCAAAGTCAATCAAGCAGGAAGTAGGGTATTACCTCCATCAAGAGGGCCCGAACCTGGGTAAACATTGTGTCCCTTGCCTACTGTTACCTTTGATCCTTAGATGCACAGTTCGGGACCCCCTACCCGAGTTCTGCCGGTTTTGACACTGACAAGAGGGTTGGATGAACAGGACCCCGTGGTGTTGCCGTTGGATGAACAGGACCCCGATCGATCAAGCCGGTTGGGGGTGGATGAACAGGACCCCGTGGAGGGCTGGATGAACAGGACCCCGTGGAGGGCTGGTTGAACAGTAGCTGGTGGAGGGCTGGATGAACAGTAGCCCGTGGAGGGGTGGTTGAACAGGACCCCGTGGAGAGGGCTGGTTGAACAGTAGCCGGTGGAGGAGCGGTGGAGGCTGGATGAACAATCGCATGTGGAGGCTGGAGGAGGTCGACGGTGGATGAATAGTAGCCCATGAAGGGTGGAGGAGGTCGATGATGGAGATGAACAATATCCCGTGGAGTCCCGTTTTGCGGTACGCCACACCCCTCCCGATGAACAGGACCCCCGTTTCGACCTAGCGCTCCAACACAAGTCCGTTTCCTCCGTTTTGTGGTATGCCACACCCCTCCCGATCGACAGGACCCCGTTTCGACCGTAGGAGGTCCAAGAGAAGTCCGTTTCCTCTGTTTTGCGGTACGCCAGACCCCTCCCGATGAACAGGATCCCGTTTCGACCGTGGCCGGTCGACCACAAGGCTGTTTCCTCCATTCTGCGATATGCCAGGCCTCATTTGATCGACTGTTCTGTCCAAGCTGGTTGGCTCCCGATGAACATGACGTATTCCGTTGCCTCCCGATGAACACGACGCATTCCGTTGCCTCCCCATGAACACGACGACGACGCAGTTTCTCCGTTCCGACCAAGCCATGTACACGAGCCTTGGCCGTACGTATGCACGAGTAGGCGTTCGAGACCCTGCCCGTATGTACGTACGTGGCCTTATTTTCTTTCTTGCACCCTGGCTGTACGTACGTGTACATGCTACGTGCGCACCTCTACTACGACACGTGTGCGCCTATACTACGACACGTGGCCTTCCTTACATGGCCACGGTTCATCGTTGCACCCTGCAGACAGACCGATAGTATGTATGTACACGTTCGCGACCAGAATGACAACGCTACGTACGCTTCGACCAGGTGGGTCCCGACTGTCAGGCACTTCCTTGTGTGCGAAGATGTAGCTGATGGGTCCCAGCAGTCAGGGGGCGAATCATTTTTTTGCCGTAATATGGACGCACTTCCGTGCGTGCGAAGATGTAGCTAGTGGGTCCCATCAGTCAGGGGGAAATGTTTTTTTCGCAAAATACGGTGGCCCGTCTGGTGGGTCCCTACTGTCAGGTGGAGGAATCATTATTTTCCGCGTAATAAGGATGCACTTCCTTGCTGCGGCTATGGACCCAGCTGTCAGCCTCTCCACATACAGTACGCTTCCGATGGAAGTCGTTCCTTGACCACGTTGACCACGCCGCGCCGAGAGCACCAGGGCGGCGGATGATGGCGAGGCCTAGGATGGGGACGACGCAGAGCTGGGGAAGACGCGGCAGTGGGAGCCCACGCGGAGAGGAGTACGAGGGTTCACTGGTTCGGCTGCGGTGTGAGGCTGCCGTCGCCGCAGAATAACAGGGGTGTGGGTGAGTGGATGGCCTGGCCAGCGGTGGGAGTAGTAGGGGGCGGTGAGGCCTCCGCGGTAGCACAGCCGGCCACGGGAGGCAGGAGCAGGCGGCATGACCGGCGCTGCTTTGGGTGGCTGGAGCAAGAAGACCAGAGGTTGAAGAAGCACTACGGCCGTTGGATGGACATCGTACGGTCACTGCAGCTAGAATCGTTCATATTGACTAAGTTGACAAAGCCCTCCATCCCCGTCAACTTAGTAGGCCCACATGTAAGCCTCCCACTATGCTGGGTCCCAGCTAGCAGGGGGAGTATTCATTTTTTGTGCGTAATAAGGAGGCACTTCCTTGTGTGTGAAGATATAGCTGGTGGGTCCGACCTATCAGCGGGGGGAACGTTTTTTTCGCGAAATACAGAGGCTCTTCCGATGGGTCCCAGATGTCAGGTGGAGGAATCATTATTTTGCGCGTAATAAGGAGGCATTTCCTTGTGTGCGGACATGGACCCAGCTGTCAGCCTCTCCACGTACAGTCCACGTCCGATGGATGTCGTTTGTTGACCACGTTGACCACAGCGCACCGAGAGCACGAGGGCGGTGGACGATGGCGAGGCCTAGGAAGGGAACGACACGGAGCCGGGGAAGACTCGGCAGTGGTTGCCCACGCGGTGGGGAGTATGAGGGTTTACTGGTCCGGCTGCCGTCGCCGGAAAATAACAGGAGGTGTGGGTGAGTAGAGGAATGGCCTGACCAGCAATGGAGTAGGGTGGGGCGGTGCGGCATGTGCGGCAGCACAGCCGGCCATGGGAGGCAGGAGCAGGCAGTCCCACCGACGCTGGTTTGGGCGGCTGGAGCAAGAAGATCAGATATTGAAGAAGCAACACGGCCGTTGGATTAACATCCAATGGTCAGTGCTGCTAGAATCGTTTGTGGACGAAGTTGACAAAGCCTTTCGTACACGTCAAACTAGTAGACCCACAAGTCAGCCTCCAAATCTGTCCCAAACAACATACAACCCGAAATTTCTAGCCAGATTCAAATTAATTTAAAAACTAAACATACCTTAATTTAAATCCAATGAAATTTTACCCGCACAAAAACAATGAAATTTAAAATATCAAAATCCGAAATAAAAAAGTATTTTTGAACTAATTGCCTATTTGTTGTATTTTTTCATTTTACAGCCCATTTAATATTACTTATAGCCCATTTCTTATTACTTATAGCCCATTTTCTGGGAAAAATGCATCCCTCCTCGTCTTGAAAGATTTCTGGCCCAGCAGGTCGTAGAAAAGCAAGTAGGCCTACGTTGGTTATTCTGCAAAAAACAAAATAGCCGGGCTAGCCATTTTCTGAAAGGAAAACAAACAAACTGGGCTGGTCATGTGCTAAACATATGAAATAAAAGCCTGGGCTAGATGGGCCACAGCTCCCGAGCAACCCAGTTGATACCCTTCTCCATCCCAAAAAACAAAATTACTGCGCGTGCTGCTGGGTCCCTACTGTCATCCTCACCATGTACAATCATCTCCTCATCCCTCTTGGTTGTTGACCATGTTTACAACAATGGAGGGCAGCGCCGCGATGAGCGAACCAAGGCGGAGGACGATGGTGAGGCCTCGGACGGGAACGAACAGGAGCCGGGGAAGATGCGCAGAGTTTTAGGGTGCGATGTGGCCATGATGCGTGCGCGGCAGCACAACCAGCCGTGGGAGGCGGGAGCAGGCGGTCCCGCCGGCGTTGGTTTGGCTTTGGCGGCTGGAGGAAGAAGGGACTAAAGAAACACGACAGATGTTGAATGTCAATCCAACGGTCAAGGTTGGCACAATCGTTTGTTGACTAAGCAGACACCAAGTATCATACTTTTTTATAGATAGGAAGAAAAGAAAACTAGGTTCGTTCGCCTGATAACATTCCCGAAACTGCGACCGTTCGATCTTGCGTCACAACTAAAACTGTGAGGAAAATGCGTTCGTCTGTCATCCTCCTCCCAGGGAACGTTCGCCACATAAGTGACTAGCACCCTTGGTTTTCAACCGAGAGGTCTTGGGTTTGAGTCCCAGGAACTCTCAATTTTGTCCTCCTTCCTTCGTTGCAAAAAAATAAAGAAAATCAAAGACTTGAGAAGGGGTACAGAACAAGATAGTGTACCAGTAAAGAGACGTTGCTGAGTTTTAGAAAAAAGAGATACGTGCTCCTGTAGCTGGTTCGAATCCAAACCTAGACTATGACTATATATGGTGCTATGCTACTCTGCAAGTAATGAAACTGACATATCCAACGTTCGCTTATCCTCTTCTCTACTTACTCTGCCTAGCATCAGAAGCTCTGGCCGCAGCAACCATGTCCACTGGCTGCTCGCCCACCTGCTCTTCAGCAGGTAACAACTAGATATGCTCCAAGTCGCCACCCGTACCATCGCTTGTGGGTCTCATCACACCCTCATTGGCACACGCACCATAGCCGGTTGCTCATCGCAACCCGCTGCCTTTGGTGTGGTGCCACTGCTGCAAATCACGCAGAGTCATTCGTCGTGTCTCAACCACAGTCCTCAACCCTGGCCGAGTCTTCTACAAATGCCCGAATCATGGGGTAATAATATGTTTAAGTGTTGTTGTGCTGCTTTCAGTTGGTGGTTTTTTTAATAGTTTGGTTGATGATCTTCCAATTTGATTCGTGTAGAAAAGGGAAGATTCGCGTGATTTGTATTTCTGGGAAGTTGTTGATGTGAGGGAATGTAACTATGCTGATTATTTGGTTAACCGAGGAATCCCAATACCAGCAGGTTGGGGTGTTGGACAAGTAACTGAAGGACCGACAGAAGAGGAAGATGCAGAGCAGAAGGTTAAAGATGCAGTTCCTCTGATCATGGCCAAGGAACAGCTGCTGAACGGCCTTGACAACAATGAGGAGATGAAAGAGCTTGTGAAGATAATGGGCAAAATCGATGTGCTCTGTAGGATGATTGTCTCTTTCTTTGCAGTGTAAGTAGCATTTGCGATGTATTCAGTGTCTATGACATGGGCACTTTGCTGAAACTAGTAATGAATGAAACCTGTGTAGCAGTCTAGGCATAGTGTTGTGAACATCTAATGATTTCTATTAATGGAAATGGGGGGTATCCCCTTTTGCTCATAAATAAATAAATAGCAGAGGCCCTTTTGGTAATAAATAAATAAATTAGCAGAGGCCCTGTCGGGTCAGCTTTGTTCCCATTCAAAGACGTCGAGCAAATTGCAGTCCAACAACAAACTATGTCATCAAATTCAAGTTTCACAGCCAAATATGAGTACAACTAAATGACAATGTCATCATGTTTTAGTCGTCATACAATCACCAAACACAAATCAACATACATAACAAGTGATGTTCTCATAGCAAAATACTAAACAACACGTTCATCAGGTTTTAGTTGTCATAGCAAACACAATTTCACATAGTAGATAAAAAGGCGTCTTATGACAGGCAAATACGACAAAAGCAATCTATGTTGGGTAAAGTAGTAATTTCAAAAAAATTCCTACGCACACGCAGGATCATGGTGATGCATAGCAATGAGAGTGGAGAGTGTGTCCACGTTGAAAGCGGAAGCGTTAGAACAACGCGGTTGATGTAGTCGTACGTCTTCACGATCCGACCGATCCAAGTACCGAACGCACATCACCTTCGAGTTCAGCACACGTTCAGCTCGATGACGTCCCACGAACTCCGATCCAGCAGAGCTTCGAGGGAGAGTTCCGTCAACACGACGGCATGATGACGGTGATGATGATGCTACCGACGCAGGGCTTCGCCTAAGCACCGCTACGATATGACCGAGGTGGATTATGGTGGAGGGGGGCACCGCACACGGCTAAGAGATCAATGATCAATTATTGTGTCTATGGGGTGCCCCCTCCCCCGTATATAAAGGAGTGGAGGAGGGGGAGGGACGGCCCTCTCTATGGCGCGCCCTAGGGGAGTCCTACTCCCACCGGGAGTAGGATTCCCCCTTCCCTAGTAGAACTAGGAGTCCTTCCAAGTAGTAGGAGTAGGAGAGAAGGAAAGGGAAAAGAGAAGAGACGTGTCGGTGTCAAAACCGGTAGATCTCGGGTAGGGGGTCCTGAAATGTGCGTCTAAGGCGGATGGTAACAAGAGGCGGGGGACACAATGTTTACCCAGGTTCGGGCCCTCTCAATGGAGGTAATACCCTACTTCCTGCTTGATTGATCTTGATGATATGAGTATTACAAGAGTTGATCTACCACGAGATCGTAGAGGCTAAACCCTAGAAGCTAGCCTATGATTATGATTGTTGTTGTCCTACGGACTAAACCCTCCGGTTTATATAGACACCGGAGGGGGCTAGGGTTACACAGAGTCGGTTACAAGGGAGGAGATCTACATATCCGAATTGCCAAGCTTGCCTTCCACGCAAAGGAGAGTCCCATCCGGACACGGGACGAAGTCTTCAATCTTGTATCTTTATAGTCCAACAGTCCGGCCAAAGTATATAGTCCGGCAGTCCGAGGACCCCCTTATCCAGGACTCCCTCAGTAGCCCCTGAACCAGGCTTCAATGACGATGAGTCTGGTATGCAGATCGTCTTCGGCATTGCAAGGCGGGTTCCTCTTCCGAATACCCCACAGAAGATTTTGAACACAAGGATCATGTCCGGCTCTGCAAAACAAATTCCACATACCACCGTAGAGAGTATAATATTCCACAAATCTAATCTGTCGACAACTTTTCATAACATGACATCCTACCGTGGTCCGGTCCTTACGAACCGTTTTTCCTAGCCTGCCACTTCATGTGTTGCGAGGCGGTTTTCTTGGCACGTCTTGTCGAAGCAGAGATCGTGTCCCCTTATCACGGGATTCTAATCAATACGGGTGTGGGTAACCCAATCGCGCCTGCTGGTATGACTCCTCGATTTTAGGCAAGTCCTGAATGGCCAAGCGGAGGACGCTTGATATTCACCCTCTTTATAAAGGGGCCAAGGCCTGTCCTTTTCTTCTCGCGCTCGATCCTTCCCTTCCCCCACCTTGAATTCCAACACCCAAGGCTCAGGCTAAGCGCTTCGGACCATCAATCATGTCCGGATCCAACCTTCAAGGCCGGTGGATGGCCTCCTCTGTCACAGAGGAGGACATCAAGAAGCTAAGAGAAGCCAGGTATCTGGCCGCCGAAATCTCGCACAGGCTGCCTGCTCAAGGGCAGGTCATCCCCACTCCCGAACCCAACGAGAGTGTCATATTTGTTTCCCACTTCCTCCGAGGGCTAGGCTTTAGTCTTGATCCCTTTGTTAGAGGGCTTATGTTCTATTACGGGCTCTGATGACCCACAAGTATAGGGGATCTATCATAGTCCTTTCGATAAGTAAGAGTGTCGAACCCAACGAGGAGCAGAAGGAAATGATAAGCGGTTTTCAGCAAGGTATTCTCTGCAAGCACTGAAATAATAGGTAACAGATAGTTTTGTGATAGGATAATTTGTAATGAGCAACAAGTAACAAAAGTAAATAAAGTGCAGCAAGGTGGCCCAATCCTTTTTGTAGCAAAGGACAAGCCTGGACAAACTCTTATATAGAGAAAAGCGCTCCCGAGGACACATGGGAATTATCGTCAAGCTAGTTTTCATCACGTTCATATGATTCGCGTTCGGTACTTTGATAATTTGATATGTAGGTGGACCGGTGCTTGGGTGCTACCCTTACTTGCACAAGGATCCCACTTATGATTAACCTCTATTGCAAGCATCCGCAACTACAACAAAAGTATTAAGGTAAACCTAACCATAGCATGAAACATATGGATCCAAATCAGCCCCTTACGAAGCAACGCATAAACTAGGGTTTAAGCTTCTGTCACTCTAGCAACCCATCATCTACTTATTACTTCACAATGCCTTCCTCTAGGCCCAAATAATGGTGAAGTGTCATGTAGTCGACGTTCACATAACACCACTAGAGGATAGACAACATACATCTAATCAAAATATCGAACGAATACCAAATTCACATGACTACTAATAGCAAGACTTCTCCCATGTCCTCAGGAACAAACATAACTACTCACAAAGCATATTCATGTTCATAATCAGAGGAGTATTAATATGCATAAAGGATCTGAACATATGATCTTCCACCAAATAAACCAACTAGCATCAACTACAAGGAGTAATCAACACTACTAGCAACCTACATATACCAATCCCAGACTATGAGACAAGAATTGGATACAAGAGATGAACTAGGGTTTGAGAGGAGATGGTGCTGGTAAAGATGTTGATGGAGATTACCCTCTCCCGATGAGAGGAGTGTTGGTGATGACGATGGCGATGATTTCCCCCTCCCGGAGGGAAGTGTCCCCGGCAGAACAGCTCTGCCAGAGCCCTAGATTGGTTCCGCCAAGGTTCCGCCTCGTGGCGGCGGAGTCTCGTCCCGAAAGCTTGCTTATGATTTTTCTTTAGACGAAATACCTCATATATTAGAAGATGGGCACCGGAGGGCCAACAGGGGGCCCACGAGGCAGGGGGCGCGCCCAGGGGGGTAGGGCGCGCCCCCACCCTCGTGGACAGGTGGAGCCCCCCCTGACGTATTTCTTCCGCTCAGTATTTTTTATGATTTCGAAAAATAACTTTCATGGAGTTTCAGGACTTTTGGAGTTGTGCAGAATAGGTCTCTAATATTTGCTCCTTTTCCAGCCCAGAATTCCAGCTGCCGGCATTCTCCCTCCTTATGTAAACCTTGTGAAATAAGAGAGAATATGCATAAGTATTGTGACATAATGTGTAATAACAGCCCATAATGCAATAAATATCGATATAAAAGCATGATGCAAGATGGACATATCAACTCCCCCAAGCTTAGACCTCGCTTGTCCTCAAGCGGAAGCCAATAACGATAAATATGTCCACATGTTTAGAGGTAGAGGTGTCGATAAAATAAAATATGGACATGAGGGCATCATGATTATTCTCATAACAGCAATATATATGGATATTGTCATATGATTTCTTATGCTCAAGTAATAATCTATTCACAATGCAAAGTATGAATCAGAAACTTTATTGAGAACTAACAAACTATAATCTCAGTCATTGAATCAATTGCAATTTATCATAACATCAGAAAGAGTCTATGTCAGAGCTTTCTAGCAAGTCCACATACTCAACTATCATTTAGTCTTTCATAATTGCTAACACTCACGCAATACTTGTGGTTACGGAGTTTTAATCGGACACAGAGAAAGATAGGGGCTTATAGTTTCGCCTCCCAACCTTTTACCTCAAGGGTAATGTCAACAATAATAATTCATGCTAACCCATATCCAATTAGATATATCTATCAGGATCTTTCCAACACACTGTGCTTGCCAAAGGATAAAATATAAAAAGGAAAGGTGAAGATCACCATGACTCTTGCATAAGGTAGAAGGTAATAATAAAAGATAGGCCCTTCGCAGAGGGAAGCAGAGGTTGCCATGCGCTTTCAGGGTTGGATGCACAAAATCTTATTGCGAAAGAACGTCACTTTATATTGCCACTTGTGATATGAACCTTTATTATGCAGTCCGTCGCTTTTATTTCTTCCACATCACAAGATCGTATAAAGCTTATTTCCTCCACACCAATCAATCATACATATTTAGAGAGCAATTTTTATTGCTTGCACCGATGACAACTTACTTGAAGGATCTTACTCAATCCATAGGTAGATATGGTGGACTCTCATGGCAAAACTAGTTTAAGGGTTTTTGGAAGCACAAGTAGTATCTCTACTTGGTGCAAAGAATTTGGCTAGCATGAGGGGGAAAGGCAAGCTCAACATGTTGGATGATCCATGACAATATACTTTATCTCAGATATAAGAAAACATAACCCATTACGTTGTCTTCCTTGTCCAACATCAACTCTTTAGCATGTCATATTTTAATGAGTGCTCCCAATCATAAAAGATGTCCAAGATAGTATATTTATATGTGAAACCTCTCTTTCTTTATTACTTCCTATTAATTGCAAGGATGACCAAAGCTATGTTTGTCAACTCTCAACAATTTTTAATCATCATACTCTTTCTATGTGAAGTCATTACTCTCCATAAGATCAATATGATCTCTTTTTATTTCTTTTTATTATTTTTCTTTTCTTTTATTCCCTCAAGATCATAGCAAAATAATCAAGCCCTTGACTCAACACTAATCTTTATTATAAAGCTCACGGACTCGATTACATAGAGGGATCATAAAGCAAAACTCAAAACTAGATCATACCAAAACTTTATTCTACTAGATCAAGATATTACTAAAAGGATCGAACTAAGAAATATGGTAAAGATAGGAGATGTGATGGTGATATGATACCGGGGCACCTCCCCCAAGCTTGGCAGTTGCCAAGGGGAGTGCCCATTCCCATGTGATTATGTTTCCCTTTTCGGAGGTGATGATGATGGAGTTGTTGATGATGTAAATTGTGCTTTCAGCTTCTTCATATTATAATTGAGGAGAGCAATTTCCTCCTTTAAATCATCGACCTCCGATTCTAGCTTCAAAATCTTGTCACATAAATCTCCTTTGCTTTTCTGTCGAAAACGAGAAGGAATAGATCGGTTGTTAGATAGTTTAGCCCTCTTAGGGAGACTAGATTTCTTGAACTTCACGTGCATATCCCCAGGTTGAGGTAGAGGGACATCCTCCTCCTCCGAACTTGAATCATTGATCCTCATAAAATGAGCATCCTCCTCCTCATCCGTAGTTCGACCACAAGGAGATAGATCCCCATAGGTCTTTGGGTCAGCAATGAGGTGTGAGACATAGCTCTCTCCGTCGGAATCCTGAGATGACATCTTGCTCCAAATGTGCCACAGAAACAGCTCGAAACGAAAACAGAGGATATTTGCGTGGTACAGGTGTCAAAACCTTCGGGAGATTATATAATGAATTTTTACCGACCAAAATACGTATCGTGCTAGAAAACGGAGTCCGGAGAGCGCACGAGGTGCCCACGAGGTAGGGGGCGCGCCCAGGGGGGTAGGGCACACCCTCCACCCTCGTGGAGGCCTCGTGTCCTTCCCGGACTGCTTCTTATTTTTCTATTTTTCTAAATATTCCAAAACGGAGGAAAATTGCCTTTATAACTATTTTGGAGTCGGTTTACTTACCGTACCACATACCTATTCCTTTTCGGAGTTTGAAACGTTCCGGAAAGTGTCCCTTATGTATTCCTCCGGGGTTACGGTTTCAATAACATTGGTTTCAACATTTATAGGATTACCTGAGATATAATGTTTAATTCTTTGACCATTCACCACCTTCGGATTTGTACCTTCGAAGTTGTTGATTTTTATGGCACCGGAACGATAGACCTCCTCGATAACGTAAGGGCCTTCCCATTTAGAGAGAAGTTTTCCTGCAAAAATCTTAAACGAGAGTTGTGTAGCAATACATAATCACCTACATTAAACTCACGCTTTTGTATTCTTTTGTCATGCCATCTTTTAACTTTTTCTTTAAACAACTTGGCATTCTCATAGGCCTGGGTTCTCCATTCATCAAGTGAGCTAATATCAAATAACCTCTTCTCACCGGCAAGTTTGAAATCATAATTGAGCTCTTTAATGGCCCAATATGCCTTATGTTCTAGTTCAAGAGGTAAGTGACATGCTTTTCCATAAACCATTTTATACGGAGACATACCCATAGGATTTTTATATGCAGTTTTATAGGCCCATAATGCATCATCAAGTTTCTTGGACCAATTATTTCTAGATCTATTAACAGTCTTTTGCAAAATTAATTTGAGCTCTCTATTACTCAATTCTACTTGACCACTAGACTGCGGGTGATAAGGAGATCCAATTCTATGATTGACATCATATTTAGCAAGCATTTTTCGGAAAGCACCATGAATAAAATGTGAACCACCATCAGTCATTAAATATCTAGGGACTCCAAACCTCGGAAAAATAACTTCTTTAAGCATCTTAATAGAGGTGTTATGATCAGCACTACTAGTTGGAATACCTTCTACCCACTTAGTAACGTAATCAATAGCAACTAAAATATGTGTATATCCATTAGAGGCAGGAAAAGGTCCCATATAATCAAAGCCCCAAACATCAAATGGTTCGATAACAAGTGAATAGTTCATAGGCATTTCTTGACGTCTACTAATATTACCTATTCTTTGACATTCATCACAAGATAGGACAAACTTACGGGCATCCTTGAAGAGAGTAGGCCAATAAAAACCGGATTGCAATACCTTATGTGCAGTTCTATCTCCAGCGTGGTGTCCTCCATAAGATTCGGAGTGACACTTGCTTAGGATCTGTTCCTGTTCATGCTCAGGTACACAACGTCTAATAACACCATATACTCCTTCTTTATAAAGATGTGGGTCATCCCAAAAGTAATGTCTCAAATCATAGAAAAACTTTTTCTTTTGCTGGTATGTGAAACTAGGTGGTATAAATTTAGCAACAATATAATTAGCATAATCAGCATACCATGGAGCAGTACGAGAAGTATTTATGACATTTAATTGTTCATCCGGAAAGCTATCATCAATAGGTAGTGGGTCATCAAGAACATTTTCTAACCTAGACAAGTTGTCTGCAACGGGGTTCTCAGCTCCCTTTCGATCAACAATATGCAAATCAAATTCTTGTAGCAAGAGAACCCATCTAATAAGTCTAGGTTTAGCATCTTTCTTTTCCATAATATATTTAATAGTAGCATGATCCGTATGAATAGTTACTTTAGAATCAACAATATAAGGTCTGAACTTATCACAAGCAAATACAACTGCTAAGAATTCTTTTTCAGTAGTAGCATAATTTCTCTGAGCATTGTCTAGAGTTTTACTAGCATATTGAATAACATTTAATTTCTTATCAACTCTTTGCCCTAGAACAACACCTACAGCATAACCACTAGCATCACACATAATTTCAAAGGGTAAATTCCAGTCAGGTGACTGAACAATAGGTGCAGAGATCAATGCTTTCTTAAGTATTTCAAATGCTTCTACACAATCATCATCAAAGACAAATGGTATATCTTTTTGTAATAAATTAGTTAGCGGCCGAGAAATTTTTGAGAAGTCCTTAATGAACCTCCTATAAAAACCGGCGTGACCAAGGAAACTTCTTATACCTTTGATGTCCTTGGGACATGGCATCTTTCCAATAGCATCAACCTTGGCTTTATCAACCTCAATACCTCTTTCAGAAACTTTATGCCCCAAGACAATACCTTCATTAACTATAAAGTGGCACTTTTCCCAATTCAAGACAAGATTAGTTTCTTCACATCTCTGCAAAACTCGATCAAGGTTGCTCAAGCAATCATCAAACGAGGATCCATAAACGGAAAAATCGTCCATGAAAACCTCACAAATCTTTTCACAAAAGTCAGAGAATATAGCCATCATGCATCTTTGAAAGGTAGCAGGTGCATTACATAAACCAAAAGGCATATTTCTATAAGCAAAAGTACCAAAAGGGCAAGTAAAAGTGGTCTTTGATTGATCATCGGCTGACACAGGTATTTGAGAGAAACCAGAATAACCATCTAGAAAGCAAAAATGTGTATGTTTGGATAGTCTTTCTAGCATTTGATCGATAAAAGGTAAGGGGTAATGATCCATTTTAGTAGCTTTATTTAATTTGCGGAAATCAATTATCATCCTATAAACTGTAATAATTCTTTGTGGAATCAATTCATCTTTATCATTAGGAACGACGGCAATACCTCCCTTCTTAGGGACACAATGGACATGACTTACCCACTGACTATCAGCAACGGGATAGATTATACCTGCCTCAAGGAGCTTTAGTATTTCCTTTCTTACCACTTCTTTCATTTTCGGATTCAGTCGTCATTGGTGATCACGAACTGGTTTGGCATATTTCTCCAAGTTTATTTTGTGTTGACATAGAGTGGGACTAATGCCCTTAAGATCATCAAGAGTATATCCAATCGCAGCACGGTGCTCCTTCAGAGTTTTCAATAATCTCTCTTCTTCATGCTCTGAAAGGTTAGCACTAATAATAACAGGATATATCTTTTTCTCATCAAGATAAGCATATTTAAGAGTATCAGGCAACGGTTTAAGCTCAAACACGGGATCACCCTTGGGTGGAGGAGGATCCCCTAGGATTTCAACAGGCAAATTGTGTTTCAGGATGGGTTCCTGTTTAAACAATACTTCATCTATTTCCCTTCTTTCATTCATAAACATATCATTTTCATGGTCTAGCAAATATTGTTCTAAAGGTTCACTAGGAGGTACGACAATAGAAGCAAGACCAATTATTTCATCCTTACTAGGTAATTCCTCTTCACGGTGTTGTCTACGAAATTTAGAGAAATTAAATTCATGAGACATATCACCTAAACCAATAGTAACAACATCCTTTTCGCAGTCTATCGTAGCATTAACTATGTTCAAGAAGGGTCTACCAAATATAATGGGACAAAAGCTATCTTGTGGGGAGCCAAGAACAAGAAAATCAGCAGGATATTTAGTTTTCCCACACAAGACTTCAACATCTCTAACAATTCCCATTGGTGAAATAGTATCTCTATTGGCAAGTTTAATTGTGACATCAATATCTTCTAACTTAGTAGGTGCAATATCATGCTTAATTTCTTTGTATAAGTCAATAGGTATTGCACTAGCACTAGCACCCATATCACACAAGCCATGATAATAGTGATCTCCTATTTTAACAGAAATAACAGGCATGCCTACCACAGGTCTATGTTTATCTTTAGCACAAGGTTTGGTAATTCTAGCAGTTTCATCACTGAAATGAATAACATGCCCATCAATATTATCAGACAAGAGATCTTTAACAATAGCAATATTAGGTTCAACTTTAATTTGCTCAGGAGGTGTATAAGTTCTAATATTTCTTTTACGGACCACAGTTGAAGCTTTAGCATGATCCTTTATCCTAACAGGGAAAGGTGGTTTCTCAACATAAGCAGTAGGAACAATAGGATCATTATAAGTGATAGTCTTTTCTTCAACTTTAATAGGTGCATCTACTTTTACTACTATGGGAGGATGATATTTAAACCACTTCTCCTTAGGGAGATCAATATGAGCAGCAAAAGATTCACAAAAGGAATCTACTATCTCAGAGTCAAGTCCATATTTAGTGCTAAATTTACGGAAAACATCGGTATCCATAAAAGATTTAACACAATCAAACTTAGGTGTCATACCTGACTCCTTACCTTCGTCGAGATCCCAATCTTCACAGTTGCGTTTAATTCTTTCCAAGAAATCTCATTTGAATTCAATAGTCTTTATCATAAAAGAGCCAGCACAAGAAGTATCGAGCATGGTGCGATTGTTATCAGAAAGCCGAGCATAAAAAATTTGAATAATCATTTCTCTTGAGAGCTCATGATTGGGGCATGAATATAACATTGATTTAAGCCTCCCCCAAGCTTGAGCGATGCTTTCTCCTTCGCGAGGCCAAAAATTATATATATAATTGCGATCACGATGAACAAGATGCATAGGATAAAATTTCTGATGAAATTCCAATTTCAATCGTTTGTAGTTCCACGATCCCGTATCATCACATAGCCTATACCATGTCAATGCATCTCCCTTCAAAGATAAAGGGAAGACCATCTTCTTAATAACATCACCGGGTATACCTGCAAGCTTAAATAATCGACAAACTTCATCCACATAGATTAGGTGCTCATCAGGATGCTTTGTTCCGTCTCCTGCAAAAGGATTAGCTAGCAGTTTTTCTAACATACCCGAAGGAATCTCAAAGTATACATCTTAATTTTCAGTAGGTTGAGGAGCAACTCTTTGCTCTACTGGTCGGGGTGAAGATACCCCGAACAAGCCCCTCAGAGGATTACTTTCCATAGTAACAAGTGACAGTAAATTTCAGCACACTATATAAATTTTTCCTTACCAAATTCCACCTACCAAAGGCGCTTCACTCCCCGGCAACGGCGCCAGAAAAGAGTCTTGATGACCCACAAGTATAGGGGATCTATCGTAGTCCTTTCGATAAGTAAGAGTGTCGAACCCAACGAGGAGCAGAAGGAAATGATAAGCGGTTTTGAGCAAGGTATTCTCTGCAAGCACTGAAATAATAGGTAACAGATAGTTTTGTGATAGGATAATTTGTAACGAGAAACAAGTAACAAAAGTAAATAAAGTGCAGAAAGGTGGCCCAATCCTTTTTGTAGGAAAGGATAAGCCTGGACAAACTCTTATATAGAGAAAAGCACTCCCGAGGACACATGGGAATTATCGTCAAGCTAGTTTTCATCACGTTCATATGATTCGCGTTCGGTACTTTGATAATTTGATATGTGGGTGGACCGGTGCTTGGGTGCTGCCCTTACTTGGACAAGCATCCCACTTATGATTAACCTCTATTGCAAGCATCCGCAACTACAACAAAAGTATTAAGGTAAACCTAACCATAGCATGAAACATATGGATCCAAATCAGCCCCTTATGAAGCAACACATAAACTAGGGTTTAAGCTTCTGTCACTCTAGCAACCCATCATCTACTTATTACTTCCCAATGCCTTCCTCTAGGCCCAAATAATGGTGAAGTGTCATGTAGTCGACGTTCACATAACACCACTAGAGGATAGACAACATACATCTCATCAAAATATCGAACGAATACCAAATTCACATGACTACTAATAGCAAGACTTCTCCCATGTCCTCAGGAACAAACGTAACTACTCACAAAGCATATTCATGTTCATAATCAGAGGAGTATTAATAAGCATAAAGGATCTGAACATATGATCTTCCACCAAATAAACCAACTAGCATCAACTACAAGGAGTAATCAACACTACTAGCAACCTACAGGTACCAATCCCAGACTATGAGACAAGAATTGGATACAAGAGATGAACTAGGGTTTGAGAGGAGATGGTGCTGGTGAATATGTTGATGGAGATTGCCCTCTCCCGATGAGAGGAGCGTTGGTGATGACGATGGCGATGATTTCCCCCTCCCGGAGGGAAGTGTCCCCGGCAGAACAGCTCTGCCAAAGCCCTAGATTGGTTCCGCCAAGGTTTAGCCTTGTGGCGGCGGAGTCTCGTCCCGAAAGCTTGCTTATGATTTTTCTTCGGACGAAAGACCTCATATAGCAGAAGATGGGCACCGGAGGGCGAACAGGGGGCCCACGAGGCAGGGGGCGCCCAGGGGGGTAGGGCGCGCCCCCACCCTCGTGGACAGGTGGAGGCCCCCCTGACGTATTTCTTCCGCTCAGTATTTTTTATTATTTCCAAAAATAACTTTCGTGGAGTTTCAGGACTTTTGGAGTTGTGCAGAATAGGTCTCTAATTTTTGCTCCTTTTCCAGCCCAGAATTCCAGCTGCCGGCATTCTCCCTCCTTATGTAAACCTTGTGAAATAAGAGAGAATAGGCATAAGTATTGTGACATAATGTGTAATAACGACCCATAATGCAACAAATATCGATATAAAAGCATGATGCAAAATGGACGTATCAGGCTCGATCTCCATGATCTGGCTCCGGATTCCATCCTTCACATCTCGTCGTTCATCGTCGTGTGTGAGGCCTTCCTCCGCATCACCCCACACTTCGGCTTATGGCTCAAGACCTTCAATGTGAAGCCGAAGATGATCGATGGGAACACGCAGAATGCGGAGGTGCCATAATAAGCAAAGGCACCAATGCTCCATGGCCAAAGGGTTCCTTCCCGGAGATGTCCAACTTATGGCACCGGGAGTGGTTTTACATCACAGCTCCCCGAAGTACTAAGTGGGTAGCTGCCCCCGCCTTCCGTTCGGGCCCCCCGCCACAACTGGCGTCATGGGTCAACAAGGGGCTGGACTGGGGGCCAGTTAATGACGTGCCAACATTGCAGAGTCGCATCTGAGATCTCCTCAAGAGAGATGTCAGCCTTGTCAAGGTAATGCAAGTCATGCTAGTTCGTCGGGTCCTGCCATGCCAACGTCGACCCCTCCATATGTGGGAGTTCAACCCGGAAGGAACACGAACTATTCAGTAATTCTTCGGCATGACGCTCGAAGAGATCTATGGATTGTTCTTCGGATCACGAATAAAGTGTCCGGATACCATCGAGGATGCGGGTCTGAACTGCAATCGTCCAGATACCCACTTAAGTAATCTGCGGCCGAACATGCCGTCTTTCTATTTGTCACAACATCATTCTGAAAAAATCGCTCTTTGACCAGGACTGGATAGATGATCAGGTGTTCGACCCGCCTTCCCGAAGGCTCACTGGATCCTGTACTAGCCATGATGCTTGGGCACGCACCTTATCAAGTGCCATCAGAGGAAGATAAAGGGAGGAATAAAGAAGCCGAAAGCGGGCCTCACGCATTACTCATCCAAACCGGGGAATTAGTGTCTCCACGAAGGAGGATAATCGGGGAGAAGAATCTAAAATTCCCTCTCCCCAAGGAAGAAAAAGCACCGCCTCTAAAGACTTGGAAACAAGTGTTTCCAAACGAGGGAAGAAACCTTCGCCAGGGGCCCTGCCTCGGAGGGCACCCTTACCGCACAGTGCCCGCAAGGGGATCATCCCTCCACCGAGCTGTAAGTGAACAAGAGTACTTTTGGTAAATATATCCTGCTTCATCTCCGAGGACAATAACCGAGACGTATGTCTTGCAGTTCGGATCGTAGCCCTTCTCGACAGAGTTCGTCTTCGGGGGATCTTCTTCCGGAGATGATGGAGAGCGAAAAGCCTCCCCCTGTCTCCCCACCTCATGAGGCGGACGACCCTGAGGTGTCTTCACGGAGGATTTCTCCTGATCCGCCAAGGCTAGAAGGTAACCCTTCGGCCACCCGAAGTCCGGAGTATTCGGCTCCTAAGGAGAGCAACAGAAAGAGTCCGGGACTGTCCGGTGCACGACCGGACGCACTGATGGGTCTTCTGGAGCAAGCGGCTATCTCAGAGGTGCATCATACTTTGATGGGTGCGGTGGTTGAGAGGATTTCATCCGCCAAAAATGGGTTGCATGAAGCTTTTATGAGCCTACTAAAAGGCTTTGAGGTACGCAAAGTAATATATATATATATTTTGACGGTACCGCACATGCTAGCTGTGCCCTATACAGATAGTAGCCCCTGAGACTCTGGTTGCTGTCCAAAGGCGGCAAACAGAGGATCATAGTCCCAGGTAATGATCATGCTGCTTTCATGTGCAGGCGGCTGAGGGTCCGGTGGCTGGCCGGACTGGTGAGTTTGCTGAACTGAGGCGGCAACTTGATGCGGCAGATGCCGACATCATGCTTGTAAATGAGCGGCTTGACGAGGCACAGGGTATGTATTCTCCGGTGGTCAACAGATATTAAGAGGAGCATGATGCTAGTATCTATAATATGCTATGACTGTAGATGGAGCTGCCGCCATGGAGACCCTTCGGGCGGAGCTTGCCCGAGCAAAGGAACAAGCCAGGAGAAGTGATGCGGCTGCCCTAAAGGCGGTCGAAGAGTTAAGAGCCGAACAGGCTGCTCATCACCAGAGCAAAGATAAAATAGCCAAGATGGCTGTTGAGCTGAAGGATGCCGCCGACCGGTATGAGCTTCTTGAAAAGGAAAGCGAAGCGAAAGCAGCAGACCTGAAGAAAGCCATGGTAGCAGCCAAGGAAACCCGCTCTAAAATCAGAGCGGCGAAGGAGGAGCTTCGTCAAGCCGGAGATATCACGGCTGGGAAGCCCTTTTTGTTGCGGACGATGTTCGGAGATCCGAAGTATGCCCCTCTGTATCAATTATGGAGTGCTACAGACGTGTACTTGGACTTGGCAACAAGTGCTGCTGATCCGACTGAGTTTTTCAAAGATCAAAAAGATCACGAAGTGGAAAAGTTGCTCTGGTCGCAGTTCAGTGCTCCAACGCGTCCGCTGCTGTTAAATGAGCAAATGGCCGAGTGGGCTGAGCTCCATAGGTTGTCCGGGCTTGCCATGAGGTCTGTCGTGGATCATCTTTGGCCGGAAGGACCAAGGCCGAATAGTTATTTTGGCTTAGTGCAACGATTCCTTGGTGCTGTGCCGCATATCGACGCTGTAAAGAGGTCGGCGTGCATAGAGGGTGCGCGGATGGATCTTGCCCGTGTTAAGACATACTGGGCAGAGATGGAGGCCACCGTTATTGCAACCCGGGGTCCGGCCATAGACCAGGTCTCGGCCGAGCACTAATTTGAAGAAGTCCTAGAAGGCGCTCGTTTAATAGAGGCTTAGTGCTCGAAGAGTATCATGTTCGAGTGACATGTATCCCAATTGTAAAAACGATGCTATTTGGATTATAAAGGCTGTGTTTATACTTTTGCCTGAAAGTATTATGATGCCTCCTGTGCGGCCGTTTATGTATGTATATAACCTGAAAGTTTGCAGTCGTTGGCTTCAGCCCCCACGCATAATGCGGGGGTGTTCGAAAAAGCACGTATTCACACTTGATCCAACGTCTTGGTCCATTAAGGAGGTGATAGCGCGGCGAACAAGGAAATCGAACTATATTGCTTTAACACTTTCACTTAGCCATAGGAGTTTGACAGTGGGGCTACTATATAGCCCCTGGTACTTCCGCGCTTATCCGAATACGGTGCACGTACATACATGACCGGGAAGCCGGTCCTTCGTTAATGCGGAGGAATCGCAAAGATTCCGCTGAGTCCTCGAGTGGTTGACCAGTCTCGCGCTTTATCATGACAGTCAGTTTTCGGCTTTCTCTACTGAGGTGCTCATCCAGATGAACCATGGCACAACCATAGCAATTCTCCCGGTGCCTCCTTAGCCGATAGAGCGGAACGTAAGGTAGCAAAACACGGGAGCCGGGAAAACCCAACTATTGACCAAAGACATGATTCGGAGCTGATGCATATAAGACCAAACTCGCGACGCCGAACACTCCCTAAGGTATTCGGACTTTACAACATATACCGGGCTGAGTAACGCCCTTGATAATGAACCTTGAATTTCCAGGTACATGCATTAGTCTGACGTGGCGAAATGCCAATAACGCCAGCATCCCTCTCGGTTGTGTTGAGTATCCGGAGGGTGTGAAGCAACAAGAGACAGTAAGAAAGGTTTACACAGGGTCTTAATCTAAAAAGAAACCTTTGAGCGGGGCCCTGCTGCACGTCTGCGCCCGTGTCTCTGTTGTGCCGTATCCTAGAAGGGTGTAGCACGATTATCATCTGTAAAAGAGAAAAACCCAGGTGAAAGTCTTTGTGCGAAAAATTGGTTATTCTTAATAAACCATTAAAATTCAATCTAAATAAGGTCAAGCCGAACTGCAGTCCTTTTTACATGCAGGAAGCCCCTAGCACCACCTATGGGGGTATATCCATCGACCCAATCTCAGGTTTATCTGAGCTGTTACAGTTAGTGGTGCACCGGACTCGTCTAGTCGTGTCCGCGGTCTTGACGACCGACCATTTATTCTGGTTGGAGAGGCCATTCAGTGTTCGGCTGCAAGAGCCGCCACACATTCTTCCGCACGTAAGAAACGCTCCGTGTTTCCGCTAACTATGATGATGCCACGTGGACCGGGCATCTTAAGCTTAAGATAAGCGTAATGCGGTACTGCATTAAAACAAGCGAAGGCTGTTCTTCCGAGTAGTGCGTGATAGCCGCTTCGGAATGGAGCGATGTTGAAGGTTAATTCTTCACTTCGGAAGTTGTCAGGAGAACCGAATACAACCTCTAGTACTAGAGAGCCCGTGCAGCGGGCCTCTAGGCCTGGTATTACTCCTTTAAAGGTAGTATTGCTTTGGCTGATTCTTGTCGGGTCTATCCCCATTTTGCGGACTGTGTCCAGATATATCAGATTAAGACTACTGCCGCCGTCCATAAGGACTCGGGTGAGATGGTATTCGTCAATTATTGGGTCTAGCACCAAGGCAGCCGATCCTCCGTGCCGGATACTAGTCGGGTGATCCCTGCGATCGAAAGTGATCGGGCATGCCGACCAAGGGTTGAACTTGGGGGTAACGGGCTCCACGGCGCATACGTCTCGGAGTGCGCGTTTGCTCCTCCTCTTCGTTACGTGAATCATGTTCACCGTTTTGACCTCTGGTGGGAATTTTTTCCTGTCCCCTAGTGTTTTGCTGGCGAGGCTCATCCTCATCTTCACTTGGTGTCTCCCTCCCCTTGTGTTCGGCGTTTAGCTTGCCGGCCTGCTTGAAGACCCAGCATTCTCTGTTGGTGTGATTTGCAGGTTTGTCGGAGGTGCCATGAATCTGACATAATCTGTTTAGAATCTTGTTTAGGCTGGACGGTCCATCTCTGCTGCCTTTGAATGGCTTTTTCCGTTCACTGGGTCGAGAGCCCCTGAATCCGGCGTTTACCGCCATGTTGTCTGGGCTGTCTTCATTGTTTCGACGCTTGCTTTTATTGCGTTGTGGTTTTCCATTGCCATCCCTGACTTCGGATGTGCCTGGGTCGCTGGTGCCGCTACGGGCCAGCCAACTATCTTCGCCCGCGCAAAAGCGGGTCATAAGGCTTGTTAGGGCTGCCATTGTCCTCGGTTTTTCCTAGACGAGTTGTCTGGTGAGCCATTCGTCCCGGACACTGTGTTTGAAAGCCGCTAAGGCTTCGGCGTCCGGGCAGTCGACAATTTGATTCTTCTTAGTGAGGAATCTGTTCCAAAGCTTTCAGGCTGACTCTCCGGGCTGTTGGATTATATGACTTAAATCGTCTGCATCCGGAGGTCGGACATAGGTCCCTTGAAACTTAGCCCTAAAAGCATCCTCAAGCTCTTCCCAACTTCCAATTGAGTCTTCGGGGAGGCTCTTCAGCCAGTGCCGAGCTGGTCCTTTCAACTTGAGGGGCAAGTATTTGATGGCGTGGAGATCATCTCCGCGAGCCATGTGGATATGAAGGATAAAGTCCTCAATCCAGACCCCAGGGTCTGTCGTTCCGTCGTATGCCTCTATGTTCACGGGTTTGAATCCCTCTGGAAATTCGTTATCCAGCACCCCATCGGTAAAGCATAGGGGGTGCACGGCACCCTTGTATTTGGATGTGTCATGGCATTCTGACGGTTGTAGTGTTTGGTTTTGATTCTGTGCCGGAGCGCGCTTCCTAGATCCATAGATGGACCTGGTCAGACCGGCTTTTTGGTGCAAGTCCTCACGTAAATCGTGTGCTGAGTTATGTGCGACATCGTTAGCTGCCCTATCGCGGCCACGGGGTGGTCGATCCGGCTGATCGACCGTTTTATTTTCGGCTGTATAGGTTCTAAAGCCTTGTCATCGAATTCAGGCAGCAGCTTGCGTTTTGGATAGCTCTTTGTGTGGCGGCTGCCACCGTATTTTTCTTCAGTGTCGAGCACTTTGTTCCATCTACTGTTGAGTGTATTTTGCGTGGCCTTAAGCCTTTGCTTATGCTTCTTTAGACTCCTCGCGGTGGCAATAAGCCTTCTATGGAGGTTCTCTTACTCCAAGTGCCTTTCCGGGATGATGTGTGCATCGTCGCTCGGACTGTTCTCCTCTCCGGAGACAGGTTGATTAGCTTTACCCTCGGCATCGCCGTGATCGGACAGAGGCTCCATACTATGTTCGCCGTCCGCTGGTTCATCTTGCTCTGCCGCTGGGGTCCATGTGGTCGTCGTTTCCTTTGGAGTCGACCGAGGTATTATTCTTTCTTGCGCTGTTATCGCTGTTTTTGCCGAGGCGAGATTTGGAGCGGCGCCTACGTCGTCGCTTTGGTTGCTTCTCGAGGGGATTATCCTTCGCTGCATCCTTCCGTTCCTCGTAATTGTTTTCTCTGGGTGTATCCACCATGTATATATCGTGTGATGAAGTGGCTGTCCAGCGCCCTGTGGGCGGTGGTTCCTGTTCCTCTCCTGCATCGTCGTCCATACCGTCGATGTCTTCGGAGTCGAAATCAAGCATGTTGGTTAAATCGTCGACAGTGGCTATTAAGTGGGTGGTGGGTGGGGAACGAATTTCTTTGTCGTCCACTTCCCACTCGAGCCGGACATAGTTCGGCCAAGGGTCTCCTTACAAGGAGAGAGACCTTAATGAGTCTAGCACGTCGCCCAAGGGCAAGTGTTAGAACATATCCGCGGAGGTAAACTCCATGATCAGTGCCCAATCAGATTCGATAGGCACGGACGCAAGCGGTTCGGAGCCCGTGGCCGGGGACGAATCCAAGGGTTCGGCAACACATGTCTTGTAAGAGGTGAAGTCAGTATTCGGCTCTATCGCCGCTGAGTGTGCGGCCTCCGTGGTGGGGTCCATCCACCCGTCCTCGAACGGCGCAATCAGCTCCGGATTGAGGGCCGCAGTAGCCACAGGTGTGATCTCCCGAACACCGTCCGACGGCAGAGCTAAGTCATGCTCGTCGTGACTGTGCGGCGCACCTGACATGAGCTCGAATCCGTCGAAGATCAAGTCTCCGCGGATGTCAGCGGTATAGTTTAAGTTTCCAAACCTGACCTGACGGCCAGGGGAGTAGCTCTCGATCTGCTCTAGATGGCCAAGCGAGTTGGCCCGCAGTACGAAGCCGCCGAATACGAAGATCTGTCCGAGGAGAAAAACCTCACCCTGGATCGCATCATTGCCGATGATCGAAGGAGCCATCAAGACTTATTGTGACGGCACAGCGGAACTCTCAATGAAAGCACCAATGTCGGTGTCAAAACCGTCGGATCTCGGGTAGGGGGTCCCGAACTGTGCGTCTAAGGCAGATGGTAACAGGAGGCGGGGGACACAATGTTTATCCAGGTTCGGGCCCTCTCGAAGGAGGTAATACCCTACTTCCTGCTTGATTGATCTTGATGATATGAGTATTACAAGAGTTGATCTACCACGAGATCGTAGAGGCTAAACCCTAGAAGCTAGCCTATGATTATGATTGTTGTTGTCATACGCACTAAACCCTCCGGTTTATATAGACACCGGAGGGGGCTAGGGTTACAAGGGAGGAGATCTACATATCTGAATTGCCAAGATTGCCTTCCACGCAAAGGAGAGTCCCATCCGCACACGGAACGAAGTCTTCAATCTTGTATCTTCATAGTCCAACAGTCCGGCCAAAGTATATAGTCCGGCAGTCCGAGGACCCCCTTATCCAGGACTCCCTCAAGAAGGAAGGAGGGAGCGCCGCCCCTCCCCCTATTCCAATTCGGACTAAGCCTTGGGGGGGGGGGGCGCAGCCTTCCCTCTCTCTTTCCCCTAAAGCCCAATAAGGCCCATATACTCCCCGGCGAATTTCCGTAACTCTCTGGTACTCCAAAAAATACCCGAATCACTCGGAACCTTTCCGATCTCTGAATATAGTCGTCCAATATATCGATCTTTATGCCTCGACCATTTCGAGACTCCTCGTCATGTCCCCAGTCTCATCCGGGACTCCGAACTACCTTCGGTACATCAAAACACATAAACTCATATTACCGATCGTCACCAAACGTTAAGCGTGCGGACCCTACGGGTTCGAGAACTATGTAGACATGACCGAGACTCGTCTCCGGTCAATAACCAATAGCGGAACCTGGATGCTCATATTGTCTCCTACATATTCTAGGAAGATCTTTATCGGTCAAACCGCATAACAACATACGTTGTTCCCTTTGTCATCGGTATGTTACTTGCCCGAGATTCGATCGTCGGTATCTCAATACCTAGTTCAATCTCGTTACCGGCAAGTCTCTTTACTCGTTCTGTAATACATCATCCCACAACTAACTCATTAGTTACAATGCTTGCAAGGCTTATAGTGATGTGCATTACCGAGAGGGCCCAGAGATACCTCTCCGACAATCGGAGTGACAAATCCTAATCTTGATCTACGCCAACTCAACAAGTACCTTCAGAGACACCTGTAGAGCACCTTTATAATCACCCAATTACGTTGTGACATTTGGTAGCACACAAAGTGTTCCTCCGATATTCGGGAGTTGCATAGTCTCATAGTCATAGGAACATGTATAAGTCATGAAGAAAGCAATAGCAACATACTAAACAATCAAGTGCTAAGCTAACAGAATGGGTCTTGTCCATCACATCATTCTCCTAATGATGTGATCTCGTTCACCAAATGACAACACATGTCTATGGTCAGGAAACATAACCATCTTTGATAAACAAGCTAGTCAAGTAGAGGCATACTAGGGACACTCTGTTTTGTCTATGTATTCACACATGTATCAAGTTTCCGGTTAATACAATTCTAGCATGAATAATAAACATTTATCATGAAATAAGGAAATAAATAATAACTTTATTATTGCCTCTAGGGCATATTTCCTTCAGTTTCCCACTTGCACTAGAGTCAATAATCTAGTTCACATCGCCATGTGATTTAACACCAAAAGTTCACATCACCATGTGACCAACACTCAAAGGGTTTACTAGAGTCAGTAATCTAGTTCACATCACCATGTGATTAACACCCAAAGATTACTAAGGTGTGATCATATTTTGCTTGTGAGAGTAGTTTAGTCAACGAGTCTGCCATATTGAGATCTGTATGTATTTTGCAAATTTCTATGTCAACAATGCTCTGTATGGAGCTACTCTAGCTAATTGCTCCCACTTTCAATATGTATCCAGATTAAGACTTAGAGTCATCTGGATCAGTGCCAAAACTTGCATCGACGTAACCCTTTACGACGATCCTTTTGTCACCTCCATAATCGAGAAACATATCCTTATTCCACTAAGGATAATTTTGACCACTGTTCAGTGATCTACTCCTAGATCACTATTGTACTCCCTTGCCAAACTCAGTGTAGGGTATACAATAGATCTGGTACTCAGCATGGCATATTCTATAGAACCTATGGCCGAGGCATAGGGAATGATTTTCATTCTCTTTCTATCTTCTGCCGTGGTCGGGCTTTGAGTCTTACTCAACTTCACACCTTGTAATACAGGCAAGAACTCTTTCTTTGACTGTTTCATTTTGAACTACTTCAAAATCTTGTCAAGGTATGTACTCATTGAAAAAACTTATCAAGCGTCTTGATCTATCTCTATTGATCTTGATGCTCAATATGTAAGCAGCTTCACCGAGGTCTTTCTTTGAATAACTCCTTTCAAATACTCCTTTATGCTTTCCAGAAAATTCTACATTATTTCCGATCAACAATATGTCATTCACATATACTTATCAGAAATGCTGTAGTGCTCCCACTCACTTTCTTGTAAATACAGGCTTCACCGCAAGTCTGTATAAAACTATATGCTTTGATCAACTCATCAAAGCGTATATTCCAACTCCGAGATGCTTGCACAAGTCCATAGATGGATCGCTGGAGCTTGCACATTTTGTTAGCACCTAAAGATCGACAAAACCTTCTGGTTGCATCATATACAACTCTTCTTTAAGAAATCCATTAAGGCATGTAGTTTCGACATCCATTTGCCAGATTTCATAAAATGTGGCAATTTGCTAATATGATTCGGATAGACTTAAGCATCGCTACGAGTGAGAAAATCTCATCGTAGTCAACACCTTGAACTTTAAAAAAAAACCTTTTTCGAAAAGTCTAGCTTTGTAGATAGTAACACTACTATCAGCGTCCGTCTTCCTCTTGAAGTTCCATTTATTTTCTATGGCTTGCCGATCATCGAGCAAGTCAACCAAAGTGCACACTTTGTTCTCATACATGGATCCCATGTCAGATTTCATGGCCTCAAGCCATTTTGCGGAATCTGGGCTCATCATCGCTTCCTCATAGTTCATAGGTTCGTCATGGTCAAGTAACATGACCTCCAGAACAGGATTACCGTACCACTCTGGTGCAGATCTCACTCTGGTTTACCTATGAGGTTCGGCAGTAACTTGATCGGAAGTTACATAATCAGCATCATTAGCTTCCTCACTAATTGGTGTAGGAGTCACAAGAACAGATTTATGTGATGAACTACTTTCCAATAAGGGAGCAGGTACAGTTACCTCATCAAGTTCTACTTTCCTCCCACTCACTTCTTTCGCGAGAAACTCCTTCTCTAGAAAGGATCCATTCTTAGCAATGAATGTCTTGCCTTTGGATCTGTGATAGAAGGTGTACCCAACTATCTCCTTTGGTTATCCTACGAAGACATATTTCTCCGATTTGGGTTTGAGCTTATCAGGATGAAACTTTTTCACATAAGCATCGCAACCCCAAACTTTAAGAAACGGCAACTTTGGTTTCTTGCCAAACCACAGTTCATATGGTGTCGTCTCACCGGATTTAGATGGTGCCCTATTTAACGTGAATGCAGCTTTCTCTAATGCATAACCCCAAAACGATAGTGGTAAATCGGTAAGAGACATCATAGATTGCACCATATCTAATAAAGTATGGTTACGATGTTCGGACACACCATTACGCTGTGGTGTTCCAGGTGGCGTGAGTTGCGAAACTATTCCACATTGTTTCAAATGAAGACCAAACTCGTAACTCAAAATATTCTCCTCCACGATCAGATCGTAGAAACTTTATTTTCTTGTTACGATGATACTTCACTCTGAAATTATTTGAACTTTTCAAATGTTTCAGATTTATGTTTCATCAAGTAGATATACCCATATCTGCTCAAATCATCTGTGAAGGTCAGAAAATAACGATACCTGCCGCGAGCCTCAACACTCATCGGACTGCATACATCAGTATGTATTATTTCCAACAAGTCTGTTGCTCACTCCATTGTTCCGGAGAACGAAGTCTTAGTCATCTTGCCCATGAGGCATGGTTCGCAAGCATCAACTGATTCATAATCAAGTGATTTCAAAAGCCCATCAGCATGGATTTTCTTCATGCGCTTTACACCAATATGACCTAAACGGCAGTGCCACAAATAAGTTGCACTATCATTATTAACTTTGCATCTTTTGGCTTCAATATTATGAATATGCGTATCACTACGATCCAGATTCAGTAAACCATTTACATTGGGTGTATGACCATTGAAGGTTTTATTCATGTAAATAGAACAACAATTATTCTCTGACTTTAAATGAATAACCGTATTGCAATAAACATGATCAAATCCTATTCATGCTTAACGCAAACCCCAAATAACATTTATTTAGGTTCAACACTAATCCCGAAAGTATAGGGAGTGTGCGATGATGATCGTATCAATCTTGGAACCACTTCCAACACACATCGTCACTTCACCCTTAACTAGTCTCTATTCATTATGCAACTCCTGTTTCGAGTTACTACTCTTAGCAACTGAACCAGAATCAAATGCCGAGGGGTTGCTATAAACACTAGTAAAGTACACATCAATAACATGTATATCCAATATACCTTTGTTCACTTTGCCATCCTTCTTATCCGCCAAGTATCTAGGGCAGTTCCACTTCCAGTGACCAGTCCTTTTGCAGTAGAAGCACTTAGTCTCAGGCTTAGGTCCAGACTTGGGCTTCTTCACTTGAGCAGCAACTTGCTTGCCGTTCTTCTTGAAGTTCCCCTTCTTCCCTTTGCCCTTTTCTTGAAACTAGTGGTCTTGTCAACCATCAACACTTGATGCTTTTCTTGATTTCTACCTTCGTCGATTTCAGCATCACGAAGAGCTTGGGAATCGTTTCTATTATCCCTTGCATATTATAGTTCATCACGAAGTTCTAGTAACTTGGTGATAGTGACTAGAGAACTCTGTCAATCACTATCTTATCTAGAAGATTAACTCTTCAAGTGATTGTAGTACTCAGACATTCTGAGCACATGCTCACTAGCTGAGAATTCTCCTCCATCTTGTAGGCAAAGTGCTTGTCAAAGGTCTCATACCTTTCGACATGGGCATGAGTCTGAAATACTAATTTCAACTCTTGGAACATCTAATATGCTCTGTGGTGTTCAAAACGTCTTCGAAGCCCCAATTCTAAGCCGTAAAGCATGGTGCACTAACAAGTAGTCATCATATCGAGCTTGCCAAACGTTCATAACGTCTGCATCTGCTCCTGCAATCGGTCTGTCACCTAGCGGTGCATCAAGGACATAATTCTTCTGTGCAGCAATGAGGATAATCCTCAGATCACGGATCCAATCCGCATCATTGCTACTAACATCTTTCAACTTAGTTTTCTCTAGGAACATATCAAAAATAAAATAGGGGAGCTAAACGCGAGTTATTGATCTACAACATAGATATGCTAATACTACCAGGACTAAGTTCATGATAAATGAAAGTTCAATTAATCATATTACTTAAGAACTCCCACTTAGATAGACATCCCTCTAATCATCTAACTGATCACGTGATCCATATCAACTAAACCATGTTCGATCATCACGTGAGATGGAGTAGTTTTCAATGGTGAACATCACTATGTTGATCATATCTTCTATATGATTCACGCTCGACCTTTCGGTCTCCAGTGTTCCGAGGCCATATCTGCATATGCTAGGCTCATCAAGTTTAACCCGAGTATTCTGCGTGTGCAAAACTGGCTTGCACCCGTTGTATGTGAACGTAGAGCATATCACACCCGATCATCACGTGGTGTCTCGGCACGACGAACTTTCGCAACGGTGCATACTCAGGGAGAACACTTATACCTTGAAATTAAGTGAGAGATCATCTTATAATGCTACCATCGGTCTAAGCAAAATAATATGCATAAAGGATAAACATCACATGCAATTAAAATAAGTGATATGATATGGCCATCATCATCTTGTGCCTTTGATCTCCATCTCCAAAGCACCGTCATGATCACCATCGTCACCGGCGCGACACCTTGATCTCTATCGTAGCATCGTTGTCGTCTCGCCAACTATTGCTTCTACGACTATCGCTACCGCTTAGTGATAAAGTAAAGCAATTACATGGCGATTGCATTTCATACAATAAAGCGACAACCATATGGCTCCTGCCAGTTGCCGATAACTCTGTTACAAAACATGATCATCTCATACAATAAAATTTAGCATCATGTCTTGACCATATCACATCACAACATGCCCTACAAAACAAGTTAGACGTCCTCTACTTTGTTGGTGCAAGTTTTACGTGGCTGCTACAGGCTGAGCAAGAACCGTTCTTACCTACGCATCAAAACCACAACGATATTTCGTTAAGTATGTGTTGTTTTAACCTTCACAAGGACCGGGCGTAGCCACACTCGATTCAACTAAAGTTGGAGAAACTGACACCCGCTAGCCACCTGTGTGCGAAGCACGTCGGTAGAACCAGTCTCGCGTAAGTGTACGTGTAATGTCGGTCCGGGCTGCTTCATCCAACAATACCGCCGAATCAAAGTGTGACATGCTGGTAAGCAGTATGACTTGTATCGCCCATAACTCACTTGTGTTCTACTCGTGCATATAACATCTACGCATAAACCTGGCTCGGATGCCACTGTTGGGTAACATAGTAATTTCAAAAAAAATTCTACGCACACGCAGGATCATGGTGATGCATAGCAACGAGAGGGGGGGGTGTGTCCACGTACCCTCGTAGACCGAAAGCGGAAGCGTTAGAACAACGCGGTTGATGTAGTCGTACGTCTTCACGATCCGACCGATTCAAGTACCGAACGCACGACACCTCCGAGTTCAGCACACGTTCAGCTCGATGACGTCCCACGAACTTCGATCCAGCAGAGCTTCGAGGGAGAGTTCCATCAACACGACGTTGTGATGACGGTGATGATGATGCTACCGACGCAGGGCTTGGCCTAAGGACCTCTACGATATGACCGAGGTGGATTATGGTGGAGGGGTACCGCACACGGCTAAGAGATCAATGATCAATTGTTGTGTCTATGGGGTGCCCCCCTCCCCCGTATATAAAGGAGTGGAGGAGGGGGAGGGCCGGCCCTCTCTATGGCGCGCCCTAGGGGAGTCCTACTCCCACCAGGGGTAGGATTCCCCCTTCCCTAGTAGAATTAGGAGCCCTTCCAAGTAGTAGGAGTAGGAGAGAAGGAAAGGGAAAAGAGAAGAGAAGGAAGGAGGGGGCGCCGCCCCTCCCCCTTGTCCAATTCGGACTAAGCCTTGGGGGGCGCGCAGCCTCCCCTCTCTCTTTCCCCTAAAGCCCAATAAGGCCCATATACTCCCCGGCGAATTCCCGTAACTCTCCGGTATTCCGAAAAATACCCGAATCACTCGGAACCTTTCCGATGTCTGAATATAGTCGTCCAATATATCGATCTTTATGCCTCGACCATTTCGAGACTCCTCGTCATGTCCCCAATCTCATCCGGGACTCCGAACTACCTTCGGTACATCAAAACACATAAACTCATATTACCGATCGTCACCAAACGTTAAGCTGCGGACCCTACGGGTTCGAGAACTATGTAGACATGACCGAGACTCGTCTCCGGTCAATAACCAATAGCGGAACCTGGATGCTCATATTGTCTCCTACATATTCTAGGAAGATCTTTATCGGTCAAACCGCATAACAACATACGTTGTTCCCTTTGTCATCGGTATGTTACTTGCCCGAGATTCGATCGTCGGTATCTCAATACCTAGTTCAATCTCGTTACCGGCAAGTCTCTTTACTCGTTCTGTAATACATCATCCCACAACTAACTCATTAGTTACAATGCTTGCAAGGCTTATAGTGATGTGCATTACCGAGAGGGCCCAGAGATACCTCTCCGACAATCGGAGTGACAAATCCTAATCTTGATCTACGCCAACTCAACAAGTAACTTCAGAGACACCTGTAGAGCACCTTTATAATCACCCAATTACGTTGTGACGTTTGGTAGCACACAAAGTGTTCCTCCGGTATTCGGGAGTTGCATAGTCTCATAGTCATAGGAACATGTATAAGTCATGAAGAAAGCAATAGCAACATACTAAACAATCAAGTGCTAAGCTAACAGAATGGGTCTTGTCCATCACATCATTCTCCTAATGATGTGATCTCGTTCACCAAATGACAACACATGTCTATGGTCAGGAAACATAACCATCTTTGATAAACAAGCTAGTCAAGTAGAGGCATACTAGGGACACTCTGTTTTGTCTATGTATTCACACATGTATCAAGTTTCCGGTTAATACAATTCTAGCATGAATAATAAACATTTATCATGAAATAAGGAAATAAATAATAACTTTATTATTGCCTCTAGGGCATATTTCCTTCAATCTAATCATCATCCGCAGCAGCAGCGTCAACATCTTCGCGATGTGCATCAGTCTGAATCATAATTCCCCACAGTGGCATCTGATTCTTCATCCTCAATGTCCTCGAACGTTGGCTTTTTCTTAATCAACTCTTGTATATGTCCACAACACGACAGGCAATCTTTTCGCCAGCATCATCGACGTGATGGTTCTCAGGAGCAGTGTAAGCACCGTCTTGTTGTGCAACTTCATTAATTCCTCTGCTCAAACCTTTGCAATACTCTCTAGTCATCGCTACGTGCAAATGTGTCTTCCAAGAAAAATATCTGCGTTGCTTGATTTGCCAAAATAAAAGGCTCATTGGTCTGGTACGCCGCCTTGACATTGATGGATTTGAAATAATCATCAGCTCTGGGTTTTGCGATCCTGGAAAACAGGTTATACCAACGACAGCACAACAGAACCACACATAGATGATCCTCGAAACTAGAGATATACTGCAACTGAACAATGTTTGTTATGTTAGCATACATTTCATTTGTCTCTCAGTCGTACGTGTCTGTGCTCATGATGGCACTGTTTTGTGTCTTCCTGCCTTCATCGTGTGCAAGGGTGTTGTAGCGCACATCTCCAACAACGCAAGATTCATAATGTCTTACCCGAGTATCAAGACCCTTTGCTAGTGCGTAAAGGGCATCATCAACTACCTGCCCATCCCCCCGCATCTACTTAACCTATGGTTAGAAAATAGATAAGCTGATCATCTTATGTACTCAATATATTAAAAAAACTGAAAGTGCAATTCAAAAGCTTACGTGGCTCTTGAACCATTTCACAAATCCTGCCATAACCAGTTTGTCAATGTTTCTTGGATTTTGCGGCAGTAACTCCTTTTGTAGATGTTGCACAACATAGTGATCGTGTCAAACATCTAAATATATAAGAATGTGCTGCAAGTTTTGTAGATTATGATGTATAAGCTGCAGTACTTAGCACTTAGTTGACATAAGGTAGTATCTTAGGACAGTTATTCAACACATACCAAACCATTTTGTCCAAATCTTTAGGTTTGTCCTCTTGTTGACTCTTCCCTGTAACTCGAACAGAATAATCGAAAACATTGAGCCTGGGATTGTCTTCACCCACCTGTTTGCTAAGCTAATCAGCTGTTTCAATGTATTTTGAGTAGAATGTCAATGCTTCTGTAGCAATGTAGGCCTCTGCAATGGAACCCTCGGGTCTAGCACTATTCCTAACATAGCCCTTGAAAGTGCCCAGCCGCCTTTCAATAGGGTACATCCATCCATACTGTACTGGACCTCTAAGTAGTGCCTCATCAGGTAGATGAACAGCCAAATGCACCATCACATCAAAGAAGGCTAGAGGATATATCTTCTCAAGGTCGCATAGGATAGTTGGTATCTTGTATCTAAGACGCTCCAAAGCATCTACCCTGATATTTCTACTGCAGAGTTCCCTGAAGAATTGTCCCAACTCTGCAACTGCTCTGTATAAGACAGGGCGGCCCAATCCTCTAAGGATAATAGGTAAAACCCTTTGAAGTAGGACGTGGCAGTCATGAGTTTTCAACCCTTGTACCTTGTTTCCATCTTCACTGACTCTCCTTCAGGGTTGGAAGCAAATCCATGTGGGAATCTCACACGTGACAGGACCTCGCAGAATTCTTTTCTTTTTACCTTGTCCAAGACGTACACAGCTGTTGCCATATCCCGTGGTTTACCTTCATCTTGCACCTGCAAATCCTATCTGATACCCAGGTGTGTCAAATCAATCTTAGATTTTAAGGTATCTTTCGTCTTGCCTTCAATATTAAGAAGTGTGCCGATAATGCTGTCACATATATTTTTCTCGATGTGCATCACATCAAGATTATGCCGCAGATCCAAATCTTTCCAATACTCCAAGTCCCACAAAGTGGACCCGCGGGTAAACAATAATTTCTCTTCTGCCCTGCCATGATTCCTTTTCCCGCTACCATTACCAGGATGGTTTCCTGGTGTAAATATGCCCGACCTTCTCTAATTCCACTTGCAACTCATCGGCTATGATCCTCTTTGGCGCATCACGGTTTTCATGCTTTGTATTGAACACATGTCTTCGGTATTTTGTAGAACGCAACTTGTCCTTGGCAAGGACATGGCGGTGTCCAATGTAACAGATCTAGCGAAGTATTGCGTATGACAGCGGATTCCTGTCACAGCTGTCGGCGTTCTGGGAACGGGGCTCCCCAGACTTGCCTGCCTGCGGCCCATGGTGTGGCTCCACTCGCGGCCCAATACGGCCGTCTTCACTAGCAAACACTCAAGACCCTCGCGAGGGGCCAGGCCTCGCTAGGCGGACGGCACAAGACCTCCTCGGGAGCGGCCTCACCAGGCGGCTCGCGAGGGGCGGAGAGATCAAGGCAAGTCCAATGACATAAGCCATGACGACCAAGACCAGGCGGGCACCAGCGTGCACAGTGTCCTCGTTTCCTATTTGGTGCTAAGGAGGCAAGCGCAGGCGAGGAGTACCGAGGCGTCGGGCAAAGGTTTCCATATCGGTGCAACAAGACCAAGACCAGCAGGACGGCAGGACCGAGGTCACCATGGAGCCCAAGATGGCGTCACCACCAGAGCCTTTCGCAGGCGAAGACCACCTTTAGTCAGGATAGCTTGTACTAGCTATCCCCCTTCAAATTGGCCGTTGTGGCATCCCTTCGCGCTCAATATTTGGGAAGAGGACCAGGCCTCTATAAATAGGACTAGCCACCACAGTAGGAGGCAACTCATCTTGAACAGATTTAGATCATCCTCACCCACACAAGTTCACCAAGCACAAGAACACCTCTCCTCAGGAGGCTGTTCTTCCCCTTGTATTGTTCATGCTCATCCCAAGAGGCAATCCACCACACCACACTAGAGTAGGGTATATTACACCACAACGGTGGCCCGAACCAGTATAAACCTCGTGTCTCTTGTGTTGCGGGTTCGTCGAGCTAGGCCTTGAGATCGCGGTGAGGCTGAGGGCGTGATTAGGTAGGGGGAAATCTTCGTGCGCACCCCAGTGTTCGAACCTCAAGGCTTTTGCCAGAACCCGAAATCCGACATTTGGCGCGCCAGGTAGGGGTGCGCCGAAGCTTTCCTTCCGTCGATCCGCGTCCCGTCGCTTCGTCGCATCCATGGCGGACGCTCTCCGAGCTCGCGCTGAGCGCCGGGCCGCCCGCGTCGCTCAGACGGCTCCCGTCGGCGGGCCTCCCCGTCGTTCTCCTTTGCTTGCCGCCAACGCCGCCACCGGCCGGCGGGAAACGAGCAGCAAGCGTCCTCGCTGCACCCCTTGATGTGGCGGGACGACCGCACCGCCACTCCGCCGCTGACCCCGGCCGGCTCGTCGTCTCACGCTCGTCGCGCTCCCACGGACGCGCAGGCCGCGCTGCTCATGGCACGCGAACTGCTGCGCTACCGCCCCGTCAACGACCTCTACGAGGAATGGCTGGACTGCATCACCGAGCTCGTCAGCGCCACAGAGGGCTCCCCCACGCCATCCCTCTTGTTGCCTCGCCCTCCACCAGTTGCGGGCGATGTGGCTCATGGAGCACCACCACCACCACCTCCGCACCAAGATGGCGTCCTGGCGCCAAGGCGTGCGGCCCCCTGGCGCGACCCACCGCGTCGGGCGCCCGTGGACGAAGAAGGAAGCTGCCAAGAAGTTCCTCGTTCACAAGAAAACGCTCGCACGCTCCCAGCACCACTACGACAAGACCGTGCGCCACCTGCGGTGGCAGTGCGCGGACATCAAGGGCAGGCTCCATATCGGCAAAGGGTCCCGGTGGCCACCACGGGCTGCCGCGCCTTCACTCCTGAGCTGCGTAGGGTCGCATGGCCGGGCAAGTTCAAGCCAGACCTGCCTCCACACTACGACGGCACCCCCGACCCTGCAGAGTTCCTGCAGCTCTATGAGCTGAGCATCGAGGCGGCCAACGGCGACGAAAAAGTCATGGCGAACTGGTTCCCCATGGCTCTCAAGGATGGTGCCCGCTCGTGGCTCCTGAACCTGCCTCCAGGCTCCATCTCCTCCTGGAACGAGATGCACGACCGCTTCGTCGCCAACTTCTAGGGCTCGCGACTGCCCTCCGGCCGCGGGTGACCTGCGCCGCGTCAAGCAGCAGCCAGGTGAGACCCTCCAGAAGTACATCTAGCGCTTCAACGACGTTCGCCTCAAGATCCCCAAGGTGACGGACGAGGCCATCATCTCCGAGTTTTCCGATGGCGTCCGCGACGTCAAGATGAAGGAGGAGCTCGCCATCCACGAGGAGTTGTGCACGTCCTTGGAGTTGTTCAGCCTGGCGACCAAGTGCGCAAGGGCTGAGGAAGGGCGCCTTTCCCTCCTCGAGCTCCCAGCTGCCGACCTGGAGGAGAAGAAAGCCAAGGCCAAGGAAGTGAAGCGCAAGGGAGTGGCCGTACTCGCGGCGGAGCCAGACACGAAGCGTGGCCGGGACCAGCCCAAGTCATCCAAGAGCAGCCGGCCGTTCTGCGCCTTCCACAACGTTCACAGCCACCACACCAATGACTGTCAAGAGGTCAGGGCCATTCGGGATGGACGCCTCGGTCGACGCCCCGAGCGCAACGACCGGGGCTACGGCCGAGGAGGAGGACGTGGCGGAGGATGCTGGGACGACCGTGGCCCTCGCCAGGAGTGGCGTGACCGGCCTCATGTGGACCGCTGGCAAGACCAGCCTCGTGAGGGAGCTTGGAGGGATCAGCCTCGCGAGGACCGCCCCCAGGGCAACGCTGGTCTTCCTCCGCTGCCACCACCACCAAGAAGGAACGACGACCACCATCAGGACGAGGGGGCTGGGGGCTTCCAGGAGCCGCGGGCTATCGCCTGCATCTTGGGCGGAGCTCAAGCCCCAGCCTCTCAGCGAATCTTCAAGCAGTTTGCTCGCGAGGTGAACGCAGTCCTCCCGAGGCTTGAGGCCACATGCCCGCTTAGGTGGTCCAAGTGCGCCATAACCTTCTGTTCGGCAGATCAGCTCAAGTGCGTGGCCACTGCTGGCGCCCTCCCGATGCTTTGCTCACCCGTCATCAGCAATGTACAAGTCACCAAGACCCTCATTGACGGCGGCGCAGGGCTTAACGTCCTATCCGTCGAGACGTTCGACAGCCTTCAAGTGCCCTACGATCAGCTTCAGCCTACCAAGCCCTTCTCAGGAGTGACCAACGGTTCCACCACGCCGATAGGGCAGGTCCGCCTCCCTGTCACCTCCGGACAGCGCGACAACTACCGCACCGAGCTCGTCGACTTCGATGTCGCCCACATCCGTTTGCCATACAATGCCATCCTCGGGTATCCGGTCCTGGCCAAGTTCATGGCAGTGACACACCACAGCTACAACGTCCTCAAGATGCCAGGAAGCGGCGGGATCATCACAGTCCCCTGCGAAGAAAGAGATGCAGTGTGCTTCCTCGAGCACGCCTTTCAAGCAGCATCAATCGAAGACCCCGACAACAATGCAGCGCAACACCCTCCTGAGGTCGCCCCTGAGAAGAAGAAGCAACTACTCCACACAGGGCCTCAGGAGAGCGGCGCTGCAAGTGGTGCCATGTCAGTATCGGCGCCTGGGGCGCCTCCCTCCCTGGCATAGGAAGGCGCGCCCGGTGCCCCCCTCGGGCAGGGCTCGGGTGCTCTCTTCTGGAGGGCCTCCGACCTTGCGAACATCACGAGGGAGGCGCTCGGGCACCACGTGGAGGCGTGCTTCGCAGCATGTTTCCCTCAGGAGGACACCGGACATGGAGCGCCCGACGCTCAGGAGTTCATTGCCAAGACCACTCAGGAACTGCAGGATGCAAGAGCCATGCGCGGCGACCGCCGCTCACCTGGCGCGGCTCCCCATCCAGGTGAGGATGGCGGGCTGCGTGTCTCCATCGACATCCCAGGGATCAACAGGGCCGCATCTCAGGAGGTTTTATGGCCTTCGCGCGTGGGATGCTGCGAGGGCCCGCCTCACAGCTATGTTCGCATGACCTTCGGCCTACCGAGCGTGGCGTCCGCCTTCTAGCGCAACCTGTAGAGCATCCTGGTGGCTAAGGAGGCCAGGCACCACGCAGTCCTGGCGGAGATGGAGACGGTCCTCAAGGAACCGCCTGGACCCTCAGAGCCTCCCGAGGCTCAGGGCCCCGGTGGCGCGTGAGGAGCAACCCCTTCATCACACATCTTCAGCTGCCTCAACACCCCTTCGACAACTGAACCAGGTGACATCTTCTAAGTTTATTTAGCTGGGAGCGCCCCTCGGGCTGCATCATTCCTAGTCCGCGTGGGTCCGTCCCTGCGGCGTGTATCCCTTTTTTTATGTCTTTAGCTTACCTTGCTGGGGGCGCCCCTCGGGCTGCATCATCCCCAAGCCGCTCGGGTCCGACCCAGTGGCCTGTATCATTCTTGCATTTACCTAAGCTAGCCTGCTTTTCATGCTTAACCTATCTATGGTTATCACCTGCTTGACTGTCACCCACCATGGGAGCCGCGCGCCGATCGTCTTTCTTCAGGACCCTTCGCATAAGAAGGCTAGGCACGACGTCTATGCTCGGGCCCGTCCCTGCAGCGTCGATAAATCCAACGGCTGAGCTCTGTCTGGCGGGCCAGTCCCATTCACTTCACCTCCTGGGGTCGTTGGTGCTTGGCCTTCTCATGCGGTAACCTCAGGAGATTCGTTCGGCGCAGGTTGTCTAACCATTTCGCAGGACCGCCACAGCCATCAAGAACCAAGACCAGGCGCAACCCGCCTTGAGGTAGGGCCTCGTGAGTCCCGCACTGGCTCACGAGTGCCCAGACACACCTTGTCTAGCCCTGCCATGCAAGTCACATGTCAGGGCGGGGCTGTACACGCCCCGGGGGCTCTGCGCAATAGGGAGTCCCCTCCCACGTACCAGTGGAAGCACCATGCTCCGCGCTGGCCGTCGACACTGCCGAGGAGCGGCTATGCCCGTGCAAGTGCGGAAGCGCTATGCTCCGCGCTGGTGATAAACAATTGAGGGCGGCCCCACGTCCGTATCAACCTCAGGGAGCCCTTGAGCTCAGTGTCCGGCCTCATCGCAACACCTCCCCTCGGGAGAGTCGCGTGAGGGGGCTGGGCACAGGGGCTGCGCTCGGGTCACGGCCAAGCGTACGCCACCCAGCCAGGTCCCCCGGACCTGGTCGTCGTGCGCCCCTCCTGAGCCAAGCCTCGACGAGGACAAAGGTATGAAGGTCGTTTGAGCGTCAAGTGGGAATCCTGGGCATCGCGACTCAGGAGCCTAACCAGCCACATAGCCCCTCATTCCTTGGTCTCGTCCTGGTGATCCGGACGACCCAATGGCGGTTGAGGTATGTGCGGGGTCGGGACCTGCCGACGTAGAACACTAGACCTACCCCTGCAACCTTTCCATAAGTTGTTTGCGTGTCAAGGGGGACTCCTGAGCATCGCGACTCAGGAGCCTAACTGGCCACGTAGCCCGTCAGCCCTTGGTCTCGTCCGGGTGATCTGGACGACCCAACGGCGGCTGAGGTATGCGCGGGGTCAGGCTCTGCTGATGTAGAACATGAAGCAAATGGGAAGGAAATCGCAAAAGCTCAAAGAAAATATTACAAGACATATTGTTCTCTGAGAATAAACACAAGTTTAAACGCCTCCACGAGGCACTGTACATGTTGCAGGAATTTAGACAGGAAAGGAGCCGCAAGAAAGTCATCCCTGGACACCGCCGGCGCCCGCAAGAGACGCTCCTTCCTTGGTGGCGTCGCCTTCACTTGTACCACCAGCCGGGGCTGCAGGATTAGTTGCACCGCTGGTCGAAGGCGCATGAGCGAAGGCGCGGAACTTCTTCAGTAGGGCCTCCACCTAACCCTTCACGGCAGCGGCAGCGGCTGCGTAGTGCTCGTCGTCCACAAGCTCCAGCAGCTCATCAAGGCGGGCGGTAGGATCGCGAAGATGGAGGTGGTTGAAGACGCGCGTCAGCGCAGCTGAAGAAAGGATGCGAGCTTCTTCCTCTGCCATGGGGCCGATGCTGCTCACGACCTCCTCAAGCGCCTCGACCAAGTAGGGAAGCAGCTGGGCGGGGCCATCCTCGTCGGTGGTCAGCGGCTTCTCCAAGCCCTTCTCATAGAGTGCCTTCAGTGCCACGGGAGACCTCTCCTCGAGGAGCGCGAAGGCCGCGCGGTCCTCGGCCAGAACCTTCGCCTTGGCGTCAAGTTCGGCCTTCTCCGCCTTCACCTTCCGCTCCAGCTCCTCCAGCCGGCCGCGCTCAACGGCCTGCGCCTTCGCCGAGTGCTCCAGCTCGGTGTCGCGACCCTTGATGGCTTCCTCCCGGGCCTTCATCTTCTCCTCCTCTGCCTTGCGGCCACGAGCTTCTTCCACACGCTCATCGCGCAGGGTCTTCAGCTTGGCCTCCAGCATCCGGCAACGACCCTGGGCGGCCTCGGCATCCTTCAGCGCCGCCTCACGAGCAGCTGCTGCCTGGGCGGCGGTTTGCTTCTCCCCCTCGGAGGTCGCCGCCGCCTGGCTCAGCGCCGCCCGAACGGACACGTCAGAATGAAGCCAGCCGGAGACCGGCTCCAGGCGCCCAGCTACCAGGTGGGGTTCGGCGCCCTGAAGACCTTCTCGTAGTCGGGTCATCTCAGAAAGGGCATGCTCCAGGACGTCAGGGGAGCTGGAAGGACCTGGAATCAGCGGTGCCGCAGGTGGAGGAAGAGGCGACGACGTCATCATGGCCTGGGAGACTGGAGGCTCCTGAGCTTTGGGGACCTCAGCAGCCGCGCCGGACATCAGCGCCTCCGGAGCCAGTGGGGCCACGGGGACTGACTCCTCACGAGGATGCCCTTCTGGGCCTCGCGAGGACGAACGGGCCGGGGAGGTGCGAGCGCCGTCGCTCCCCTTCTCCACGGAGGGAGGTGCGGCCGCCACGGGTGGATCGGCCCCGGGCGGTGTCACCGTGTCCTCCTTCCTCTTCTTCGCCGCAGGCGGCGGCCTAGCCAATCAACGGTGAACGTCAAGAATCAGCAGCATAATCAAGAACATGATGGAGTGCAAACACTTACTGGTCCACCGCGGTGTAGTCCACCCTCCTCTTGCTAAGCTTGAAGCCCGAGAGCCTCACAGCCTGGGGCGCGGGCGCCAGGAGTAGAAGAAGGAGTAGTGGATGGGCTGGAAGCAGCTCCAGGCGGCATCGGAGCAGAAGCAATATCTTGGGAGATCAGCGCCGACCTGCCCCTCGTCGGGCTCACGGGCGGCTCCTCCTTCTCCTGGGGGACGTCGGCCTCGTCGTCGTTAGGAAGGGTGCGGAGGATGTCGGCCTTGCTCAAGGGGAAGGTCTCCCCCATCCCCTCGGGGGTCACCTCCGAGTCGTGCTCCTCGTCTTCCTCCTCTTCCCCCTCCTTGCGAGAATCGCCTGAAGACACCTCCACCGGCGCCGTCGCCTCCGGGACCACAAGGGGCGCTAGCGGCACCAGGCCGCGCTCGTCGAAGGTGGGCATGGCGGCCGTGACCTGTGCCCCGTCCTTGCGACGGAACAAGGGAACGATGGCGCTCGGCGGATACTCTTGGTCATCCCCGAGCAAGAGGCGGAGAACTACAGCCAGCTCCTCGTCGGACAAGGCTCCCGGACTCAGTCGAAGCTTGTCTTCTTCACCCCCAAGCGTCGACAAGGGGCGCGAGCGCACCTGAAGCGGAGCCACCCGCAGCATCAGGAACTCCCTCGGGAGCATGGCCCCCGTCAGCTTCGCTGCCTTCACGTTGCCCGGCTTCAGGTCAGCGTTCATCCTCTCCAGCACCGACGTCGCCCGGTCATCAGTGAGCTTTGCACGAGACCACCCCTCGTTAGACTGGGGCATCTCCGTCGGCAGCCTCAAGCGTGGATGGACGCACTTGGCGTCCATCATGACCCACTTGCTCCTGAAGCCGTCGGCCTTCTTCCCAGCCTTCGAGATCGCGTTGGCCTTGCCGGCCGCGATGAAGTTGGCACACCCGGAGGTACGACCATCGTTGATGCGGAGGAAGAAGAAGTGGCGCAGCAGAGCCACGGACATCATCACCCTGACATATGCCTCACAGTATAAAGCGAAGATCGACAAGAGAAGGATGGAGTTGGGATGGAGGTGAAGGGCCTGTAACCCGTAATGGTGGAGGATGGCGTAGAGGAAGTCGGAGAAAGGGGGAACCAGGCCCGCGATTATGCTGCTCATAAAGAAGGGGTAGAAGGTGCTATTCGAAGCCTCCGGCTCGGCGGAGCCAGCCCGGAGCTCGGTTTTCCCCCTCTCGTTGTTCTCCCCAACCGTCAGCAGGCGCATGGCGGCGAGGTTCTTCTCCGAGACGTTGGGCGCGTCCAGGGCCGGCTCGTACCAAGCCGGTGATGAAGCGGCCTTGACCTTGCGGGGCGCCATTGGTCAAAAGCTCGGAAGGGGATTGAAGCAGATCTGGAGATTTCGGAAGCAAGGAGCAAGAAAGGGGATCTGGAGCAGGGCAGAGGAAAGCAATGAAGGCAAGCATAGCCCACGCCAGCCTTGTCAGACGTGCAGTTGCCGAGGCAGCGTGGGCAAGCGGAGACGCCCACGTCCAATCAATCGCCACACGTCGACCAAGGCCGCAGGCTGTTGGGGCCCTCGGCGCTCCGCACTTGCCCTTTGGCTTTACCCTGAAGCCAAGTCCGAGCGCGCCTTGGGCCCGGGGGCTACTGTTGGTGTTCTGGCAATGGGGCTCCCAAGACTTGCCTGCCTGCGGCCCACGGCGTGGCTCCACTCGCGGCCCAGTACGGCCCGTCTTCACTAGCAAACACTCAAGACCCTCGTGAGGGGCCAAGCCTCGTGAGGCGGACGACACAAGACCTCCTCGGGAGCGGCCTCACCAGGCTGGCTCGCGAGGGGCGGAGTGACCAAGGCAAGGCGAACCTCGCGAGGTTCCAATGACGTAAGCCATGACGACCAAGACCAGGCGGGCGCTAGTGCGCACAGTGTCCTCGTTTCCTCTTTGGTGCTAAGGAGGCAAGCACAGGCGAGGAGTACCGAGGCGTCGGACAAAGGTTTCTATATCGGTGCAACAAGACCAAGACCAGCAGGACGACAGGATGGAGGTCACCGTGGAGCCCAAGACGGCGTCACCACCAGAGCCTTTGGCAGGCGAAGACCACCTTTAGTCAGGATAGCTTGTACTAGCTGCCCCCCTTCAAATTGGCCGTTGTGGCATCCCTTCCCGCTCAATATTTGGGAAGAGGACCAGGCCTCTATAAATAGGACTAGCCACCACAGTAGGAGGCAACTCATCGTGAACAGATTCAGATCATCCTCACCCACACAAGTTCACCAAGCACAAGAACACCTCTCCTCAGGAGGCTGTTCTTCCCCTTGTATTGTTCATCCTCAGCCCAAGAGGCAATCCACCACACCACACTGGAGTAGGGTATTACACCACAATGGTGGCCTGAACTAGTATAAACCTCGTGTTTCTTGTGTTGCGGGTTCGTCGAGCTAGGCCTTGAGATTGTGGTGAGGCTGAGGGCGTGATCAGGTAGGGCGAAATCTTCATGTGCACCCCAGTGTTCGAACCTCAAGGGTTTTGCCGGAACCCGAAATCCGACAACAGCGAACACATGCATTGTAACCATGTGTCGTTCGCGCTGACATATTGCCCAAAGCCGGATAATCATGGATGCACCAAATTATAACAGCACGCAGAAAGAAATCCGCTGGTGGGCTGCTATATAGGTCTCGAGTGAGAACACCCCTCCATAGCTGTTGAAGTTCCTCCACAAGAGGCTCCATGAATAAATCAAAATCCCGTCTAGGACTTTTTGTACCTGGGATGAGAAAGGCCATCATGTAGTTTGATTCTTTGGTGCAGACATTTGGAGGCATGTTGTAAGGGATAACAAGCACTGGCCACATGCTATATGTGGCACTCTGGTGGCAAAATGGGTTAAATCCATCTGAAGCTAAGCCAAGTCTAATGTTTCTCGGGTCAGCAACAAACTTTTTGTGTTTTTGATTGAAGCTTTTCCACTCACTACCATGAGATGGATGGCTCATTACATTCTGATTTCTGTACTCCTGGTTCCTAGAATGCCACAACACATCCTCTCTTGTTTCAGCATCATGAAACAACCTCTGCAATCTTGGTATAATTGGAAAATGTCTCAGAACATTATGAGGAATCCTCTTCACAGCATCGCCATCTTTCCATCTTGATGATTTGCATTTCGGGCATTCACTTAAGTTGGCATAATCCTTCTGGAACAGAACACAGTTATTCTTACAAACATGGATCATATCATATCCAATTCCAACTGCACGAAGGAAATTCTTCATTTTACTGTAGGTGTGTGGCAGCTCAGACGCATTTGGGAAAGATTTGCAGAAAGCAACCAACATCGCATTGAATGATTTGTTGGTCATCCGCTCAGATGTCTTCACCTGAAGAAAGGTGACCATAGCTGAGAATACTCATAGCTTATTTCCTGGGGTGACAGCCACGTTGCATTGTTCCAACATGCGGGCCCACCGTTTTTCTTCTGCAGGTGAAAGTTCACAAAATGCACGAGCATTTCGTAGCATTGTTTCAATGTTGGTCAAACTCACTGGCTCCGCCACCACCACCTCCTCCTCCTCTTCCACCTGAGCATTATGCAGATCAAGATGGTGATCTGCTGCTTCCATGTAGTCAGTAACATTGACGTTCACAGCTTCACCATGATGAACGCACCTAGTATATGTGACCGACATCCCTTACAAGTGTAGATGATTTTGCACATTTGACTGGGGTCTTGTAACTGAATTCATACAACTGCTACACGGGCAGAGCACATCTGATTTCGGACCACCGTACTCAGCTATGATAAAGTTCATGAAGTTTTCAACCCCCTCGACATATGCAGCGGAGAATCTTCGAGCAGAAGTTATCCAAGTCCTGTCCATCTATTAGACATACAAATTAGTTCTTCTACTAGATATTATAGGAAAAATATGCTTTTTTATGAAGTCCAGATAAAATACCTAGGTCGATGTCTAAAGCTATGGCAAGATATTTGGACGAGCAGATCTAAGTAACGAAATATATTTAAAGCTAATTCAGCAAACAGATTTGAGTGCTAAATTATGGCAGGCTGTTTCAGCAGTCAATGAGGCCGAGCACATAGCCATCAAACTAAGGCCATCGCAGCAACAAAGATCGAGTATAAAATGGTGTAGAGCTATTTCACCTAACAGATTGGCTACTAGACCATGGCAATCTACGTCACAATAAATATATGGCAGGATATTTTAGCAACTAATCGGGCTTGGCATGCCATCTCAGCTAAGCAGATTGAGTGCAGAACAGGGCAAGGAAGCTTCTTAAGCAGAGCATATTGACTGTAAAACTACTTCGGCAAACAGTGAGATTAATAGCGTTTATCAGCTCACATTCAGCGCTACACCGACATGCACGGGGCCTCAGTCTAGAATGCGCGTACCGTGGGAGAAGCTGACCGCCGTGCATCTCCACATGAACGTCGCCAGTGGTGGCGGCGCTGACCACCGTGTGCCTCCACAAGAACGTCGCCAGCGGTGGCGACGTGGCTAGAGGACGGCAGTCTACGAGAGCGTACTGTGGGAGCGAGAGGATCGCCGTGCGTCCCCTCGGTGAACCACGGCGCCGACGTATCGGCGCGGCGGGGAGGGCGTCTTTGGTGGAGCGAATGGAGTGGAGGGGGGCGGAGGGCGGGGGGAGGGGTTTGGGGAATATTATTGGCTAGTTGGACGAAGGGAGTTTGAATTTGGGATTTGTGGGAATTTTTTGCGGGGGGGGGGGGGGGGGGGGGGATTTCGCGCGGTGGGCGGGGGGAGTTTGGCGCATGGTCAGTTTCTCCAAGTGCAGTCCCACATGTCAGTGAAGAGGCAAGCCGAAGCGCGTTCCGCTTGTGTGAGCCGTGTGCAGGACCGAACATGTGTGGGGTGCAATGCGACCGCGACAGGGGTGCTGCGACTGTACCGCCTTTTTTCCTTTTAAACTAGGTGCTTGGCCCCCTAAAAAAACTTGGTGCTTCACGCGATCCATCAATACTACTACTAGTAATCTGGTGATCCCGACTAAAACAGCGCGACCGGGTCTTTTCCTGCGCGATATGCTGGGAGGTTGGCTTAGTTGGGTTTTTTAGGATGAGTAATGCTACACCTACGTAATCCCAGTTAAGTAATTAAAGTAATGTGAAATGTGTGAGCTGTTGATTGTAGATTGGGGTAGGGAGGGTCCCACCACCATGAAAATCAGGGAGGAGAGAGAGAGGTAATTTACGTTAACCCTTTCGTAGGTTCCCGTAGATGTCGAAAGATATGAAATGCGAATGTGTAGTGGACATACTATTGGAGTGCCTAAGATAAATTGTGTATGTAGACCCTATGTGTTTATTTACTTCGCATGTTAGCTTTGTCTCGGTTCAATAAAAAGCAGAGTTGGTGATGATGGTGTGCCTGCCATCATGCAATATAGGCCGTCCGATCTATATCTAACGGATAGGACGGAAACTATGACAATTTACCCGCACTCCTCTCCACATTTGCAGATAAGGCCTTCCCTCGTTCATCCTTTTCTCCCACAAGATCTTGATGTTCCGTGCAATGCACGGGCATCTTGCTAGTACTCCTACAATATACTATATTATTGTGAAAGTTCATATACACCGGCCGAGATTAATGCAAACACGGTAGATTTTCATTACATTTCGAACTTTTATAGGACAGAAAAATAAAAAAACCCGACCCTAAACCTATTCTACGGCCGTGACCGACGTCCTCCATCTGCGATCTCCATGTACCGAGGCGGGGTTCAAGACCAGTGAAGTGAAGGTGCGGTCTCCGGCGAGGAAGAGTAGAACACGGGAGACAGACCGCCCAGTTGGCACACCATGCCCTGCCGCCTCCCATGCCCTACTCATCCTCGCAGGAGTCCCCGACCTCGGCGGTGCCGGACGTTGGACGGCGGCAAGTAGGACGCATGGCTAACGGTGCTCTGATACGTCTCCAACGTATCTATAATTTTTGATTGTTCCATGCTATTATATTATCTATTTTGGATGTTTAATGGGCTTTACTAAGCACTTTTATATTATTTTTGGGACTAACCTATTAACCGGAGGTCGAGCCCAAATTGTTGTTTTCTTGCCTATTTCAGTGTTTCGAAGAAAAGGAATATCAAACGGAGTGCAAACGGAATGAAACCTTCAGAGAGAGTTCTTTTTGGAACAGAAGCAATCCAGGAGACTTGGAGTAGACGCCAGGGAGGCTTCAAAGTGGCCACGAGGCAGGGAGGCGCGCCTGCCCCCTGGGCACGCCCCCAACCCTCGTGGCTCCCCTGACCGACTTCTTTCGCCTATATATATCCATATACCCTAAAAACAGCGGGGAACAGAATAGATTGCGAGTTCCGCCGCTGCAAGCCTCTGTAGCCACCAAAAACCAATCGGGACCCTGTTCCAGCACCCTGCCGGAGGGGGGAACCCTCACCGGTGGCCATCTTCATCATCCCGGCGCTCTCCATGACGAGGAGGGGGTAGTTCACCCTCGGGGCTGAGGGTATGTACTAGTAGCTATGTGTTTGATCTCTCTCTCTCTCTCGTGTTCTTGAGGTGGTACGATCTTGATGGATCGCGAGCTTTGTTATTATAGTTGGATCTTATGATGTTTCTCCCCCTCTACTCTCTTGTAATGGATTGAGTTTTCCCTTTGAAGTTATCTTATCAGATTGAGTCTTTAAGGATTTGAGAACACTTGATGTATGTCTTGCATGTGCTTATCTGTGGTGACAATGGGATATCACGTGATTCACTTGATGTATGTTTTGGTGATCAACTTGCGGGCTCCGTGACCTCGTGAACTTATGCATAGGGATTGGCACACATTTTCATATTGACTCTCCGGTAGAAACTTTGGGGCACTCTTTGAAGTTCTTTGTGTTGGTTGAATAGATGAATCTGAGATTGTGTGATGCATATCTTATAATCATACCCACGGATACTTGAGGTGACATTGGAGTATCTAGGTGACATTAGGGTTTTGGTTGATTTGTGTCTTAAGGTGTTATTCTAGTACGAACTCTATGATAGATTGAACGGAAAGAATATCTTCGTGTTATTTTACTACAGACTCTTGAATAGATCGATCAGAAAGGATAACTTTGAGGTGGTTTCATACCCTACAATAATCTCTTCCTTTGTTCTCCGCTATTAGTGACTTTGGAGTGACTCTTTGTTGCATGTTGAGGGATAGTTATATGATCCAGTTATGTTATTATTGTTGAGAGAACTTGCACTAGTGAAAGTATGAACCCTAGGCCTTGTTTCCTAGCATTGCAATACCGTTTGTGCTCACTTTTATCATTAGTTACCTTGCTGTTTTTATAATTTCAGATTACAAAAACCTATATCTACTATCCATATTGCACTTGTATCATCATCTCCTCGCCGAACTAGTGCACCTATACAATTTACCATTGTATTGGGTGCGTTGGGGACACAAGAGACTCTTTGTTATTTGGTTGCAGGGTTGTTTGAGAGAGACCATTTTCATCCTAAGCCTCCCACAGATTGATCAACCTTAGGTCATCCACTTGAGGGAAATTTGCTACTGTCCTACAAACCTCTGCACTTGGAGGCCCAACAACGTCTACAAGAAGAAGGTTGTGTAGTAGATATCAAGCAGTTTTTGCGCCATTGCCGGGGAGGTGAGTGCTTGAAGGTATATCTTTAGATCTTGCAATCGAATCTTTTTGTTTCTTGTTTTAGCACTTGTTTAGTTTATAAAAGAAAACTACAAAAATGGAATTGAGTTTGCCTCATATGCTTCATCTTTTTAATATCTTTCGTGAGAATGATGGAAAGGAAAATTGTGCTCAAATGCTAGAAGAAGAAGTCTATAAAATGTTTGGCACTAAATCTCTGAATGATGAGCATGATTGCAATGTTGTTAGTATGAACTCTTTGTAAATCCATAGTACTAATGATGGTTGCACTAGTCATGGAAAATATCACTTATAAGCATGTCAATTTTTTTGGAGTGCATAGATTTTGCAAGAGGCATAAGTATTTGGAAACTAAATGGTTGCAAGAAAGGCTAGATGTTTGTGCTGAAAATTTAAAATTTCTTCACCATACTTGTGAACTTTGCAATGAACATGGTCATTTAAATCTCCAATGCAAATTGTTTCATGATCGTATCATGTCCAAAAATTGTGATGATTTGATTTCCCTTGCACATCATAATGAACTTAGTTTGCTTTTGGGTTATGAATAAATGAAACGTACAACTAAGCATATTCCAAAATATAACCTTGAGAAATTCCTCGTTATTGATCTAGAAGAAATTTTTATGTATTGTGCGGTGAATTGCATTGAAAATCCTTATATTGCCAATTACATAAAGAAAACAAAACAAATAGAGGATGAAGAGAATACTAATGAAAGGGAAGAGACTTCCCAATATCCTCCTATTATTTCTTATGATGAATCAGGTAACGAGGAGGAGCTTTCTATTCAACCAATCTCATTAATAAGGAGCTCAAAAAAGAGGGTTAAACCCACACATGTTGTGAAGAAGAAAAAGAAAAGACGGAGAAGCAAAGGTGAAAAGGTATCCCTCCCAAATGATGTTGCTCCTATTACTCATTGTGATGATGATAATTGCTATACTATTGGTGCTATCCATACTATTAATGATGAGAGTGATTATGCTTATGATATGAAAAGGCCCAAGCTTGGGGAAGCTATGTTTGATGAAAATGGCAAGTTTGAGAATATATTTGCTGAAATTAATGCTTGTCCCAAGCTTGGGGATGCTATGTTTAATGAAGATGCTATTTTTAGCCTCCCAAGTTTTGATGAGTCACAATATGATGATAGCATGCCTCCTACTTATGATGATTATATTGATGAAAGTGGGTTTGGAAGAGTGTCAACTTTAGGAAGTAACGATCCCACTATTTTGGAGGATGTTGAATCTTATTGTGATAATTATGAAAGTGTATTTGGAGAGGTCATGACTTTATTTAGTAATGATTCCACTATCTTGGAAGAGGTTTCAATCGATTATGATGAGAACAAAGTTGCTACTTATGATGATTATTGTGATGACACTTATGCTATAAAACATAGTGATGATTATATTTATATAACTTTTCATGATTATGATTACCCTTTTTTCTGAACATTACTCCTTTAATGTGGAAACAATTTATAGTATTCGAGTTTCTTATGATACTCCCACTATTCTGAATGAGAAGAATTTTGCTTATGTGGAGAGTAATAAAATTTCTATGCTTGTAGATCATGAAAAGAATGCTTTAGGTGCTGGTTATATTGTTTAATTCATTCATGATGCTACTGAAAATTATTATGAGGGAGGAATATATGCTTGTAGGAATTGCAATAATATCAAGTTTCCTCTCTATGTGCTTAAAGTTTTAAAGTTATGCTTGTTTTGCCTTCCTATGCTAGTTGATTATTGTTCCCATAAGTTGTTTGCTCACAAAATCCCTATGCATAGGAAGGTGGTTAGACTTAAATGTGCTAGTCATATTCTTCATGATGCTCTCTTTATGTTTCAATTCTTATCATTTATGTGAGCATCATTGAAATCATCATGCCTAGCTAGGGGCGTTACACGTTAGCGCTTGTTGGGAGGCAACCCAACTTTATTTTTGTTCCTTGATTTTTGCTAATGTTTAGTAATAAATAATCTATCTAACCTCTGGTTAGATGTGGTTTTATGTTTTAATTAGTGTTTGTTACAAGTAGAACCTTTGGGAAGACTTGGGTGAAGTCTTTATGATCATGCTGTAAAAAAATAGAAACTTTAGCACTCACGAGATTAGCTACCATTTTTTACTGGAGAGTGCTTTTAGGTCGATTCTTTTTGCATATGATTAATAGATAAATTCCTCACGTCCACCAATTTATTTCAGAATTTTTGGAGTTCCAGAAGTATATGTTTGATACAGATTACTACAGACTGTTCTGTTTTTGACAGATTCTGTTTTCATTGTGTTGTTTGCTTATTTTGATGAACCTGTGAGCAGTATCGGAGGGTATGAACCATAGAGAAGTTGGAATACAGTAGATATTACACCAATATGAATTTATAATGAGTTCACAACAGTACCTAAGTGGTGGTTTTTTTTTTATACTAACGGAGCTTACGAGTTTTCTGTTGAGTTTTGTGTTGTGAAGTTTTCAAGTTTTGGGTAAAGATTCGATGGACTATGGAATAAAGAGTGGCAAGAGCCTAAGCTTGGGGATGTCCAAGGCACCCCAAGGTAATATTAAAGGACAATCAAGAGCCTAAGCTTGGGGATGCCCCGGATGGCATCCCCTCTTTCGTCTTTGTTCATCGGTAACTTTACTTGGAGCTATATTTTTATTCACCACATGATATACGTTTTGCTTGGAGCGTCATTTTCTTTTCTTTTGTTTTGCTTGATTTTTGAATAAAATACCAAGATCTGAAATTCTCAAATGTTAGAGAGTCTTCACATAGTTACATAATTATTCAACTACTCATTGATCTTCACTTATATCTTTTGGAGTAGTTTGTCATTTGCTCTAGTGCTTCACTTATATCTTCTTAGAGCATGGCAGTAGTTTTATTTTGAAGAAATTGTTGATCTCTCATGCTTCACTTATATTATTTTGAGAGTCTTTTATAACAGCGTGGTAATTTGCTGTGGTTATAAAATTAGTCCCAATATGATGGGCATTCAAGATGGGTATAATAAAAACTTCCATATAGAGTGCATTGAATGCTATGAGAAGTTTGACACTTGATAATTGTTTTGAGATATAAGGATGGTCATATTAGAGTCATGCTAGTTGAGTAATTGTGAATTTGAGAAATACTTGTGTTGAGGTTTGGAAGTCCCGTAGGATGCACGTATGGTAACCGTTGTGTGACAAATTTGAAGCATGAGGTGTTCTTTGATTGCCTTCCTTATGAGTGGCGGCCGGGGACGAGCAATGGTCTTTTCCTACGAATCTACCCCCCTAGGAGCATGGCGTCCTTTCTCTTTTTTTCGGGGCCTTCTATTTTTTTATATGTTTTTATCATTTACCTACTTGAGGACGAGCATGAATTAAGCTTGGGGATGCTGATACGTCTGCAACGTATCTATAATTTTTGATTGTTCCATGCTATTATGTTATCCATCTAGGATGTTTATATGCTATTTTATATGATTTTGGGACTAACCTATTAACCTAGAGCCCAGTGCCAGTTTCTGTTTTTTCCTTGTTTTTGAGTTTTACAGAAAAGGAATACCAAACGGAGTCCAATTGACGTGCCAATTTTTGATGATTTTTTATGGACCAAAAGAAGCCCCCGGAGTAAAAGAGTCCCGGGCCGTCCACGAGGGTGGGGGCGCGCCCTACCCCCTGGGCGCGCCCCCTATCTCATGGACGACTCGGAGACCCCCCTGACGTGAGACCTACGCCAAAGATTCCTATAAATACAGAAAACTCCAGAAAATAACCTAGATCGGGAGTTCCGCCGCCGCAAGCCTCTGTAGCCAACAAAAACCAATCGGGACCCTGTTCCGGCACCCTGCCGGAGGGGGATCCCTCACCAGTGGCCATCTTCATCATCCCGACGCTCTCCATGACGAGGAGGGAGTAGTTCACCCTCGGGGCTGAGGGTATGTACCAGTAGTTAAGTGTTTGATCTCTCTCTCTCTCTCTCTCGTGTTCTTGATTCGGCACGATCTTGATGTATCGTGAGCTTTGCTATTATAGTTGGATCTGATGATGTTTCTCCCCCTCTACTCTCTTATAATGGATTGAGTTTTCCCTTCGAAGTTATCTTATCGGATTGAGTCTTCAAGGATTTGAGAACACTTGATGTATGTCTTGCATGTGCTTATCTGTGGTGACAATGGGATATTCACATGATCTACTTGATGTATGTTTTGGTGATCAACTTGCGGGTTTAGTGACCTTGTGAACTTATGCATAAGGGTTGGCACACGTTTTCGTCTTGACTCTCCGGTAGAAACTTTGGGGCACTCTTTGAAGTTCTTTGTGTTGGTTGAATAGATGAATCTGAGATTGTGTGATGCATATCGTATAATCATACCCACGGATACTTGAGGTGACATTGGAGTATCTAGGTGACATTAGGGTTTTGGTTGATTTGTGTCTTAAGGTGTTATTCTAGTACGAACTCTAGGATAGAACGAACAGAAAGAATAGCTTCGTGTTATTTTACTACGGACTCTTGAATAGATCGATCAGAAAGGATAACTTTGAGGTGGTTTCGTACCCTACAATAATCTCTTTGTTTGTTCTCCGCTATTAGTAACTTTGGAGTGACTCTTTGTTGCATGTTGAGGGATAGTTATATGATCCAATTATGTTATTATTGTTGAGAGAACTTGCACTAGTGAAAGTATGAACCCTAGGCCTTGTTTCCTAGCATTGCAATACCGTTTACCCTCACTTTTATCGCTTGTTACCTTGCTGTTTTTATAATTTCAGATTACAAAAACCTAATCTACCATCCATATTGCACTTGTATCACCATCTCTTCGCCGAACTAGTGCACCTGTACAATTTACCATTGTATTGGGTGTGTTGGGGACACAAGAGACTCTTTGTTATTTGGTTGCAGGGTTGTTTGAGAGAGACCATCTTCATCCTACACCTCCCACGGATTGATAAACCTTAGGTCATCCACTTGAGGGAAATTTGCTACTGTCCTACAAACCTCTGCACTTGGAGGCCCAATGACATCTACAAGAAGAAGGTTTAGTAGTAGATATCATGTCTCCTTCTAAAATGGTTTATGGAAAAGCTTGTCATTTGCCTCTTGAGTTAGAACATAAAGCATATTGGGCAATTAAAGAACTCAACCATGATTTCAAACTTGCCGGTGAAAAGAGGTTATTTGTCATTAGCTCACTAGATGAATGGAGAACCCAAGCTTATGAAAATGCCAAACTGTTAAGAAAAAGTTAAAAGATGGCATGACAAAAGAATCCAAAAGCGGGAATTCAAAGTTGGTGAATATTTTCTATTGTACAATTCTCGTTTTAGATTTTTTGCAGGAAAATTTCTTTCCAAATGGGAAGGACCATATATCATCGAAGAAGTTTATCACTCTGGATCTATCAAGATTTATAATTCCGAAGGTACCAATTCGAAGGTGTTCAATGGTCAAAGAATTAAGCACTATATTTCAGGTACGCCTATTAATGTTGAAACTAACATCATCCAAACCATGAAACCGGAGGTACACATAAAAGAAATGTTCCAAAACACTCCAGAACCCTGAAAAGGAAGAGGTATGTGATAGGTAACTAAACAGTCTCTGAAAAATCCGCAAAAATATTTTCTGTCAGTTTTGTAATATTAGAAAAAATAGGAAAATAGGAAACAACTAGTAAGGCAATCCAGGTGCCCACAAGACACCAGGGCGCGCCTGCCCCACCTGGTGCACCCTGGTGGGTAGTGGGCCCCTCGTACACCTTCCCAACTCTGTTTTCCTTCCATATACTTGTTTCCCAAGATAAAAAATGTTTATATATACCCCTGGACAATTTGCCCACTGCATCGCGAAGAAATCCTCTGTTCTTGTTTTATGTTGTTTTGTGTGAGATATGTCAAGCCAGACATCATGTCTTCTCCCCCTCCAATAATGTAGAAGATGTTGCTTGGTTGCTACATGTGGAGTTAAGGGGAGAGGGAATTGATGTGGTTGCCATGTAAGAGGATGATGGGAAATCGCTTGGAGTCCACCCTCCGGCCTCCGAGAGGGGCACACTGGCCAGCATATTTGTTACGTCTCCAACGTATCTATAATTTTTATTGTTCCATGCTATTATATTATCTGTTTTGGATGTTTTATATGCATTTATATGCTATTTTATATTATTTTTGGGACTAACCTATTAACCTAGAGCCCAGTGCCAGTTCCTGTTTTTTCCCAGTTTTTGAGTTTCGCAAAAAAGGAATACCAAACAGAGTCCAAACGGAATAAAACCTTCGCGATGATTTTTCTTGGACCAGAAGACATCCACAAGACTTGGAGATGAAGTCGGAGGAGCCACGAGGCGGCCACAAGGACGGAGGGCGTGCCCCCACCCTTGTGGGCCCCTCGTGCACCTCCTAACCTAATTCTCGCGCCTATATATTCCCATACATCCCCAAACCAACAGAAGCATCCACGAAAACATTTTTCCACCGCCGCAACCTTATGTACCCGTGAGATCCCATCTAGGGACCTTTTCCGGCACCCTGACGGAGGGGGATTCGATCACGGAGGGCTTCTACATCAACTATATTGCCCTTCCGATGAAGCATGAGTAGTTTACCACAGACCTATGGGTCCATAGCTAGTAGCTAGATGGCTCTCTCTTTTATTCTCAATACCATGTTCTCCTCGATGTTCTTGGAGATCTTTTCCAATGTAATACTTTTTGTGACACCCAAAATTTTATTTGGATTTTTCAAAAAATTTATTTGACTTGAGGGGGGTGATTTAAATTTTTCTTCAAAAGAACCCTCCCTTTCAAAATATTTTTTTATGGCAAGAGTTTTATTTGGATTCACCCAAGACTTGTTTTTGGTCTTGGAGGTTCTTGCTTTTTATTTGGACTCAAACCAAAATGCTTTTCACTTGAGAAAAATGTCTTTTGAAGATTTCTTGAAAATACTCTATAGCTTTTGGAATAATCCTTTACCACTTTCAACAAAACTCTCTTGCCATGGCCTTAGTGCAAATCCACTCTCCTAAACCTTCCCTCATATTTGGGTCATGATTTGCATCAAATCCAGCAAGTTGGACCTCCCCATATGATTATTTTCCATTTAAATCTTATCAAAACAATTTCTGTCTTCTATTCTAGCCCATGGAGATTTACAAAGGAGCTACCATTTCTGTTTTGATTTTTGCCCCCAAACCAATTTCCCTTCCTAGTCCTTTGAACCCTCAACCAAGATCCATGAAGATCCACTGGTCTTCAGTTCAAATATTTCAAACTATACTTGCTGCAAGTTTGGACCAGATTTGTCAAATTTGATGAAATTCATTCAAATCCTTCTCCGAAAATTTTGAGAAAAATCAGGCAGCCTCTGGGTGCATTGAGAGGTCACCTCACCAAGTCCCAGCCCCAGGAAATTTTTTCTCCTTGCCAAATCATTCTGTCGAACACCTGTAGAGCATTGTCAAAATCAAGTTCAGTCAGGTTCAGTTAACAGTGGCTGAAACCACTGTCGTTTTCTTCAGTGTTCGATCTCAATCTCGCCAGTGCCCTGGTGTCGCCTTGCTCCCCGTGCCCTCCCCCTTGTTCCTGCGCCGCACGATCCCCTGGAGCCTTGCGGACATCGGCGACGAGCTGGAGGAGGTGCGCCGCCCCGTGACCGATGCCAGCGGCGGCTTTGCGGCCGCCAGAGAGAGGCGCAGCGGAGACGGCGCCACCCAGCGCCGCCCAAGCCACCGGAGGCCGCAGCGTGGCCACCCACTCCCCAGTGCGTGCTGCCACCCTCGTCGTGAACCGCTGGGCGCGGAGCGCGCTCTCTGCCGCCGTCGTGCCTGTGCGGCCACCCCACCGTGGACCGGCGCCATTACGCCAAGACCGACCGGGATTAGCGGGGGAACGGCACCAGTACACCTCACTGATGCTGCCTGGCCACTTAAGCTCCCTGCCAAGACACTGCCTCGTCGTAATTGCTCGCCGGAGCAACCCCGTTCACGGCCACCCCCTCGATCCGCCTATAAATAGAGGCCCCGAGCTTCAACTCGAACCCACACCACCTCTGCACTCCACCTAGACCACACCAAGCCACTGGAAGAGCCCCGAGGGAGCTTTCTTCCCCGACTCCGGCCGCCGCGACCCGCCACGGGATCCAGCTTGATTCGCTCCCGTGCGTGCACCTCTAACTCCCAACTCTTGCCAGTAGCTTCCCTATGCATCCACTCTCCTGACCCGCGCTTCAATTCGGAGTTTGCAGCACCCACCGGAGTTCTCCACCATCACCCGAGCCGCCGTCCGCCGGAGAAAGTGTCGCCGTCGACGTGGTGCTCTCCGTCGGTCGAGTCCACCACCCACCAACGCGGAAGGACACGCTGAAGCTCTTGGTACACTCCGATCTCCCTGTCTCGCCGTGGTTCGACGCCGGCGACCACCGCAGTCTTCGGGCGCTGGCGAACTTTTAAACCTGACATGTGGACCCCCCTATCAGCCTCTATTCTCTTCTCCCTCGAAACGTTTTCTGTTGGCGCCTTCGGGCAAATACGTTTTCCCTTTGAGCTGGCGCGTTTCTTTCCGAAGCGTTTTCTGTTTTCTCAGTTAAACCCCTGGAACTTTTCTGTTTCATTACAGATGAGTCCCTGGACAGAAACCCTTATAACTTTTTAATAAAAAGTGATTTTTGAGTGATTCTTTTTCTGACAATCTTATATTTTTGTCTAGTTTTTTATGGGATTTATTTGGAAAATTTTTTGGAACAACTTTTATGCACGCGTTGGTTTTCACGTTAGTATGCTTTTTCGCTATACCGTAGATTCCGGAAGAGGTGACGGAGCTGCGAACTTCGCCGAGCTAGACTCCGACTTCTCCGAACCAGGCAAGCATGTTTGAACCTTTGATATGATAGGTGTTTTGCATGTTTGCGTGAGAGGTTGTGCGTGACATATGAGTATCGGTGAGTACCTTGTTGCTTGTAAGGCAACTACCCGCGTGTTCCAAAGTTGCGATGATCTCTGATGAGAGATGGCCTAATCATGTGGTGACATGAAGGGCAGCAAGGTGGTACTGTTGTAGCATGCCAGCCTTGCGTCATCCGACAAATTCCGACGTTAACGTGGACGGAGTCACGTTATCGTTCTTTCCCCTTCCGTGCTACCACTTGTTTTCTGCCAGAATGCGGTTTAGTAAGTTGGTAACCTCTTTCCGTGTACACACCAAACAGAGGGGCCGGGATGATGGTTCCATGGCCCTGGATTAAAGCCAGTCATCCGTTCAGGGGGCATGGGTGTTTCCGGTTGGGACCGAGAGGGGGCACCCCTTAGAGCGCGCGTATAGAAATTTGATCCCATGCTACGCGAGGTTGTAGCCTCCCCGTCTCAAGGTTTTTCTTGAACGTTGCCGAGGGTGATTCCTGGTTTCGGATTGTTGAATGGGTGTGTACTGGTTAGATGTGTTTCTTCCAAAACACCATAAACGGAACTAGTCCCCGTGACTACTGAAATCCGTTGGCTGTGGTTAAAGTACAAACTCTGCAGAGTCAAATCCTTCCGAGTCATCGTATCCATGGTCAAGTAACGTGATCAGTGGATCCATGTCTATGTTAAACCCTCGTGTTATATTTCCTTCCGGTAAGCATGCGTGAGTAGTAAACTTGGCTGAACGTTATTCCTGTGGATGGACTAACCCCGTTGTTTACCTCATGACTGATTATTCTCTTGTTATGATTTAAATTCATGAGCTATTGAGCTATGAATATAAGCCCTTTATGTGATGTCGCTCAGACGTCCGACTGTGGCATGTTTGTCTTTTACTTTCAATATAAGCCCTTTATGTGATGTCGCTCAGACGTCCGGCTGTGGCACGCACTGTCTTTTATTTCCTGTTATAAGCCCTTTATGTGGTGTCGCCCCGACGCCCGACTGCGGCATTATTATTCTTGCAGTTTCCTCTCGAGGAGTCATTCAGACCCTCGTTTGGCACCCGCGGTATTATTATTCTTGCAGTTTCCTCTCGAGGAGTCATTCAGACCCTCGTTTGGCACCCAGTAATTTATTTTGGGATTTCGGGAGGACTACCGCCCGACTTCTGGGTTACTTTCCCATGCATTATGATCTCTTTGTCTGAACGCACTTGTTAATCTGTTCATATGCTTCATGTTTACATTTGTTATATCTTATGTCCGAACTGTCTTGCGAGTACTTACATAGTACTCACCTGGCTTGTTGATTTGGCCAGATGTTGACGAAGGCGATCTCTTGGATGAAGAGTTTGATAGCGAGTCCGACGCCTAGAGGAGTCCCAGTCAGTCCCGCGCGATCCTGGATATTGGTCACTTGTTTTTATATACGCTTCCGCCACCCGCAATAAGTCTCCTCGAGCCTCACTCCGACGCTCGAAGAGCTGTAGTTTCCAGGAGTCATATCACCCACTCCGCTGTGATATTTCCACCACTGTTGTTATCGTGAGTTAGTAGTTATGCCACCCTATCCGCCGTTATGTTTTATCGGCGTGTTTGTAATAAATTGTTGAGCAGTCTCCGCTCAACCTTGTATCATATTCAGTACTCCTGGTATTTTTCTTCTGTGACCAAGATATTGTCTACCAGTGAGAAGGAATTCATCTTTACTGGTCCATAAAAGGGATTGGTCTCTCAATAAATGTTTTATCGAAAAACCGGTCGTGACAAGCTTGGTATCAGAGCCAGGCTGACTGTAGGAAGCCACTAGGTGTGATCGCTAATCGGTTATTAGCGTCTTTTGTGCTTTTTCAGCATTTTTGCAAATGTAGCTATTTTCTGTTGGTCATGATAAATTTATGACATGACTACTCAGAATTTTTGCCTACTTTTGTAGATGGCTGGCAGCAACTGCGAGACTCGAGTATTCACGAACGTGCCCGAGGGGTTTGTCAAACTCCTCGTCTCCATCACCAAGCTCGCGATCGGGCCAGCGACTCGTCCGGAGTTCACGCTTTATCAGCACAAGCTCAGCGACGACGTGTCTATGCACCAGGCCGTGGTACAATTCAAGGGAGGACGTTCTGCATCTCGCCACTTCCGTTTTGTGGGAAGGGCCATGCCTACGGAGAGGCATGCCATGCAGATGGCTGCCCGTGAGGCAATAGCTCGCCTTCGGGACATCCTTCCTATGATGAAGACTCGTCGCTACCGCTATCTCCCATGCCATGTGCCATATACTTGTCACTATGCATTCGTCTGCCATCGGGGAGAGCGAGATGAAGCCATCGAGATGGTTGTTGAGTACCTCAAGGCTCTGGAGGAATCTTTCGACAACCTCGTAGACGATCTTGTGGCTGCCCGCATGGACTTAGTCCGGGGCGGTCCTGCCAGCAGGAAGGAGCTTCTCCACATGGCACCGCCTTTGACATTCGTCTCGTCTTCAGCCTCTTATGCACCGGCCATTTTGGCCACTGCTCGCCGTCTGCCTACCGCTGAGGAGTTCGACCGAGTCATCGCCCCTACTCCAGTCAGAGCTGCACCGCCTGCCGCACCCGCTCTGCCACCTGTCGCCCCCGCACCGTCACCGCAGCGCAGTGTTACGTGCCAGGAGCCAGCTAGAGAGGAGGTGGAGGTTGATTCTCCTGCACCGCTGAGTCTTGCCCTCGGCAAGGGGAAGGACATCGTCACCATCTCCGACTGAGAGCGCCGAGTAGCCGCGCGTTATGTCTGCTTGTATGATGTGTTTTCTCTGTACGCTAGTTTGTATTAGTGTGTTTGCTGCTTTCCGGAGGAGTACGCTAGTCTAAATAACATGTCAGGATTGTGTACGCACATCCTGAGTGCTGTACCGTGTGTTGCTTATCGCGTGTAAGATTTGTGATAAGCAGTCATTTCTCCGTGCAAAATCGTTTATGTTTTCTTGAAGACCTTGAGGTCTTTTAAATTGTTGCCTTTGCAAGATTTTTCTTGTGCCACACAGTTCTTCTCATGGGTTTTGCAAAATAATACCCCAGACTGGAAAAATGTCTCGCCCGTGGACTCGCTCCATGCCCAATCAGCCAGAAGAAGTTTATGGGACACAGACTAGCAACAATTTCACTCAGGGTCAGTCCAGTCAGCAGGACAGCGAAGCAGCCCTGTCTCAAGTATGCCGTCTCTTCGAACAAAGCCAGCAACAGCACCAAGAGATGATGAATCACGTCATCAATATGGGAAACCACCGTGAACCCTATCAGCCTCATTCCAAGTTATCTGAGTTACAGAAAACTCGCCCTTCAACGTTTGCTCACACCGATAGGCCGCTAGAAGCCGACGCTTGGCTTCGCAACATCGAAAGGAAGCTGATTATTGCTCAGTGTTCAGATCTTGAGAAGGTGCTTTATGCACCACACTACCTTACTGGAGCAGCTGCAGCATGGTGGGAAAACTTCCTACACATGCACCCCAGTGAACACAACATCACCTGGGAGGAGTTCAAGGAAGGCTTCCGTGGGGCACACATCCCCAGGAGCATCATAAAAATCAAGAAGAGAGAATTTGATGACCTGAAGCAGAGAGGCATGTCAGTGACAGAATACAATGGTCAGTTTACCCAGCTATCTCGTTATGCCTACGACGAGCACATGACAGAGAACAAGAAGATGGAAAAATTCCTGGACGACCTGGCACCGGCACTAAAATGCCAACTGGTTGTACACACTTTCCCGGATTTTAAAACTCTGGTTGACAAGGCCATTACCTTGGAGAATGAGCACCGCAGCCTGGAAGATATCCGTAAGCGAAAGAGGGACAAGACGACTCTTGCTCGCAACAACCGAAGCAAGACTGAGGTTCCAAGGACAGGAGCAAGGAAACCCACGACTACTGATCTAAGGCCCGTCAGGCAGTTTCATGCCAGGGACAAGGAGTTCACGTACCATCCAGGGGTCACCTGCTATGCTTGCGGTGAAGAAGGGCACTATGCTAAACAATGCCAGAAGCCGAGGAACGCGGCCCCCAAGCCAAACAATGGTGGGAACAATCCAGCCCCCAAGCGCAACAATTTCAACCCCAGCAACAACCACAGGAAGGGTCACCTGAACCATGTGACCAGGGAAGAAGCGCAGAATGCCCCAGACATCGTGCTCGGTACGTTCCCTGTCAACACAGTACCTGCCACGGTTTTGTTTGATTCTGGAGCTTCCCATTCGTTTGTTTCGAAGAGTTTTGTTTTGCAACATGGTTTTCCGATACTTCCCTTGGAAAAATCTATGATCATCAAGTCCCCCGGAAATAAGCAAATCGCTCAGCGTTACTGCCAAGGAGTAATCATTGAGTTCGAAGGACTACAGTTCCAAGCAAATCTCATCGTGTTGGAAAATAAAGGACTGGATGTCATTTTAGGGATGGACTGGTTAACCATCAACAAAGGATTCATTGACTGTTTCAATCGGACCATGATTCTCACTCACCATCATGGCAAGACAATAAAGGTTACAACTCAAGAAAGACCACGGTCACGGCAACCAAAACTGAACAGAGTGGACATTTCAGAACTGAGAAAAGTTCCAGTGGTATGCGAGTTTCCTGATGTATTTCCTGAAGAACTGCCAGGCATGCCACCAGACCGAGAGATAGAATTCAGCATCGAACTAGCACCTGGCACCGCTCCCATCTATAATAAACCTTATAGAATGGCACCCTCAGAATTGGTAGAGTTGAAGAAGCAGATAAAGGAATTATTGGACAAAGGTTTTATTCGAGCCAGCTCCTCACCATGGGGTTCGCCAGTATTATTCGCCAAGAAAAAGGATGGGACACTGAGACTGTGTATAGACTATCGAGCTCTCAATATGGTCACCATCAAAAACAAATATCCGATGCCACGGATAAATGATCTGTTTGACCAGCTCGCCCAAGCCAAGGTGTTCTCAAAGGTTGATTTGAGATCGGGATATCACCAATTGAAAGTACGGACAGAAGATATCCCCAAGACAGCATTCACTTCCAGATATGGGTTATATGAGTTCACAGTGATGCCTTTTGGACTAACGAACGCCCCCGCATATTTCGTCCACCTCATGAACAAAGTGTTTATGAAATTCATGGACAAATTTGTTGTGGTATTCATTGACGATATTCTGGTTTACTCAAGGACACCAGAAGAGCATGCTGAGCATCTCAGAATTGTTTTGGGAGAATTAAGGAAACATCAGTTGTACGCCAAATTTAGCAAGTGTGAATTTTGGCTAAGGCAAGTTGGTTTCCTAGGTCATATATTGAACCAAGAGGGCGTGGCCGTAGACCCAGAAAAAGTCAAAGCCATACTTGACTGGAAGCCACCCGCCAACGTTACAGATGTGCGGAGTTTCCTGGGAATGGCCGGATATTACAGAAGATTTATTGAAGGATTCTCCACTGTGGCAAAACCAATAACACAGTTGCTCAAGAAAGACGAAAATTGTATGGACGGAAGCATGCGAGAAAAGCTTCCAAGAACTCAAGAAGAAACTAACAACCGCACCGGTCTTAACTGTGCCAGACATACACAAGAGTTTTGAAGTATATTGTGACGCGTCCCGAAAAGGCCTCGGATGTGTACTAATGCAGGATGGCAAAGTTGTCGCGTATACCTCCAGGCAGCTGCGAAAACATGAGGAAAATTACCCAACACATGACTTGGAGCTAGCAGCAGTCATACATGCACTCAAGGAGTGGAGGCACTTTCTGTTGGGAAATCGCTGTGAAATATATACGGACCATAAGAGACTCAAATATATTTTCACACAGCCAGAGCTAAATTTACGCCAACGACGCTGGTTGGAATTGGTCAAGGACTATGATGTCGGCATTCACTACCATCCAGGGAAAGCAAATGTAGTGGCTGATGCCCTTAGTCGAAACCCCAGCCCGGACAACGACGGTCCGAAAAACTTGAGGCCTGATTTTCAGCAAGAGTTCGCTAGGCTCAACATGGTGTTAGTCTCTGAGGGCACCGTATCAAATCTGGAGATACAACCCACCCTAATGGAGCAAATTAGGAAGGCACAGCAAGGACATCCCAACATCGAAGGTATAAAGAAGAAAATGAGCCTTGGTAAGGCTTCAGAGTTCGTCACAGACAGTGAAGGAATATTATGGTACGGAGACAGACTTTGCGTACCTACCATTGAGGAACTCAAGCAACAAATCCTAACCGAAAACCACACCGCTCCATACTCGATCCATCCTGGAGGAACCAAAATGTACAAAGACATTCAGGAAAGATTTTGGTGGCACGGTATGAAAAGGGATATAGCCGCATTTATTGCTTGTTGCGATTCATGTCAGCGCATCAAGGCCGAGCATCAAAAGCCAGCAGGGCTACTCCAGCCAAACAGGATACCGGAGTGGAAATGGGATGAAATAGGAATGGACTTCATCGTCGGACTACCCCGATCACAACGCGGGAATGACGCCATATGGGTCATCACAGACCGACTAACCAAGGTTGCTCATTTCATTCCCGTGAAGACTACCTACTCCACACAAAGACTGGCCAAACTTTATCTCTCCCGTATAGTTTGTTTGCATGGAGTCCCAAAGACTATAATATCCGACCGAGGCACGCAATTTGTCTCCAAATTTTGGGATCACCTGCAACAAGCTCTGGGCACGCAACTAGCTTTCAGTACAGCGTACCACCCTCAGACTGATGGACAAACGGAACGTGTGAACCAAATCCTAGAGGATATGCTGAGAGCCTGTGTGCTCACCTATGGGTCCAGTTGGGAAGAGAGTTTGCCGTATGCCGAGTTTGCTTACAACAACAGTTACCAAGCCAGCTTACAAATGGCACCCTTTGAAGCATTGTACGGGCAGAGGTGTCGTACCCCACTGAATTGGTCAGAAACCGGTGACAGTCGTATCTTCGGCCCAGACATGCTTAAAGAGGCCGAGGAGAAAGTTAAGCAGATCAGGGACAGACTCAAGACAGCGCAGAGCCGACAAAAGAGCTACTACGATAAAAAACATCGTGAGGTCAGCTTTGAACCCGGTGATTCCGTATACCTACGAGTGTCTCCTATGAGGGGCCTGCAACGGTTCAAAATTAAGGGGAAGCTAGCCCCGAGATTTATCGGACCATTTTGTGTAGAGGCACGAAGAGGCACAGTGGCCTACAAACTAGACTTACCCAAGGAGCTGTCAGACGTCCATGACGTATTCCACGTCTCCCAATTGAGAAAATGTGTGAGTAACCCGGAGAAGCATGTATCTCATGAGGACATTGATGTTCAACCAGATCTCACCTACAGAGAATGGCCAGTAAAGATATTGGGAGAGTCTGAACGGAGGACCCGACAGAAAACAACTAAATTTTTCAAAGTTCAGTGGAGCAACCACACCGAGGATGAAGCTACATGGGAAAGGGAAGATTTTCTTCAGGCAGAGTACCCATATCTATTTGAGGATAAGCAGTAATCTCGAGGACGAGATTTTTCCTAAGGGGGTAGGTGTTGTGACACCCAAAATTTTATTTGGATTTTTCAAAAAATTTATTTGACTTGAGGGAGGTGATTTAAATTTTTCTTCAAAAGAACCCTCCCTTTCAAAAAAAAATTTTTATGGCAAGAGTTTTATTTGGATTCACCCAAGACTTGTTTTTGGTCTTGGAGATTCTTGCTTTTTATTTGGACTCAAACCAAAATGCTTTTCACTTGAGAAAAATGTCTTTTGAAGATTTCTTGAAAATACTCTATAGCTTTTGGAATAATCCTTTACCACTTTCAACAAAACTCTCTTGCCATGGCCTTAGTGCAAATCCACTCTCCTAAACCTTCCCTCATCTTTGGATCATGATTTGCATCAAATCCAGCAAGTTGGACCTCCCCATATGATTATTTTCCATTTAAATCTTATCAAAACAATTTCTGTCTTCTATTCTAGCCCTTGGAGATTTACAAAGGAGCTACCATTTCTGTTTTGATTTTTGCCCCCAAACCAATTTCCCTTCCTAGTCCTTTGAACCCTCAACCAAGATCCATGAAGATCCACTGGTCTTCAGTTCAAATATTTCAAACTATACTTGCTGCAAGTTTGGACCAGATTTGTCAAATTTGATGAAATTCATTCAAATCCTTCTCCAAAAATTTTGAGAAAAATCAGGCAGCCTCTGGGTGCATTGAGAGGTCACCTCACCAAGTCCCAGCCCCAGGAAAAATTTTCTCCTTGCCAAATCATTCTGTCGAACACCTGCAGAGCATTGTCAAAATCAAGTTCAGTCAAGTTCAGTTAACAGTGGCTGAAACCACTGTCGTTTTCTTCAGTGTTCGATCTCAATCTCGCCAGTGCCCCGGTGTCGCCTTGCTCCCCATCCCCTCCCCCTTGTTCCTGCGCCGCACGATCCCCTGGAGCCTTGCGGACGTCGGCGACGAGCTGGAGGAGGTGCGCCGCCCCGTGACCGACGCCAACGGCGGCTTTGCGGCCGCCAGAGAGAGGCGCAGCGGAGACGGCGCCACCCAGCGTCGCCCAAGCCACAGGAGGCCGCCGCGTGGCCACCCACTCCCCAGTGCGCGCTGCCAACCTCGTCGTGAACCGCTGGGCGCGGAGCGCGCTCTCTGCCGCCGTCGTGCCCATGCGGCCACCCCACCGTGGACCGGCGCCATTACGCCAAGACCGACCGGGATTAGCGGGGGAACGGCACCAGTACACCTCACTGATGCTGCCTGGCCACTTAAGCTCCCTGCCAAGACACTGCCTCGCCGTAATTGGTCGCCGGAGCAACCCCGTTCACGGCCACCCCCTCGATCCGCCTATAAATAGAGGCCCCGAGCTTCAACTCGAACCCACACCACCTCTGCACTCCACCTAGACCACACCAAGCCACTGGAAGAGCCCCGAGGGAGCTTTCTTCCCCGACTCCGGCCGCCGCGACCCGCCACGGGATCCAGCTCGATTCCCTCCCGTGCGTGCACCTCTAACCCCCAACTCTTGCCAGTAGCTTCCCTATGCATCCACTCTCCTGACCCGCGCTTCAATTCGGAGTTTGCAGCACCCACCGGAGTTCTCCACCATCACCCGAGCCGCCGTCCGCCGGAGAAAGTGTTGCCGTCGACGTGTTGCTCTCCGTCGGTCGAGTCCACCACCCACCGACGCGGAAGGACACGCTGAAGCTCTTGGTACACTCCGATCTCCCTGTCTCGCCGTGGTTCGACGCCGGCGACCACCGCAGTCTTCGGGCGCCGGCGAACTTTTAAACCTGACATGTGGACCCCCCCTGTCAGCCTCTATTCTCTTCTCCCTCGAAACGTTTTCTGTTGGCGCCTTCGGGCAAATACGTTTTCCCTTTGAGCTGGCGCGTTTCTTTCCGAAGCGTTTTCTGTTTTCTCAGTTAAACCCCTGGAACTTTTCTGTTTCATTACAGATGAGTCCCTGGACAGAAACCCTTATAACTTTTTAATAAAAAGTGATTTTTGAGTGATTCTTTTTCTGACAATCTTATATTTTTGTCTAGTTTTTTATGGGATTTATTTGGAAATTTTTTGGAACAACTTTTATGCACGCGTTGGTTTTCACGTTAGTATGCTTTTTCGCTATACCGTAGATTCCGGAAGAGGTGACGGAGCTGCGAACTTCGCCGAGCTAGACTCCGACTTCTCTGAACCAGGCAAGCATGTTTGAACCTTTGATATGATAGGTATTTTGCATGTTTGCATGAGAGGTTGTGCGTGACATATGAGTATCGGTGAGTACCTCGTTGCTTGTAAGGCAACTACCCGCGTGTTCCAAAGTTGCGATGATCTCTGATGAGAGATGGCCTAATCATGTGGTGACATGAAGGGCAGCAAGGTGGTACTGTTGTAGCATGCCAGCCTTGCGTCATCCGACAAATTCCGACGTTAACGTGGACGGAGTCACGTTATCGTTCTTTCCCCTTCCGTGCTACCACTTGTTTTCTGCCAGAATGCGGTTTAGTAAGTTGGTAACCTCTTTCCGTGTACACACCAAACAAAGGGGCCGGGATGATGGTTCCATGGCCCTGGATTAAATCCAGTCATCCGGTCAGGGGGCATGGGTGTTTCCGGTTGGGACCGAGAGGGGGCACCCCTTAGAGCGCGTATAGAAATTTGATCCCATGCTACGCGAGGTTGTAGCCTCCCCGTCTCAAGGTTTTTCTTGAACGTTGCCGAGGGTGATTCCTGGTTTTGGATTGTTGAATGGGTGTGTACTGGTTAGATGTGTTTCTTCCAAAACACCGTAAACGGAACTAGTCCCCGTGACTACTGAAATCCGTTGGCTGTGGTTAAAGTACAAACTCTGCAGAGTCAAATCCTTCCGAGTCATCGTATCCATGGTCAAGTAACGTGATCAGTGGGTCCATGTCTATGTTAAACCCTCGCATTATATTTCCTTCCGGTAAGCATGCGTGAGTTGTAAACTTGGCTGAACGTTATTCCTGTGGATGGACTAACCCCGTTGTTTACCTCATGACTGATTATTCTCTTGTTATGATTTAAATTCATGAGCTATTGAGTTACGAATATAAGCCCTTTATGTGATGTCGCTCAGACGTCCGACTGTGGCACGCACTGTCTTTTATTTCCTGTTATAAGCCCTTTATGTGGTGTCGCCCCGACGCCCGACTGCGGCATTATTATTCTTGCAGTTTCCTCTCGAGGAGTCATTCAGACCCTCGTTTGGCACCCGCGGTATTATTATTCTTGCAGTTTCCTCTCGAGGAGTCATTCAGACCCTCGTTTGGCACCCAGTAATTTATTTTGGGATTTCGGGAGGACTACCGCCCGACTTCTGGGTTACTTTCCCATGCATTATGATCTCTATGTCTGAACGCACTTGTTAATCTGTTCATATGCTTCATGTTTACATTTGTTATATCTTATGTCCGAACTGTCTTGCGAGTACTTTCATAGTACTCACCTGGCTTGTTGATTTGGCCAGATGTTGACGAAGGTGATCTCTTGGATGAAGAGTTTGATAGCGAGTCCGACGCCTAGAGGAGTCCCAGTCAGTCCCGCGCGATCCTGGATATTGGTCACTTGTTTTTATATACGCTTCCGCCACCCGCAATAAGTCTCCTCGAGCCTCACTCCGACGCTCGAAGAGCTGTAGTTTCCAGGAGTCATATCACCCACTCCGCTGTAATATTTCCACCACCGTTGTTACCGTGAGTTAGTAGTTATGCCACCCTATCCGCCGTTATGTTTTATCGGCGTGTTTGTAATAAATTGTTGAGCAGTCTCCGCTCAACCTTGTATCATATTCAGTACTCCTGGTATTTTTCTTCTATGACCAAGATATTGTCTACCAGTGAGAAGGAATTCTTCTTTACTGGTCCATAAAAGGGATTGGTCTCTCAATAAATGTTTTATTAAAAAACCGGTAATGACACTTTTTTCCGTGTGTTTGCCATTATCTGTTTGGTTTGGCCAACTAGATTGGTTTTTCTTGCGATGGGAGAAGTGCTTAGCTTTGGGTTCAATCTTGTGGTGTTCTTTCCCAGTGGCAGTAGGGGCAACAAGGCACGTGTTGTATTGTTGCCATCGAGGATAAAAAGATGGGGTTTTCATCATATTGCTTGAGTTAATTCCTATACATCATGTCATCTTGCTTAATGCATTACTCCGTTCTTTATGAACTTAATACTCTAGATGCATGCTGGATAGCGGTCGATGTGTGGAGTAATAGTAGTAGATGCATAATCGTTTCCGTCTACTTGACATGGAGGTGATGCCTATATTCATGATCATTACCTTAGACATCGTCATAACTCTGAGCTTTTCTATCAATTGCTCGGCAGTAATTTGTTCACCCACCGTAATATTTTCTATCATGAGAGAAGCCTCTAGTGAAACCTATGGCCCCCGGGTCTATTTTCCATCATATAAGTTTCCTATCTACTATTTTTCAATCTTTTACTTTCCAATCTATAAACCAAAAATACCAAAAATATTTACTTTACCGTTTATCTATCTCTATCGGATCTCACTTTTGCAAGTAACCGTGAAGGGATGGACAACCCCTTTATCGTGTTGGGTGCAAGTTGTTTGATTGTTTGTGCAGGTATTTGGTGACTTGCGTGTTGTCTCCTACTAGATTGATACCTTGGTTCTCAAACTGAGGGAAATACTTATCGCTACTTTGCTGCATCACCCTTTCCTATTCAAGGGAAAAACCAACGCAAGCTCAAGAAGTAGCAATCTCCACCGTTCCTAATCCACATCAAGCTATGAGATCAACAAATGATCAGGAGAGCCCTCAAGAGCAAGAAGGACTCCCTCCAAGTAGGCCTTTACACATGTTACATCGAAAGAATTTTCAATTTGATTCACAACTATGGGTTCGAAAATACTCCTCGTGTGCACATGCCGTCCAATTGGGACATATCCCATCCAAGAGAAAGTGATGCATGAACAAACTCTTGGGGACCGGAGAATAAACATATCATGGCTGAAGTGAATAAGAACACTAGTTGCTTCATCAAGCCCTCCGAGAGATTCAAAGTTTGAGAGAAGAACTCATACACATTTTTGAGGACAAGCCCTCATCACCTCCACCATCATCATCATCATCATCATCATCATCATCATCACCAAAGAAGGAGATTTGAGTACACAGGTATGGTGTCACGGGAAACCACGGCCTCCTATGGGACCAAGGGTCCCTTGCTGGTTCGGTGGGGGGATGACACGTTGCACAAAGAGCAGAGGAGCGTGGGGCAGCATGGCAGAGATCACACAGGTAGTTTACCCAGGTTCGGGCCGCCGTGAGGCATAAAACCCTACTCCTGATTTGGTGGATTGATGGTGGAAAAATGGTGGTGGCCGCAACACATTTGCCCGGCAGGGTTACGTCAGGGCGAAACGGCTATGTGCGTATGAGATGTGAGGGGGTGGATTCGCTAATGCAGGGTCCAACCCTTTCTAAGGTTGCCTTGGGCCTCCTTTTATAGACTAAGGGGTCACCACAGTGGCAAATTAGTCATTATGCACTAATAAGATAGCAAATAGTGCCATCATACCTAACTCTGCAGGCTGACAGAGCGCATTAAATGCGCCGCTCAACGTCACATCGTCGCTTGCCCGGCAAGCCTTGCCGGGCTGTTTTGCCAGCTTCACGCCTGCTCGCTTGACACGTCGCAGGACGGGTGTCGTCTGTAGGTATTTCTTGTAGAAAGAGGCTGACATGTGGCAAATGGCTGTCACTTAGTCACTTTGCGGCTTGACACCGCATTGATCGATGACGTGCGTCGTGGTGAAGTGGTTGGGTGAGGTGGCTCCGCCTTCGCGAGTCCCAGCAGGCCCTGCCGGGGCGTCTTGGAGGTTTTCTTCCGGGGGTGACCCCGTCCTCGCCAGGCTCACCTGCCCTGCAAGGGAGGCTTTTCTCCTGGTGGTTTCTTACTTCTCTGGCTTGGTCTTGGTCCTCTTGATCTGCATGTTGGTCCTTTGAAGATCTTGATCTCTTGTACCTTGGCCTGATCCTGGTGTTGTAATCTTGCTCCCGTGCCTGTGCATAGACTGGGCAACGGACCCAGGGTTTGTTGCGCCGACAGAAGCCCTCGGGCCTACCCCGAATGTGCTGACGAGCGTCGTCGGGGTACGCCCTATTAAGTGCACAGGCAGGGGTGTGGAAGAGGCTGGCCCCTTGAGGTTTTCTTTGCCTCTTCATTAATCTTGAGCCCGGGCCGGTTTCCGTTTTTCCCGTGCGTCGTGTAAAGCCAACCGTGGTGGGGCCACCCTTGTAATGGCTCGTGAATGACTTTAATGCATGGGGTAGAAAATGCCAATTCACTCTTCCCACCACGCCCTTATCCTTAGCCACATATGCTGCATGCATCGCGCGAGGTAGGTAACGGAGGTGCGTTGGTGCGGGAGAGAATCAAGGCAGGGGCCCGGTTTTCTTGAATTGGCGGAGTAGGGCGATGGTCGCTCGTTGAGGGAGCGGCTCCCCTCCTCGGTCCACCTATAATAGGAGGGGCGAGGGGAGAGTGGAGTCATCCATCTTTGCATCCCTTCTCCTGCCTCTTGCTGGTTATGTTGAAGAGAAGAGCCTCGGGCCAGGCCCTGGGTTCTAGTTTAGAGCTTCGCATGGACCCAAGGGGGGTACTTGGGCGGCGCGGTGATAATATTGGAGGTGGCGACTTTGGTGTCCTCGTCGCCGGGTCACCCGTAGCCTTGATTCTAGTGAGAGGGGACGCGAACGACACCACGCTGAGGCCTGCAGTAGGCACAGGGCGTGGTAGTCGGTCGCTCCCCATTCTTTCTTCCTTCGTGGTGCTGGGGAGGGGTAACAGAAAGGGTTTGCCACCAGCAAAGGTGAACCTGACTCCCCCTGGGTGCCATCCTCTTGCCGTGCAGGAGGGCTTTTTGCTCCCATACACGTCTTCGAAACATGCGGTGGTTTCTGAAGTCAGGGCCATTGGGGACGAACATGCTCTCTGTGGGATAAACCGAAGAGCATGGTGTCCGGCGTGGCCTTCGTGCTGAGGTCTTCGGGAGGTAGTGACGCAGACGGCATCGGCAACCCACGACGCGTCAAGAATGGGGACGACCATTCCGACGAGTCATGTTTGCCAATGACTCCGTGTCCCTCATCTAGTCCTCTAGCAGTGTCACCATCCGCGCCTGCCCTCCAGTTCCTTCCTCCTTGCTGAGAAGCTGCACCATCCTGATCCTAGGGAGGCGCCGAATCACAGCTGGGTCCGCCTCCGGCCTCCTCGACCCCTTCCTGAAGGATATGGACAAGGGAAAAGGCATCAAGGGGAACTTATCTTTTTTCAATCTTAAATCTATCGGCACTTGCCAAATTTTAGTTCAAATAATGTAATCTCTCGAGTCCATGTTTGTGTTCTGTAAGGTTTGTACTTGTATGATCAGCATATTAATGAAAAAGATGAACATTGCCGGGAACTCGTGCATGTATATGTCCATGCAGAGGTGGAATGCCTCTTTTACTTTAAATAAACGAGTTTTCCCCGGCAGGCTATCCTGCCAGTACCCTTTTATTTTGTTGCCAGAGAACTGAGCCTACCGAGCATAAATAAAGGGACCAACCCGCCGCCAATCACTTTTCACCAAAGGCCACTATGACCATCCCGGCCGAAGCAACGTTCGAGTCCAAGGATGGGAGCACCTAAGTTTCAAAGAGCGGTGAGGTTGTCTCATGCACAAGTTTCAGCTTACAGAACACTTATGGACAAGAGGTAGAACTTATATGTTTGGCTTGCCGGAGATCGCAAGGCTAAGCTCACGGCAGGAACCTGCAGTCTTATGCAGATGGGAATGACGCAAGATGCGACCTTATCTATATGCATATGCAATGCTCATGAAATGCTTATGCAGTGATCTTGAAATGCTCATGCATGCATGCAACTTGTCGGGTGCCCCCTAGCACTTCGTTTATTTCTCTGTTGCTTAGGATCTTCGCCTGGCTTTGTACAAGGGGTTACATGCAACTGAGGCAAGGCCTGTACAAAAGGGTGGCTGCCGAGCAGGGCCCGACAGCAGCGCCTTACGGGTAGAACTTGCGGAGATGCTCAATATTCCATGAGTTTTCCAATTGAATGCCATCTCCGGTCTCCAGATGGCTGTGCCAGGTCTGGTGACTCGAACTACCCGGTAAGGGCCTTCCCACTTTGGCGTCAACTTGTTTGTACCCTTGGCGGACTGAACGCGCCTAAGGACTAGGTCGCCTTCCTCAAAACATTGGGCATGAACCCCGCGGCTGTGGTAGTGACGCAGGGCTTGCTGATAGCGTGCAGCACGCGTAGCAGCCCGGAGACGGTTCTCCTCGAGTAGCACAACATCGTCACGCCGATGCTGATCTTGCACTAGATCATCGTAGGCAAGTGATACGTCCATTTTGCATCATGTTTTCTTACTGTTATTTATAATGTTTTATCCATAATAATGCTTTTTGGAGTAATTCTAATGCATTTTCTCTCACAATATGCAACGTATACACAAAGAGGGAGAATTCCGGCAGCTGGAAATCTGGACCTGGAAAAGGTACGTCAGACCACCTATTCTGCACAACTCCAAACAAGTTGAAACTTGACAGAGATTTTTTATGGAATATTTGAGGAATATTGGAGCAAATAACTACCAGAGGGGGCCCACCAGGTGGACACAACCCACCTGGGAACGCCAAGGAGCCCAGGAGCGCCCTGGTGGGTTGTGCTCACCCAGGCCCACCTCCGGTACCCATCTTCTGGTATATAGGTCATTTTGACCTAGAAAAAAATAAAGACAAGACTTTCGGGACGGAGCGCTGCCGTCTCGAGGTGGAACTTGGGCAGGAGCACTTTTGCCCTCCGGCGGAGCAATTCCGCCGGGGGAACTTCCCTCCCGGAGCGGGAAATCATCGTCATCATCATCACCAACAACTCTCCCATCTTGGGGAGGGCAATCTCCATCAACATCTTCAACAGCACCATCTCATCTCAAACCCTAGTTCATCTCTTGTGTTTAATCTTGTTACCGGAACTATAGATTGGTGCTTGTGGGTGACTAGTAGTGTTGATTACATCTTATAGTTGATTACTATATGGTTTATTTGGTGGAAGATTATATGTACATATCCATTATGCTATTTAATAGGGACCGATTGGATCCAAAAGTTTAATGCTATGGTTAGAATTTATTCTTAATACTTTTCTCATAGTTGCGGATGCTTGCGGGAGGGTTAATCATAAGTAGTAGGTTTGTTCAATTAAGAACAACACCTAAGAACCAGTCCACCCACATATCTAATTATCAAAGTACCGAACCCGAATTAAACCAACATGATAAAAGTGACTAGATGGAAATCCCGTGTACCCTCAGGAACGCTTTGCTTATCATAAGAGACCGTTTTGGCTTGTCCTTTGCCTCAAAAGGATTGGGCTACCTTGGTGCACTTTAGTTAATACTATCATTACTTGCTCATTACAAATTACAATGCTATCAAACTACTTGGCTACTTACAATTTCAACGCTTGCAGACATTACCTTGCTGAAAACCACTTGTCATTTCCTTCTGCTCCTCGTTGGGTTCGACACTCTTACTTTTCAAGAAGAGCTACAATTGGCCCCCTATACTTATGGGTCATCAAGGCTATTTTCTGGCGCCATTGCCGGGGAGTGAAGCGCCTTTGGTATGTGGAATTAGGTAAGGAAACATTTATATAGTGTGCTGAAATTTATTGTCACTTGTTACTATGGAAAACAATCCTTTGAGGGGTTTGTTCGGGGTATATTAACCTCGACCGGAACCACAATTAGCTACCCCTCAACCTACTACACCTACTGAAAATATTGAATATGAAATTCCTTCGGGTATGATAGAACAACTGCTAGCTAATCCTTATGCAGGAGATGGAACCGAACATCCTGATATGCACTTGATATATGTAGAACAAATTTGTGGATTGTTCAAGCTTGCAAGTTTACCCGGAGATGAAGTTATGAAGAAGTTTTTCCCTTTATATTTGAAGGGAAAAGCATTGGCATAGTATAGACTATGCCATGATATTGGATCTTGGAATTGGAATCGATTGAAATTGGAGTTCCATCAAAAAAAATTATCATATGCATCTAGTTCATCGTGATCAGAATTATATATATAATTTTTGGCCTCGTGAAGGAGAAAGTATCGCTCTAGATTGGGGGGGGGGCTTAATTCAATGTTATATTCATGCCCCAATCATGAGCTCTCAAGAGAAATTATTATCTAGAATTTTTATGCTCGGCTTTCTCGTAATGATCAAACCATGCTTGATACTTCTTGTGCTGGTTCTTTTATGAAGAAGAATATTGAATTCTAGTGGGATCTTTTGGAAAGAATTAAATGCAACTCTGAATATTGGGAAGTCGACAAAGGTAAAGAGTCAGGTATTAAACTTAAGTATGATTGTGTTAAACCTTTTATGGATACTGATGCTTTTCAAAAGTTTAGCACTAAATATGGACTTGACTTTGAGATAGTAGCTTCCTTCTGTGAATCATTTGCTACTCATGTTGATCTCCCTAAAGAGAAGTGGTTTAAATATCACCCACCTATTAAAGAAGAAATCAAAGAACCGGTACTAGTTAAAGAAGAAACTATACTTTACAATGTTGATCCAGTTGTTCCTACTATTTATATTGACAACCCACGTTCCCCTGTTAGGATAAAGGAACATGCTAAAGTTTCAACTATGGTCAACAAAAGCTATATTAGAACACCTAAACCTGATGAACAAATTAAAGTAGAACCTAGTATTGCTATGGTTAAAGATCTTTTGGAAGAAGATATGGATGGGCTTGTTATTTACTTTTGTGAAGAAGCTGCTAGAATTGTCAAACCTGATAAAAAGGATAAACATAGACATGTTGTTGGCATGCCCGTCATCTCAATTGAAATAGGAGATCACTGTTATCATGGTTTATGTGACATAGGTGCTAGTGTCAGAGCTATTCCTTACACCTTATATCAAGAAATTATGAATGACATAGCACCCACAGAGATAGAAGACATAGATGTTACTATTAAACTTGCTAATAGAGACACTATATCACCAACTGGGATTGTTAGACATGTTGAAGTCCTGTGTGGGAAAATAAAATACCCTACTGATTTTCTTGTTCTTGGTTGCCCACAAGATGACTTTTGTCCCATTATCTTTGGTAGACCTTTCTTGAACACCGTTAATGCTAAGATAGATTGTGAGAAACAAACTGTCGGTGTTAGTTTTGGTGATGAGTCTCACGAGTTTAATTTTTCCAAGTTTGGTAGAAAGCTTCATGAAAAAGAATTGCCTGGTAAGGATGAACTAATTGGTCTTGCTTCTATTGCTGTACCACCTATTGATCCTTTTGAACAATATTTGCTAGACCATGAAAATGATTTTCATATGCACGAAAGAATTGAAATAGATAAGATTTTATTTGAACAACGTCCTCTGCTTAAACACAATTTGCGTATTGAAACTCTAGGAGGTCCTCCTCCACCTAAAGGTGATCCTGTGTTTGAATTAAAACAATTGCCAGACACTTTGAAATATGCTTATCTTGATGAAAAGAAGATATATCATGTTATTATTAGTGCTAACCTTTCAGAACATGAAGAAGAAAGATTATTGAAAGTTCTAAGAAGGCACCGAGCTGCTATTGGATATACTCTTGATGATTTAAAGGGCATTAGTCCCACTCTATGTCAGCACAAAATTAATATGGAACCTGATGCTAAACCCGTTGTTGATCACCAATGTCGGTTAAATCCGAAGATGAAAGAAGTGGTAAGAACCATAGATATTAAAACTTCTGGAAGCAGGTATAATCTATCCTATAGCTGATAGTAGATGGGTAAGTCCTATTCATTGTGTCCTTAAGAAAGGAGGTATAACTGTTGTTCCTAATGATAAGAATGAACTCATTCCACAAATAATTGTTACAGGTTATAGAATGGTAATTGATGTTAGAAAATTAAACAAAGCAACTAGAAAATATCATTACCCTCTGCCTTTTATTGATCAAATGCTTGAAAGATTATCTAAGCACACACACTTTTGCTTCCTTGATGGATATTCTGGTTTTTCACAAATACATGTTTCTCAACCTGATCAAGAAAAGACCACTTTTACTTGTCCCTTTGGAACCTATGCTTATAGACGTATGCCTTTTGGTTTATGTAATGCACCTGCTACCTTTCAAAGATGTATGACTGCTATATTCTCTGACTTTTCTGAAAAGATTGTTGAGGTTTTCATGGATGACTTCTCTGTTTATGGGAAGTCTTTTGATGATTGTTTAAGCAATCTTGATCGAGTTTTGCAGAGATGTGAACAAACAAATCTTATCTTGAATTGGGAGAAGTGCCACTTTATGGTTAATGAAGGCATTGTCTTGGGTCATAAAATTTCTGAAAGAGGTATTGAAGTGGACAAAGCTAAGGTAGATGCAATTGAGAAAATGCCATGTCCTAAAGATATAAAAGGTATTCGTAGTTTCTTAGGTCATGCTAGTTTTTATAGGAGATTTACCAAAGACTTTTCTAAAATTTCTAGGCCTCTTACGAGTCTTTTGCAAAAGGATATTCCTTTTGTTTTGACAATGATTGTTTAGAAGCGTTTGAAACACTCAAGAAAGCCTTAGTTTCTACACCTATTGTTCAACCACCTGATTGGAACTTGCCTTTTAAAATTATGTGTGATGCTAGTGATTATGTTGTTGGTGCTGTTCTCGGACAAAGAGTTGATAAGAAATTGAATGTTATTCATTATGCTAGTAAAACTCTAGACAGTGCTCAGAGAAATTATGCTACTACTGAAAAAGAATTCTTAGCGGTGGTGTTTGCTTGTGATAAATTTAGACCTTATATTGTTGATTCCAAAGTAACTGTTCACACAAACCATGCTACTATTAAATATCTTATGGAAAATAAAGATGCTAAACCTAGACTTATTCGATGGGTTCTCTTGTTACAAGAATTTGATTTACATATCATTGATAGAAAAGGAGTCGAGAACCTAGTAGCTGATAATTTGTCTAGGCTTGAAAATGTGCCTGATGACCCACTACCTATTGATGATAGTTTTCCTGATGAGCAGTTAGCTACAGAAATGTTGCTCATAATACTCCTTGGTATGTTGATTATGCTAATACATTGTTGCTAACTATTTACCACCTAGCTTTACATACCAACAAAAGGAAAAAAAATCTTCTATGATTTAAGAAACTACTTTTGGGATGACCCACATCTTTATAAAGAAGGAGGGGATGGTATTATTAGACGGTGTGTACCTCAGCATGAACAGGGACAAATCCTATGGAAATGTCACTCTGAAGCTTATGGAGGGCATCATGCTGGAGATAGAACTGCTCACAAGGTATTGCAATCTGGATTTGATTGGCCTACTCTCTTCAAGGATGCCCGTAAGTTCGTCTTATCTTGTGATGAATGTCAAAGAATAGGTAATATCGGTAAGTGTCAAGAAATGCCTATGAATTATTCACTTGCTGTTGAACCATTTGATGTTTGGGGATTCGATTACGTGGGACCTTTTCCTTCCTCTAATGGGTATACACATATTTTGGTTGCTGTTGATTATGTTACTAAATGGGTAGAAGATATTCCAACTAGTAGTGCTGATCACAACACCTCTATTAAAATGCTTAAGGAAGTTATTTTCCCAAGGTTTGGGGTCCCTAGATATTTAATGACTGATGGTGGTTCACATTTTTTCGTGGTGCTTTCCGTAAAATGCTTGCCAAGTAAGATCTTAACCATAGAATTGCATCACCTTATCATCCGCAGTCTAGTGGTCAAGTTGAACTTAGCAATAGAGAAATAAAATTTATTTTGCAAAACACTGTTAATAGGTCCAGGAAGAATTGGTCTAAGAAATTAGATGATGCACTTTGGGCTTATAGAACTGCATATGAAAATCCTATGTGTATGTCTCCATACAAAATGGTTTATGGAAAAGCTTGTCATTTGCCTCTTGAGTTAGAACATAAAGCATATTGGGCCATCAAAGAGGTCAATTATGATTTCAAGCTTGCTGGTGAAAAGAGGTTATTTGATATTAGCTCATTAGATGAATGGAGAACCCAAGCTTATGCAATGCAAAATTATTCAAAGAAAAAGTTAAAAGATGGCATGACAAAAGAATCCAAAAGCGTGGGTTTAAAGTGGGAGAATATGTTCTTTTGTACAACTCTCGTTTTAGATTCTTTGCAGGAAAACTCCTCTGAAAATGGGAAGGCCCCTATGTCATCAAGGATGTTTATCGGTCTGGAGCCATCAAAATTAATAATTCCGAAGGTACTAACCCGAAGGTTGTCAATGAGAAACAAATAAAGCATTATATCTCAGGTACGCCCATTAATGTTGAAAGTAATATTATCCAAACTTTGACACCGAAAGAACACATAAAAGAGTTCTTCTGGAACACTCTAGAATCGTGAAAATAAGGAGGTACGTGATACGGTAAGTAAACGGACTCCGAAAAATCTGCAAAAATATTTTTTATCGGTTTTGGAATATTTAGAAAATTAGGAAAATAAGAAACTTCCAGGAAGCATACCCTGGTGGGCACAAGACACTAGGGCGCGCCCAGGTGGGTTGTGCCCACCTAGGACACCTTCCATACTCCCTTTTTCTACAGTTTACTTGTCCCCAAAGATAAAAAATCTATATATACTTCTCGAACCTGTTGATCTCTGTATCGCAGAGAAATCCTCTGTTTTCTTTTCCTTGCTGTTTTCTGTCAGATCCCGTCTATCATGGCTGCTTCAAGCTCCTTCAAGGACAAGTTCTTCAAGAATGTCATCAACCCATACCTTCGGGAGGTGGTGCAGCACCCTCAGGTTATCCAGATGCATGAGGGGGTGCTTCACCTCCGCGATGTACCTTGTCCCAAGGGGACGAGAACCGTGGAGGCCAGGCTTGAAGCTATGGAACAAGACGTCTTCCGGTGCAACACTAAAAAAAAAGACACATCCGTGACATTTTGGGTCGAATGAAATTTTTTTGTGTGGTAGAAGCGAGGGCGAGGGCGAGGAAACCATGGTAGAAGCGAGGGCGAGGAAAATATCGGGGGAGTTCCCGGTTACGGTAGGTGGTCGGGGCCGAGCGATGCATGTTTCTCTCTTACGTACGCGCGTGTGTGCGAGGCGTTGCGCTCTAACTGAACCCGAGCGAGGCGTTGGGCTCTAACTGAACCCGAGCGATTGCACTGAAGGCTACGCGTTACTGAACCCGAGCGATCGATCGATCCCTTGCTGTTAACTAAACCCGAGTGATTCCTTCGCTACTGCTGCTAACTGAAGCCGATCGAACACTGCTGCCTCCTTCCCTGGATGAACGGTACCCCGATCGATCGAGCCGGTGGATGAACAGGACCCCATGGAGGGCTGGATGAACAGGACCCCATGGAGGGCTGGATGAACAGGACGACCCCGTCGAGGGCTGGATGAAAAGTAGCCAGTGGAGGGCTAGATGAACAGTAGTCCGGGAGGGGTGGTTGAAGAGGACCCTGTGGAGAGGGATGATTGAACAATAGCCGGTGGAGGAGCGCGCGGTGGAGGCTGGATGAACATGAGCCCGTGGATGAACAGTCGCAGGTGGAGGCTGGAGGAGGTCGATGGTGGATGAGTAGTAGCCCGTGGAGGCTGGAGGAGGTCGACGGTGGAGATGAACAGTATCCCGTGGAGTCCCATTTTGCGGTACGCCACACCCCTCCCGATGAACAGGACCCCCGTTTCGATCGTAGCGCTCCAACACAAGTCCGTTTCCTCCGTTTTGCGGTACGCCACACCCCTCCCAATCAACAGGACCCCGTTTCTACCGTAGGAGGTCTGTTTCCTCCGTTTTGCGGTACGGCAGACCCCTCCCGATGAACAGGATCCCGTTTCCACCGTGGCCGGTCGAACACAAGGCCGTTTCCTCCATTTTGCGGTACGCCAGGCCTCGTTTCCATCGCCTGTTCCATCCAAGCCGGTTGGCTCTCGATGAACAGCATGCATTCTGTTGCCTCCCGATGAACATGACGCATTCCTTGCCTCCCCATGAACACGACGACGACGCAGTTTCTCCGTTCCGACCCAGCCACAGCCATGTACACCAGCCCTAGCCGTACGTATGCGCGAGTAGGCGTTTGAGACCCTGCCCGTATGTACGTACGTGGCCGTATTTACTTTCTTGCACCCTGGCCGCTGTACGTACGTGTAGATGCTACGTGTGCGCCTCTACTACCACACGTGTGTGCCTCTACTACCACACGTGCCCTTCCTTACACGGCCATAGTTCATCGCTGCAGCCTGCAGACAGACCGATCGTATGTACGTACACGTTCACCACCAGAATGAAAATGCTACGTATGCTTCGACCAGGTGGGTCCCGGCTGTCAGGCACTTCCTTGCGTGCGAAGATGTAGCTGGTGGGTCCCAGCAGTCAGGGGGGTGAATCAATTTTTTTCCCGTAATATGGACGCACTTCCTTGCGTGCGTAGATGTAGCTGGTGGGTCCTAGCAGTAAGGGGGGAAAGTTTTTTTTCACGAAATATGGTGGCCCGTCCGGTGGGTCCCTGCTGTCAGGTGGAGGAATCATTATTTTCCGCGTAATAAGGAGGCACTTCCTTGCTGCGGCCGTGTACCCAGCTGTGAGCCTGTCCACGTACAGTACTCTTCCGATGGAAGTCGTTCGTTGACCATATTGACCACGCCGCGCCAAGAGCACCACGGCGGTGGACGACGGTGAGGCCTAGGAAGGGAATGACGCAGAGCCGGGGAAGACGCGGCTGTGGATGCCCACGCGGAGAGGAGTACGAGGGTTCACTGGTTTGGTTGCGGTGTGAGGCTGCCGTCGCCTCAGGGCCTGGGTAGGGGGCTGTGAGGCCTCCGCGGCATCACATCCGACCATGAAAGGCAGGAGCAGGCGGCACAACCGGTGCTGCTTTGGGCGGCTGGAGCAAGAAGACCAGAGGTTGAAGAAGCACGACAGTTGTTGGATGGACATCGTACGGTCACTGCAGCTAGAATCGTTTATATTGACTAAGTTGACAAAGCCCTTGGTACGCGTCAACTTAGTAGGCGCACATGTCAGCCTCCGAAACGGTGTGCCCCAGACGTCAGTGGGAGGAATCATTTTTTGGGCGGGTGAAGCTAGAATATCCGAGATTGAAGAAGAAGCACGACATCTGTTGGATGGACATCCAACGGCCACTGTTGCTAGGACCGTGTGTTGACTATAACTTGATAAAGCCTTGCATACGCGTCAACTTATTTTTTTTAGGGGACGTGTCAACTTAGTAGGCCCACAAGTGTCTGGCAGAGAACTTATAGCCCATTTGAGATTTGTAAGAATGTACAGCCCATTTTTTATTTCTAATGGAATTTACTACAACCCATTTTCTAGCTAGGACAACGATTAATAACTTCAACCAACCTTTCAAAACAAAATTCAATAAAATTTCCCACATTTTGACGGGATCCGAAATATTTTTATCCCTAAATTTCTAGTCAGATTAAATACAATTTCAATATAAATTTGTCTTACGTAAAAATCCAACGAAACATTGCACGCGCAACAATTAATGAAATTAAAATTTTCAAAATCCAAAAATAATATTTTATAAACTAATTACGTGTTTGGTGCATTTTCTTATAGTTACAGCCCAGGTTTTATAATTACATCCCATTTATTACTTCTTAAAGCCCATTTTCTTGTTAACCCTAATGCATCCCTCCTAGCAAAGATTTGTAGCCGAGTGAGACGGAGAATAACAAGTTGACCTTCCCTAGGTATTCCTCAAAAAAAAGTATAGCTGGGCTAGCCATTTTCAGCTTGAAAAAAATTAATATCTGGGCTGGCTATCTGGCCTTGGCTAGACGGGCCACAGCCCGCCCAGTTAATACCCTGCTCTCCTCTGAACAACAACGAAAACATCGCTCTTGTCTCCAAAAAATGAAAACATCGCTCAAGAAAAACTCTGCAGTGCTCACACCTCAAAAACAAAAATACTGCCCGAGCTGCTTGGTCCCAGCTGTCGGTTGCTCCTTGCGCAATTCTCTCGTTTATTGACTACATAGGTTGACAATGGTGTGAGACCGTGATGTCAGGAAACCAGGAGGAAGCAAAAAAAATTACAGTTGTAGTATATAATAAGGAGGCACTTGCGGACGTGCGGCTATGGCCCTGGTGGGTCCCTACTGTCATTTGCTACCTCTTGAGCACTGCGTTGGTTTTCCCTTGAAGAGGAAAGGGTGATGCAGTAAAGTAGCGTAAGTATTTCCCTTAGTTTTTGAGAACCAAGGTATCAATCCAGTAGGAGGCCACGTCCAAGTCCCTCGCACCTACACAAACAAATATAAACCTCGCAACAAACGCAATAAAGGGGTTGTCAATCCCTTCACGGTCACTTACGAAAGTGAGATATGATAGATATGATAAGATAATATTTTTGGTATTTTTATAATAAAGATACAAAGTAAAATAAAAGGCAATAAAAATAGCTAAGTGTTGGAAGATTAATATGATGGAAAATAGACCCGGGGGCCATAGGTTTCACTAGTGGCTTCTCTCAAGAGCATAAGTATTACGGTGGGTGAACAAATTACTGTTGAGCAATTGATAGAATTGAGCATACTTATGAGAATATCTAGGTATGATCATGTATATAGGCATCACGTCCGCGACAAGTAGACCGACTCCTGCCTGCATCTACTACTATTACTCCACACATCGACCGCTATCCAGCATGCATCTAGAGTATTAAGTTCAAAAGAACAGAGTAACGCTTTAAGTAAGATGACATGATGTAGAGGGATAAACTCATGCAATATGATATAAACCCCATCTTGTTATCCTCGATGGCAATAATACATTACGTGCCTTGCTGCCCCTACTGTCACTGGGAAAGGACACCGCAAGATTGAACCCAAAGCTAAGCACTTCTCCCATTGCAAGAAAGATCAATCTAGTAGGCCAAACCAAGATGCTAATTCGAAGAGACTTGCAAAGATAACCAATCATACATAAAAGAATTCAGAGAAGATTCAAATATTGTTCATAGATAAACTTGATCATAAACCCATAATTCATCGGTCTCAACAAACACACCACAAAAGAAGATTACATCGAATAGATCTCCACGAGAATCGTGGAGAACTTTGTATTGAGATCCAAAGAGAGAGAAGAAGCCATCTAGCTAATAACTATGGACTCGAAGGTCTGAGGTAAACTACTCACACATCATCGGGGAGGCTATGGTGTTGATGTAGAAGCCCTCTGTGATCAATGCCCCCTCTGGCAGGACGCCGGAAAAGGCCCCAAGATGGGATCTCATGGGTATAGAAGGTTGCGGCGGTGGAATTAGGTTTTCGTGGATGCTTCTGTTGGTTTGGGGGTACGTAGGTATATATAGGAGGAAGAAGTACGTCGGTGGAGCAACGTGGGCCCCATGAGGGTGGAGGGCGCGCCCGGGGGGTAGACGCGCCCCCCTACCTCTTGCTCTCCTGGATGCTTTCTTGATGTAGGGTCCAAGTCCTCTGGATCACGTTTGTTCCGAAAATCACGTTCCCGAAGGTTTCGTTCCGTTTGGACTCTGTTTGATATTCTTTTTCTGCGGAACTCTGAAATAGGCAAAAACCAGCAATTTGGGCTGGGCCTCCGGTTAATAGGTTAGTCCAAAAAATAATATAAAAGTGTATAACAAAGCCCATTAATCATCCAAAACAGAATATAATATAGCATGAAGCAATCAAAAATTATAGATACGTTGGAGACGTATCATCATTCTCTCCAAGTAAAGTCATCTCCTCATTCCTCATGTCTGTTGACCATGTTGACAACGCGAAATGGCGGCGCCACGGCGAGCGCAACAACTTGAAGGACAACGAAGAGGGCCTCGCGGGCCCTACAGATGGTCTGATACAGCGCCCGCTGCTCATTCGGGAAGCCAGGATTATAGGGCCACATGTCCGCGACGACATTGTCGTTTGCTTGTTCACCGGTGCTGGTTGACGAGACGGAGGTTACAGCACAGGTCCTCCTGCGCTGCTAGCTCTTCTGCGATTAGGGCGTCAAAGTGCGGCCACACCTGCTCTATGGTGAACACGGCATGAACCGTCTTGGACAGTGGCGCCGGCTCCTGGTCGGAAGCTACGTCCATCATCTAATTGTCGTCGCTCAGCTCGGTGAGCTCGCTGGCAAGCCAGCATGTCCGGCTGCTGGACCGACCCGCTGCCAAGCACGAGTCTGACTGCCCTGGCCCACCCAGACCGCCTCCCTCGACGCACGCGCTTTCTGCCCGAAACGGTCAGCGCCGCCCGCCCCGCTTCCGGTGCAGGCGATTGCTCCACCTTCAAACGACACAAGTGTCATCCGTCCGTCCATCTGCCGCCCACATTAATGATACGCGGTTGCCGAGGCAGCTACTCCGGCGCCACACGTCCGTCCCTCCGCCGCCCACCATTGCTATATAAACTGCTGCGCCGACCATAGCCACAGTCATCCGCCTCCGTTCCCGAGGAGGTCTTGTGTCGTCCGCCTCGCGAGGCTTGGCCCCTCACGGGGGTCTCGAATGCTTGTTGGTGAAGATGGGTCGTACGGGCCCGCTCGCAGAGCCGCGCCGTGGGCCGCAGGCAGGCAAGTCTGGGGACCCCCATTCCCAGAACACCGACAGTAGCCCCCGGGCCCAAGGCGCGCTCGGACTTGGCTTCGAGGCGAAGCCAAAGGGCAAGTGCGGAGCGCCATGGGCCCCAACAGCCTGCGGCCTTGGTCGACGCATGGCGGTTGATTGGACGTGAGCGTCTCCGCTTCCCCACGCTGCCTCGGCAACTGCCCGACTTAACGAGTCCCTGCTGCATGCAAGGAAAAACCATCATTACCTGTGATCGTGGGGGGCACTGGTTGGCCTTCTCCTGCTATAAATGGGGAGGGGGTAGAGCCCCCATCGCCCATCTCTTCCCATTCCGCTCGCTTCTCCTCCTTTGCTCCATTGCCAGTAGCGACACCAATGGCGCCCATCCAAAGGTTTTCCGCCGTGGAGAAAGGAAAGACTCCCTGCGACAAGCCAGGACCGCTTCCGCCGAAGAAGAGGCCGGTCTACCGCCGTGACGTGGTGGCGATGCAGGAGGTGACAAGGCCTTGGTGCGAGCAGCCTCCTCCTGAGTATCCGCTACCCCTATACGCCCAAGCCGAGGGCTCAGGAGGAGGCGGCGAGTGGCGGCGCGTGCGCCACGTCCATGGTCGCCATGCCGCGGTGGCACGCGTCGCCGTCCCCGGAGTCCACGCCGTGGACTCCTCGCGCGAGCTCCTGCTGTGGGCGGCGATGCCTCTGAGCACTTGGATCCGCTTCCCTTCCTTCTTCTCTGCCGAGATGCCGCCAAGGGGGCCCCTCGAGCTTTGGCTGCAGCACGCCGACTGTGACGCGCCGGCGACTGGAGCGGAAGTCGAGGCCATCTCCTCGGGCAAGATCTTCATGACCCGAGGCTGGGGTGAGGTCGCTCGAGTGTGCCGCGCGGAAGGCACCACCGCGATCCACTTCGAGTACGACGGGGCCTCCACGTTGTCCTTTAAGGTCTTCGACGCGGAAGGCCGCTGCATCGAGGGCTGCTCTGGGAGGGGCCGTCAGGACGGCGCCCCAGCAGCGGCAGGGCCTGCTGTCCGCGCCGCCAGCAGCTCCTCTGGAAGCGACGCTTGGGAGTCAGCGATTCTCCCGAGATCTATGAGACTCCGGAGACGAGCGACCACAGCTATGTGCCCCCCAGCTCTCGCCGCGCCCGGAGTGAGGCTGCAGCGTCCGGCCGTCGCCGCCGCTAATCTGGGTGAGGTTGGCGCCAGCCTCCCGTGGCCCACTGTTGATGATGGCGTCATCCACCGGACGCATGTAGATAGGGCTCCTGGAAGTTCTTTCCTTTTGTTCCCTGCGAGGAATCGAGAAGTACCCCGTGGGGGCGTGTAAAGGGTCCGCAATGTCCTTTGTTGATATTATCCTTATTATGAAATTGTGCGTGTGCGTGTCCCATTTCAGCTTGGTTTCCCCTTTCCAGCCTCGCGACGGCTCGGTGCTCTACACTGACAGGTTGCGGTCCCCAGGCAGCCTGCAGCCGTCGCTGGTATGCCAGGTCGCGATGCCGTGGTCAAGGCCAGGAGGTGAGCGGCCCGAGGTCCATTAAGAGCCCCTGAGACGCGATGCTCAGGAGGTCCCCTTTAGCGCGCAAGCGACCGCCAAGGGGTAGGAAAGGGAGATTACGTTGCCGTAGCGGGGCAATGCAAATGAGAACTCTATGCCGTAGCGATTGCTTGACCCAAGCGCGAAACTTATCTAGGCAGTCCAGGGTCTGTCCTTCGCGAGGCGCCAGGCTCGTGCGTAGGCGGTCGTAGCTTAGCCAGGTCAGGCCCGTACGAGCCTCCTCCTCTTACCACGCTCTCCTTCGTGCTCTACGTCCTCAGGTCCCGGCCCTCGAGCGAGCTCAGCCGCCGCTGGTATGCCAGGTCGCGATGCCGTGGTCAAGGCCAGGGGGTGAGGGCTGGAGAGCCAGTAGGAGCTCCTGAGTTGCGATGCTCAGGAGCCCCCCTTTTAACGCGCAAGCGGATTACATGGGCGAAGAGGGAGCCCGCGGTGCCGCCTGCCGTGGTCCTCAGGAGGTTCCTGCAAGTGAGCACGAGGAAGGGTGCAGATTGCTGTTATGATAGCCGTGCGGCCACTGGTTGCTCCGCAAGAGAATGGAGGCACTGAGGGCCTGGTGAGGTGGCACGCGCGGCCAGAGCTCAACTGCTCAGATTTGTCGACGTTGCAGGGACGGACCCAAGCACAAGCGTCGTGCCAGCATGAGCAGCTCCCGTGGTAGGTGAGAATCAAGAAGGTGATAGTCATAGGTAAATTAAGCATGGAAAGCAAACTGGCTCAAGTATACGCAGGGAAGATACATGCCACAGGGTCAGGCCCGAGCGGCTTGGGGATGATGCAGCCCGAGGGGCGCCCCCAGCAAGGTAAGCTAAAGACATAAAAAGGGATGCATGCCGCAGGGACGGGCCCATGCGGCCTGGGCATGATGCAGCCCTGAGGGCGCTCCCAGCTGAATAAACCTGGAAAATTTCACATGGTTCTGTTGCAGAAGAAGTGTTGGGGCAGCCGAAGGTACGCGGGGAAGGGGTTGTTCCTCACGAGCCACCAGGGCCCTGAGCCTCGGGAGGCTCCGGGGGTCCAGGCAGTTCCTTGAGGTCTGTTTCCATCTCCGCCAGGAATGCATGGTGCCTGGTATCCTGAGCCGCCAGGACGCGCCGCATGTTGCGTTGGTAGGCGGATGCCACGCTCGGCATGCCAAATGGCATGCGAACGTAGCTGTGAGGTGGGCCCTTGCAGCATCCCACGCGCAAAGGCCAGAAGAGCTCCTGAGACGCGGCCCTGTTGAGCCCTGGGACATCGATGCAGATGCGCAGCCCAGCATCCTCGCCTAGATGGGGGGCTGCGCCTGGTGAGCGGTGATTGTCGCGCATGGCCCTCGCATCCTGCAGTTCCTGAGTGGTCTTGGTAATGAACTCCTGAGCGCTGGGCGCTCCTCGCCCTGTGTCCTCCTGAGGGAAACGTGCCACGAAGCACGCCTCCAAATGGTGCCCGAGCGCCTCCCTCGTAATGATGGCAAGGTCTGAGGCCTTCCAGAAGAGAGCCCCCAAGCCCTGCCCATGGAGGGCGTCGGGCGCGCCTTCCTATGCGAGGGAGGGAGGCGCCCCAGTCACGGGCACCGATCCTGACGTGGCTCCACTTGCGGCGCTGTTCTCCTAAGGCCCGGTGCAGAGTAGCTGCTTCTTCTTCTTGGGGATGGCCTCAGGAGGGTACTCGCCCTTGCTGTCAGGGTCTTCAATTGCTGCAGCTTGGAAGGCACGCTCGAGGGAGCACACGCCGTCTCTTTATTCGCAGAGGACTGTGATGATTCCGCCGCTTCCTGGCATCTTGAGGACGTTGTAGCCATGGTGGGTCACCGCCATGAACTTGGCCAGGGCTGGATACCCGAGGATCGCATTGTATGGCAGACGGATGTGGGTGACATCGAAGTCGATGAGCTCGGTGCGGTAGTTGTCGCGCTGTCCGAAGGTGACTGGGAGGCGGACCTGTCCTATCGGGGTGGTGGAGCCATCGGTCACTCCTGAGAAAGGCTTGGTAGGCTGAAGCTGATCGTAAGGCACTTGAAGGTTGTCGAATGTCTCGACGGACAGGAGCCCTGCGCCGCCGTCGATGAGAGTCTTGGTGACTTGCACGTTGTTGATGACGGGTGAACAGAGCATCGGGAGAGCGCCAGCGGTGGCCGCACACTTGAGCTGGTCTACTGAGCTGAAGGTAATAGCGCACTTGGCCCACCTGAGCGGGCGTGTAGCCTCGAGCTTGGGGAGGACTGCGTTCACGTCGCGAGCAATCTGCTAGAAGATACGCTGCGAGGCTGGGGCTTGAGCTCCGCCCAAGATGCAGGCGATAGCACGCGGCTCCTGGAAGCCCCCAGCCCCCTCGTCTTGAAGGTGATCGTCATTCCTTCTTGGTGGTGGCGGCAGCGGAGGAAGCCCAGCATTGCCCTAAGGACGGTCCTCGCGAGGCTGGTCCCTCCAGGCACCCTCGCGAGGCTGATCCTGCCAGTGGTCCTCACGAGGCCGGTCGCGCCACTCCTGGTGCGGGGCCCGGTCGTCCCAGCGTCCTCCGCCACGTCCTCCTTCTTGGCCATAGCCCCAGTCGTTGCGCTCAGGGCATCGACCGAAGCGTCCACTGCGAATGGCCCTGAGCTCTTGACAATCGTTGGTGTTGTGGCTGTGCACGTTGTGGAAGGCGCAGAACGGTCGGCTGCTCTTGGATGACTCAGGCTGGTCCCTGCCGCACTTCGTGTCCGGCTCCGCCGCGAGCACGGCAACTCCCTTGCGCTTCACGTCCTTGGCCTTCGCTTTCTTCTCCTCCAGGTCAGCAGCTGGGAGCTCGAGAAGGGAAAGGCGCCCTTCCTCAGTGCTTGCGCACTTGATCACCAGGTTGAACAGCTCCACGGATGTGCAAAGCTCCTCGTGGATGGCGATCTCCTCCTTCATCTTGACGTCGCGGACGCCATCGGAGAACGCAGAGATGATGGCCTCGTCCGTCACCTTTGGGATCTTGAGACGGACATTGTTGAAGCGTTGGATGTACTTCTGGAGGGTCTCCCCTGGCTGTTGCTTGACGCGGCGTAGGTCACCCGCGGCCGGGGGGGCGGTCACGAGTGCCCTGGAAGTTGGCGACGAAGCGGTCGCGCATCTCGTTCCAGGAGGAGATTGAGCCTGGAGGCAGGTTCAGGAGCCAGGAGCGGGCACCATCCTTGAGAGCCATGGGGAACCAGTTCGCCATGACTTTTTCGTCGCCGTTGGCCTCCTCGATGCTCAGTTTGTAAAGCTGCAGGAACTCCGCGGGGTCGGGGGTGCCGTTGTAGCGTGGAGGCAGGTCTGGCTCGAACTTGCCCGGCCAGGCGACGCTACGCAGCTCGGGGGTGAAGGTGCGGCAGCCCGCGGTGGCCACCGGGACCCTTTCCTGATATGGAGCCTGGCCATGATACCCGCGCACCGCCACCGCAGGCGGCGGCGGTCTTGCCGTAGCGGCGCCGGGAGCGCAGGAGCGTCTTCTTGTGGACGTGGGACTTCTTGGCAGCTTCCTTCTTCAAGCACGGGCGCCCGTCGCGAGGGATCACGCCGGGGGGCGCACGCCTTGGCGCCAAGGCACCGTCTTGGGGCAGAGGCGGTGGAGGTGCTCCATGAGCCACGTCACCTAAAGCTGGCGGAGCGTGAGGCAGCCAGAGGGACGGCACAGGGGAGCCCCCTGCAGCGCTGACAAGCTTGGTGATGCAGTCGAGCCAGTCCTCGTAGAAGTCGTCGATGGGGTGGTAGCGCAGGAGTTCGTGCGCCATGCACAGCGCGGCCTGCGCGTCTGTGGGAGCGCGACGGGCGTGAGACGACGAGCCAGCCGGGGTCAGCGATGGAGTGGCGGTGCGGCCGTCCCGACGCACCGAGGGGTGCAGCGAGGATGCTTGCTGCTCGTTCCTTGCCGGGTCGGTGGCGGCGTTGGCGGCAAGCGACGGAGAATGACGGGGTGGCCCGCCGACGGGAGCCGTCTGAGCAACGCGGGCGGCGAGGGCGGCCTGGCGCTCAGCGCGAGTTCGGCGAGCGTCCGCCATGGAGATGACGAAGCGACGGGATGCGGATCGACGGAAGGAAAGCTTCGGCGCACCCCTACCTGGGGCGCCAAATGTCGGATCTCGGGTTCCGGCAAAACCCTCAAGGTTTGGACACTCGGGTGCACACGAAGATCTCCCCCTACCGAATCACGCCCTCAGCCTCACCGGGATCTCTAAGCTTAGCTCAACGAACTTGCAACACAAGAGACACAAGATTTATACTGGTTGGGGCCACCGTTGTGGTGTAATACCCTACTCCAGTGTGGTGTGGTGGATTGCCTCTCGGGCTGAGGATGAACAGTACAAGGGGAAGAACAGCCTCCTGAGGTGAGGTGTTCTTGTGTTCGGTGGGTGTGAAGATGGGTTGTATCTAGTCCAGGATGAGATGCCTCCTACTATGGTGGCTAGCCCTATTTATAGAGGCCCTGGTCCTCTTCCCAAATATTGAGCGGGAAGGGATGCCACAACGGCCAATTTGAAAGGGGACAGCTAGTACAAGCTATCCTGACAAAAGCAGTCTTCGCCTGCCAAAGGCTCTGGTGGTGACCTCCGTCTTGCCGTCCTGCTGGTCTTGGTCTCATTGCACCGATATGGGAACCTTTGCTTGATGCCTCGGTACTCCTTGCCTGCGCTTGCCTCCTTAGCACCAAAGAGGAAGCAAGGACACTGTGCGCGCTGGCGCCCACCTGGTCTCGATCATCATGGCTCACGTCATTGGAACCTCGTGAGATTTGCCTTGCCTTGATCTCTCCGCCCCTCGCGAGCCAGCCTGGTGAGGCCGCTCCCGAGGAGGTCCTGTGTCGTCCGCCTCGCGAGGCTTGGCCCCTCGCGAGGGTCTCGAATGCTTGTTGGTGAAGATGGGCCATATGGGCCCGCTTGTAGAGCCACGCCGTCGGCCGCAGGGAGGCAAGTTTGGGGACCCCCGATCCCAGAACGCTGACAGTTGCTTCGTCCATCCAACTGACTACTGGGTCTATGTGATTTGATGGCTCATTGGTCATTATTACTGAGGTGGTATGACTGCTGGATGTCCCACTCTTTTGGCGAAAGGAGGTACTACTAGATTAGAATTTTCTCCATTCTTACAGCGGAGGAGTGCGAGAGCAGTGAAAACATGCAGGCTCAGTGATTACACGGGCCACCTCACATTATCACCATATTTTCTGGACACCGTGCGACACCTAACTCTTTACATAGTACTACTAGTATTGTACGTACTGTAATTTATCAGCGAGATAAATTTGTACAATGCTATGAAGCATCCAGCTTCTGTTTCATGTATCTTGCATCCAAGGTTGCCCGTTGCAACATTTCATCTAATACAAAGGAGACGAACATGCATGCTATTGCATCTCAATGATTGACAGATCATAGCCAATATGTACTCCCTCCGTTCCAAAATAAGTGTCTCAACTTTATGCAAACTTTAGTACAAAGTTGTGCTACTACTAAAGTTGACACTTATTCTGGAACAGAGACAGCTAAAGAAAAAAATGATTCATGCAGTCCCTAGCCCTTGAACCGTAAACCCTAACCAGGCTTTAATTTGCTGGCAATGTTGGAGCTTCCGAAGAAATGAAGTTTGCAACCCTTTGACCATCGGATCATTTTGTGCAGTTTCACCAAAATTTAGACGGGCATCCCTGTGGCAAAGAAATTGACGAAGCGTGGTTAGAATAAGATTATTGGGGCTAGTTGATGAGACAAAAACTCATCACAAATCCAGTACGTAGAAGCCAGTAGAGGTATGTGCGGGGCAAAGAAGTACAGAAATATCCACATGGAGTGATGTGGGCAGCTGGAGCAGTGGTGCAAGCTGGCTGTAAAGGGAGTTGTACCTGAGGGATGTCGGGACCTAGCTCAACCTAGAGGAGGGCGGCGGGAGGCGGCAACTGCCCACGTCGCGGCAGTGAGCAAGGGACGAAGGCAACCTCACCGGCTTTGTGAGAGAGAACAGCGGGGACCCCTGATCGGGACGTGCCGACAGTGGGTTTTCGCCGTCGGTGACGGCGACCGCATCTACACTAAGCATCCACCACATCCGCCGAGATGTTAGAGATGTGGCCACAGTCGTTTTATGCCAGAGAGTGTGAAGAGAGCAACCCAACAAGCAACCGTGTAGGCTCGTCCTGCCTATTTATATAGTGGAGCAGTTTCCTTTTCTCTCCATATGAACCTATTTATATTGCATACGTGCCACTGAAGAAAGAAACTTTATTTATAAATGACGCGGCACCTACTACTCGTTCTCCTATAAACCTTGCGCTTGGCATCTCCAAAATATCAACCTTGCGATTGGCTCTTCGCCTCTTCGGGAAGTCAAGCAATAATAGTACTGTTGTAAATATCGTTCTGGCTATATGAGACGGAATGAATTGTTGCACGTCCACCACGTGGGCGAGGGTCAAGGGGCAAGGGAGAGTGCGTACTATTACGTCCGTTTCAATATGGACTACATACGGAGCAAAATGAGTGAATCTACACTCTAAAATACGTCTATATACATCAGTGTTTGGAGTATGTACTAGTAGTTCATATTGAAATCTAAGGACATATATTCCAAACAATATGATTATCTCTCTAACCAAGGTAGGGACGAGGAGTAAACGGAGGGAGTAGTAAATTTTGTCCTCGACTTGCGAGCCACTGCGCGCGTGGGCGAGGGAGCGGGCGTATGGCGTAGTACTACTACCTCCGTCCTGGTTTATAGGTCACCTTTGTAGTTTGTGCCAAATTTTTACCAAATATTTAGCTAACAAAATGTTAATGCATGTCAACAAAAATTATATCGTTGGATTCGTATTTCAACATAGTTTTCAATGATATAATTTTTGGTAACATGCACGAACATTTTGTTAGTTCAATCTATAGTAAAAATTTGACACAATATACAATGGGGACCAATAAACCAATATACAATGAGTAGTAGTAAGCAAGCTTCACCTCGTCCTGCGAGCCACCGCGCCCGTGGGTGGGGGAGACGGCGTAGTAAGCAAGCTTCTCCTCGTTCTGCGAGTTGACGGGACACATCAGAAGTAATACGTACATAGCATCTCGAGTGTATAGAACCTTGACTCTAAGGTAGGCCCCACATGGTTTGCCTCTTTGTTAACATAACATGTCAAGTTGCAATTTGTTTATCCACCCGTGGTAGACGATCCTCCATCAAGTGGACAACCAGTACATGTGTCAAATTACCACGTGGGCTGCCTTTTCGTACAGAAATGAGCTCCACCGTGTACCCGCGCGGGTGTGGTTGGGAAAGAGACGGGAATACGTGCGCCGTCCGTGCACCTCTTCTCTTTGTGCACGTCCCGCACCTACGTGGGTGTGTGTGAGAGATACAAACCTAGAAAGATGGCGTGTGCGTTCGTGAGTTTTTTTTGTTTTGGGGGGTGATTTCGTGAATGTATATGTGGGAATATGTGTCGATGACATCTCAAACAAATTTTTACATGCAATGCATGTGAAATAGAGGCATATCCATATCATATATAGAGGGGGAGATCCACGAGAAGAGAGGGAGGGGTCATATATCTCGATAGAGTCGAAGAGAGGATCAAGTGGGTGGGTGCGAGATCGATGAAGAGAGCCATCGAAATTGTGTGTGTGCAAGTCAAAGATATAGGGCGACTGGCCTACCGGAACGTCAGAGGGCACATGGCAAGTTTGTGTGTGGCAGGGAGACATGGCTAGAGCACTCAATGTATTGGTGTGTGTGGGGGGGAGGGGGGAGGCAGAGGCCTAACTAGAGAGGTAGAACGACTCGTATATGTGTTGAGAAGGAGAGACCCAACTATGTCTTGAGGGAGAGCGGTCGACATCCATACATAACTGAAGGACGGGAAATAGGTTGGGACAAAGAGAGAGAGAGAGAGAGAGAGAGAGAGAGAGGAGAGAGAGAGGGAGAGGGGTAGAGTGCTGGATGGGTGATGGAGTTGCTTCTCGAAGATGGTGGGAGAGGCCTACTAGAAAAACTGAGGGTAGAACTGCAATATTATCAATAAGAGTGGCGATGTGTTTCTGTGTGTGCCTGTGCGTGATAGATCTATCGGGACGCATGCATGGATGATGAAGGGGAACCATGTGTTTGGTAAGCAAACCTAACTAGATCGATAGATCAATTGTTGTTTGTCGGAGGAAGGGAGAGACATAACTAATGAGGTAGATCGATCGACGCGTGTGATAAAACGAGTTATAAGGACCTAGCTAGCTATATGTATAGCTGGAGATCAGTCGGTGTACATCCATTTGTTAGAGGCAAATAAGGCCCAGCGAGACGGATAGACAGAGAGAATGGAGCTATAGGAGGTGGTGCGAGAGGCCGAGCTACTAGCAAGATAGGGGGAGGAGTGTGCGGTTGTGAGATCGATGAAAAGAGGGGCGAGAGTTTACACGTGTGTGGGACCGTATGATAGACACGAGTCATGGACACAGAAACAAGGAGATGGAAGGTGCGTGTGTATGTTGTAGGCAGACATCGCTGGAGAGGTTTATCGATCAGTGTGTGTTGGAAAGGAGTTGTGGAGACTGTGGGAGAACGACCTAAAGAAAAAATGAATGTGCGCGACGGATAAAATGCTGAGGGAGGGGGAGGGCGAGGAGGGCGTGTGCGTGCACGAGAGAAAGTTAGTGCTAGCTACAAAGGATAGAGGATTGTGTGGGTGTAAGAGACTAACAAAGATCATAATTTGATATGAAAGTGGATTCATATATTTGAATAGGAGATCATAGTGTTATAAACATATATGCATGCATGAATATAGCGGTGATACACGTGCTGTGGTTTTGCACATGTTATACCATAATGTGATAATGCATGGCGTTTGCAACTCACAGCTAAATGTCGAACAATCTAAACCATACTATACATCGAACAATCTCACATTTTATTTGAATTTGTGATAATGTGTGGCGTTTGCAGCTTACAACTAAATATTGAACAATCTAAACAATACCATATATCGAACAATCTCACATTTTATTTGAATTTGTGGTAATGTGTGGTGTTTGCAACTCACATCTAAATACTTAGGCGTAGGGGCGGGGCACCATACATTATGTGATAAACACATTATACATATGAGACATGGTTTAGATTATGAAGATCTAGCTAGAGCTTGAAATGTACTGTGATTTGAAAACAACATAAAGTGGATTCAAAAAATCAAGGTCGAGTTCATATAGTACAAATAGTTCATATCTAACTCGAGAGTAATCATGTGGTGTGTTGTGAAGATAATACACAAACGATGGTTAAACTTGACAATGATGATGATTGTAGATCTTATCAAAATAGAGAAACGAATTCAAATGGTTTGACTTTACAACAATCATTACAGTAGATCTTATTCAAATAGAGAAACGAATTCAAATTTAGTTCATATTGAAGCGGTAGTATATACGTTCGGAATGCACTAAAACGTTCATGCATTATACACGTAGCGAGATATTTTAATTGAACATAACATGAATTCAAAGTTTTGAATGACATTTGTAGGGCGCATTGATTTGGTACAGTACACAGGACTAGACTCTCTTGTGTGCTGCGAATTGATTTCTTTTTGTTTTTTCGTCGACGAAAGTGCAAATTGATTTGGTACAGTACACGTTAGGCTTGTCCGGAAATTTCAACCCGCGCCTTGTTTTCCCGGAATATTTAAGATATATCTTTGTTTCGTTGTGCTCCGACAACTCCCTCCATCTCAACCCGCGCCTTGCTATTCCAAAATTACAACGCGCGCGAAAACTCCCACCTCCTGTGAAATCCTGACACATGAAATGCCCGTGATACCCCTGAACCGAAAGAACCGCCTAACTCAAATCGGTGGGGGTACTTTCGTAACTTGCCCCACATTTCAGACAAGCGCGCCCCTAAGCCATGGTTCCCCACTTCCATCCCATCCGCCCACCCATTCATACACGGAGGCCGCGAAAACCCGCGAAGCCCCACACCCTCCTCCATCCGCCACCCTGCCGGAGCCTCTTCCCCGACGACGTCGTCCACAGAACCACCTCGACGTCCCTCATCCACCGTACCGGATGAGGATCCGTCGTCGATCTTGTTGTCCCGCCGGTTCAGCCACCCCGTCCTCCACCTCCAAGGAACTACCCCGACGTTCCCCTCGTCTTTCGCGCCACCTCCATTCCCACACCGTCGTCTTCACCTGCACCACCGGAAGAGCATCATCATTGTCGAGGGTGGCGTGCGACATATGCCAAAGGATGGCTTATCATGGAGGGGGCTAATAGTACGTCGCCGGTGCCAGGAAACGGGATAAGGCGCAAACATGCACGCCGGCGAATGTTACCCAGGTTCGGGCCTCTCCTAGGAGATAACACCCCTAGTCCTGCTCTGCAGGGTCTCCGCGTGATCACTCAAGCAACAATGGTGGCTACAAGCTTGCTCCTTGAGCTCTTTCTCGAGAGGGGGAAGAAGAACAAGGCTAGCCCTAGCTTCCTCTCTCTATATGTGTCTGTGAATGAACTAAGGTCTGAACCCTTTGCATGGGTGCCCTGGGGGGTTTATATAGGCCTACCCCCTAGGGGTACAAAGGTAAACTGGCTGGGTGTAGGACCCGGCTGTTAGTGTCTCTAGCCGCCGACTTCTCCGCTGGCTGATGGGGCCCGCCGCCTGGTGGTCCCTGCCAGCTGTCTCGTACTTGGCCGACAGGCCGCGCCCGCCGCTCGCGGGCCTTGCTGGCTGCTCAGCACTGTAGCGATGCTTGTAATGATGCGTGCTTTGTCGGGGGAGGCATGGCTACAGTACCGCCGCCTGGCGGCCGATCACTGTAGCCATTCCCCATCTCGCCTGATTAATGGCGCACGGACTTTGAGGAAGGGGGAGGCCCGCCCGCTAGGAGTCGGCCTCCCCTCATGCCGACAGGTTCGTGCTCGCCGCCTTCTGGCTTCTCACTAACAGGTAAGGCCCGCCGCCTGTGGGCCGTACCGCCAGCCCATAGTGGAGGCATGGCCCTCTCTGCCATGGGTGATGTCATGGGTGGAGTGGCAACAGTGCCGCGCCGGACGGGAGATCTTCGTCTGGTATGATGCACTGTGGTCACGCTTGGCCCTGGATTTGGGGGTGGCAGGGCGCGCTGTAGCCACGCCCCGTCTCATCGTATTTATGTGGGTGCAGACTCTGAGGATGCTTGGGGCCGCCTGTTAGGAGTCGGCCTCTCTAGAGGCCGCCTGCTAGGAGTTGGTAAACTTTGAGGCCGCCCTCTGGGCCTTGCCGTCTTCTGCCAGCCGGCCGCTTGGACCAGCCGGCTGCGAGAAGGCGGTGCTTTGGTCTTTGATTCTTGAGGGGTGCAGCCGGCCCCGATGTCTCGAAACGCCATGGGGGCTGATGAGGCTACCCGTGGCTACTCCGAAAGTAGTCCCCGAAGCTGGTGGGGCGCCGCGACTGAAAGAGGCGCGGGGGTTCAGCAGCTTCCTACTCTGAGTGCTTCATTGATCTTGCTTCGTCCATCTTCCAGAAAGCCGACTGCCAGGAGCCGGACACGACCAGGCGCCGCCTGGTGATTTTTGAAATGCCTTGGCGGGAGCTTGGTGGTGCGCCAGCCTGGTGCCAGTCTTGCCGCCTGTCATCTGCACGCCACGTGTCGCCAGCCGACCAGGCCGCCTGCCAGCCGACGCGCCCGATAGGACATCGCCTCAGGCCGGGGCCCACCACTACCGGGCCTCGGCACACGCGCGGATCCGCCGTGGCCGAGGCAAACGGTTGGGATTCCGTGGCGTGATTACTCCACGCCCTTACTGCGCGGTTAATGCGGGGTCGTGGGGTCGTGGGCACAGTTAATCCCACGATCCCCACGCCCCGTCCCCTCGGCTGCACAGCCAAGGGCTATAAATAGGGGGAGGAGGGGGCGGCTTTAGCACGCGCGCCCTCCTGTCCCTCTTCCTTGCTCTTCCTCTTCTCTCTTTCCGCCGCCGCCGCACTCCCGCAACTCGCCGAAGTGCTGCTGCGGCCCGTCGTCGCCAAGCCCGGCCTTTCCACCACGCCGTTGCTCCATCAACCTCGAGCATCCATGGCTCAAGCGTGAGCCGGCGACTGGGATGGCTCAAATGTCATAGAAGACCACATCACCTACCTCTGCAACACGCGGCGGTTGCTCGGCGAGGGCTACGTCAAGGCAAGCGTCCCGCCTGAGGAGGAGATCTCGCCGACGCCGGAAGAAGTCGAGCACGTCATCTTCCGCTCGCATTTCCTCCGAGGCTTCGGCCTGCCAGCGAGCGGCTTCCACCGCTCCTTTCTCCAGTTTTACCATCTCCAGCCGCACCACCTCACACCGAATACGGTGGTGCTGCTGTCGGCCTTCGTCACGCTGTGCGAGGGATACCTCGGCGTTCTCCCCACACTCGAGTTGTGGGGGGAGTTCTTCTACACCAAACTCGGCGTCTCCGCCAAGGACGAGGCGGCTCAGTGCCGCGCCTTCGTCGCGGTACGACGCCTAGGAGCCGGCAACCGCTTCCCGTCCATCACCTTGACCCAGTCCGTCAAGCTGTGGCAGAAGTCGTACTTCTATGTGAAGAACGTCAACCCGGCACTGGACTTCGTCAACCTGCCGGCCTACGAAGCCGGCCCACCGGCTGAGCCGCGCACCAACTGGACCTTCAAGCTGAAGCATCTGTCGCCCGCCTCCACCGCCGCCGTCGCCAGGCTTATGGAGATGACGAACTTGGAGAGCCTCCAGGCGTCCGACTTATTGACCGCCTTCATGGTGCGCCGGGTTCTCCCTCTCCAAGGCCGGCCTCACATGATCAGTCAGATGAGTGGGCACCGAGACCCATGCCGGCTGTCCACCCGGGAGATGATGGCCATGGAGATGGCCCGCATGGTGAACAAGATCGTGAACTATAAGCTCTCGGAGTCGTACTGGCAGTTCGGCAAGCGGCCGTACTCCCGTGCGCATCCGCCTCCTACCGTAAGCTCCCAACTCTCCTTTCTTTCTTGGTATTTTCTTCTTCTGCCGAGTTCTGCTTTGTTGACTGATCAGTCGGACGTGTCGCAGCACCTCACGATTCAGCAGACAGTCGACGCCCTGGCACAAGGCCAGGAGTACCTGCAGGACCGAGCGATGAGCGACGCGGACGGCCCCGACTTGGGGGCGGCCGCCATGGAAGACGACGCCACAGGTGGTGGCGACGGGGCGGGCGGCTCCGGTGGGGGTGGCAGCCTCAAGACGTGGCCAGATGACGACAAGGAGGAGGCTGAGGCACGCTGCCAGCCGGTTGCCAACAGGGCGGGGGCGAGCTCCTCAGCGGCGCCACCCGCACCAGGCGGCGCACCGAAGCGCCAAGCCGGCACGCAGCTGCAAGTCGGTCGGCCGAAGAAGCCCAAGGGCTTGGCCATGGCGACCAGGCAGGAGGAGGCCGCCGCGAACACAACCCGGTTCCAAAGGGCCCCAAAGCAGCCGCCGACGGTGTCCGCGGAAGAGCATATCTTTCTTTGTGTTTCCTTTGTCCTTTGTGTGTCTTTTTCGTAAACCTTCTCTTAATTCTTTTTGTCTTGTGTGAACAGAGTCCCGCTCTCTCTTGAGCGGTCGGCCTCCGCCTCCATCATCGAGGGGATGGAGGGCTCTACCAACACCCACCGCATATACCCGCTCACTGACCTCCGGGAAGCGACGGAGAAGAACGCGCGGGAGGCGCGCGAGGAGAAGGAGAGGGCGGAGCAGGCGAAGGCGGACGCGGCCAAGGCGGTGCAGGAGGAGGCGGACGCGGCGTCCAAGGCCCAGGCCGATGCCGTGGCCAAGGCCCAAGAGGAGGAGGCGAACAAGGCCCAAGCGGACGCGGCCGCCAAAGCACAAGCGGGAGCAGCCGCGGGTGGCCAGGCTCCACGGCTGGTCATTCCGCTGCGCTCCATGCCGCCGGCGACAGGGATCCCGACGCCGACTGGAGGGGCTGGCAACGATCGGCCGGTCATGGAGAGGGAGGGAGGCAACGCTGTCATCCCGAGGACGGAGGCGTCCCGGCGGACGCCGGCTACCGAGGCTCAGGGCAGTCGGCCTGACGCGCCGTCGGCACCTTGAGTCAGCGATGAGCTGGTGGTGGGGGCGACTCCCCTCGTCCGCACTCCGACGCGCCGGCGTGTGGCAAAGGCGACTTCAGCGCCGCGGCCTCAGGAAGTCGGAGCCTCCAGCTCGTGCCATCCCGCGGGAGTGGACGTCTGGGGGTGGGACGGGCGTCGTGAACAAGGCTGCATAGGAAGTCCACTCCCTGCTTCAGGCCCAAGGCGACGCCCTCCAGGACTATACGAAGAAGTTCTTGGTGTCGCGAGCTGCCATCCGGGTATGCTCCTTATGCTTTCGCTTTCAATCTTTGCAATCCTCCGTGGGGGCGCGCCAGCGCACCCACTGGGTGTAGTCCCCGAGTTCCGGGCCGGCTGCTGAGCAGGCGGCTCGGAACTTAAAGGCAAGTTCCAAGTGCTGACCATTGATTCTGTGGCAGGATTACCACAACATTCGTGCGGCCGTGTAACGCCCCGAGACCGACGCTCTAGAAGCCTTCCAGTTATTTCATTGTTGTCGTGTGTTTTATTTGTTTGTTGCATTCATCATCGCATCATTCGCATTGCATCGGCACTCTGTTGCCGTCATTGTTTTCAAACTTGCATTCGTTCGTAGTTGCCGCGTTCCCCCCCTTGTCTTTGTTGACCGTTCCGAGACCAACCGTGTTTTCGGTTCCCTCTTGTCAAACCAACTAACCTCTCTCGTCAGCCCGCGATCCCCTCCCGCGCGTCCGAAAGTTGTCCCGTACCCGACCGGTTTGTTGTTACCGTTGGGTCCGGATCATCCCCTAACGTCTACAAAACATCTCCGTTTTCTCAATTGGACGCCCTAGCCTACTTATTCTCGACCGCCCGATTACGATCGGACGGATCGCGTTAGGCCCTAGCCTAATCCCCTACCTATATAATAGTCCACCCCTAGTCTAATTTGAGGCCAAACCCTAAAACCTAGGGGATTTGTCCCATCCATCCCGTGTCCGCCGCCGCCACACTCAAATCCCCCTCGGGATCTCCCCTGCCCGATGCACCTCGCATTCAGCCACCACCGACCAGAGCATCGGCCGATCATCTCTGTCTCATCCATCACCTCCTTCTGATCCAGCCAGTCACCTCTCTGTTCGAGCTCCTTTGTTCATGGCCAACCCCGAGCGCTACCCTCTCCCTCGAGCTCGAGCAGGCTGCACTGCGCCTCCTCCCCTCCTCCTGTGCCTCGAGCCAGGGTGGATCGAGAGCAGCGTCCTCAGACTCCGAGCAGCACCACGCCATGGCCCCGCCGTCAAGCTGCTCCGACCCGCAGGTCCTCCTCACCACGCCTCCTCCCTGTTTCTCGCTGTTCTTCTCCTACTGCTGCCGCTAATCGCATGGTCGCCGTGTTTCTCCTGCAAGGACTGCGCCACCAAGTCAAGAACGTCGTCGGCCTCGTCAACTCTCCTTGCTGCTCGACCCGACCGCATCGTCCAAGGCTTCGTCCTCGCCGCCCCTGCGCATCAAGCCCCTGGGCCGTGCTCCTCCCCTGCTGCGAGCCTCTGCCTCGACTTGTGCCCAAACTCCTTCCCGAGCCGGAGCTCCTGCCTCGACCTCACCTCCACCTCGTCGCGCCGGCGACTCGTCACGCCGGAATCCTCCCACAGCAGCTCCTCCCGATGCCATCGCCTACCTCCTCGTCCCCATGCCCACAGCCGCGGAGCAGAAGTCCAACCCCCGGCAACCCCTCCTGGACCTGTTGCTGCCGCCGCCTCGCCAGCGCCGCTTGCCTCCCCGGCGCGCCTCCGCCCCTTCTCCGGCCAATTCCGGTGCCCCATGGCCAGATCCGCCGTCGCCTGCTCGTCGGTAGCCGCCGCCGTGCCCGCGACCCCTGCTTCCTGTCGCCATGGCGCCGCTGCAGTTCTTCTGCAGTTAGATGCAGCAGCGCTGCATCGAGCGCACGCCCGCGCCACCGCGTTGACTTCGTCGCCCTTCACCAGCTACCAGGCCCAGCGCCCGCTTCTGCCTTGGCCTCTCCACCGACCTGGGCTTGGCCCATGGTGAGAAACCCCCCAGCGCCCTTTGTTTTTCTTCTGTTGGGCCTGCTCCGGTTTTAGTTTTGGCCCGTGTAGTTTTTTTCCCAGATCTGCGATTTTATGCATTATCCGGAGAACTGCAGTTTTACAAAAAACCCCTTGAGTTCATGCATATAATAACTAATAAATCATGCATCAGTTTTAAATAACCTATATATAAAAAATGTCTAGAATTTCATCTAGTTTCATAATATGCCACTTTCATCCCATGTTAAAATGTTTAAAAATGTTGTTTGTTTATTTTACTCAAATGCCATGTTAAAATGATTTATTTCATAACTAATTAACCTAACTCGGAATTTAATAAACTTTATATGTAAATGGGGTAGAAAAATGCATAGATTAACATGGTGCACTTCATTTTGCTGTTTAACAACATTAAAATTGTGTTTAGGGCAGAACAGTACCAAATTCAAAATATGCATATGAGGTTTTTCCGGAATTGTTGTTTGTTGTTCCGGCCTCATTTAAATTGCCTAGATAGTTAGTTTTTCTTATGCCTCACCTCTTGCCATGTTAATCAACATTTAATATTGTTGCGTACATAACCGAGGGAGAACTAAATAATTGATGTGGTGTTTTGTCAATATGCAACTCGTTGCATATTGAGCTCCACTTAACTTGTAGTCTTGTTTGTGCACTTTGCCATGCCATGCATATTTAAACCGGACATGCATCATACTTGATTGTGCATCATGCCATGTTTATGATTGTGTGTTTACCGTGTTGTTTGCTTCTTTCCGGGTTGCTTCTCTCGTTAGCTTCGGTTTCGTTCCGGAGTTTTGAGAATTCGTTCGACTACGTCCGTTTGTCTTCTTCACGGACTCGTTCTTCCTCCTAGCGGGATCTCAGGCAAGATGACCATACCCTCGAAATCACTTCTATCTTTGCTTGCTAGTTGTCCGTTCTATTGCCATGTCGCGCTACCTACCACTTGCTATATCATGCCTCCCTTATTGCCATGTCAGCCTCTAACCTTTTCACCCTTCCTAGCAAACCGTTGCTTGGCTATTTTACCGTTTTGCTCGGCCCCTCTTATAGCGTTGCTAGTTGCAGGTGAAGATGAAGATTGCTCCATGTTGGATTATGTTTATGTTGGGATATCACAATATCTCTTATCTTAATTAATGCATCTATATACTTGGTAAAGGGTGGAAGGCTCGGCCTTATGCCTGGTGTTTTGTTCCACTCTTGCCGCCCTAGTTTCCGTCATACCGGTGTTATGTTCCTTGATTTTGCATTCCTTACGTGGTTGGGTGATTTATGGGACCCCCTTGACAGTTCGCTTTGAATAAAACTCCTCCAGCAAGGCCCAACCTTGGTTTTACCATTTGCTACCACCTATCCCCTTTTCCCTTGGGTTCTGCAGACTCAAGGGTCATCTTATTTTAACCCCCCCGGGCCAGTGCTCCTTCGAGTGTTGGTCCGAACTGAGTAGACTGCGGGGCCCCCTCGTGGAAACTCGAGGTCTGGTTTTACTCGTAGGATGTCTCATCCGGTGTTGCCCTGAGAACGAGATATGTGCAGCTCCTATCGGGATTTGTCAGCACATCGGGCGGCTTTGCTGGTCTTGTTTTACCATTGTCGAAATGTCTTGTAAACCGGGATTCCGAGACTGATCGGGTCTTCCTGGGAGAAGGTTTATCCTTCGTTGACCGTGAGAGCTTATAATGGGCTAAGTTGGGACACCCCTGCAGGGTATTATCTTTCGAAAGCCGTGCCCGCGGTTATGTGGCAGATGGGAATTTGTTAATATCCGGTAGTAGAGAACTTGACACTTGACCTTAATTAAAACGCATCAACCGCGTGTGTAGCCGTGATGGTCTCTTCTCGGCGGAGTCCGGGAAGTGAACACGGTTTCTGGGTTATGTTTGACGTAAGTAGAGGTTCAGGATCACTTCTTGATCATTGCTAGTTCACGACCTTTCCGTTGCTTCTCTTCTCGCTCTTATTTGCGTATGTTAGCCACCATATATGCTTAGTGCCTGCTGCAGCTCCACCTCATTACCCCATCCTTTCCTTTAAGCTTAAATAGTCTTGATCTCGCGGGTGTGAGATTGCCGAGTCCTCGTGACTCACAGATACTTCCAAAACAGTTGCAGGTGCCGATGATACCAGTGCAGGTGACGCAACTGAGCTCAAGTGGGAGCTCGATGAAGATCTTGTTCATAGTGTTGTTTCATTTCCTGCTGATCAGTAGTGGAGCCCAGTTGGGACGATCGGGGATCTAGCAGTTGGGTTGTCTTCTTTTATTTTGGTTCCGTAGTCGGACCTATGTGTGTATCTTGAATGTTGTATGATTTCATTTATGTATTGTGTGAAGTGGTGATTGTAAGCCAATTCTTTATCCCATTCTTGTTCATTACATGGGATTGTGTGAAGATGACCCTTCTTGCGACAAAACCACAATGCGGTTATGCCTCTAAGTCGTGCCTCGACACGTGGGAGATATAGCCGCATCGTGGGTGTTAAAGGTTGGTAATCAGAGCCATCCCCGACTTAGGAGCCCCCTGCTTGATCGAATCGCTGGCGTTGTTGAGTCTAGAACATAAATGTTTTGAGTCTTAGGATTATATTTATCAGAGAGTAGGATTCTTTTTACTCCTCAGTTCCTTCGTCGCTCTGGTGAGGCCTCCTGACGTAGAAGTTTTGACTTTTCTCTCCTCAAATTTCACTAAAAAAACAATTTAGGATCACGCGTGTATCTTGGAATCGTTCCGATGGTTTTGTGACGAGAACATTGTTCTTGGTGCCTCCTGACATTTAGGGGTTGTGGCAGTGTCCCGGGGAGTTGAGCTCCGAGGTGTTGTCGTCACAATTTTATCGTTGCAGTTCTGGAATACCTGAGTTTCGCCGACATCGAAATCTCTTTTATGCAGTTGTTGGTGAGATCATGTAACGCCCACGATGCGGCTATATCTCCCACGTGTCGAGGCACGACTTAGAGGCATAACCGCATAGTGGTTTTGTCGCAAGAAGGGTCATCTTCACACAATCCCATGTAATGAACAAGAATGGGATAAAGAGTTGGCTTACAATCGCCACTTCACACAATACATAAATATCATTCATACATCATCCAAAATACAATCATATAGACCGACTACGGTCAAAATCCAGATGAAAATAAGACAACCCCAAATGCTAGATCCCCGATCGCCCCAACTGGGCTCCACTACTGATCATCCGGAAAAGACACATAGTAACGACCACGTTCCTCGTCGAACTCCCACTTGAGATCGACGCCATCATCTGCACTGGCATCGTCGGCACCTGCAACTGTTTTGGTAGAATCTGTGAGTCACGGGGACTCAGCAATCTCACACCCGCGAGATCAAGACTATTTAAGCTTATAGGACAAGGAGGTGCAAAGAGGTGGAGCTGCAGCGGCAAAAGCATATATGGTGGCTAACTTGCGCAAATGAGAGCGAGAAGAGAAGCAACGGAACGGACATCATCTAGCAATGACCAAGAAGAGGTTCTGAACACCTACTTACGTCAAACATAACACAGACCGTGTTCACTTCCCGGACTCAGCCGAGAAGAGACCATCACGGCTACACACACACTTGGTGTATTTTAATTTGGTCAAGTGTCAAGTTATCTACAACCGGACATTAACAAATTCCCATCTGCCTCATAACCGCGAGCACGGCTTTCGAAAGATATTACCCTGCAGGGGTGTCCCAACTTAGCCCATCATAAGCTCTCACGGTCAACGAAGGATAAACCTTCTCCCAGAAAGACCCGATCAGTCTCGGAATCCCGGTTTACAAGACATCTCGACAATGGTAAAACAAGACCAGCAAAGCCTCCCGAATGTGCCGACAAATCCCGATAGGAGCTGCACATATCTCGTTCTCAGGGCACACCGGATTGTCCAAGCTTCCGATAGGCCAGTCCAGAGTTGCCCCTGGTGGCCACCGGCGACTGACAGTTTGGACCAATACTCAGAGGAGCACTGGCCCGGGGGTTTAAAATAAAGATGACCCTCGGGCTCTAGAAAACCCGGGGGAAAAAGGTATAGGTCGCAAATGGTAAAACCAAGGTTGGGCCTTGCTGGAGGAGTTTTATTCAAGGCGAACTGTCAAGGGGGTCCCATAAATCACCCGACCGCGTAAGGAACGCAAACTCAAGGAACATAATCCCGGTATAACAGTAACTAGGGCGGCAAGAGTGGAACAAAACACCAGGCATAGGGCCGAGCCTTCCACCCTTAACCAAAATATATAGATGCATTAATTAAATAAGAGATATTGTGATATCCCAACATGTCCACGTTCCGATATGGAACAAACTTCAACTTCACCTGCAGCTAGCAACGCTATAAGAGGGGCTGAGCAAAAGCGGTAACATAGCCAAACAACGGTTTGCTAGGAAAGGATGGTTAGGGGCTGACATGGCTGAAATAGGAGACATGATATAGCAAGTGATAGGTAGCGAGCATGGCAATAGAGCGAACAACTAGCATAGCAAAGATAGAAGTGATTTCGAGGGGTGGTCATCTTGCCTGCAAGATTCTCAGAGTTGTCGAAAGCTTGATCCTCGTAAGCGTACTCGACAGGTTCCTCGTTCACGAACTCGTCTCCCGGCTCTACCCAAGACAAGAACACAAACAAACGGAACCACAATCAACAACGAGAAATGCACAAGCAACATGATGCAAGACATGTATGATATGCAAGATATGATATGCGATGCATATGCGTGCTCCGGAAGGAAAATGATGAACATGGCAGTAACTAGGCAAACCAAGCATGCCACTGGAAAGATGAGATGATTTCGGTCGAAATCGATATAAAGATCACCGGAATCGGATGCACGGTTTGCAAATGGCAAGCAAAACAAGAATGACACTAATCTGCGATAAACAGCAAGATAGCACTTAACATACAACAAGTAACAATGCTACAGCACCCCAACATAGCAACAAAGCACATGGAAGTAATCTACAGAAGATTCTTGACAAAAGATGAACAATGAGCTACGGCTAGTTCACAACATATCAAGCTCAAACAAGCATGGCAAAAGTGCAAAAGATTACAGGTTCACAGACAGTGAAAAACTGGACATGGCAGAAATCAGCATCAGGTAGCAATGTTCCGAGCACGAAATCAACATGCTACAGGAACTTAACATAGCATAACAAGGCATGTTAGTGTTCTACTAAATGCACATGACAAAAGTCTCTTACTGACCATAAGCCAAAAAGGACCAGAAGGTATGATTGCAAGCATGTAAACATAGCAAGTTTCGTTATCGGGTTTCAGACTTAGCAGAAAACAGAGCATGGCAGAAATATTAATATGTAGGCCTCTTTGTGAGCTTGATGCACTCACTACAGAGCAATTCATGACAAACCAAGCATACCTACAGCAAGATGGCATGTTTATGAAGCTATCCATGGCAAGAACAATTACATAGCATGTATGGATCAACTACAATAAGCTTGGCGAAAATGCATGTCATGTTAAGAATCTGCCAGAAATATTTTATAGCAAAAGTAGAGCAAGATTGAGTCATGTTATGGTGCTCTAAAATTGCAAACAATTGCAGGAATTTATCAATTACAACTATAGCTACAAAACATCCTTACTGAACATCTCCAAAATATGCATGGATCTCTCTGTAGCATCAAGTTGACATGGCAACAAAATTACAGCAGACAAAGACACAGAAATCACCAAGTCCCTGAAATCAGAAATATTACGGGGCCTAGTTTGCATGCTTGTGCTAGTCACCACAAAGACCACAAAAATACATTGACTATACCACTGGAAAGATGGCATGGCATACTTCAAAACACTTGTAGAGCTCATGCTCAAACGATGCACAGATTAAATGATACAAAAATGACAAATCTCCAAGTTCTGCTAAGAACCAGAGATTAACAGCAACTAGCCCTCTTCCAACGAAGATTTGGGCATCAAGATGACCTCTAATGAAAATAGTGCAATTGAACAAGATGAAGCGCATCACGAGACGAACAATTTGACATATTATACGCGCAAATCGAAGATACATGCACAAAGTTATCGCATCTCGAACATAGGCACTTGCTGATGGAATTCTCAGACTTAGAAAAAAACGGAGCGAGAAGTCAACGGGCTGGAGTTACCAGATCGGATCGGGGTTCGTCGCTCGATCCCGAGCTCCAGGAGCTCGTCGCCGGCGGCAGGGAAGGAGCCGGCGGGGCGACGGCCGGAGGGCGAGGCCGGCGGGGCGGCGGAGGCGGAGGGGGCCGGAGGCGGCGATGGCCGGCGGCGGGCGCGCGACGGCGGGGACCGGCGCCGCGGCGGCGGCCGGCGGTGATGGCGGCGGCGGCGGGAGAGGCGGCGAAGGCGCGGGCTCGGGCCGCGGGGCAGCTCGGGCCGCGGGGGCCGGGAACGGGCCCGCGGGCCGGCGGCGGCGGCGGTTGGACGTTGTCCGGCGCGGACGGACGCGTCCGGCGGCGCGGTGGGAAAAACGCTAGGGTTTCGTCTGAGATTTCGTTTTTCGGGATGCCCACATATAAATAGGTAGAGGGAGCTAGGAGGCTCCAAATGAGGTGCGGTTTTCGCCTACACGATCGTGATCGAAGGACCTAGAGCATGGAAGAGAGTTTAGTGGGTTTTGGGCTGGTTTTGGAGGGGGTTTTTGCTGGACACTCAAATGGACATTGCGGAGGCCCGGTTAACCGTTGGAGTACCAAACGACCTCCGAATGGAACGAAACTTGACCGGTAGTCTCCGGGTGGTATATTAAGACCATTTGACAAACCTCGGTCCATTCCGAGAAAGTTTGACACACGCACACGAAAGAAAACTAGAGGGGTGCACCGGAGGAGATAGGAGCGCCGGATTGCAAAACGGACAACGGGGAAAATGCTCGGATGCATGAGACGAACACGTATGCGAATGCATTGCACATGATGACATGATATGAAAATGCAAGACATGACAAAATACAAAACGAAAGACAAAACCCGACAACGGAGGGAAAAACATATCACATAGCCGGAAATGGCAAGAGTCGGAGTTACAAATATGGCAAGTTACATGCGGGGTGTTACAGATCACCTCGACGCCACCCAGTACTGGGGCGGGAGTTCGGGAGTATTGCCATAACTCGTATAACGGATGCTTTTCGAAGGTTGAGGTAAATGATTTCCGAAGGTTTCTTGGTTATGTGTTGAAGGATGGATACAGCTGGATCTAGGTATTGTTAGTTTGGGTGATATATTTTTGTGTCCCCTGTATCCCCAACACCAGATTGCATAACCAGAAAGTTTCGGGAGTTTATAAGTGGGAATTCAAATAGCTCCTAGGATATCTTTCCGACAGACGCATGATATGAGATTGGGGTTCGACGTCTAGTGGTCCGCCTTTCCACGGTTGGTTTTACAGTGGTCTCGTAGTGTCTTAAAGAGTCCTTGGCTATGCCGACTCGGGGACGCTTCGTATGTCATGTGCACTGACCTGTACATGATGGTGCTGTACGATCGAGCCCGTGTGGGCCCACCACGAAAACTTCAGATGAAATCTCTATCATATGTTTGTTCCGGCTTATTTTGCAAGCCAATCCTTTGTTTTGTTTTGTTTTGTGGTATTCGAGTTGCTTCGAAGTCAAATGTTGAATCCATACCTTTCCTAAACGGTGTTCTCATATTTCTATGTGGTTACTAATCCTTCTTGATCATCGAGGTTGTCATGTTAATTCTTTTCCAACCGGTGTGCTTCTCTTCAAGTGAATCCGTTCATTCCAACATCCGCAAGATCAACTCTAAGTTTTCTCAACGGTGTTTGTTTCATCCGTCCCAAGGTGACTTTGTTTTTCCCGCCCTCCCACCCTTTTCCTTCAAGGAATCAGATGTCGTAACCAAGTATCCATTTTATTCACATGAAGTCCCTTCATTCTTTTCAATCAATGTTCTTACCCGATGGTTCTCATGAAGATGTGCTTCAAGTTTATTATTCTTCGTTCTTTTTCTTCTCCGGTGGATTCAATTCAAGCTTTGTCGATCATATCCTTTCCTCGTTTCAAATGTTTTCTCATGCCGGTTCAACTCTTAATCATTCTTCGCGTGCTATTCAATTGTTCTGGAGTGCTGAAGACGCCTCAGGAGATTCATGTTTTCATTCCTAATCCGTTCAAGCTATTTCGGGGTTGTTATCTCATTCAACTCATTTAATTCAACTAGCGCAATCTCTCTTTTAAATCATTTCAACGGTGTTTCTCTTGAGTGGACCCTAACCCACAGGTCTTTTCCCAGGATCTTACCTGACTCTTCTAATTTTTCGGGAGTTATTCTCAAATTCATTGCAAAATTTGACGTAAGAATGAATTATCATCAGTCATATGTCTTTCTCCAAGATCTTTCAAATTCTTTTCATTGTTGGTTCAACCTTTCTATTCTTCATGGTTCCGGAGTGCCTCAACAATTCATGGTGGTGTTTCTCGTCATCATTCTCAACATTTGAAGACTGAAGAAGAGTTTCTCTTAAATCTTGGTCCGTTCTCTTGAAGATTCATGGTTCTAACTTGATGCCATCCTCTCATAATTGTTTTCGATTGCGAGAATTCTTTTCATAACCATACGAAGCATTTTCATGAGTTGTTTTTGTTTCTTGATCATCCAAAGGCCATCATTTCAGAAGATTTCTTCGTTCTAAGTTTTCAGCTTTCGTTCTCCAATTATTCTAAATTGGTGTCTCTTCGTTCATCTCCATATTCTCCCGGTGCATCGTTCAAGTATCCTCTAGTCAGCTCGTGATCTATTCGTTCTCATGTATCTAAATTCCCTCGAGTATTTTCGCGCGTTCTTTAATTCTTACGGTGATTTGTTCTCTTTTCTTCATTCATTTTAAATTCTTACGGTGGTTCGTTCAAGATTCCTTTTCCCATGTCCGCATATTAATTCATTCGTTGTTTCCAAACCCCACCGGTGGTTCCATCAAGACCTTATTCAAGTTTGCGCTATATCTATCTTAATCCTTTCTACGAGAATAAGTAGTATGCAAAATCCATTGCTTGTCATCAATCTAAATTGGTGAAGGCTAAGCATAATGTAATTCTTATTATTGTTTCATCCAAGTGATTAATTCCTTATTCCGGAGATTCATCAAAATTCTTGATCTCATTTGTTCATTTTTTTCTTTCCGGAGCTTCAAGTTATTTCAATTATATCATTTCAAAGCTTCATCTAAGTATTGCAAGGCTTCTCCCGGGGTTCTTTTCAACTTTCCATTTCGTTTGATCATTCTTTTATTACCGGAGTTCTCACGAAGGCTCGATATGGTGGTTCGTCAAGGTTTCGTTTCATTCTTCAATTGTTCTTCAAGATTTCTCTCGGAGTTAAGATCCGCCAACCTATACTCCAAAATAAACATGGTGTTCAACACATGTTCTGTTTTGAGGAGTTCAAGCATTCTTCATCTTGCATTTTGAAGTGCAACTCTCTCTATCTTGTCTTTTGAGATGGTGTTATGTCATTCTTGATATTTTCCCTTCGCGTTTCATGATTCACAAGTTTTCAAGAGTGACATATTTAAATTCATCATTTTCTGTTCGTTCAAGAGATCTTTTCAACCAATCAATTTTTTTGTTGGAGTTATATTGGGTTATATTTCACCTATAGCCTTCCCTAAGGAATATTGCTATTATGCTGCTTATCAATGATCCAAGTTTTCTCCTATGTTCTCGGCGAGAGAAGATTTCATCTCTTCGTTGATCTCAAGCAAGCAATTGTTTTCGTTAGTGGCAAAATTTTCACCTCATGTTTTGAGATGTCTCCATAAGCCCACGAGGTTCATATCCTTTTGTTGTTGGTTTTTTCCAACAACTCCGTTATAACCTTCTTGGAAGGATGCTTTCCAAGCTCATTTGTGGCAGAAGTTGTCATTTTCTTCTCCGTTATCTTATTCCGACGATCTTTCTTCTATTTGTTCGTCCCGGAGGCATTGAGATGTTGCTCTCTTCGACCAATCATCTTGTTTTGTCAAGATCATGTAATTTTTCCTTTCTCGTTCGTTTAGTCGGAGTGTCGTGTTTTCATTCGAGTTCTCTCATCTTATCAAGTTTTGTCTCCTTCCTCAACCGGAGTGCTGTCTGAAATATTTCTTACCCCTTGTGCCATTCTTTCATTAGTTCCGGAGGCAATGTGTTGTTAATTTCATCGAGCATCCTCTTATCTTGTCAAGATCATGTTCAATTCCTTCCATTTACAGTCGGAGTGCTGCCCAAATTATATCATTCTTATTCCTTCTCTATCTTGTTTTAACCGGAGTGGTTTAAATATCTATTGTGTCACTTAACCTCAAGGTTCTCATGGTGTTCCTTGTCTCTCTTTTCTACCGGAGTCTTCTCAATTTTGTTCACCTCTGTCGTGTCATTTCTTCAAGCTTTGCGACCTCTCAAGGTTCTTTGGTTTCACTCGTTTGTCAAAGAAGCAACTTAGCTTTACCTTTTCTCTTCCTCTTCCGTTTTTCTCCGGTGCCATCCTAGATCTCGGGACGAGATCCTCTTGTAGTGGTGGAGTGTTGTAACGCCCCGAGACTGACGCTCCAGAAGCCTTCCAGTTATTTCATTGTTGTCGTGTGTTTTATTTGTTTGTTGCATTCATCATCGCATCATTCGCATTGCATTGGCACTCTGTTGCCGTCATTGTTTTCAAACTTGCATTCGTTCGTAGTTGCGGCGTTCCCCCCTTGTCTTCGTTGACCGTTCCGAGACCAACCGTGTTTTCGGTTCCCTCTTGTCAAACCAACTAACCTCTCTCGTCAGCCCGCGATCCCCTCCCGCGCGTCCGAAAGTTATCCCGTACCCGACCCGGTTTGTTGTTACCGTTGGGTCTGGATCATCCCCTAACGTCTACAAAACATCTCCGTTTTCTCAATTGGACGCCCTACCCTACTTATTCTCGACCGCCCGATTACGATTGGACGGATCGCGTTAGGCCCTAGCCTAATCCCCTACCTATATAAATAGTCCACCCCTAGTCTAATTTGAGGCCAAACCCTAAAACCTAGGGGATTTGTCCCATCCATCCCGTGTCCGCCGCCGCCACACTCAAATCCCCCTCGGGATCTCCCCTGCCCGATGCACCTCGCATTCAGCCACCACCGACCAGAGCATCGGCCGATCATCTCTGTCTCATCCATCCCCTCCTTCCGATCCAGCCAGTCACCTCTCTGTTCGAGCTCCTCTATTCATGGCCAACCCCGAGCGCCACCCTCTCCCTCGAGCTCGAGCAGGCTGCACCGCGCCTCCTCCCCTCCTCCTGTGCCTCGAGCCAGGGTGGATCGAGAGCAGCGTCCTCAGACCCCGAGCAGCACCACGCCATGGCCCCGCCGTCAAGCTGCTCCGACCCGCAGGTCCTCCTCACCGCGCCTCCTCCTTGTTTCTCGCTGTTCTTCTCCTACTGCTACCGCTAATCGCATGGTCGCCGTGTTTCTCCTGCAAGGACTGCGCCACCAAGTCAAGAACGTCGTCGGCCTCGTCAACTCTCCTTGCTGCTCGACCCGACCACATCGCCCAAGGCTTCATCCTCGCCGCCCCTGCGCATCAAGCCCCTGCGCCGTGCTCCTCCCCTGCTGCGAGCCTCTGCCTCGACTCGTGCCCGAACTCCTTCCCGAGCCGGAGCTCCTGCCTCGACCTCACCTCCACTTCGTCGCGCCGGCAAATCGTCACGCCGGACTCCTCCCGCAGCAGCTCCTCCCGATGCCATCGCCTACCTCCTCGTCCCCGTGCCCACAGCCGCGGAGCAGAAGTCCAAGCCCCGGCAACCCCTCCTGGACCTGTTGCTGCCGCCGCCTCGCCGGCGCCGCTCGCCTCCCCGGCGCGCCTCCGCCCCTTCTTCGGCCAAGTCCGGTGCCCCATGGCCGGATCCGCCGTCGCCTGCTCGTCGGTAGCCGCCGCCGTGCCCACGACCCCTGCTTCCTGTCGCCATGGCGCTGCTACAGTTCTTCTGCAGTTAGATGCAGCAGCGCTGCATCGAGCGCACGCCCGCGCCGCCGCGTTGACTTCGTCGCCCTTCACCAGCTACCAGGCCCAGCGCCCGCTTCTGCCTTGGCCTCTCCACCGACCTGGGCTTGGCCCATGGTGAGAAACCCCCCAGCGCCCTTTGTTTTTCTTCTGTTGGGCCTGCTCCGGTTTTAGTTTTGGCCCGTGTAGTTTTTTTTTCCCAGATCTGCGATTTTATGCATTATCCGGAGAACTGCAGTTTTATAGAAAACCCCTTGAGTTCATGCATATAATAACTAATAAATCATGCATCAGTTTTAAATAACCTATATATGAAAAATGTCTAGAATTTCATCTAGTTTCATAATATGCCACTTTCATCCCATGTTAAAATGTTTAAAAATGCTGTTTGTTTATTTTACTCAAATGCCATGTTAAAATGATTTATTTCATAACTAATTAACCGTAACTCGGAATTTAATAAACTTTATATGTAAATGGGGTAGAAAAATGCAAGATTAGCATGGTGCACTTCATTTTGCTGTTTAACAACATTAAAATTGTGTTTAGGGCAGAACAGTACCAAATTCAAAATATGCATATGAGGTTTTTCCGGAATTGTTGTTTGTTGTTCCGGCCTCATTTAAATTGCCTAGATAGTTAGTTTTTCTTATGCCTCACCTCTTGCCATGTTAATCAACATTTAATATTGTTGGGTACATAACCAAGGGAGAACTAAATAATTGATGTGGTGTTTTGTCAATATGCAACTCGTTGCATATTGAGCTCCACTTAACTTGTAGTCTTGTTTGTGCACTTTGCCATGCCATGCATATTTAAACCGGACATGCATCATACTTGATTGTGCATCATGCCATGTTTATGATTGTGTGTTTACCGTGTTGTTTGCTTCTTTCCGGGTTGCTTCTCTCGTTAGCTTCGGTTTCGTTCCGGAGTTGTGAGAATTCGTTCGACTACGTCCGTTTGTCTTCTTCATGGACTCATTCTTCTTCCTAGCGGGATCTCAGGCAAGATCAACATACCCTCGAAATCACTTCTATCTTTGCTTGCTAGTTGTCCGTTCTATTGCCATGCCGCGCTACCTACCACTTGCTATATCATGCCTCCCTTATTGCCATGTCAGCCTCTAACCTTTTCACCCTTCCTAGCAAACCGTTGCTTGGCTATGTTACCATTTTGCTCAGCCCCTCTTATAGCGTTGCTAGTTGTAGGTGAAGATGAAGATTGCTCCATGTTGGATTATATTTATATTGGCATATCACAATATCTCTTATCTTAATTAATGCATCTATATACTTGGTAAAGGGTGGAAGGCTCGGCCTTATGCCTGGTGTTTTGTTCCACTCTTGCCGCCCTAGTTTCCGTCATACCGGTGTTATGTTCCTTGATTTTGCGTTCCTTACGCGGTTGGGTGATTTATGGGACCCCCTTGACAGTTCGCTTTGAATAAAACTCCTCCAGCAAGGCCCAACCTTGGTTTTACCATTTGCTACCACCTATCCCCTTTTCCCTTGGGTTCTGCAGACTCAAGGGTCATCTTATTTTAACCCCCCCGGGCCAGTGCTCCTTCGAGTGTTGGCAGAACTGAGTAGACTACGGGGCCCCCTCGTGGAAACTCGAGGTCTGGTTTTACTCGTAGGATGTCTCATCCGGTGTTGCCCTGAGAACGAGATATGTGCAGCTCCTATCGGGATTTGTCGGCACATCGGGCGGCTTTGCTGGTCTTGTTTTACCATTGTCGAAATGTCTTGTAAACCGGGATTCCGAGACTGATCGGGTCTTCCTGGGAGAAGGTTTATCCTTCGTTGACCGTGAGAGCTTATAATGGGCTAAGTTGGGACACCCCTGCAGGGTATTATCTTTCAAAGCCGTGCCCGCGGTTATGTGGCAGATGGGAATTTGTTAATATCCGGTTGTAGAGAACTTGACACTTGACCTTAATTAAAACGCATCAACCGTGTGTGTAGCCGTGATGGTCTCTTCTCGGCGGAGTCCGGGAAGTGAACACGGTTTCTGGGTTATGTTTGACGTAAGTAGAGGTTCAGGATCACTTCTTGATCATTGCTAGTTCACGACCGTTCCGTTGCTTCTCTTCTCGCTCTTATTTGCGTATGTTAGCCACCATATATGCTTAGTGCCTGCTGCAGCTCCACCTCATTACCCCATCCTTTCCTTTAAGCTTAAATAGTCTTGATCTCGTGGGTGTGAGATTGCTGAGTCCTCGTGACTCACAGATACTTCCAAAACAGTTGCAGGTGCCGATGATACCAGTGCAGGTGACGCAACTGAGCTCAAGTGGGAGCTCGATGAAGATCTTGTTCGTAGTGTTGTTTCGTTTCCTGTTGATCAGTAGTGGAGCCCAGTTGGGACGATCGGGGATCTAGCAGTTGGGTTGTCTTCTTTTATTTTGGTTCCGTAGTCGGACCTATGTGTGTATCTTGAATGTTGTATGATTTCATTTATGTATTGTGTGAAGTGGCGATTGTAAGCCAATTCTTTATCCCATTCTTGTTCATTACATGGGACTGTGTGAAGATGACCCTTCTTGCGACAATACCTACAATGCGGTTATGCCTCTAAGTCGTGCCTCGACACGTGGGAGATATAGCCGCATCGTGGGTGTTACAGGTCGCCTACAACTCCCAAGTCCATGAGCTGGCCAAGCGGAGTGCCGAGCTGACAGACAGCCGGAGTAAGCACTCCATTCTTCATTCTCGCGGGGGCGCGCCAGCGCACCCGCGGGGTGTAGCCCCCGAGATTCGGGCCGACTGCTGAGAAGTCGGGTCGGATCTTTCGGAAACCACCTTTTCTTATTTCTTTTGTTGAATTGTTCAATCCTTCGCGGGGGCGCGTCAGCGCACCCGCGGGATGTAGCCTAGAGATTCGGGCCGACTGCTGAGCAGTCGGGTTGGATCTTCCGGCAACTACTTCCTTCTTTGTTGATTTGCTGACCTCTTCTCACCCTTGTCTTCTACAGGAGCCAGTGCCACCTTGCGGCAACAAATGGGCGAAGCTCAAATCGCGCTGCACGCCAAGGAGGAGGAGCGCCTCAAGATGGAGCAAGAGCGAGACCGCCTGGCCAAGCAGCTGGCTGACCAGGCGGACAAGCACCAGGCGGAGCTGCAGAAGCTCAAAGACGCGGAGGAGGCTCTCCAGGCCGAGTTCGGGACTCACCGTTCGAACTGGGTTGACAAGGAGAAGGCCCTGTCTGCCGGCTATGGCGAGGTCGAGGACATGCTCAATGGTAAGTTGCTCTTTTCCTTCTTCTTCCTGCCGGTTTGTCCTGCAAGCCGGCCTCCGACTTCTCACTTTTTCCTTCTTCCCTTGAGTAGAGTATTTCCCTGGCTACTCCGTTGCCGCCAGTCAAGCCATCAAGGCTCATCACGACAAGCGGAGGCTGGCTGACGCGACAATCACGCCCAACGCCCCTCGGACCCTTGCCGAGCAGATGCTTGCCATCCAGGCTCGTCTCCAGCCGGCGCATCAGGATCTCCTCAGCGCGCTAGAGCCCAGGTGGTCTCCGCCCTCTGGCCGACCACTCCCATTCTGCGCACCGCCAGCCGGACCTCCGACTGGTTGGAGGTGGCCACTGGCCGCTTCGAGGCATGGAAAGGCTCCTCCGCCCGGGCAGGTGCACGGCGAGCCCTGGAGTTCGCAAGGGGTGGTACCCTGGGCTGAACTTGGACCAGCTGGCCACTCTCCGTGCCAAAGCCGGCGAGGAGTTGGAGGCAGTGGTGCCCCAGCTCTATCACCGCGCCGTGGCGATCACTAAGTACACGGACACCAGCGTCTTCCTCCCCGAGCTAGATGAAGCGGGCACCGAGGTGCCGCCCAACTGGTTCGAGCTGAACCCAGAAGGCGATGAGGACTCGGTGGAGGAGATAGCCTCCAGCGATGAGGGCGAGGAGGAGGATGAGGACGAGGACGATGAAGATGACACGCCGGACGGTGGAGACGACGACCGGCCTCAGCCTGACCAAGTCTCGACCAACGGACGGAGCGCCGGCGAGCCGACTGCTGCCGACGCTGACCAGGTCGAGACCCACCAGGCGGCCGCTCCACCACCCGGAGCCTCTACCTCCACCGACCCCTCCGATCCGGCTGCTGCTCCTCTGGCCTAGGCGGCCAAGTTATGTTTCCTTTTCCTGTTTGTGACCGCTTGAACAAAAATTGTTAAGTCCGCGCAATTCCACTCGCTGGGGGGTGTATTCAAACTCCGTTGAATGCTGGCCAAGGGCCTTTTGCAGTAAAAAAATTTCTTTTCCGATTTCCGACTTGTCTTGCTTTTCTACTCCTTTCGGTTTTTCCTTTGCCGCCTTCCCTTGGCTGCCGCCTTGCCAGCCAGACAGCCGCTCTACGGTCTGTGGCTGGGTCAAGTACTTGGCCGTTTTGGGAAGGCAAGTACTTTAGCCGTTTGGTAGAGTGTAGCAAATTAAGGTAGAAACCGGCCAGCCGGCTGCTCAGCGGCCGGTCGGCGAAGTGAAGAGCCGACTTGGCCTATGCAAATGTTGTAGTCCTCAGCCATTTATCGTGTGGGCACTATTTCCTACCTTTATCTCTTGCCGGCCGGATAGTCGCTCTGCGAACTGCGGCTTGTGGCAAGAGAGGGCTTAGGTGTCGGCACACTACTTGTCCGACTGCAGGTAGCATTGACATAGTACAAGGCGGCAAGCCCCCTGGCCGACTGGTCGAACCCGGTGCTAGGCAGAATAATAACGTATTCATAGGCATAGAACTTATCATATAGATAATGAGGGTAGCCCCCGAGTGCTCCTCGAGGTACCCGATGTCTTAGTACTTAGTACAAAAGGTAGGGTGGTACATACTGAATCAACTATAAAATCTTCGAAGGAGATTTGCGTTCCATGGGCGCTCTGATTCATTGCCCGAATCGTCTCTCTTGCGTGCTCGGGGCTTCTACGCGTCGATGAGGTAGTAGGAGTCGTTGCCCAATGCTTTGCTGGCGATGAAGGGGCCTTCCCAAGGGGCCGAGAGCTTGTGTTGGTCGGTTGTTCGCTGGATCAGCCGGAGCACAAGGTCTCCCTCTTGGAAGGATCTTGGCTTGATCTTCCGACTGTGGTAGCGGCGCAGACTCTGCTGGTAGATGGCGGACCGGCTGAGTGACAACAGCCGGCCCTCTTCCAGCAGATCGTCGCCGTCTTCCCGCGCCTCTTTCGCCTCCGCCTCCGCGTACATGGTGACGCGAGGTGAGTCAAGCTCAATGTCAGTTGGGATGACGGCCTCGGCACCGTACACGAGGAAGAATGGAGTGAAGCCGGTTGATTTGTTCGGAGTGGTACAGAGGTTCCAGAGGACAGCCGGCAGCTCGTCGATCCAGCAGTCGGCCGACCGCTCCGGTGGCTCGACCAGTCGGGGCTTGATGCAGGAGAGGATGAGGCCGTTTGCTCGCTCGACTTGGCCGTTTGACTGTGGGTGGGAAATGGACGCTAAGTCCAGTCGGATGCCCTGCGTCGCGCAAAAACAGGCCAAGGCTCCTTTGGCAAAATTTGTGCCATTGTCGGTGATGATGTTGTGTGGTACTCTATACCGGGTGGTGATGTCTGCAATGAAGGTCACAGCAGTCGAACCATTCAACTTATTGATTGGCTTTGCTTCAATCCACTTGGTGAACTTGTCCACGGCAACGAGCAGATGGGTCATGCCGCCGCGTGCTGTCTTGAATGGTCCCACCATATCCAATCCCCAGACGGCAAAAGGCCAAGCCAGGGGATGGTCTTGAGTGCAGAGGCCAGTAGATGCTGCTAGGAGCTGAACTTTTGACACCCTTTGCAATGCTTGACCAACTCCTTGGCGTCCTCCAAAGCAGTCGGCCAGAAGAAACCATGGTAGAAAGCGTTGGCGACAAGAGATCTGGAAGCCGCGTGGTGGCCGCACTCGCCTTGGTGGATACCTTTGAGGATTGCTTGGCCCTTCTCTGCTTCTACGCAGCGCTGGAAGACTCTAGTCACGTTGCGTCTGACAAGCTCTCAGTTTACTATCGTGTAGGCTCCTGCTCGGCGCTGCACTTGCCGGGCCGAGATCTCATCGGCCGGCAACTCTCTGTTCACCAGAAACTTGAGAATGGGCTCCGCCCATGATGTGCTTGAATTTCTTCTACTGCCACTACAGCCACATGTACTAGAGCGCCTGGGATGGGAGGGGGCGGGTTGGAGTTGGTTGCCACCTACTGCATCGTTGAACTCTCCGGGCCGACTGCTGCAGCCCCCGGGCCGGGTTGTGAAGTCCCCGGGCCGGGTGCGACTGCTGTAGTCTCCGAGCCGCTTGGTGAAGTCCCCGGGCTGACTGCTGCAGCCCCTGGGCCGGGTTGCGAAGTCCCAAGGCCGGGTGCGACTGCTGCAGTCCCCGTGCCACCTGCCGAAGTCCCCGTGCTGCCTACTGCAGCCCTCGAGTCGGATCTGACTGCCTCGGGAGGAGTCGGCACGAAGATGGACTCAGACCCTGGAGAAGGCCTGATCGACGGCTTGCGGAGGCACTGAAGGGAAACGCCGGCTAGTATTGCTTGACGGGTGGAACCGATCCGTGCCAAGGCGTCCGCTTGCTCGTTGTCGCTTTCGTGGCACGTGGAGGAACTCACACCCTTCAAAGTATTCGCTGAGTTCCTGGACGAGGAAGCGGTAGCTCGCCATGTTTTCATCCTTGGCGTCCCAGTCGCCAGACGATTGTTGGACCACCAAGTCGGAATCGCCGTAGCACAGGATCCGGCGGATGCCGATCTCTTTGGCCAACCGGAGGTCGTGTATTAGTGCTTCATACTCGGCTACATTGTTGGAGGAGGCAAAGTGGATTTGCAATGTGTATCTGAGCTTGTCGCCTTTTGGAGAGGTGAGAACAACGCCGGCTCCCAAACTGGTGTGCATCTTCGAGCCATCAAAGTGCATTCGCCAATGAGTGGAGTCCGGAGCTGGCGGCAGGTACTGGGTCTCAGCCCAGTCGACAAGGTAGTCGGCCAGTGCTTGGGAGATGATGGCGGTGCACGGCTGGTAGAAGATGGTGTAGGGGGCCAACTTGATGGCCCATTTGGCCACTCGGCCAGATGCATCTCTGTTGCCAATGATCTCGGCAAGTGGGGCAGTGCAGACAACCATGATTGGGTGCTCTTGAAAGTATGGTTTCAGCTTCTTGGCGGCAAAGTGCACGCCGTAGCACATCTTCTGGTAGTGAGGGTAGTTCTGCTTCGAGGTGGACAGCACCTCGCTCAAATAGGACACAAGCCTCTGGAGTGGCTGTGTTCTGCCGTCTTTTGGGCGCTCTACCACCATGACTGTGCTGACCACCCGGCTGGTGGCGGCGATGTAGAGGTATATGGGCTCTTTAGCAGTCGGAGCCGCCAGGACAAGCGGCGTGGTCAACATCTTCTTTAACTGGAGAAAAGCTTCATCCGCCTTATCGTTCCACTCAAAATGAGTGGTCTTCTTCATAAGCTGGGACAGGGGAAGAGCCTTCTCGCCCAGCCGACTGATGAAACGGCTGATGGATGCCAAATAGCCGGTGAACTTATGGATGTCTCTTAGTCGGGTGGGTTTCTCCATCCTCTCGATGGCCTTGATCTTCACACGGTTGCACTCTATGTCACGCTCTGAGACCAGGAAGCCAAGGAGCTGGTCGGCTAGTACTCCAAAGACGCATTTCTCTGGGTTGAGCTTGATCTGAAACTGGCGCAGATTTTCAAAAGTTTCCTTGAGATCTTCTAAGAGGGTACCGCGTTTCTCCGTCTTCACCACAATATCGTCTACATAGACGTGGGCATTTCTGCCGAGCTGCTTGAGGAGGCACTTCTGCATGCAACACGGGAATGTGGCACCGGCATTTTTCAGGCCGAATGTCATGGTCAGGTAGCAGAAGGCTCTGAATGGTGTGATGAAGGCGTTCTTCAGGCGGTCTGCCGGGTTTAACTTGATCTGGTGATAACCTGAGTAGGCATCCAAGAAACTCAACAGCTCGCATCCGGCTGTGGAGTCTATCACTTGGTCAATCCGGGGTAATGCAAACGGATCCTTGGGGCAGGCTTTGTTGAGACTGGTGTAATCAATGCACATGCGCCACTTCTTATTCTTCTTCAGTACAAGGACTGGGTTGGCGAGCCACTCTGGGAAGAAAACTTCCATGATGAAGCCGGCTGCCAGCAGGCGGGCGATCTCTTCTCCAACAATTCTTCTCTTCTCCTCCGACAGACGCCGGAGGGGTTGCTTGACTGTCTTGGCATCTGCTCTGACGTGTAGCTTGTGCTTGGCGAAATCCGTTGGAACACCCGGCATGTCTTTGGGGGACCATGCAAAGATGTCCCGATTCTCACGAAGGAAATCGACGAGCTCGCTTTCCTATTTGCTATCAAGGTTGGCACCTATGACAGCGTGCCTCTCCGGGTGCTCAGAGTCTAAGGGAATCTTCTTTGTCTCTTTTGCCGGCTGGAAGGAGTCCTGGGTCTCTGACTCTTTGGGTTCTGGGGACATGTCCGGCTGCTTGCCGGTCATGGCCACCACCTGTTCCAGGAGCTTCTTCTCAGCAGCAACCACAAGGGACTCGGCCAGCCGGCTGCTGGCTGCAGCACAGGCGGACGACTTCTCATAGTCTCCACTGATCATGATAATGCCCTTGGTTCCTGGCATCGTCCTCTTGAGGTAGGCATAATGAGGCACTGCCATGAACTTGGCTAGAGCAGGCCGGCCTAGGAGCACATGGTAAGGGCTCTCCAGGTCAACCACCTCAAACCAAATCGCTTCTCGGCGGAAATGATCCTTGTCTCCGAAGAGGACATCTATCTTGACTTTGCCGATTGGTGAGCAGGACAAGCCGGGCACAATGCCATGAAACACAGTCCGACTCGGCAGCAGCTGCTTCTCTTTGATCTTCAACTTCTCCATGGTGTCGCGGTAAAGGATGTTGATGCTACTACCGCCATCTATCAGAATCCGGGAGAACCGAGCTGCTCGCCTCTCTGTTGCAAGGGTAGCATCCAACACCAGGGCATAGGAACCTGGAGAAGGCATTACTTCCGGGTGGTCAGCACGGCTCCAGCTGATGGGCTTCTTAGACCAATGCATGAACTCTGGAGCAGTTGAGGCAACTGCATTCACTTCACGGTGCTGCTGACGTCGGCTGTGCCTATCGCTGGCCACACTGGTGAAGACAACGTAGGCACCATGTTCTTCAGGGTAATTGTCTTGGACACACTGACTGTTGGACGGACGGCCGGCTGTTGAGGAGGTGGAGCCGGTGGGCCAGCAGGCGGAGGTGGCAGTCCTTCTCCCTTAGCAATGCGGACAAGCCAGTGGCACTTCCGAGTTGTATGGTTGGACGGCTTCGCACCACTGTGGAACTTGCAGGGGGCATCGAGGGTCTGCTCAAAGGAAAAAGCAGGCAACCAAGCCGGCTTGCCGCCTTTCTGAAGCTTGGGGAGTGGCTGCCCTTCAGGTTGTTGATCTTCAACTGTCGCCACCTGCTGGCTGGTGGAAGCCGGCTGGGGGGCTTTGCGCTTGTTATCGTTTGGCTGCTGGCGCCGACTGTTGTCTCCAGCCGGCGTTCGAGGAGCCGGAGGGAGCACCTTCCCAGAAGTGTCCACTCGAAGCTCCGACTTCATGGAGGAGTCGGTAGTGGCGTACTTGTCTGCTATGATCAGCAGCTCGTTGAGTGTGGCCGGCTCGTCGCAGAGGAGTCGGTGCTTGAGTAAGGTGCCCTCTTGGCACCCGACAGTGAAGTACTCGATTGCTTGGACCTCGTGCACCCCTTCGCAGGAGTTGTGCAGTTTAGCTCACCGCGTCAGGTAGTCGTTGGTGGACTCGTTGGGGCCTTGGACGTACAACGAGAGCTGGCGAGGCTTGGGCGGCCGCTTGTAGGTGCTGGTGAAGTTGCGAACGAAGACTTCAGTGAAATCTACCCAGCTGTAGATGTTGCGGGGCTTCAGGCTGTTCAGCCATGTCTGGGTCGTGCCCTGGAGCATGAGAGGAACGTACTTTACGGCAACGCACTTGTTGCCATTCGCTATGTTGACGGCCATGGAGTAGTTGACCAGCCAGTCTTACAGCTTCACAAAGCCATTGTACGTGGGCGTATCTCATGGAAGCGTGAACCCTTTGGGAAAGGGCTCGTCGCGGATGCGGGGGCCGAAACAACGCGGGCCCAACGCGTCTTATTTTCTAGCGCTAGGGATCGATTCAGAAGGTTAATCTGGTGGCAGGCATCATTCTCTCTAATTCCTTCTCGGCGGCCCAGCCGGTCACCGAGAGTTGGGTGGTCAACAGTCGGCGGGGAAGCACGCCTCTCCCTCCGAGAAGGAGGAGGAGGCGGACAATCGTCCCATCGTTCCACTACTCAAGGGCGACCATCTTGGTCGCGCTCGATGGTGAGGCATGTGCGGCTACGACTAGCAGCCGGCTCTTTGTCTCGTATGTCGCGGACGCCACCAGTCGGCGTCCGGGAGGTCGCGCCTCGGTCTCGGCGAGGGGGCGGGTTCTCAACCCGCTTATCGGGTTCTTCGGCGTGGCAGTCGGCTTCTTGCTGCGCGGCAGCCGCGTCAATGAGCTGCTGGATATGCTCTGTCATGTAGCAACGCTCGTCGCCCTCGAGGTGGTCCAGCTCATCTGCTACCGCCTGGGCAGCTCACATGTTTTCCTCGTGCGTGGCATAGACAAGGCGGTCTGCCCCAAACATGTTGTCGATGGCAGCGCCACGCTACTGGACCGTGCCAATGCGGCTGGGCCCGCCGGCGTGCCGCCAACGGCACGGTCGATCTCGCGTTGGTAGGCCTCTGAGAGGCGTCTGATGGTGGCCAACTTCTTGGCGCTTTCGACGAGCGAAACGCGGTGGGCTTCCAGCGTCTCGGCTTCGTCGTCTTTTGGGATGGGCGCAGACAGGTCCCGCAGGGCCGCCTGCAGCGGGTCTTGAGCGTCACCAAAGGCTCCGTCGTGGCTGATGAAGAGCACCTCCGTGACGGTGCTGCCATTGCTGTCGGCGCGAGGGAGAGGGTCGTTGATGACCACCACGTTGGTGGGGAAGGCGTCAAGCGATGCCGTGTCAGAGTCGACAAGCATCAGGTCGGTGGAGCCGATCGACTCCAGGTCGGAGGCCGGCTCGTTGGCGATGTCGAGCTTGCCAAGGAGGTCGAGGAGGCAGCTCTCTGAGCTGGCTGCTACCGCGTCGGGCGCGGGGTCATCAGAGAGGCGGACCTCGCCGATGAGGTTAGCGAGGCAGCTCGCCGCGCAGGCGAGCTTAGCGCTTTGTAGTGCATCGGTGCAGACGCCGTCGGGCGTGCCAGGCTGGCTACGCTCGCTGGGGAGGAAGAGGGTTCCCGTCCAGAACAGATCTCTGGACGACGGTGCACCTAGCCCCATGGTGGGTGCCAAATGTCGGGGGTGTCGTGCGACATATGCCAAAGGATGGCTTATCATGGAGGGGGCTAATAGTACGTCGCCGGTGCCAAGAAACGGGATAAGGCGCAAACATGCATGCCGGCGAATCTTACCCAGGTTCGGGGCTCTCCTAGGAGATAACACCCCTAGTCCTGCTCTGCGGGGTCTCCGCATGATCACTCAAGCAACAATGGTGGCTACAAGCTTGCTCCTTGAGCTCTTTCTCTAGAGGGGGAAGAAGAACAAGGCTAGCCCTAGCTTCCTCTCTCTATATGTGTGTGTGAATGAACTAAGGTCTGAACCCTTTGCATGGGTGCCCTAGGGGGTTTATATAGGCCTACCCCCCAGGGGTACAAAGGTAAACTGGCTGGGTCTAGGACCCGGCTGTCAGTGTCTCTGGCCGCCGGCTTCTCCGCTGGTTGATGGGGCCCGCCGGCTGGTGGGCCCCGCCGGCTGTCTCGTACTTGGCCAACAGGCCGCGCCCGCCGCCCGCGGGTCTTGCTGGCTACTCAGCACTGTAGCGATGCTCGTAATGATGCGTGCTTTGTCGGGGGAGGCGTGGCTACAGTACCGCCGCCTGGCGGGCGATCACTGTAGCCATTCCCCATCTCTCCTTATTAATGGCGCACGGACTTTGAGGGAGGGGGAGGGCCACCCGCTAGGAGTCGGCCTCCCCTCATGCTGACTGGTCCATTCTCGCCGCCTTCTGGCTTCTCATTGACAGGTAAGGCCCACCGCATGTGGGCCATACCGACAGCCCGTAGTGGAGGCATGGCCCTCTCTGCCATGGGTGATGTCATGGGTGGAGTGGCAACAGTGCCGCGCCGGACGGGAGATCTTCGTCTAGTATGGTGCACTGTGGCCACGCTTGGCCCAGGATTTGGGGGTGGCAGGGCGCGTTGTAGCCACGCCCCGTCTCATCGTACTTATGTGGGTGCAGACTTTGAGGACGCTTGGGGCCGCCTGCTAGGAGTCGGTCCACTTTGAGGCTGCCCTCTGGGCCTTGCTGTCTTCTGGCAGCCGGCCGCTTGGACCAGTCGGCTGCGAGAAGGCGGCGCTTTGGTCTTTGATTCTTGAGGGGCGCAGCCGGCCCCGATGTCTCGAAATGCCATGGGGAGCTGATGAGGCTACCCGTGGCTAATTACTCCGACAATCATCACCGTTCCCTCAGATGAAGCTGAGGCCTAATCGGTGCCACCAAAGAGGTTGTACACTAATCGCCGCATTTTCTTCTTAATTCGATCTCACGATGCTGCTGGCGCTTAGTCCCGAGCCGACACGGTGCGGCTCCATCCACGGCGGCGTCGCCGGCCACTTCCTCCACGGCGTCGCTCCCTCGGCGGCGACGTCCACAACAGTAGGAGTTGCCGCTGCTTCAGCTCTTGCTCGCGCTGCTGCTCTGCTCTTGCTCTTGGTCCCCTGCTTGGTCTCCTCTTGCTATTGCTCTTGCTCTTGCACGTGCTGCTGCTCTCGCTCTTCCTCTTGCTTGCGATGCTGCTCCGATTTAGCTACACTTCAGTCGACGGAATCGACTTTCGGGTCAGTCGATTTTCAGGGGGTGGGGGGGCTCGCCGGAGTTAAGGAAGAACCAGCCGCAGCGGGGAGGGGGCTCGCCGGAGAGGTACCCCAGTATCTATCTTAGGGTTCAGGGTGGGGGCGGTGGTCGCCGGCGGTGGTGGGGCGGTGGCGTGGGGATCGCCGGAGAAAAAGCTCGGCACGAGGGGGCCGAGAGGGATGGCCGGGGCGGCGGCGGACCGGCGGTGGGGAGCGGTTTCGGGGCGGGCGGGGCGGCACACCGCCGGCCGCGGGCGGCGGGGGGCGGCAGTTTGGCCGGTGGTGGCTGGCGGCTCAGGGTAGCCTCACATGATGCTGCTACACGGCCAGCTGCCCCGGCTCTCGCACGCGCTGCTGTTGCTGCTGCTAATGCTTTTCTGCTACTAGTGCGTTCAGTTTCGACAGTAAAAATCAGTTTCGACAGAAAAAATCAGTTTCGATAGTTAAGTTCAGTTTTGACAGTTAAATTCAGTTTCGACAGTTAAGTTCAGAGATGAGCGGCTAATGTATTTTACATCTAGCACTTTGTGATTCTGTATTTTACGTCATCTATTGGAGATGCTATTAGAATTCCACTCAGGTTAACATTGTCTCGCTTGTCCTGCTTCAGCCTCGGCGTCGTACGACTCACCGGAGCTGCACCAATGACGAAACCCTCCATCACAGCGGAGCAGTACCCCGGGCTCCATCTCTAGAAGCCTAAGATCTTCTTCCCCTCCTCCGACAGCCAAGTCAGCCGGATCATCCTCACCGACCAACCCAATCACACTGACATCGACATGGCTTCGCCAAAGAGGTTGTACACTTGTTCAATCTCTTTTTTTACTCTACATGTTATATATATTGTCCACTGAGCACACGCAGTAACGTGAAATACGATTAGTTTCTCCTACTATATGACAAGCAGTGAGGTACCAGGCAACTTAGCTATCCGCGATGGACTCTCTTGAACGCCATCATTATTTATCTCTGCGCGTTTGAGCTGTGCATTGGTCAATGGGCCTGGGAGTTGAGCTAGTAGGGCAGTGGCCTAGGTCCAAAGTAGTATAAGTAGCACAAAAACATTTTTTGAGTGTAGGCTTTTCCTTGCTCAAGCCTGCCTGCTAGAATCGCCAGTGCTTGAAAGGAAAAGTGAAGGAAAAACATAGGAATGGAAAAGTTTCCTATGGTACTACTATTCATGCATTTGGTTCAAAGGAATGGAGCAACGGAAAACTGTAGGATTTGTTCCTTTAGTGTCTCCTTGAAAGAAAAACTGTAGGAATTTTAATATCCACTTGTCCTCCTTTTCAAATTCCTATTCAGGTAGCACAAGACTAAGAGATAGTAGTATAATAGCATTATAACTGTACATTTTCTTGTGGTTTGACTTAATCTCACTATGCTTCTTTGCATCCTGTGATCTTCCAATTCTTGTGAACCAAACACCCAGATTGGCAAAAATCCTGTGTTTTTAAATTCTCTATTTTGCACGTGCATTCCTATCCTATTACTATGTATTTCCTATCCCTGCGTTGTTAGAATCCTCCAATTCAAACGAGCCCTTACAGAATTACTTCTCTTACAGATAGTTGTCAAAGAAAACCTTTTGTGGTTTGTCGCGCTCCTGCTGCGCCATCGTCCACCCCAGCTCAGCTGCTCCAACGACAGAAGGGTCTAGCACAGTAGGGATCCGGCCTCCAGACTGTCTTTCACCGCCTCAGATCTTCTTCCCCGTCGCGGGCAGGCATGACAACTGCATTACCATCATCAACTGAGCAGATGACCTCGAGGACTACACGGGTCCGCAAGAGAGGTCGCACTCTTTCATGTCTGCTTACATTATGCATCGCTTAATATTACATGCTACTTTATCGTGATGTTCGCCGATTAGACTCCGAGTCAGCTCCAAACTAATGGTCAAACTTGAGTTTTTAAATGGTTGTGGGGTACATATCGGGGCCGCAATCAATAGTATCTATCTACTATCTGGTTAATCTCTGGTGTCTACTATGAGTTTCATGTTGGGTGGGAAACAAACAGTAAAGAAGCCATTATCTGTATTTTTTAATTGAAGCCATCACTATTGCAGGATGATGCTAACGCGACACTACAATCAGTGACCCTTCGAGAAACTGTGTGCGATGCAATAATCACAAACGGTGCTGTATGAAAACCGACAGAAATGTGTACAACGTTTGCGATGACGAATGCATCAAACACGATTCAGGTTTTAGTTAAGTGTGCGATGAAGGGCATACGGTTCAGTTCAATTAACTGTTTGCGATGAGGAGGAACAAAAGAATCGGGCAGCCAGATGAAGGCATGTGCGATACACAGCATACGATTCACTCGGATGAACTGTTTGTGATTAGGCAATACAAAAGAAATGGTCAGCCAAATCAAGGTATGTGCGATATACGACATGGGGTTCACTCAGATGAACTGTTTTCGTTGAGACATGAGAACAGAAACGGTTCAACTTAACAAGATGTGTGTGATACGCGGCAAACAGGGCTGTAATTAGAAATGTGTGTGAAGACCGATAATAACACAGACGATTGCTGCTAATAAGACGTGTGTGTTGTGCGATGGGATTGCATATAGAACAACAACATACACACACACACACTTATAGGGACATGCTTGCATAACCAAATTAAACATCCACTTACATAGGTGGCTACTACAACCATGGCATTTGCACACACCTAAACTATTACATGCATAATTACATAGGTGGCTACTACACACATGACATTTCCACACACACCAATAAAGTAAACTATATATTACATGCATGATGAACTACCTAAACGATCATCTGATCATCATCTACTTCTTGTGACGCTTGCTCTGCTTGTGGCTCGATCCGGCCTCATGTCAACGATCCTCCTGTGCATCTCGTAGCATGTGTACACGATCTTGGCCGCAAACCTGAGGTGAGGTTCATCCAGTTGCCGCATCCAGGCCCCGTGCCAGGATACGGGACTTATTCTCTGAGCATCCTGCTTCATCTTTTCGTAGTAGGGGTCGATGATGGCCGAGGCGAGTTCGACCAGGGAGTCCTTCTTCGTGCTGCCCCAGACCGTGTAGTGGTCACGGATTTCGACAAGGTTCTTGCAGGCCAAGCCCGTAACACTGAGCGCTTTTACATCGTTGGTGGTATCCACCGTGGCGAACTTGTAGTCAGTGCTATTGACAAACCTGTTGAAGGTCGCAAGGCTCTGTGGACATGCAGTAGTGGTAGATGAGGACATGATGGCGCACGCACAAGTGGGTAACGGCAACCTTCTGATCTATGCCGGGACGACCGGCGGTGTACTGGAGGTCGATGCCGACCACCTTGTACTTGTCTCCAGCAAGTAACTGCTCAACACTGTTGATGTAGTCGTCCACCACGGCCGGGTCGATGGTGTACACCACCAAGAGATCCGTCTCCCTTGCGTGGGTCTCCACTCTATGCTCGCCGAACTCCATTGGAGCGCTGCCGGACATCCCCTCTCTATGTGTCATCACGGGTGTACTTGTTGTGTTGTCGGGCGCGATCGAAAGGTTGAAGAGACTAAGGTTATAATGGCCGCGGGAATTAAAGGGGAAGCCGGACGTCCAGGAATATCGGCAGGCCCTGATGGCAGTTCTAATTTGCAGCGCATAACTCCATCATGTCGCACGTAACTGCATCGCGTGGCAACGCGCGCGGCACAACTGCATGCATATGGGGCCCCCGACGTGATCGTGCGCGCGCCCAACCGCTGGCAGAGCGCGCGTGGAGGGACGCGAGTAGAGTGCTCCGTGGTCGCCTCAAGGAAAAGCTGTCCACAAGCCGAGCGCGCCGACGGACACGAGCAGAGCGCGCCGCGGCGCCTAACGGCGAGCAGAGCTGGCCAAGGGACGCGAGCAGAGGATGGCACAGTGATACGTGGCAAATAAGAGGAACTGTGCGAGCGATGTTGGAGACATCAAGCATGAATCAGATTAGAGTTGCGTGTGCGATACGTGGCAGACAGTTGATCCATCAGAGCTGTTTGTGATGGAATAAGCCGTGTGTGTTGCGGGCAAACGCTTGCTGGTGTATAACCTTAAATTTAACCATAAAAAGTGTTAATGCATGTTACAAGAATTGTATAGCTGGAAACTATGTTCAAATACGACTCCAATGATATAATCTATGGCGACATGCATTCGTATTTTATTAGCTAAATCCTACTTATAAACCAAGACGGGGGTATAGTAGGTAATTAAATCGCAAACGTTTTTCTATTAACTGTATGTGTACGTGTCATCTCGTCCTCCTCTCACACGTCTTGTCACCCCGCTGCCGCTCATCGGTAGGCTCCTCCTCCTCCTCTGGCTCTTACGGAGCGTGCTCGGCAGAGGAGAGGCTGCCGGAAGTAGCACAAAGCCCCTCCGTGGTAGTAGTAGTATTTAGGGGCTAATTTGTTCAGTTCATCTGACTATAGATGTGTGGTCAAACTGTACAACATACTTAAAATTAGCTACTATATATAGTTGAACTAGCTATTTCAGTACGTGGTTGGCAACAATTAGGGAGAAGTTTGGTCGGTTCAGCTGTCGAGTTTAACTGTTTGTATAAATTAAGAATGACTTCTTAATCTATGAATGAAATATATGCTTAATTACTGAATTTTAGTTGCAAAAATTACATAGTGCTAATGATTTCTAGCTGCATATTTTGACAAATCGCAGTGTTACAAGGATTGACAAATGGCAACGTTACTAGATCAACAAATGTAAATCTTTCTAGTTTGACAAATGGCAACATACCCAATATGACAGATGCAAATCTTACCAAATTGTTTGTACGTGGTTGCACACGGGTCATCCAAAACAACCATTTGCATTGAAGGGATGAACAAATCCTACGCTGCTCTCACTTTGCATTGGGGTGTTCTATCTAAATCGTTTGCGATCAAGAGCTGCAGAAATCCTGGTCGGCACATTTTCTCTTGGCTTCCTGGGGAAGCTGTCAGTTTGCATATGGGTGTTCTAACTAAAATGTTTGCGATGAGTGTTTTATATTTAAAAAGCGAATTAAACCGCGGCTTGGGCGCCATTAATGGAGAGGATGCGAGCAAGGAGGGCGGCCATGGAAGTCAAAGGGCTTGCTTCCCAGTGAGCCTGCGCAGCGTATAGCTCGCACGCTTTCCGATGAGCCTGCGCACTCGAGGACAGCTTGCACGCTTCTCGGTCAGCCTGCGCACCGGACGGCGCTCGCACGCCTCCCGTTCAGTCAAGGTCAAGCAGCTGTCCGCACAGCACCTCCTACAGCCATTAAAACCAAGACACGTGGTGTCACGTCAATGGTTAACAGAATTTTGGATTTACTAGAATTCAAAAACCATGAATCTCAATGTTTTGCCGGCAATCAACGGTGCCCCGGTGTTTGGAATTCATTCCCATTTCTTGCATGGGACCTAAGCATGCACCCAAGGACACAGATTTGATTTTTCAACCAATTTATATGCACAGGTTTGTGAGAAGCATATACCCAACCTACCCCAAATGGGACAAAATTTGTACCACGGCATGTTGTTGCCGTTCCATGATAGCATGCCAAGTTTCATGAATTTCAGACGAGTTTTGTATTTACTAAAATTTAAAAACTAGGCATCTCAATGTTTTGTCGGCAATCAACGGTGCCCTGGTGTTTGAAATTCTTTCCAGTTTCTTGGATGGGACCTAAGCATGCACCCGAGGACACAAAATTTCTTTTTCAACCAATTTATATGCACCGGAGCATGTGCATGTAGTTCAAATTTGAATTATGCACATAAATGCATTGAAAACTCAGTTAATGCATAAAAATGTCCAAATGAACCCCGAAAAATCCCAAAAATTCACACAACACTCCTGTTGTTCTATGTTGACACGAGAAAAAAAATTGAAACAATAAGAGGCAATGGATATCGTTTCGTCCCCAAAGGTGGGACGTTCCCTACCGAAAACCATCATGCTTGTTGTGAGAAGCTCCTGTTTGTGAGAAACATATACCCAAACCTGCCCCAAATGGGACAAAATTTGTACCACGGCATGTTGATGCCGCTCCATGATAGCATGCCAAGTTTCATGAATTTTAGACGATTTTTGGATTTACTAGAATTTAAAAACCAGGCATCTCAATGTTTTGCCGGCAATCAACGGTGCCCTAGTGTTTGAAATTCATTCCCATTTCTTGCATGGGACCGAAGCATGCACCCAAGGACACAGATTTGATTTTTCAACCAATTTATATGCACTGGAGCATCTGCATGTAGTTCAAATTTGAATTATGCACATAAATGCATTGAAAACTCAGTTAATGCATAAAAATGTCCAAATGAACCCCAAAAAATCACACAACACTCCTGTTGTTCTATGTTGACACGAGAAAAAATTTGAAAGCAACAAGAGGCAATGGATATCGTTTCGTCCCCAAAGGTGGGATATTCCCTACCGAAAACCATCATGCTTGTTGTGAGAAGCTCCGGTTTGTGAGAAGCATATACCCAAACCTGCCCCAAATGGGACAGAATTTGTACCACAGCATGTTGATGCCGCTCCATGATAGCAAGCCAAGTTTCATGAATTTCAGACATGTTTGGGATTTACTAGAATTTAAAAACTAGGCATCTCAATGTTTTGCCGGCAATCAACGGTGCCCTGGTGTTTGAAATTCATTCCCATTTCTTGCATGGGACCTAAGCATGCACCCAAGGACACCGATTTGATTTTTCAACCAATTTATATGCACTGGAGCATGTGCATGTAGTTCAAATTTGAATTATGCACATAAATGCATTGAAAACTCAGTTAATGCATAAAAATGTCCAAACGAACCCCGAGAAATCACAAAAATTCACACAACACTCATGTTCTCCTATGTTGACACGAGAAAAAAATTGAAAGCAATAAGAGGCAATGGATATCATTTCGTCCCCAAAGGTGGGACGTTCCCTACCGAAAACCATCATGCTTGTTGTGAGAAGCTCCGGTTTGTGAGAAGCATATACCCAAACCTGCCCCAAATGGGACAAAATTTGTACCATGGCATGTTGATGTGCTTCAAGATAGCATGCCAAGTTTCATGAATTTCAGACAAGTATTGGATTTACTTGAATTTAAAAACCAGGCATCTCAATGTTTTGCCAGCAATCAACGGTGCCCTGGTGTTTGAAATTCATTCCCATTTCTTGCATGGGACTTAAGCGTGCACCCAAGGACACAGATTTGATTTTTCAACCAATTCATATGCACTGGAGCATGTGCATGTAGTTCAAATTTGAATTATGCACAAAAATGCATTGAAAACTCAGTTAATGCATAAAAATGTCCAAACGAATCCCGAAAAATTCCAAAATTGAACACAACACTCTTGTTTTTCTATGTTGCCACTCGAATTTTTTTGAAAGCAATAAGAGGCAACGGATATCATTTCGTCCCCAAAGGTGGCACGTTCCCTACCGAAACCATCACGCTTGTTGTGAGAAGCTCTGGTTTGTGAGAAGCTTATACCTAAACCTGCCCCAAATGGGACAAAAAATTTACCACGGCATGTTGATGCCGCTACATGATAGCATGCCAAGTTTCATGAATTTCAGACGAGTTTTGGATTTACTAGAATTTAAAAACCAGGTATCTCAATGTTTGCGGCGGAGTGACGGTGGCAGGGTGTTTGAAATTCATTCCCATTTCTTGCAATCGGACCTAAGCATGCAACCAAGGACACATATTTGTTTTTTCAATATGTTTATATGCACTGGAGCATGTGCATGTTGTTCAAATTTGAATTATGCGCATAAAATAACTAGAAAACCCAGTTAATGTATAAAAATGTACAAACGAACCTTGAATAATTCCAATTTTTTTGACGACACACCTATAGTTGCATGTTCACTGCAGATAAAAGTTCTAACAATTCAAACACCATCTTTTGTAGCTGTGACCCCATTACATAATTCAAATGATCAAGACGATAAATAAGTAGATCGCACACAGTTTATTATCACCAACCGTGTGAGATGTAGCACAAAATATCTTGGAGCACCGTCTGTGTATAGTACTATAAATCAAGTAGATCGCACCCAGTTAGTCTCCTTTGTGTACCCAAATTATGCAATGACGTGGATGACCACTGTAACCAGGGAAATTCGAACCAAAATTTTTGACGTTCATACTCAACAGACACGGGTTAAGCTATCTGAATCGTTTGTGATGTTCACATATCGTACACAGTTCTGAATAAGGGGCCGTGTCTGATGACACTTTGCGCGCCAATTTTTTGGCTGAAGCGATTCCAAATTTTCGGCTTCCGCGGAAATATCTACCTCCCCGCCCCCTCCCCCTAACCAAAATCCACATTTGCCCTCTTTCTGCCTTCCTTTCCAAGTTGAAACCTTCACTCCTTGCTTGCAGCGCCGCCGCCTCCTCATCGGCGACCCTCCTTCACGCTCCTAAGCCTCGCCTATCCAGGCAGGTAATCCACACCGACCCCCATCCTCCTCCTCCTTCCACATCCCACATGCCCCTACCGTCGGCGCGAGCGCGACACCTTCCACCCAAATCACCGACCCCTCCACCAAATAAGCGCCGGCCTAAGCCATGGTGCACGCAGTATAGCCAGGACCTCAAGGAGCATTTGGCAGCGGAGAAGAAAATCGCGACCGCACGCACGGATGAGGTCGCGATGGCTGTCATTCATGCCGACCCCCAGATCTTGAAGGAGCACCTTGCCATTTGCTAGCTACGCCGGTTAATCATGCTCGGTTTACTCGTTGCGTGTGCTGCTCCTGCCTTTCCTTCACGAATTCTAGTGAATTGTGCTATCTTATTTTACCATGCAATCTGTTGCTCTAGTGTATATGTTCTATATGTCGTGCAGTGTGGTGCTCACTTATTAACTGTTTTGTTAATGAGTTGTTGTCTTCAGTTAACTGTTTGGTTCAATTTTGCAAATGTGATGTTCAATTCTTCAGGCTGCAATTTTGTATTGTCTTCCATGTGAGAAATAAATTGAATTTATCTTTACAAAATTGTTGGTGCATTCTATGATTGTATACCATGTGAGGAATAAATTGAATTTGGCTGTAGTAAATACATGAGAAACAAGTACAATTGCTACAATTGGTTGTAGTTAACTATTTGGTTAACTGTCTGATCTTCTATTAGGAGTATGTTATATTGTGCAATGTGGTGCTCAGTTAATGTTTGGTTCATTTGTTGTGGTGTTTAGATAACTGCTTGGTTCAATTCTGCAATCCGATGTCCAATTGTTGTGGGTAGAATTTTGTATTGTTGTGCATGTGAGGAATAAATCGAATTTGGCTACACTTAATACATGAGAAACATATACAAGTGCTATATTTCCTTGTTCTTAATCATGCTTGGTTTGGATAAATGGGTTTTCCGTGTGGCTTCAATTAATCTGATGAATCTGCAATGTGATTATTTTTCATCAACATATTTTACTGATAGCATGCGAACCCTTACTTAACCTGATGACTAACTACCTTATATGTGTTGCAGGGAAACAATGGGAAGCACTGAGGTTTACAATCGAGGTTAGCACGTGCATGGTCCGTTGTCTAATAGCACATTATTGTGCAATTGCAAGAACCATTCTAATATTTAGGTTTATAACAATTTGGTCTTGCACATGTAGGTCCTGCTTTCAGAGGTTTTGACCCACTGTTCGACCCTTTTTGCATATGGGGAAATCAGTTGTCCATGAATATCAGTCAAGTCAAGAAACTCAGAAAGATTGTTAGGATAAAGAAATTAGCGACAAAAAACGCAAGATCTTTGTCTGCACAATGAAGAAGACATCAGTTCACTACAGGATGGTACTAACTATTATACCTTGCCTTTTTTATTCCTTTGCCCCATTTCCAATATAGAGAAGATATTTATGCACATCCTTGTTTTCAGGCCTTCCAAAGCAGTTCACTGATGATTACCTCTCAAACCAGCTGTATGGTCAGGAGGCGAGGAAGGTATTCATACAACACCCACGGTTCAATATTGAAGTGTTCCTGAAGAGGACGAAGGATAGACGTTCAATCATCCACAGGCACTGGCCTAAAATTATAAAGACCTTCAGCATCAATGAAGGCTGAAAATTTGCCTTTTGCTTCAGCAGTTTTCCAGATGAGATACATATGTCTATGTACCGTCTATGATGCTAATTTCGAAAGTTTATAGATGTTGCATGTGAAACTTGGTCCTGGTGTAGTTGTGTAATGGGGTAGCTGAGTGCTGAAGCTATATCATGTTGTACTCTGATGTATTTCAAATATGAAAATGAAATATATTGTGTGCTTAATATGAACTGTCAATTAGATTAATAAATGTATTATGAATAATAGGATAATTAGCCTGCTAATTGGGTTTTGCTATTGCAAACGGTTGTTGAAAAAATATTGTAGGCGATGACCTCAGGCAACACACACAGTTTCTAGGAATAAACCGTGTTGGATCAATGAACAATCACACACGACTTTCTCTTGGAAACTGTTTGCGTTAAGCCACCTTGCGCAAACGTTTACCACATGAAAACTGTGTGTGGTGGACAGCCTTTGCCACACAGTTTCTTCCATGGACCATGTGTGATATATTCAATAACGCAAGCGATTCAACGGAAAAAATTGTGTGTGATGTACCTGTGAACGGCGTTTTCCTTGGAGCGACTGTGTGGGATGTACATACGAACGGAAACGTTTCGTGGGGACTGACTGTGTGGGATGTACTTGCGACCGGAAACAATTTCACCGTATAATTGTATTTTTTTAGCTCTACTATACGTATTTCCATATTTGAGCGCTCGCCAGTCGCTCACGACCTCATTTTGCCGAACGTGTGTGCCAGGAGGGCATATCCTTGATGGTTTCTGGGTCGTGTGGGAAGGACCCCCCCTATCGCCCACACTCACTTGGCGACGGTTCCAAATGCCGTTGCGGAAAGGCGTTAAAAACCGTTTGTTTAGGAGCTCGCTGTACTAGTGCATTATTTGCCTGCTATCCTTGGTTTTGGGTCTATCCACAGGTTGCTACCATCACTCTGGATTTCTGCATGCACTCCTTACATAATCTCACTATGTTTTATTCCTATGCATGTCAGTTATTGTACACAATGGAACTGAACATGTAGAGCAAAAGAGACGAGCCTTGCGTGGCAATAAAATTCCATGCAGACGTCGCTCAATGGTAGGCGCAAAGGCAGCCCCCCTCCACCCATTTCGGATTGTAATCGAGAGGAAGATATATGTTCTGAGGGGGATTCAGAAGGAGAAGACCACTCCTATTTACCCCATGAGGTCTTCGCTCTAACTTGGCATGCTGATGTTGGTTATATCATGCATAAGGTGCCTTGCATTGCTTAGTTTATACATCAAATATGTCATGCTTAGTTTAGACATGCTTTGCGTGAATGCCATCTGCTTAGTTTATTCATCGTTTATGTGAATTATGCAACGCCATCTTGTTTAGCTAGGCATCATATATGTGAATTTTGCAATGCCATCCTGCTTATCCAGTCATCTTATATGTGAATTATACCAGGCTATCCTTTTTTCGTTATGTATTACATTTGTCAACAATGTTAGTACATTCAACTACTCTTCGTGTGTATCAGCCATTTGACACGGTGATGGAAAATTCTGGAGTGAAAACAAGGTCTTCAGAGCAGACTAGCTATCTGACGAAGCGCATATCTCGCTGGTTATGGATAGCTCCACAAAGGAGGATTCAGAGACAGATGACCAGTCCTATTCCCCCCAAGGTGTATGCTATAACTTGGCAGGGTTATGTTGCTCATATCATGCGTATGGTGTCTTGCAATGCTATGTCATTTGATTAGTTTAGACATGCTTTGTGTGAATGCCACCTGTTTAGTGTCTAATTACCATATATGTGAATTATGCATTGTCATCTTGTTGCAAGACATTATATATGTGAATTATGCAATGCTATCTTGTTGCAAAGGCATTATATATGTGAATTATCCAATGCCATGCCGTTTAGCCAATCATCATGTATGTGAATTATATCATGCTATCATTTTTTTGTATTACGTGTTCCATTTCTCGACAACATTTGCATATTCAACTACTCTTCCTGTGCATCAGCCATTTGAAGCGGTGATGGAAGTATCTAGAGTGAAAACAAGGTATTCAGAGCAGACAATACTACCTGCTAAAGCAGACATCTTGCTGGTTACAGAGAGCTCCTCAGAGAAGGATTCAGAGACTAATGACCAGTCCTATTTCCCCCCTGAGGTCTATGCTCAAACTTGGCAGGGTTATATTACCCATGTCATGCATGTTGTCTTGCATTGCTTTGTTTTTACATCATATATGGATTGTCGTCTGCTTACTTGCTTACTATATAAATCATAGATTTGAATTATATCGTGCCATCATGTTTACATACACAGCATCTATCTGAATTATGGCATGGCAACCCATTTAATAAAGACATCATATCACTGGTGCGCGTCGGTCCTAAACAAACGGTTTAAAACCCCTTTCCGTGACGGCATCTGGAACCGTCTCCAAGTGAGTGTGGGCAATAGGGGGGTCCTTCCCACACGACCCAGAAACCGTCAGGGATATGCCCTCCTGGCACACACGTTCGGCAAAATGAGGTCGTGTGCGACCGGCGAGCGCTCAAATACAGAAATACGTACAGTACAGATAAAAAATACAATTATATGGCGAAATTGTTTCCGGTCGCAAGTACATCCCACACATCAGTCCCCGCTAAACGTTTCCGTTCGTATGCACATCCCACACAATCGCTCCAAGGAAAACGTTTCCGTTCACAGGTACATCACACACAATTTTTCCCGTTAAATCGTTTGCGTTATTGAATGTAGCACACACGGTCCGTAGAAGAAACTGTGCGGCGAAGGTTGTCCATGACACACAATTTTTATGTGGTAAACGTTTGCGCAATGTGGCCTAACACAAACAGTTTTTAAGAGAAAGTCATGTGTGATTGTTCATTGATCCAACACAGTTTATTCCTAGAAACCGTGTGCGTTGCCTGAGGTCAACGCCCACGGTATTTTTTCAACAACCGTTTGCAATATCAAAACCTAATTAGCAGGCTAATTGCCCTATCATTAATAATCCATTTATTAATCTAATAGACATTCATAATAGCACACAATATATTTCATTTCCATATTAAGGAAGCAGAATTTCATAATTGAAATACATCAGAGTACAACATGATATAGCTTCAGCACTCAGCTACCCCATTACACAACTTCACCAGCAGCAAGTTCCACATGCAACATGTAGAACCTTTCGAAATTAGCATCATAGACGGTATATAGAAACATGCATCTCATCTGGAAAACTGCTGAAGCGGAAGGCGAATATTGAGCCTTCATTCATGTTGAAGGTCTTTGCAACTTTAGGTGCATGATTCACCGTCCCTCCTTCGACCTCTTCAGGAACACTTCAATATTGAACCGTGGATGTTGTATGAAAACCTTCCTCGCCTCCTAACCATAGAGGCGGTTTGAGAGGTAATCATCAGTGAACTGCTTTGGAAATGCCTAAAAACAAGGATGTGCATAAATATCTTCTCTATATTGGAAATGGGGCAAAGGAACAAAAAAGGCAAGGTATAATAGTTAGTACCATCTTGTAGTGAACTGATGTCTTCTTCATTGTACAGACAAAGATCTTGTTGTTTTTTGTCGCTAATTTCTTTATCCTAACAATCTTTCCAAGTTTCTTGATTTGATTGATATTCATGGACCACTCATTTCCCCATATGCAAAAAGGGTCGAACAGTGGGTCAAAATCTCTGACAGCAGGAACTACATGTGCAAGACCAAATTGTTAAAAACCTAAATATTGGAATGGTTCCTGCAATTGCACAATAATGTGCCATTAGACAACGGACCATGCACGTGCCAACCTCGATTGTAAACCTCAGTGCTTCCCATTGTTTCCCTGCAACACATATAAGGTAGTTAGTCATCAGGTTAAGTAAGGGTTCGCATGCTATCAGTAAAATATGTTGATGAAAAATAAGCACATTGCAGATTCATCAGATTAATTGAAGCCACACGGAAAACCCATTTACCCAAACCAAGCATGATTAAGAACTAGGAAATATAGCACTTGTATATGTTTCTCATGTATTAAGTGCAGCCAAATTCGATTTATTCCTCACATGCACAACAATACAAAATTCTACCCACGACAATTGGACATCGCATTACAGAATTGAACCAAGCAGTTAACTAAACACCACCACAAATGAACCAAACATTAACTGAGCACCACATTGCACAATATAACATTGAACCAAGCAGTTAACTAAGCACCACAACAAATGAACCAAACATTAACTGAGCACCATATTGCACAATATAACATACTCCTAATAGAAGATCAGAGAGTTAACCAAATAGTTAACTACAGCCAATTGTAGCAATTGTATTTGTTTCTCATGTATTTACTACAGCCAAATTCAATTTATTCCTCACATGGTATACAATAACAGAATGCACCAACAATTTTGTAAAGATAAATTCGATTTATTTGAAGACAATACAAAATTGCAGCCTGAAGAATTGAACATCACATTTGCAGAATTGAACCAAACAGTTAACTGAAGACGACAACTAATTAACAAAACAGTTAATAAGTGAGCACCACACTGCACGACATATAGAACATATACACTAGAGCAACATATTGCATGGTGAAATTAGATAGCACAATTCACTAGATTTTGTGAAGGAAAGGCAGGAGCAGCACACGCAACGGGTAAACCTAGCATGCTTAACCGGCGTAGCTAGCAATTGGCAAGGTCGTCCTCCAAGATCTGGGGGTCGGAATGAATGGCAGCCATCGCGACCTCATCCGCGCGTGCGGCCGCGATTTGCTTCTCCGCTGCGAAATGCTCCTTGAGGTCGTGGCTATACTGCGTGCACCATGGCTTAGGCCGGTGCTTATTTGGTGGAGGGGTCGGTGATTTGGGTGGAAGGTGTCGCGCTCGCGCCGGCGGTCGGGGCATGTGGGATGTGGAAGGAGGAGGAGGATGGGGGTCGGGTGTGGATTACCTGCCTGGATAGAGGAGGCCAAGAAGCGTGAAGGAGGGTCACCGGCGAGGAGGCGGCGGCGCTGCAAGCATGGAGTGGAGGTTTCAACTTGGAAAGGAAGGTGGAAAGAGGGGAAATGTGGCTTTTGGTAAGGAGGAGGGGGCGGGGAGGTAGATATTTCCGCGGAAGCCGAAAATTTGGAATCGCTTCAACCAAAAAACTGACGCGCAAAGTGTCATTAGAGTATCAGACACGGTCCCTTATTCAGAACTGTGTACGATATGTGAACATCACAAACGATTCAGATAGCTTAACCCGTGTGTGATGAGTTTGAACGTCAAAAGTTTTGGTTCGAATTTCCATGGTTACAGTGGTCATCCACGTCATTGCATAATTTGGGTACACAAAGGAGACTACAGCACACCCACACTTCTTAATCGAGCAAGTTCAGCAATTAAACAGAGCTAGCTGACCTAAACATTACTCTAACAAATTAAAGACCGGTGCTCTTAATTAAACAAAACATAGAGTACTACTACGGCTGGTGCCATCGCTACGGGTTAGCTTAAAGGGGTTAAAGCGGACAAGGGACGCAAGAGAGTTTTATACTAGTTCGGCCCCTTACGATGAAGGTAAAAGCCTACATCTAGTTGTGATGGAATTGATGGGGTTCCGATGACCAGGGAGCGAATACGCTTTGCCTGAGTCTCGAGTTGTTGTTTGTTGTCCCTGAACCGCCGCCGGGCCGTCCCGTTATATACATGGGTTGACGCCCGTCGGTTTACAGACTCCTAGGCCGGCTCATAATCGTGTCCGGCTCGGTCTCTGCTACGCATATCTTACAATACAAGTTTACATCTCAATGCCGGTTTGTGTCTACATGCCTTAAACCGGCTTTGGGCCCTGGGCCTTCATGAAGCATCACCATCTGTCTTCATGGGCTTCAGATACAGATGAACTACTTATGAAGTTAACCCGGCCTCTCCTGGCCGGTTTACGCCCAGTGGTAATATCCCCAACATTAGGCCCCATATTGATTTGAACTGGCTCATGTCAATCCTCAATACTTGAGAAAATTTCTTCTTCAAATTCTTCACACAATCTTGTAAACCGCCATGACATCATCTTCTAGGATCTTGGTAAACCGCCGTCACGTCACCTGTCATTAACGAGCCTCCGACAATCAAGGCGACAGCATCACCTTATATCAAAAAATCCGGCTCCTCGATTTTCGCATCTGTCGTTTATCTTCTTATGAATAGGGCCAGGGGGTCTTTCCATTTCCCCCCTCGTGCCTCTTCGCTTCATATTCATCCTCGCGACGCCCGAACCTTCGACCTCGGCCGCCGCCGTCAAGCTTCGACTGTTGCACCACCCTTGGCCGCTGCATCGACCTGAACGTACCAGAGCTCATCCGCGCGCCGCCGCTGCTCAACAGCACCCGTAAGTCTCCCCTTTCTCTTACCATAGATCTGCGCTTAGGGTTTCCGTCGTTCATCGGTGTTCGTCGCCGCCCTTCTTTTCCCTTGTTTATATCCGTGGGTTAGATCCAAAAACCACATAGGTCTCATGCAGTAGTAGTTTAAACCACATAGATCTCGTGCTTTTAGCAGTTTCAGCACCTGTTTGATATCCAACTTATCTCATCTTAGTGAACCTTCAGTATACTGGAATTTAGGTCAGAATATCTTTTGTTTCTCCCATGCGCGGTAGATCTGAAATTACCATAGCAAGATGTGAAACTTGTTTCTTCCTTCTCTTACACCCTTTGAATACCAGATTGGCCGGTTTAACCTCACAGAAAAAATGATGACCCGGTAGATACCATTAGTCCCCTGTTGAACCGCCAATGCATTACACTGTTCCATTGCCAGACTCCGGTTTACCAATATGCTAGTATCCTCATACCGCTATATAGTTGTCCACTGTAAATCTTATACTGGTAATACTCATGTTTCAGATTTTCCTTCTCACGGCTAAACAAGTTTATGAGTGCAATTGGGCTCCCTCTCGAGTAACCGAGGAGCAATTAAACAACCTTGTTAAGACGGGCGCCCTAGCCAAGAAAGATGTCATCCACTGGAGGGTCCCTGGCCCGGAAAATCCTCCTACACCCAAGGATGGAGAAGTAGTCGTGTTTGCTGATCATCTCGGACGAGGTTTTAGCCCTCCCGGTTCAAATTTTTTCCGAGATGTGCTAGCCAATTTTCAGCTGCGCCCTCAAGACATCGGTCCCAACTCTGTTACCAATATCTGCCACTTCCAAGTATTCTGTGAAGCTTATCTGCAAGAGGAACCTACAGTCGAAATGTTTAGGGATTTCTTTCATTTAAACCGTCGCACCGAGTTCTCAGATGGACCCAATACGGAACTGGGCAGAATGGCAGTTCAGAAGAGAAAAGAAGTCACCTTCCCCCATCCCAAACTCCACAGTCACCCCAAAGAGTGGAACCAAACTTGGTTTTACTACATGGATACCTCTCCATCTGACGAAAACCCCCTGCCGGGTTACCGCCCTGAACGCCTGAGCAACACACACTCGTTTCCTCAGAGGCTGACAGCAAGAGAACGGGCCAACTATGCTCCCCAACTTTCCAAGCTTAGAGCCTTCATGGTGAACGGTTTGACAGGAGTCGATCTTGCTCATTGCTGGATAACCTGGAGCATTCTGCCCTTAAGCCGGTGCCCCGGTTTGATTTGTGAGTACACGGGGAGTTTGAAGGATGCTCAGCGGCACATTGACATTCAGCTTATAGATGACGAAGTCACTGAGGCTGTAAAGAAAATACTGAACGAACCGGAGGCCGTCTGTGCCCAAACCGGGCTACTCCCTTTCTGCACCTTCAATAAACCACCAGCTGTAAGAATCATATAATCCTTTGTATCTGAATTTGCTTCTGTCCAAATATTCTCTGAAAGTGTGATTATTTTTCTGACAGGGTGATGATCCATTCTGGAACAAGAAACCATCACAAGATAAACCGGCAAAACCGCAAGACAAACCGGTTAAGCCAGTTCGTCCAAAGACCAAGGTTGTCAAGAAACCTGCCAAGAGAAGGACCACTGCATCCTCTGATCTACCAGCTGATGATAGTGTGCGTAATCCGGAATCAGAGGAAGAACTTGACTCTCGTGGCATATTTTTCATACATCTCATTGACAATGATTATTATCAGGACGACGCTGAAGGCAGTCACGCCAAGGACGTAGAGGTAACTATTCTTTCCTCCGATTCAGATCCTCTGCCAACATAAAAAATCCGTCAAGCAAACCGGAAAGTAAAATTTTCTCACCCTCTTGCTTATTTGGATCCAAACTTTCTTTTGAAGACGCAGCAGCATGAAGCTCGCCGTACAACCCGGCACAGCGGCCAGGTAGTTACCTCCACCGGTTTACCGACAGTCCGGTTCGGAAACGCCGATCAGATGTCTCTTATCCCTTTGATACTTCATGCCCAAAAGCAGGTTGTTTTCGCCAGCCTCTTAACCCGTCTGATTCAAATTATCAGGGTACTTCTCACTCATCCTCTGGCGAGTCTTCGGCCACACAGCTTCCACCTCTCAAAACAGTTCCTGGGTAAGTTATGCACATGTCTTTATTCTTGATATGTTATCTTTTCATACTGTACTGATCCTTATGTCTTATCTTTTCGCAGCGCCAAGCCAAGACCCAGCAAGAAAGCTCGGTTGAACAAACTGGCTGATGAAAATGTAGCTACTGAACCGGAAACAACTCCAGATCTGGAAGGAACCGATGCTGACGCCATGCTTCATGATCCGCCGCTTCAAGACCATGATTTCCTTCCTGAACAAGTGCAAGTTGATATTACAAGTCATGCAGACCGGCCAATAAGGCCCTGTCCGAACTGGTGACAAACCGGTCAGTCCAACGAAGGACACTGATAAACTGCCAACTCCGGCAAGAGCTGCGGATGAACAAGATGATGATGTTATGATTACTGGCACTGGCCACTCCACTCCAGGCAACCCTGTAGCTTTGTCAAAGCATACTGCCAAGGATGATCTCTCTACTATCGGCAAAGGCAAATGGAATGCCGATTTATCAAGCTTCGCCAACCTCATTGTTCAAGATATTCACTCTGGCTTCTTGAACCGTCTGTATACCAGTCGCGACTATGAAGCTAGTTTGGTAAACTTGATGAAGGAGCGATATGAGGTAACTACTGTTTTTCTCCTTTGTCCAATTTTAGTTCATCGGCTCGTAGTAGCTCCCAAGTGACGGTTTATGATACCAATCTAAACCGGGACTTTTGTCATAACTTAACCTTGCCTATTTAGCCTCCAGGGACTGGATTACCTTATTAAGATGAATCGGTTCCTTATAATTTGCCATACTTCTCTTTCGCCGGTATAGTCCCCAAGGGCCGGTTTAAATTTATGAAGATGAACCGGGACATTAGAAGAATTCCCATATCAACAGCTTTTTGAGCAAACACACATTAGCCCCCAAGTACCAAGCTTAATACTTGTATTGTGTTTGGGACTTGTAAAAATTTCTAAGTAAATGCAAATATGCATTAGCCCCCAAGTACTAAGGGCATAACTTGTTATGTGCTTGGTACTTCAAATATGTACTGTCAACTCATTATGTATCTGTCTCTTTACAGGCGGAGCTGAGCAAGAAGGAACGCCAAACCACTGATCTGCAGGAGAACATCAAAACCCAGCAATCTGAAGCCTCCAAAGCGATGGAAGAGTTGACCCGCACTCTAGGCGCTATGGAGAAATTGAAAGAGGGCTTCAACAAAGAGCAGGCGGATTGGGAGACTGAAAAAGCCGCTTTGATAAAAAGGGCTGAAAACGCAGAAGCCGCTCTTAAACCGGTGGCTGACGAGCTGACTGGTGTAAAGCGGCAAGTGCATGCTATGACCTCTGCTGTGTTTGGTAAGCATCCTTCCTTTATGCTTTCAACCTATCCTCTCATGCGTTGCCGGTTTACTAATGTTTGTAATGATACAGGAACCCGCATTAGCCATCTGGGCTCAGATGTGCAGAAGAAGTTGAAGGCTGCCTACACGCTGATAGAGCAACTTTATACCGGCGCACAACGGATTATCTGCACCGCTTCGCACAATAAGCCACCCCCGACGTTGATCAAGCATACCTTAGACATGCTATCTATGATGCCTGCCCAGATAGAAGAGCTGAAGAGGTCTGCTACAAGGGCTGGCGCTCTGACCGCACTAACCCGGGCAAAAACATGGGTGCCTGATCTTGATCCGACGGATGTGGCTAAGGGCTACCCAAGCTTGAAAGAGGACGGATCAAAATTTTGCACTGAAGATCTCTGCGCCATAAACCGGGAAGTACGTCCACTAGCTTGTCAACTTGCTGAAGAAGCTGATCTTTCACATTATCAGGCGAGTTATGATATCAACAACAAGCGGGTTGCTGCACCAGCTCTTGAAACTCAAAGCCTGATCCCTCCAATCCGTAAGCACACTTATGCCCCTGATATTGAACCGTCCACCTTATAAGCGACGAAGCTGTGTTCCAAGCTTTAACTGGGATCGACTGGACAACTGTTAACTTCCAGCCGCTGGGTAGGGACGAATAAGAAGAACCGGTGCAAGATGACCCGCAGCCGTCAGGTCAAGCTGCTCAGTGATCATAACCCGGTGGCCGGTTTATCCTTCCATACTGCAATGTTGATTGAGAAACAATTATTCCTTTGAGTACTGAAATGCCTTGTAATAGGCTAGTTAAAAAGTTGGTCTGTTATGCCTTCGTGCATATTTATCTGCAACTGATGCGTGTTAATCCGCCATGCTTTGAGATATGATGTTCATAATCCATAGCTTTTTATTCCAATTGTTCTTGCAGATAAAAAGCTTAAAATGCCCTGGCGGTTTACCACCGGGCGGGTCATGATACCCAACTATATAAATGACCAAGTTTTATAACCAAGGTTGTAAAAAATAACCAAGTATAGAAATATATGATACCTGCGAAATTAGGCATAGTGTTGGTTGACCAACCTTGTAATGAAGGTAATAACCTTAATCCGGAGTAAAAACATCTCCTGCTATATAATGCCGGTTTACAAAAAAAACCGTTCCGGGTTGTGAAAAACACCGGCTTATTTCATACTGGTGACTATGAGTCAAAACCAGACCGGGCTGATAGTCTCCGGATTATAACTTGGTCATGCACTGACACCTTGTAGTTGACAGCCCAACCGGGTTGATAAACACAAGTTTGAAAACATCACAAATCTTAGCAAAAGAAAAATAAACTTGGCAAAAGGCAAATAAAACCGTTGTAGTCGAGGCTTTTCACGGGCTGCCAGGCCCCAAATTTGATCAAGAGGTGTTGCTATCGTTCGGGTTCGACCAAGCCCCCAAATGATGCTGTGGCATTACGCCGATCAAAAGGCATTGCTATGGTTCGGGTTCAACCAAGCCCCCAAGTGATTCTGTGGCTTTACACCGATCAAGAGGCATAGTCATGGTTCGGGTTCGACCATGCTCCCAAGTGATGTTGTGGCATTACGCCGATCAAGAGGCGTGGCTATGGTTCGGATACGACCAAGCCCCCAAGTGATTATGTGGCTTTACGCCGATCAAGAGGCGTAGTCATGGTTCGGGTTCGACCATGCTCCCAAGTGATGCTGTGGCATTATGCCGATCAAGAGGTGTAGCTATGGTTCGGATACGACCAAGCCCCCAAATGATCTGATATCAAGCTTTAAGAAGCTAAATCAAGGGGTAAACCGGACGCCGCTTTGTAAGCTCCATGTAACCACACGTGATGTAAGAAAACAACAGATACCCCGCTTTAGCCGAGGTTCCGGTTTATTATATTGATCATAATATATACAATGTCATAATATGTACATAAGCAGAGCCTGTAGCTCAAGTATAGTAGGGCCGAAGATGAGCAATATTCCGTGGCCGGTTGGTCTCCTCCTCCGATTTACGTGAGTCTTTGCGCTCTCGAACATCGATTAGGTAGTACGACCCATTGTGCAAATCATTGCTGACCACAAAAGGCCCTTCCCAAGGGGGGATAGCTTGTGCATATCCGTCTGATCCTGGATGAGTCGAAGCACCAAATCTCCTTCTTGAAAGGTTCTGGTTCTAACCCGGCGGCTATGATAACAACGCAGATCTTGCTGATAAATCGCCGAACGGGCTGCCGCCATGTCACGCTCCTCATCTAACAGGTAAAGAGCTTCTTGTTGTGCCTTCTCATTATCCGCTTCAACATATGCCGCTACACGAGGCGAGTCATGACAGATGTCACTAGGAAGAACCGCTTCCGCTCCATAAACCATGAAGAACGGTGTGTAGCCTGTTGATCTGTTGGGTGTGGTATTGATGCTCCATAACACTGAAGGTAACTCCTCAACCCAACAACCCGGCGTCCGTTGCAAAGGAACCATAAGCCGGGGTTCGATGCCTCTCAAGATCTCTTGATTGGCCCTCTCCGCTTGACCATTGGACTGGGGGTGAGCCACTGATGACACGTCAAGCCGGATGTGCTCATGTTGACAGAACTCCTTCATGGCACCCTTTGACAGATTGGTACCATTGTCTGTTATAATGCTGTGTGGAAAGCCAAACCGGAAGATCACCTTTTTGATGAATTGAACTGCCGTGGCTGCATCACACTTACTAACTGGCTCTGCCTCCTCCCATTTTGTGAACTTATCAACTGCCACCAAAAGGTTGGTCTTCTTGTCCTTGGACCTCTTGAAAGGCCCAACCATATCCAGCCCCCAAGTTGCAAACGGCCAGGTGATTGGAATCATCCTCAATTCTTGAGCTGGTACATGAACACGCCGTGAGAATTTTTGACAGCCATCACATCTTTTAACCAAGTCCTCGGCATCAGCATGAGCTGTCAACCAATAAAAACCATGACGAGACGCCTTGGCCACCAAAGATTTTGAACCAGCGTGGTGCCCACAATCTCCTTCGTGGATCTCACGCAAAATTTCACGGCCTTCCTCAGGAGATACACAGCGTTGAAACACCCCTGTCACACCGCAATGATGTAACTCTCCATTGATAATAGTCATGGACTTGGACCGCTGGGTTATCTATCTGGCCAAAGTTTCATCCTCTGGTAACTCGCCTCGGTTTATATACGCCAGATACGGAACCGTCCAATCCGGGATAATACGTAGAGCTGCCACCAACTGAGCCTCCGGATCAGGAACAGCCAAATCCTCTTCACCATGGAGCTTGACGGACGGATTATGCAAAACGTCCAGGAAAACATTAGGTGGAACCGGTTTACGTTGGGAACCTAGGCGGCTTAAAGCATCTGTCGCTTCATTCTTCTGCCGGTCCACATGATCCACCTGATAACCTTTGAAGTGACCTGCAACAATATCCACCTCACGACGATATGCTGCCATCAGTGGGTCCTTGGAATCCCAAGTGCCAGACACTTGTTGAGCCACCAGATCCGAGTCACCGAAGCATTTAACTCGGCTGAGATTCATTTCCTTAGCCATCCGTAGACCATGGAGTAAGGCCTCATATCCAGCTGCATTATTAGTGCAAGGGAACATCAAACGGAGAACATAACAAAACTTATCACCTCGTGGGGAAGTTAACACGACTCCAGCCCCCGAGCCCTCCAATTGCCTAGACCCATCAAAATGAATAGTCCAATAAGTGTGATCCGGCTTCTCTTCTGGCGCTTGTAATTCTGTCCAATCATTGATGAAATCCACAAGTGCCTGAGATTTGATCGCCGTTCGGGGTATGTATTTCAACCCGTGAGGCCCGAACTCGATATCCCATTTAGCAATTTGACCAGTTGCCTCCTTATTCTGGATTATATCCCCCAAAGGAGCAGAGCTGACCACCGTGATGGGATGACCTTGGAAATACTGCTTAAGCTTCCGGCTTGCCATGAAAACCTCATAGACCAATTTTTGCCAATGCGGGTACCTCTGCTTGGATTCAATGAGTACCTCACTAATATAGTAAACCGGCCGCTGAACCGGATATTCCTTTCCTGCCTCCTTGCGCTCCACCACAATAGCCACACTAACAGCCCGAGCTTTACCTGCCACATATAGCAGCAACGGTTCTTTATCAACCGGAGCAGCGAGAATCGGCGGATTAGCTAGCTGCCGCTTTAAGTCCTCAAATGCTTCATTAGCGGCGTCACTCCAGACGAAGTTATCCGTTTTCTTCAGCATCTGATACAAAGGAATGGCCTTCTCACCAAGACGACTAACAAACCGGCTCAACACGGCAATCCGGCCTGCCAGGCGTTGAACATCATCGATACACTTTGGTTTAGCCAGGGAGGTGATGGCCTTGATCTTTTCCGGATTAGCTTCAATGCTCCTGTTAGACACCAAAAAACCCAAGAGCTTGCCTGCAGGTACACCAAAGACGCACTTGGCCGGATTAAGCATCATTTTATAAACCCGCAGGTTATAAAAGGTTTCCTTCAAGTCATCAATTAATGTCTCCCTTTTCCTTGATTTCACCACAATATCATCCACATAGGCGTGAACATTGCGGCCGATCTGTTTATGAAGACAATTCTGCACACACCGTTGATAAGTTGCATGTGCACTCTTGAGCCCAAAGGGCATGGACACATAGCAGAAGGCTCCAACGGGAGTTATGAAGGCCGTCTTCTCCTGGTCCTTAACTGCCATCTTGATCTGATGATAACCAGAATATGCATCCAAAAAACTTAACCGCTCACAACCCGCCGTAGCATCAATAATCTGATAAATACGGGGGAGGGCAAAAGGATCTGCCAGACAAGCTTTGTTGAGATCTGTGTAAACCACACACATACGCCAAGTGCCATTCTTCTTGAGGACCAGCACCTGATTAGCCAACCACTCAGGATGGAATACTTCAACGATAAATCCAGCCGCCAAGAGCCTGGCTACTTCTTCTCCAATAGCTTTGCGTCTTTCTTCATTGAACCGGCGGAGAAACTGCTTGACCGGTTTATACTTAGGATCAACATTGAGGGTGTGCTCAGCGAGTTCTCTCGGTACACCAGGCATGTCAGAAGGCTTCCATGCAAAGATGTCCCAATTCTCACGGATGAACTCGATTAGCGCGCTTTCCTATTTCGGATCCAAGTTAGCGCTGATGCTAAACTGCTTGGACGAATCGCCCGGCACGAAGTCAACAAGTTTAGTCTCATCAGCCAATTTAAACTTCAGGGCCGGATCATGCTCCGTAGTTGGTTTCTTCAACAAAGTCATATCTGCCGGAATAACATTGTCTTTGTAAAACTTCAACTCCTCTGTTGTACAAGCCGACTCAGCATAAGCCGCATCACCTTCCTCACACTCCAGAGCAATCTTGCGGCTTCCATGCACGGTTATAGTTCCCTTGTGACCCGGCATCTTGAGCTGTAGATAGACATAACAAGGCCATGCCATAAACTTGGCATAAGCTGGCCGTCCAAATAGGGCATGATACGGGCTTCTGATTTTCACCACTTCAAAGGTCAAGGTTTCTGATCTCGAGTCATGCTCATCTCCAAAAGCCACCTCCAGGGCTATCTTACGAACAGGATATGCCGACTTACCAGGCACCACACCATGGAACACCGTATTGGATGGTTTAAGATTTTTATCTGTTAGCCCCATGCGACGGAAAGTTTCATAATAAAGGATATTGATACTACTCCCTCCATCCATGAGTACCTTAGTGAACTTATAACCTCCCACCTGAGGTGCCACCACCAGAGCCAGATGACCCGGATTGTCAACCCGGGGTGGATGATCGTCTCTACTCCACGCAATGGGCTGCTCGGACCAGCGCAAATAACGGGGCACCGCCGGTTCAATGGCATTCACCATCCTTTTATGAAGCTTCTGATCGCGCTTGTCCAAGCTAGTGGTGAAGACATGATACTATCCGCTATTCAACTGCTTTGGGTTGCTCTGGTAACCCGACTGCTGCTGCTGCTGACTGCCCTTATGATTATAGCCACTTTGATTACCCTGATTACTTTGATTGTTATGTCCACCCTGATTGCCATGGAATCCTGAACCGGAATTTCCTCCGCCTGAACCGCCTCCTGATCCATGATCATATTGGAAAGAGTCAGAATTTTTGAACTCTTGCATGATATAACAATCTTTCCATCCAGAGGTGTGTAGATGGTTCCTCCTTCGTCCCATGCTTTGGATAGGGCTGGTTCAACAGATACGGCAATCGGTCCGGATTAGGATTCGGCATTCCATTCCTCCGGGGCGGTTTACCCTTACGCCGCCGGCCCTTGTCATGCGTATTAGTGTTAGCCACAAAATCAAAACCGTGGTCCGCTTTACACTTGCCGCCGTTTCCATGACCCGCCTGGTTGTGGTGCTGCCCCTTGGTGTTGCCGCTCTTCTTTCCCTTCCCTGTCTTGTCATCGTCAGACTCGGGATCCTTGGCACTATCAGTGTCAGCATACTTCACCAGTGCAGCCATAAGGGTTCCCATGTCATTACAATGACGTTTGAACCATCCCAACTTCAACTTCAAGGGCTGAAATCGGCAATTGCCTTCCAATGTTAAAACTGCGGTGTCAGCGTTGATGCGGTCTGATGAATGCAAAATCTCCGAACCCGGCGCACCCAATGGGTTGTTGACTCTCCTTCCTCCTGGACACAGGCAGCTAAGTCCACAATTGACATGGGCTGCTTGCATGTATCCTTGAAATTCTGAACAAACCGGGCTCTCAACTTAGCCCATGACCTGATAGAATTAGCCGGTAAACTCTTTAGCCAAGTGCGGGCCATTCCTTCTAGCATCATGGTGAAGTACTTCGCACATGCCGCATCATCCACGTCCAGCATCTCCATGGCCATCTCATAGCTTTCAACCCATGTTTCAGGGGATAAATTAGTGGTGTAATTCGACACCTTGCCCGGGCCCTTGAAAGCTTTGGGCAGGCGCACATTGCGCAACGTCGGGACAAGATATGGCACTCCCAAGGAACTAGAGGTAACTCCTGGTTCCACCGATGTGGTTGGACAAACCGGAGTGAGCTGACGAGCCTCGTGCTGCGCTGCTAACTCGGCCTCTCTGCGTGCCCGAGCCCGGTTCACCACATCCTGAGCATCACTGGCACCACCCACCGGGTTATGGCCATGGGGCGGATCACGGTTCCGCGCATTGCTTGACACTGCCGGTTCATCCATACGCCTGCTGTAACTCCGGCTTGGACGGGGAGTGGAATGAATCCGATCGCGACTATACGAATAAGCCTCCTGTTGAATCAGGGTTGTCTGAAGAAGCTCCTTAACCCGACGTGTCTCGACCGCTGCTGGAGAATCACCTTCGATCGGGATGGCTGCCAGCCGTGAAGCGGCAGCGACAATGTTGTCCATTGGATTAGAATAATGACCCGATGGTGTGCGGACATGAGGTACCACAACGTTGTTCTGACGAGGCGGATCCACCAAACGTGGCTGAACTAGCGCCCCTGCTCCGGGTGCCTCTGCCCGGTCTACCACCGGCGGATTACTGGTTCCTACCCCTGGGGTGTTAAAGAGATTTCTAGCATCATAAACCGGCGACAGGCGAGATCGGTGCCTCCTCTTCAGGACTTCGTTCGACGCACTCTGATCCAGCATAATCCGGTAAGCTTGTGGATCCAAAGCGGCCCGCTCCGCGGCTATCCTGGTATCCTCAGCTGCTAAGTCGGCTTTTGCCTGGGTGATCTGATCTTTAACTTTCGCAACTTCCGCATCATGTGCATCCTGATCCGCCGGGTTAACCTCCACCATCAGTGTTGCGAACACATCAAACAAATCAGATAGAACCTGAGCTGGCGGTCGCATAGGGCCTCCTGCCCCAGCTACTGTCGCCGCTGCTGACCCGGAAATCATCGCCGCTGCGGTTGAAGAGTGGAGCGCTGGTTGCGTGCCGGCCATGAAGATCGCCACCCGGTTTGGCAAATCGAAGGGGTCCGGAATACTGTCGCCCTCGGAACAGCCCCCAATCCGGCCATCTTGTAACTGATATAACGACTCGGTCTCTCCAGTCGATGACTCATCGCCGGAATAAACGACAGTCTCACCACCAGATTCCGATCTATCCTCACATTCACCTCCATGGATAACTCCCACGAAGGCACGGTTCATGACAGGCTTGACCCAGGCGGATCTCGCACGCTGAGCCGTTTCGACGAGGTCGGAGCAGATGTCCGGCTCAGGGCCCGGTTCATCGATCTTGCCAATGAAAACGTGTATGCCACCAAAGGGGACCCGGTACCCGTACTCGATTGAGCCGGCCTCGGGGCCCCGGCCTGCATCGTCGACGTAGAGCTTGCCGCGACGACTCTTGGTCATCCGGCCCATAGCGTAACCCTTGAGTCCTTCAAAGCTGCCCTCCAAGAACTTGAAACCATCGTGCGATAGCCCCACGGTGGGCGCCAACTGTCGTGGTTTTGTCACGGCAGATGTCCTAGAGAAAGGACTTCGTCGTGGAGCCATCGCTACGGGTTAGCTTAAAGGGGTTAAAGCGGACAAGGGACACAAGAGAGTTTTATACTAGTTCGGCCCCTTACGATGAAGGTAAAAGCCTACGTCTAGTTGTGATGGAATTGATGGGGTTTCGATGACCAGGGAGCGAATACGCTTTGCCTGAGTCTCGAGTTGTTGTTTGTTGTCCCTGAACCGCCGTCGGGCCGTCCCCTTATATACATGGGTTGACGCCCATCGGTTTACAGACTCCGAGGCCGGCTCATAATCGTGTCCGGCTTGGTCTCTGCTACGCATATCTTACAATAGAAGTTTACATCTCAATGTCGGTGTGTGTCTACATGCCTTAAACCGGCTTTGGGCCCTGGGCCTTCATGAAGCGTCATGGTCTGTCTTCATGGGCTTCAGATACAGATGAACTACTTATGAAGTTAACCCGGCCTCTCCTGGCCGGTTTACGCCCAGTGGTAATATCCCCAACAGCTGGTGCTTGTCGATCTCCGCCGCCGCCTCCATGTCCAGCTCGCGCCAGACGGTCTCCTGGGGAAGGGGCTCCATGGCATCCATCACACCATACTTGGCAAGCATCTCGCCATCCACGTCCGTCATCTCTTTGGAAAAGGCCGCCATGAGCTGGGCGTGGGCAGACGCGATCTGGGCTTGGACGGGCTCCGTCTTCGCAAGGTATGCGGCGGAGGAACGGACGGCTGCTCGAACGCTCTTGGCGATTGCCAGCTCTTCGGCCGTGGGTTGCCGACCCCTGTCGGACAAGCTTCGTTCGATTTGTGCGGTGACTGCCAGGAGCTGGGCGTAGGCGGCCTCGACATGGTCGGGGTGGCCTCCATCAGGGCTAAGGCCGCCGCTGCGGAACGGACAGCTGTTGTGCTGCTCTCGCCAGTTGCTATCCTCGAGGCAGATGCTGCTGCCGCCACCTGAGAAGCAACAGCGGCCCGTTTGGGCTGCCTTTGCCGCCCGGTCGCAAATTGCGGCCACGCTCATGCACCTTGGTAGCATGCACATGGCGTCTGCGGCCGCACTCTCGGTGGAGTTGGCCACCGAAGTTGCCCTCACAACGCGGGTCCACGTGCCCATCTTTCACCGACGACGATTGAACAGTGAAATGATATTTGGGGAGCGAGCTAGTGTGTTTGAGACGCCGGCTGTGGACTATAGCCGACGCACCTTCTCGCGTAAGCCATAGGCGTACTATACACCGACGGTGCTCCAAGATATTTTGTACTACATCTCACACGGTTGCTGATAATAAACTGTGTGTGATCAACTTGATTTTTCATCTAGATTTGAATTACATAATGGGGTCACAACGGCAATGGACGGTGTTTGAAATGCTAGACCTTTTATCTCGAGTGAACATGCAGCTATATGTGTGTCGTAAAAGAATTGGGATTATTCAGGGTTCGTTTGAACATTTCATACATTAAATTGGTTTTCTAGCCATTTCAGGTGAACAATTCAAATTTGAACTACATGCACATGCTCCAGTGCATATAAATTGGTTGAAAAATCAAATTTGTGTCTTTGGGTGCATGCTTAGGTCCCATGCAAGAAATGGGAATGAATTTCAAACACCGGGGCACCGTTGATTGCTGGCAAAACATTGAGATGCCTGGTTTTTAAATTCTAGTAAATCCAAAACTCGTCTGAAATTCATGAAAGTTGGCATGCTATCATGGAGCAGCATCAACATGTCGTGGTACAAATTTTGTCCCATTTGGGTCAGGTTTGGGTATATGCTTCTCACAAACAAGAGCTTCTCACAACAAGCATGATGGTTTTTGGTAGGGAACGTCCCACCTTTGGGGACGAAACGATATACATTGCCTCTTATTGCTTTCAAATTTTTTCCTCGTGTCAACATAGAACAACAGGAGTGTTGTGTGATTTTTTGTGATTTTTCGGGGTTCGTTTGGACATTTTTATGCATTAACTGAGTTTTCAATGCATTTTACGTGCATAATTAAAATTTGAACTACATGCACATGCTCCAGTGCATATAAATTGGTTGAAAAAAATCAAATATGTGTCCTTGGGTGCATGCTTAGGTCCCATGCAAAAAATGGGAATGAATTTCAAACACCGGGGCACCGTTGATTCCCGGCAAAACATTGAGATGCCTGGTTTTTAAATTCTAGTAAATCCAAAACTCGTCTGAAATTCATGAAACTTGGCATGCTATCATGGAGCGGCATCAACATGCGGTGGTATAAATTTTGTTCCATTTGGGGCAGGTTTGGGTATATGCTTCTCAAAAACCGGAGCTTCTCACAACAAGCATGATGGTTTTCGGTAGGGAACGTCCCACCTTTGGGGACGAAACGATATCCATTGCCTCTTATTGCTTTTCAATTTTTTTCTCATGTCAACATAGAACAACAGGAGTGTTGTGTGATTTTTTGTGATTTTTCAAGGTTCGTTTGGACATTTTTATGCATTAACTGAGTTTTCAATGTATTTTATGTGCATAATCCAAATTTGAACTACATGCACATGCTCCAGTGCATATAAATTGGTTGAAAAAAGAAATTTGTGTCCTTGGGTGCATGCTTAGGTCCCACGCAAAATTGGGAATGAATTTCAAACACCGGGGCACCGTTGATTGCCAGCAAATCATTGAGATGCCTGGCTTTTAAATTCTAGTAAATGCAAAACTCGTCTGAAATTCATGAAACTTGGCATGCTATCATGGAGCGGCATCAACATGCTGTGGTACAAATTTTGTCCCACTTGGGGCAGGTTCGGGTATATGCTTCTCACAAACAGGAGCTTCTCACAACAAGCATGATGGTTTTCCATAGGGAACGTCCCACCTTTGTGGATGAAGCGATATCCATTGCCTCTTATTGCTTTCCTTTTTTTTTCTCGTGTCAACATAGAACAACAGGAGTGTTGTGTGACTTTTTTTATTTTTCGGGGTTCGTTTGGACATTTTTATGCATTAACTGAGTTTTCAATGCATTTTATGTGCATTATTCAAATTTGAACTACATGCACATGCTCCGGTGCATATAAATTGGTTGAAAAAATAAATCTGTGTCATTGGGTGCATGCTTAGGTCCCATGCAAGATATGGGAATGAATTTCAAACACCAGGGCACCGTTGATTGCCGGCAAAACATTGAGATGCCTGGTTTTTAAATTCTAGTAAATCCAAAACTCGTCTGAAATTCATGAAAGTTGACATGCTATCATGGAGCGGCATCAACATGCCATGGTACAAATTTTGTCCCATTTGGGGCGGGTTTGGGTATATGCTTCTCACAAATCGGAGCTTCTCACAACAAGCATGATGGTTTTCAGTAGGGAACGTCCCACCTTTGTGGACGAAACGATATCCATTGCCTCTTATTGCTTTCAAATTTTTTTTCTCATGTCAACATAGAACAACAGGAGTGTTGTGTGATTTTTTGTGATTTTTCGGGGTTCGTTTGGACATTTTTATGCATTAACTGAGTTTTCAATGCATTTTATGTGCATAATCCAAATTTGAAATACATGCACATGCTCTAGTGCATATAAATTGGTTGAAAATCAAATATGTGTCCTTGGGTGCATGCTTAGGTCCCATGCAAGAAATTGGAATGAATTTCAAACACCGGGGCACCGTTGATTGTTGGCAAAACATTGAGATGCCTAGTTTTTAAATTCTAGTAAATCCAAAACTCGTCCGAAATTCATGAAACTTTGCATGCTATCATGGAGCGGCATCAATATGCCGTGGTACAAATTTTGTCCCATTTGGGGCAGGTTTGGGCCGGAGTTTCTCACAACAAGCATGATGGTTTTCGGTAGGGAACGTCCCACCTTTGGGGACAAAACAATATCCATTGCCTCTTATTGCTTTCAAATTTTTTTCTCGTGTCAACACAGAACAACAGGAGTGTTGTGCGATTTTTTGTGATTTTTTGGGGTTTGTTTGGACATTTTTATGCATTAACTGAGTTTTCAATGCATTTTATGTGCATAATTAAAATTTGAACTACATGCACATGCTCCAGTGCATATAAATTGGTTGAAAAATCAAATATGTGTCCTTGGGTGCATGCTTAGGTCCCATGCAAGAAATGGGAATGAATTTCAAACACCGGGGCACCATTAATTCCCGGCAAAACATTGAGATGCCTGGTTTTTAAATTCTAGTAAATCCAAAACTCGTCTGAAATTCATGAAACTTGGCATGCTATCATGGAGTGGCTTCAACATGCGGTGGTACAAATTTTGTTCCATTTGGGGCAGGTTTGGGTATATGCTTCTCAAAAACCGGAGCTTCTCACAACAAGCATGATGGTTTTCGGTAGGGAACGTCCCACCTTTGGGGATGAAACGATATCCATTGCCTCTTATTGCTTTTCAATTTTTTTCTCATGTCAACATAGAACAACAGGAGTGTTGTGTGATTTTTTGTGATTTTTCAAGGTTTGTTTGGACATTTTTATGCATTAACTGAGTTTTCAATGTATTTTATGTGCATAATCCAAATTTGAAATACATGCACATGCTCCAGTGCATATAAATTGGTTGAAAAAAGAAATTTGTGTCCTTGGGTGCATGCTTAGGTCCCACGCAAAAATGGGAATGAATTTCAAACACCGGGGCACCGTTGATTGCCAGCAAAACATTGAGATGCCTGGTTTTTAAATTCTAGTAAATGCAAAACTCGTCTGAAATTCATGAAACTTGGCATGCTATCATGGAGCGGCATCAACATGCCGTGGTACAAATTTTGTCCCACTTGGAGCAGGTTCGGGTATATGCTTCTCACAAACAGGAGCTTCTCACAACAAGCATGATGGTTTTCCGTAGGGAACGTCCCACCTTTGTGGACGAAGCGATATCCATTGCCTCTTATTGCTTTCCGTTTTTTTTCTCGTGTCATAGAACAACGGGAGTGTTGTGTGACTTTTTTTATTTTTCGGGGTTCGTTTGGACATTTTTATGCATTAACTGAGTTTTCAATGTATTTTATGTGCATTATTCAAATTTGAACTACATGCACATGCTCCCGTGCATATAAATTGGTTGAAAAAACAAATCTGTGTCGTCGGGTGCATGCTTAGGTCCCATTCAAGAAATGGGAATTAATTTCAAGCACCGGGGCACCGTTGATTGCCGGCAAAACATTGAGATGCCTGGTTTTTAAATTCTAGTAAATCCAAAACTCGTCTGAAATTCATGAAAGTTGGCATGCTATCATGGAGCGGCATCAACATGCCGTGGTACAAATTTTGTCCCATTTGGGGCGGGTTTGGGTATATGCTTCTCACAAACCAGAGCTTCTCACAACAAGCATGATGGTTTTCAGTAGGGAACGTCCCACCTTTGTGGACGAAACGATATCCATTGCCTCTTATTGCTTTCAAATTTTTTTCTCATGTCAACATAGAACAACAGGAGTGTTGGGTGATTGTTTGTGATTTTTCGGGGTTCGTTTGGACATTTTTATGCATTAACTGAGTTTTCAATGCATTTTACGTGCATAATTTAAATTTGAACTACATGCACATGCTCTAGTGCATATAAATTGGTTGAAAATCAAATATGTGTCCTTGGGTGCATGCTTAGGTCCCATGCAAGAAATGGGAATGAATTTCAAACACCGGGGCACCGTTGATTGTTGGCAAAACATTGAGATGCCGTGTTTTTAAATTCTAGTAAATCCAAAACTCGTCCGAAATTCATGAAACATGGCATGCTATCATGGAGCGGCATCAATATGCCGTGGTACAAATTTTGTTCCATTTGGGGCAGGTTTGGTCCGGAGCTTCTCACAACAAGCATGATGGTTTTCGGTAGGGAACGTCCCACCTTTGGGGACGAAACAATATCCATTACCTCTTATTGCTTTCAAAAATTTTTCTCGTGTCAACATAGAACAACAGGAGTGTTGTGTGATTTTTCGTGGTTTGTTTGGACATTTTTATGCATTAATTAATGTTTCCAATGCATTTTATGTGCATAATTCAAATTTGAACTACATGCACATGCTCCAGTGCATATAAATTTGTTGAAAATTCAAATATGTGTCCTTGGGTGCATGCTTAGGTCCCATGCAAGAAATGGGAATGAATTTCAAACACCGGGGCACCGTTGATGGCCAGCAAAACTTTGAGATGCCTGGTTTTTAAATTCTAGTAAATCCAAAACTCGTCTGAAATTCATGAAACTTGGCATGCTATCATGGAGTGGTATCAACATGTCGTGGTACAAATTTTGTCCCATTTGGGGCAGGTTTGGGTATATGCTTCTCACAAACCGGAGCTTCTCACAACAAGCATGATGGTTTTCGGTAGGGAACGTCCCACCTTTGTGGACGAAACGATATCCATTGCCTCTTATTGTTTTCAATTTTTTTTCTCGTGTCAACATAGAACAACAGGAGTGTTGTGTGATTTTTTGTGATTTTTCGTGGTTCGTTTGGACATTTTTATGCATTAACTAAGTTTTCAATGCATTTTATTTGCATAATTCAAATTTGAACTACATGCACATGCTCCAGTGCATATAAATTGGTTGAAAAATCAAATATTTGTCCTTGGGTGCATGCTTAGGTCCCATGCAAGAAATGGGAATGAATTTCAAACACCGGGGCACCGTTGATTGCCAGCAAAACTTTGAGATGCCTGGTTTTTAAATTCTAGTAAATCCAAAACTCGTCTGAAATTCATGGAACTTGGCATGCTATCATGGAGTGGTATCAACATGCCGTGGTACAAATTTTGTCCCATTTGGGGCAAGTTTGGGTATATGCTTCTCACAAACCGGAGCTTCTCACAACAAGCATGATGGTTTTCGGTAGGGAACGTCCCACCTTTGTGGACAAAACGATGTCCATTGCCTCTTATTGCTTTCAATTTTTTCCTCGTGTCAACATAGAACAACAGGAGTGTTGTGTGATTTTCTGTGATTTTTCGGGGTTCGTTTGGACATTTTTATGCATTAACTGAGTTTTCAATGCATTTTATGTGCATAATTCAAATTCGAACTACATGCACATGCTCCAGTGCATATAAATTGGTTGAAAAAACAAATATGTGTCCTTGGGTGCATGCTTAGGTCCCATGCAAGAAATGGGAATGAATTTCAAACACCGGGGCACCGTTGATTGCTGGAAATACATTGAGATGCCTGGTTTTTAAATTCTAGTAAATCCGAAACTCGTCCAAAATTCATGAAACTTGGCATGCTATCATGGAGCGGCATCAATATGCCGTGGTACAAATTTTGTGCCATTTGGGGCAGGTTTGGGCCGGAGCTTCTCACAACAAGCATGATGGTTTTCGGTAGGGAACGTCCCACCTTTGGGGATGAAACGATATCCATTGCCTCTTATTGCTTTCAAATTTTTTTCTTGTGTGAACATAGAACAACAGGAGTGTTGTGTGATTTTTTGTGATTTTCGGGGTTCGTTTGGACATTTTTATGCATTAACTGATTTTTCAATGCATTTTATGTGCATAATTCAAATCTGAACTACATGCACATGCTCCAGTGCATATAAATCGGTTGAAAAATCAAATATGTGTCCTTGGGTGCATTCTTAGGTCCCATGCAAGAAATGGGAATGAATTTCAAACACCGGGGCACCGTTGATTGCCAGCAAAACTTTGAGATGCCTAGTTTTTAAATTCTAGTAAATCCAAAACTCATCTGAAATTCATGAAACTTGGCATGCTATCATGAAGCGGCATCAACATGTCGTGGTACAAATTTTGTCCCATTTGGGGCAGGTTTGGGTATATGCTTCTCACGAACCGGAGCTTCTCACAACAAGCATGATGGTTTTCGGTAGGGAACGTCCCACCTGTGTGGACGAAACGATATCCATTTCCTCTTATTGCTTTCAAATTTTTTTCTCGTGTCAACATAGAACAACAGGAGTGTTGTGTGATTTTTGTGATTTTTTGGGGTTTGTTTGGACATTTTTATGCATTAACTGAGTTTTCAATGCATTTATGTGCATAATTCAAATTTGAACTACATGCACATGCTCCAGTGCATATAAATTGGTTGAAAAATCAAATATGTGTCCTTGCGTGCATGCTTAGGTCCCATGCAAGAAATGGGAATGAATTTCAAACACCAGGGCACCGTTGGTTGCCGGCAAAACATTGAGATGCCTGGTTTCTAAATTCTAGTAAATTCAAAATTCTGTTAACCATTCACGTGACGCCACGTGTCTTGGTTTTAATGGCTGTAGGAGGTGCCGTGCGGACAGCTGCTTGACCTTGACTAAACGGGAGGCGTGCGAGCGCTGTCCGGTGCGTAGGCTGACCGAGAGGCGTGCAAGCTGTCCTTGAGTGCGCAAGCTCACCAGGAAGCGTGTGAGTTGTACGCTTTGTGCAGGCTCACTGGGAAGCGAGCCCGTTGACTTCCATGGGCGCCCGCCTTGCTCGCATGCTCTCCATTAATGGCGCCCAAGCCGTAGTTTAATTCACTTTTTAAATATAAAACACTCGTCGCAAATGTTTTAGTTAGAACACCCGTATGCAAACCGACAGCTTCCCCAGGAAGCCAAGAAAAAATGTGCCGAGCAGGATTTCTGCAGCTCTTGATCGCAAACGTTTTAGATAGAACACCCGTATGCAAAGTGAGAGCAGCGCAGGATTTGTGCATCCCTTCAACGCAAATGGTTGTTTTGGATGACCCCTGTGGAACCACATACAAACAATTTGGTAAGATTTGTCAATCCTTGTAACACTGCGATTTGTCAAAATATGAAGCTAAAAATCACTAGCACTATCTAATTTTTGCAACTAAAATTCAGTAATTAAGCATAGATTTCATTCATAGATTAAGCAGTCGTTCTTAATTTATACAAACAGTTCAACTCGACAGCTGAACCGACCAAACTTTTCCCCAATTGTTGCCAACCACGTACTGAAATAGCTACTTCAACTATATATACTAGCTAATTTTAAGTACGTTGTACAGTTCCACCACATCTATAGTCAGATGAACTGAACAAAATAGCCCCTAAATACTCCTACTACTACTGCGGAGGGGCTTTGTACTACTTCCGGCTGCCTCTCCTCTGCCGAGCGCGCTCAGTAAGAAGCGGAGGAGGAGGAGCCTACCGACGAGCTGGGCAACCGCAATGCGGTGCCTGTCGCTAATGCAGCTTCAGCGACGCTCGCCTCGAACGCCCTCAGCCGCTCCAGACGACCCCTCATGAAGCGGTGGTTCTCCTCATAGATCCCCTGATTCCTCGCCTCTGAGGCGGCGTGTGCCACTGCCACTGCGGCGGTAAGGCTCTTTCTGTGCTCGACGAGGCGCTCCTCCTCCTCCCGCAGGAACTCGGTTTAGTGTGCAAGGTCGATGTCGCACGTGCGGCCATCCACCTCCGCCTCCCACCTTCGGGCGGTGGTGGCGGAGCGGGTGATGACCCCGGCGGTCGACGGTGGGCTAGCGGCCACGGCGGCCGACGACGGGGTGGCGGCCACGACCACCACTTCCCGCCTTCGAGCCGCGGTGGCGGAGCGGATGATGGCCATAGTGGCCAGCAGTGGGGAAGCGGCCATGACGACCATCTCCCTCCTTCGGGCCGCGGCGGCGGAGCGGGCGATGGCCCTAGCTTTCGACGGTGGTGTGGCGACAACAGCGGCCGGCAACAGCTGCCGACGGGCACCGGCGGCGGAGCGTGTGGTGGGTGTTCCGCGCACACCCAACAGGGACGCCACGCCCACTACACTACGCCGGGGACTGCGCCGCCGCCGCGGTGTAGCCTCCCAGCTGGAGCTGTCCTCTGATGACGGCGGAGTGGTTGAGCGACGACGACGTACTGGTGCCACTAGCGAATGTGGGAGAAGCAGACGAGATAAGCTACAGGGATGGAGGGGAAAATGCGACGCAGGACTCGCCGGCCGTGAGGGTTTTTATAGCAGGCCGGTAAGCATTGGGATTTTGTGGGATTTCACCGAGTCGGGCGGGAAGCTTGTGCGGGAACCTGTGAGGTTGCGTGGGAACGGGCTCACCGACGATTCATTGGCGCCACCGTTTGGCAAAAAGAACGCCCCCCCCCCCCCCGCGCTGCGCAAGCTTGCGCTGTAAGCCGTCTGCGACAGCGGGGTGACAAGACGTGCGAGAGGAGGACGAAAGGCCACGTACACATACGGTTAATAAAAAAAACATTTGCGATTTAATTACCTACTATACCATCGTCCTGGTTTATAAGTATGATTTAACTAATAAAATACGAATGCATGACGCCAAAGATTATATAGTTGGATTTGTATTTGAACATAGTTTCCAATTATATAATTTTTAAAACATGCATTAACATTTTGTTGTTTAAATTTGAGGGCAATGTATGGCACGAAATATAAAGGAGACTATAGACTAGACGGAGGTGGTACCACATGGCCGCTCTCTACGCAGCGAGGCAACTGTCGGCCGGCTTGTAGGCGACCATTTGCTGCGTGTTCAACTGCTCCATGCGTGTGGTTGCTTGCGGTTCAGGCGGCCTCGGCGCGCTCTACTCGCATCCCGCCGCGTGCGCTCTGCTCTCGCGTCCCTCCGGGTGCTCTGCCCTCGTCCCTCCATGCACGCTGCCAGTGTTTTGGGCCGGCGCACGATCACACACGTTCGTCTGCAAGCGGTTGCGCCGGGCGCGGCGCGGCGATGCAGTTACCCGCCGCAAAAACTGCCATGCGGACGCGCCGAGAATCCACGCCGCCTGGCTCCCTTTTATTCCTGCAGCCATTAACCTTCATCTCTCGTCTCACACGTCACAATAAGAACACCCACGAGGACACATACAGAGAGGACATCCATCGGTTCCACTGACGCTCCCCGTGGCTCCAATGGCGCTCCCAGCGGCCGACGATGACAACAGCGGGAAGTTCACCACGCATCATGTAGTGGACGCCCATGTGAGGGGGAAGGCCCTCTCAGTGGTGTACACGAACGATCCGGTCTCGGTGGAGAGCTCCATCCAAACTATGGAGCAGTTCCTTGCCGAGGACAAGTACCGAGTGGTCGGCTTCGACCTCGAGTATACCATCGGTCGTGCCGGGCATGATCAGAAGGTTGTCGTCGCCCAGTTGTGTGTGCGACATGACATCCTCGTCTACCACTTCCACCTTGCCACAAGGCCTTGCGAGCGTTTCTCCAGGTTTATCAAGAGCTCCGACTACAGTTTCGCTACGGTGGACACCACCAACGATCTAAAAGCGCTCAAGGTTTCGGACTTGAAATGCCCGAATCTTGTCAACATCCAGCACCACTACAAGGTCTGGGGCACCGACAAAAGCAAACTGAACTCCCTGGTTGACCTCGCCTCGGCCATCATCGACCCCTACTACACGAAGATGAAGCAAGAGAGCAATAAGGACAAGAACGCCTGGCACAGTGTGTGGCATAAGAGACTGGATGAACAACATGTCAAGTACGCGGCCATGGACGTGTACACAAGCTACGAGATGTACAGGAGGATCGTTGACATGAGGAACTGTCTTCTTCCTGACCCAGACGAGGGATCAAGCCACATAGCAGTGGCGGGAGCATCACAAGAAGTAGATGACTAGACGATCATTTCTCCTACTTTAGAATGCATGCAATTGTTTATTGAGGTGTGTGCGAATGATCTGTATAGTCATTAATGTAATTGGATGTTTATTTCAGTTATATATATACATGTTATTCTACTGTAGACAGAGCAATTCACACGGCTTATTAGCAGCAATTGTCTGTGTTATTATTGGTCTTCGCACACATTTCAGATTACGGACCTGTTTGCCGCGTATCACACACATCTTGTTCAATTGAACCATTTCCATTGTGTTGCCTAATCACACACAGTTCATCCCAGTGAACCGTATGTTGTATATCACACACGCCTTCATCTGGCTACCCGTTTCTTTTGTGCGCCCTCATCACAAACAGTTCATTGAGCTAACCATATGCCCTGCATCGCACACGCAACTAAATTTTGAACCGTGTTTGATGCATCTGTCATCGCAAATGTTTTGCACCTTTTTTGACGGTTTTTTTACACCACCGTTTGCGATTATGGCATCACACACAGTTTCGTCGAAGGGTCTCTGATCGTAGTGTCGCGTTTGGACCATCCTGCAGTAGTGTATAGTTATATCATCTCATCCTGTTTAGTGTTTACAGTCATCATATTTTGAATTATGTCATTCTATCCATGAATTATATCATGCTATCATGTTTCCATAGGCGGCATGTATGTGAATTATGGCATGCCAACCTATTTAATAAACACATTATATAGTTATATCATGTCATCCTGTTTACATTGTCATCATATTTTGAACTATGTCTTTCCATCTTTTTTAGTTAGCCATCATATTTGTGAAATTGTGTCATGCTATCCTGTTTAGTTAGCCATCATATATGTGAAATTGTGTCATGCTATCCTGTTTGGTTAGACAACATAAATGTGAATTATTTCATGCCCTCTTTTATTCCCCACTATACATTACACCCGTCTTATCATACAATGTCTGTACATTCAATTACTTTTCTTGTTTATCAGCCATTTGAATTGGAGAGGGTGATGGCAGTATCTAAGGGAGTAACAACACGGTCTTCAGAAAAGATAGTGCTACCAGTTGATGCAGATAGAACCACGGTTGTACTTGCCCAAGAACCAGCCACACCACACATAACCCAGACTCTCGCAGATTGCAGAGAACCAGCTACACCCCTTCTAACCCCAACCCCAGCAGATAGTAACCCAGTTCCAGTTGACACATCACCGTCTCCACCACAGAGCACCCAAACACGATCAGTTAGTAAGGGAACTGCAGTGCCCAAAGCACGAGGACCACCACTCCGAATCCCAACTCAACGCTTAAAGGAGAAGAAGAATTGTTCTCAGGTCAGGTTCTATAGCTATGATTCATACTCCTTTGCTCTTGCATCACTGTATTTACTCATACCAACTATTTTCAAATTTGAAGGATGGAATTGAAACTCCAATGGCGCAACAGGTATATTTTAAACTTGTTTCTTTAACTGGTTTGCTGTTGTAACTTGCTCTATGTTGATTTCAGTTTCAACTGAATAAACAGTTATGTTCTCATGTCATGCACATTACAAGTGTTGTTATTGCTCTATAGTTTCCCACACTTGTATTCTGTCTATTCTTCTTTGTCTTGAACAAATATTATTTGAACTGTGTCTCTCTTGATTTGGCAACAAAAACTAGAATGCTATAGACCATAAAGTGACCATGGTGCATAGATATATGTTTGTTTCATGCTGTTATCCTGTCCACTTTACTACTGAACTGATTTACCAAAATGAGTTTCATATACAACATGGTAAACCTGTGACGTATCTGCTTGTTTCTCTTTTAGAATGCGGACAAAATATTGGAGAACAGTACCCCGTTATGCAATGGTAAAGGAAGTAATGCGGATAAGGTTCAAGATAGTGAGACAACCCTGTTGGTCTCCAAGAAAGCTGATAAAAACTATCTTGACGACAGTGAGAGAACCCAAAAGCCCTGTCTTGATGTAGTGTTCGAGTTACTGGCCACTACTGTTGGCACAAGCTCTTCGAACTCGCTGCCTGAATCAGTTCATCTTCTTGAGTCTCAACTTCAAGTTGAAAGATATCGATCAGATGTGCTGCGACAGGAAGCTGAAGGACCAAGGAAGTCCCTGCAAAATTCAGATGCATACTTTCTGTTGCAACAGCAAGCGCTAGAGGATTTAAGCGTCAAACAAGAGAAAGTTAATAAGCTTGCTAAGCATCTTGCCAGCATTATGGGTACCCAGGATATTGTTTCTTGAGATCTTCTGAAGTGGTTTCAGTTCTAGACTTGTTTTGCTGCAGCGTTTATTTGCACTGGTCGCCAACTTTGACAACCAGTGTATATGGCATGCTGCTTTGTTCCCTATATTTGCACTACTGGCGAACTTTGATGCCCATTGGATGTAATATGTGTAATAGCCGTGATAGCCTAGTGTAAGTTGCTTGCTTATTTATTTCCTTGTTGTCTTGTTTATTTGTTTGCTTGTAGTCAGTGCAGTTCTTTTTCCACGGTTTGCTAGTGGCCGCAATAACCTATTTTTTAAAACTATGCCACAATAACCATGGGCTACATATTTACTGTAGTTACCATGGGCCTCGTACGGGCTGTAGAAACAATGGGCCTTCTAAGGGCCATAGAAACAATGGGCCTTCTACGGGCCGTAGCATCAATGGGCCTTCTACGTGACGTATGATGGATAGGCCAAACATGGGCCAATAACAGACCGCATTATGGGCCGTAAACGGGCTAGATTTGGAATCGTCCATTCATGGGCCGACAATAACGGGTCGTCGTTAATCGGCCGTATTTGATGATGCTATGAAAACGGCCCAATGGATTAACAGGCTGCAAACGGGCCGATTGTAACCGCGGGCTGAATTTGGCCCACAAGCAGAAAAGGCCAATAACGGGCCGTAAGTAACCGAATGCTGGAAATGAGCCCAAGAATAAATGGGCCCTGAGAAGGCCGAAAGATAACACGGATTGGAAACGGCCCAATGGAATAATGGGCCGTTAATGGGTATAAAGGGGTAAACTGTTCATTGCGGGCCAGATTCACCACGGGCCGTTAATGGGCCAAGAGTTACAAATGGCCTCGTATGGGCCGAAAGACATCATGGGCCCTACATGGGCCGGATTACAATGGGCTGGAATCATATTGGACGGCCCAGATGAAGCTACTGGGCTTAATTCCGATAGGCCATAACGGACCGTGAGTTAGCGGGCCGTAAATGGGCTATATACGAACAGGCCGTTAACAGGCTTTCCGTGGGCCGGCGCGTTACCTTTTGACCAAGTCAAACGGGCCGGCCTTTTCACCGGAATGGGCCTCTGTTGGGCCGTGCCACGTGTCGACGTATCATAGGTGCCTCCCGTCCAATGAATGGATGACATCTGTCCCAACGGTGAGCCAACACGTGGAAAATCCTCATTGGTCCGGGCTGTTAGCGGGTTATCGGATCCAAAACCGGACCCGATAGCTTAATGGCGACCCGTTACGGTGGATGCCATGGGTCGGTCACCCTTGACGAAAGCACTTCCATGACGCGCGATTTATCATCATGGAAGTGGACACTTCCGTGATGATATTTTTGGTAATTTCATGGAACACTTCTACGACAGCACAAGTATGACTAGCTTGATTCTGTCATAAAATTGTCATGGATGTACATGCATGACAGAAAACGTGACCTACTGTGACAAACACGTATCATCACGGAAGTGTCTTTTTTTGTAGTGCAAGGGGATGGTGGAGTGTGGACTCAACGCCAATCACCTTATGATCATGGACCTCTCCCGTGATCTCAAGGCGGATGGCAAGCCCATGAAGGACATTGTCTTCACCCTCAACGAGCAAATCAACTTCCTCCAAAGCCAGATCTATGACCTCCAAAACCAATTCTTTGAATATGAGGCGAGGTTTAAAGGTATGAGTTTGGCTGCTAGTTGCAGGACCCATGAGACTCACTCCTCTTCTTATGATGGTGGACCACTGCCATGTAAATCTGAGGACAAGATCCCTTCTTCATCACCAACATCATCTTCTTCACCACCAAAGGAAAACTGAGTATCGGGTATGGGCACTCCCCTTGGCTTCCGCCAAGCTTGGGGGAGGTGCCCCGGTATCATATCATCCCACTATCTTTTTGCCTTTACTTATTTTAGTTCGATCTTTTTCTTTAGATGAATAAAATTTTAGTTTGATCCTTTCTTCTTTGAGAGTTTGCTTAGTGATCTATCCTTGTAATTGTGTGCAAGTTATATAATAAAGTTTAGTTTGAGTTTTTGTTTTCTTTACTTTCATGTTGCAAATAAAAGAAAAGAAATAAGAAAGAAAAAGAGAAAGGAAATAAATGAGGAGAATATCATATACTAATCTTATGGTAGGTGATGACACCACATAAGGAAAACTATAAGTAGAAAATTTTATTAGAGATTGACAAACATAGCATTAGTCAATGATGCAACTCATGAAAGAATTAATAAGGGAAGAGAAGATTCACATATAAATATACTATCCTAGAAATCTTTTGTGATTGTGAGCCCTCATCAAAATATTATGTGCCAAAATTGTTGACGTTGGACAAGGAAGACAACTTAATGGTGTATGTTTGTTTATATTCACATAGAAGTCATATAATCATAGATCCTTTAACATGTGGTGCTTGCCCCTATCTTTGCTAGCCAAAATTCCGCACTAAGTAGAGATACTACTTGTGCATCCAAAAACCCTTAAACCCAAATCTTACTTTCAAGTGTCCACCATACCTACCTAGGGATTGAGCAAGATCCTTCAACTAAGTTGTCATCGGTGCAAAAAGGCAATAAAAATTGCTTCTAAATGTGTGAGATCATTTAGTGTAAGAGAAAATTGAGCGTTGCACAAACTTGTGACGGTGAAGAATAAAAGCGACAGGCTGCATAATAAAGGTCGCTATCACAAGGGTCAATGCAACATGACGTTCTTTTGCACTAAGGGGTTGAGAATACAAACAAATAAGTGCATGGAAACCTCTGCTTCCCTCTGCGAAGGGCCTATCTTTTACTTTTATGTATTTACTTTTATGCAAAGAGTCAAAGTTTTCCTTCTACCCTTTTAATTTTTCTCCTTTGGCAAGCATCATGTGGTGAGGAAAGACCTAGGCACATATGTCCAGTTGAATATAGTTAGCATGAGTTATTATTGTTGACATCACCCTTGAGGTGAATACGTTGGGATGCGAAACTATAAGCCCCTATCTTTCTTTGTGTCCGGTTGAAACATTTTGCTCATGTGTACGCTGTGAGTGTTAGCAATCATAGAAGACAATATGATGGTTGAGTATGTGGACTTGCCTAAAGGCTCTGATACGTGATCCTTCTTGAAAAGATGATGAATTGTAGTTGCAAAGTTGACTGAGAACATAGTTTGTTGGTTTTTAATAGAGTTTTTGCTTTATACTTCAATTGTGTGATGAATTGTTACTTATTCATGCGAAGTATATGATAGAAGTTCTATGATGAAAGTCTTATGTTTAAATTTGTTGTTGTTATAATAATCTACATGATGCTTCTAAGTCTGTATTTTTTTATCGACACCTCTCTCTCAAAGCATGTGGACATGTTTTCGATTTCGGTTTTCGCTTGAGGACAAGTGAGGTCTAAGCTTGGGGGAGTTGATACGTCCATTTTGCATCATGTTTTCTTACTGTTATTTATAATGTTTTTATCCATAATAATGCTTTTGGAGTAATTCTAATGCCTTTTCTCTCATAATATGCAAGGTATACACAAAGAGGGAGAATTCCGGCACCTGGAAATCTGGACCTGGAAAAGCTATGTCAGGCCACCTATTCTGCACAACTCCAAACAAGCTGAAACTTGACGGAGATTTTTTATGGAATATTTGAGGAATATTGGAGCAAATAACTACCAGAGGGGGCCCACCAGTTGGGCACAACCCACCTGGGCGCGCGAGGGGGCCCAGGCGCGCCCTGGTGGGTTGTGCTCACCCAGGCCCACCTCCGGTGCCCATCTTCTTGTATATAGGTCATTTTTACCTAGAAAAAAAATAAATATAAGACTTTTGGGACGGAGCGCCGCCGTCTCGAGGCGGAACTTGGACAGGAGCACTTTTGCCCTCCGGCGGAGCGATTCCGCCGGGGGAACTTCCCTCCCGGAGGGGGAACTTATCGTCATCATCATTTCCAACAACTCTCCCATCTTGGGGAGGGCAATCTCCATCAACATCTTCAACAACACCATCTCATCTCAAACCCTAGTTTATCTCTTGTGTTCAATCTTGTTACCGGAACAATAGATTGGTGCTTGTGGGTGACTAGTAGTGTTGATTACATCTTGTAGTTGATTACTATATGGTTTATTTGATGGAAGATTATATGTTCAGATCCATTATGCTATTTAATACCCCTCTGATCTTGAGCATGATTATCATTTGTGAGTAGTTACTTTTGTTCTTGAGGTCACGGGAGAAATCATGTTGCAAGTAATCATGTGAACTTGATATGTGTTCGATATTTTGATAGTATGTATGTTGTGATTCCCTTAGTGGTGTCATGTGAGCATCGACTACATGACACTTCACCATATTTGGGCCTAAGGGAATGCATTGTGGAGTAGCAATTAGATGGTGGGTTGCGAGAGTGACAGAAGCTTAAACCCCAGTTTATGCGCTATTCCGTAAGGGACCGATTGGATCCAGAAGTTTAATGCTATGGTTAGAATTTATTCTTAATACTTTTCTCGTAGTTGCGGATGCTTGCGGGAGGGTTAATCATAAGTAGGAGGTTTGTTCAAGTAAGAACAGCACCTAAGCACCGGTCCACCCACATATCAAATTATCAATGTACCGAACCCGAATTAAACTAACATGATGAAAGTGACTAGATGAAAATCCCGTGTACCCTCAAGAACGCTTTGCTTATCATAAGAGACCATTTTGGCCAGTACTTTGCCTCAAAAGGATTGGGATACCTTTCTTCACTTTTGTTACTACTACCATTACTTGCTCGTTACAAATTACCTTGCTATCAAACTACTTGGCTACTTACAATTTCAGCACTTGCAGACATTACCTTGCTGAAAACCACTTGTCATTTCCTTCTGCTCCTCGTTGGGTTCGACACTCTTACTTATCGAAAAGAGCTACAATTGACCCCCTATACTTGTGGGTCATCAGCAAGCACTCGAGGTGACCCGTAAATGAGTTCCGTGGGGATAACTGCTTCTGCCCCATAGACTAGGGAGAAGGGAGTCTGCCCGGTAGCTCGATTTGGTGTCGTTCTGAGGGACCAGAGAACTACCGGCAGCTCATTGATCCACCGCCTACCGTGCTTCTGCAACGTATCAAAGGTTCTTGTCTTGAGCCCTCGCAGCACTTCAGTGTTCGCCCTCTCAGCTTGCCCATTGCTTCTGGGACGTGCGGTAGAGGCAAATGAGATCTTGCTTCCGAGGGCATGAACATATTGCATGAAGGCGCGGCTCGTGAACTGGGTGCCGTTGTCGCTAATGATCCTTGCCGGGACTCCAAAACAGCACACCAACTCTTTCAAGAACTTGATAGCTGACTGAGCAGTCACCTTTATCACGACAGCTACTTCCAGCCACTTTGTAAACTTGTTGATAGCAATGACCAAGAATTCAAATCCCCCGGCAGCTCAGGGGAAAGGGCCGAGGATATCGAGCCCCCAGACCGAAAACGGCCATGACAAAGGGATTGTCTGAAGAGCTTGTGCAAGCAGGTGGATGTTTTTGGAATGGTACTGCCAGGCTTCACATTTGGTGACTAGCTCAACCGCATCTTGGAGGGCTATGGGCCAATAGAATCCTTGACGGAATGCTTTCCCAACTAATGCCCTTGATCCAATGTGGGAGCCGCACATGCCTTTGTGTATCTCAGCCAGCAGTTCCTTTCCTTCTTCCCGGCAGATGCACTTCAATTTCACACCATTGGGGTTCCTTCTGTATAGAGTGTCATCGACAAACTGATACATGCTGGCCCTCCGGGATACTCTTTCAGCTTCATCTTGGTCATCGGGAAGTTCTCCGGTTTGGAGAAAATGGACTAAGTGCCTTGCCCAAGTTGGAGCCTGGGGCTCGGCAACAAGGACTAGCGGAACCTCCTTAACTACGGGGGCATGTTCCTCGTTCGCGGGGACCATAGGCCTGGTTGGAGGGTGCGGTCCGGCAAGTGATGGGGAGTTGTTTCCAGCAGGGTCCCTACTAGGATCCCTGGGAGGCTCTACCGGGAGAGGCTTACTGGAGTCCATCTTTCTCCTTTTCCGGGCCATTGTTGTTGGGGATACGGAGGGCTGAGTAAGATGAAGAACAAAAGTTCCTGGTTCCACGGGAAGCTTCTGCATAGCACACTTTGACAGATGGTCAGCTATGCTGTTTTCCGCACAGGGTACGTGCTCTGTTTGCAATCCATCAAAGCGCTCCTCCAATCTTCTCACTTCCTCAACGTATGCCTCCATCAATGGACTTTGGTAATCCTTGTTGACTTGTCTCACCACATGCTGTGAATCTCTTCGAATGGTCAGCTTCTTGATTCCCAATTCTGCGGCAATTCTGAGCCCGGCAAGGAGCCCTTCATACTCTGTTGTATTGTTGGTCGCCTCTTCCCGGGCAAAGTGCATCTGGACGACGTACTTCAAGTGCTCCCCGGAGGGGGCAATGAGAAGCACGCCAACCCCTGCACCTTGTAGGGAAAAGGCTCCATCGAAATACATGATCCATTCTTGGGGTGCTTCCCTGTCGGGGATAACTGTTTCCAACACTTCCTCATCAGGGGTTGGTGTCCATTCTGCAATAAACTCTGCCAAAGCTCTGCTCTGAATTGTTGATGTGCTCTCAAACTTCAGGCCAAAGCTGGATAACTCCAAACCCCACTCCACTATTCTGCCGGTAGCCTCAGGGTTTCGGAGTATCCTTTGCAACGGGAAGCGAGTGACAACTGTGATCTCATGGGCTTGGAAGTAGTGGCGCAGTTTCCTTGAGGCCATGATGAGACAGAAGATCAATTTTTGTGCACCAGAGTACCTTGATCTAACTCCTTGTAGCAAGGAACTGACGAAGTACACTGGGCGCTGCACCACTTTCTTCTTTGCCGTGTCCTTGGGGTCGCCCTCGCTGTCGTGCTCATTTCTGTCCTGCCCTTATCTGGCTTTGCCGGGCCTTGCTCACTTTCTGCTACTTCGACTTCCCGTTGTGCCACTAAGGCTGCACTAACCACTTGATTGGTTGCCACCAAGTATAGCAGCAACGGCTCTTGTAGTTTGGGGGCAACCAAGGTGGGCAGAGAGGATAAGTAGGCCTTCAACTCTTGCAAAGCCTTGCCTGCTTCTGGGGTCCACTTCATGGGCCCTGCCTTCTTTAGGATTTTGAAGAACGACATGGCGCGCTCGGCAGACTTGGAAATGAATCTGCTTAGCGCGAAAACGCACCCTGTCAGACACCTCACATCCTTGATTGTCCTGGGTGCCTGGATCTGCTCGATAGCTTTGATCTTGTCAGGGTTGGCTTCGATCCCCCGATGGGATACAAAGAACCCAAGTAGCTTGCCGGAGGGAACGCCAAACACACACTTCTCCGGGTTGAGTTTCAAGTTGATCTTGCACAGATTAGCAAATGTCTCCTCCAAATCCTGGATGACGGTTGCTCTATCCTTGGTCTTGACCACAATATCGTCCATATAAACCTCAATGTTTCTGTGCGGTCGTGGCTCAAAACCAATCCGGACTGCCCTTGCAACAGTAGACCTGACACTCTTTAATCTGAAAGGCATGCGGATAAAGCAGTACATACCACATGGGGTGATGAACGAGGTCTTCTCTTTGTCTTCTTTGGACATGAAGATTTGATGATATCCAGAATATGCATCAAAAAAGGAGAGAAAATCGCAGCCTGAAGTAGAATCCACAATCTGATCGATGCATGGCAAGGGAAATGGGTCCTTCGGGCAAGCCTTGTTGAGATATGTGAAATATTTGCAAAGCCTCCACTTCCCGTTAGCCTTGCAAACGACCACTAGATTTGCTAACCATGTTGGATGTAGCACTCCTCTGACCAAACCAGCTGCCTCAAGCTTCTTAATCTCCTCTGCAATAAGCTGCTACCGCTTCAAGGCCTGCTTCCGAACTTTCTACTTTACAGGTCGGGCATGTGGGCAGACAGCAAGGTGGTGCTCGATTACCTCCCTGGGAACACCAAGGATATCAGATGGTTGCCAAGCAAACACATCGATATTCTGTCGCAGGAAGGCAATGAGCGTGCTTTCCTATTTGTCATCAAGGGTGGCACTAATAGTGAAGGTACCATCAACGCCAGCCAGCCCTGCCGGGACCTTCTTCACTCGTGGTGCCGCAACCTTGGATCTCTTGCTGTTGGAACTCTCCGGCAAGTCATCAACAAGCGCAGCGCACTCCGAAGAGGTACGCTTCCCAGATTCCTTGCTAGCGTCCCTGCTATCCTTCTTGTTTCCTCTGTTCTCCTTGGCGGGAACTGTTGCCGCCCCTGCCTCTGCCGCGACTGCGTCCCGGTACATCTTATCCACGCAAATGATTGCGTCCTTCTCATCTAATGGAATGGAAATGACTCCTACCAGCCCGAGCATCTTCAAGGTGGTGTAGGCATAGTGGGATGCCGCCATGAATTTAGCCAGAGCTGGGCATCCAAGGATCCCATTATACGGCAAGGGGAGGTCGACCACATCAAACACGATCTTCTAAGTCCGATAGTTCAATTCTCCCCCAAATGTCACTGGCAACATGATCTTTCCCTTAGGATGACTCATGCCGGGATTAACTCCTTGAAACGTGCCCGTGACCTTTAGCTCTTCCTCTGCTATCTGAAGTTTGCTGACGACCTTTGAGGAAATTAGATTCAACCCGGCCCCACCATAAACCAACATCTTTGTGACCTTGAGGTTGCGAATTGTTGGAGAGACCAACAACGGCAAACATCCTACCGCAGTGGTACGGTCGGGATGGTCCTCTTCATCAAAGATGATGGGTGTTTGTGACCATTTGAGTGGCTTCCAAGCCTCTACCGCTGGCTCCACGGCATTGACCTCACGTGCCCACCGTTTGAGTTGGCGATGAGAGGAGTGCAGGGATACACCCCTGTCAATGCACAGGGCATCAGTAGCCGTCTGGAACTCCCGCTCACTGGTTTCCTCTTCATCCCCTCCATCACTCTCATCATTGCAAGCTTCCTTCTCTCGACCCCTGGTAGCTTTTCCTTGGTTCCGGAAGGGTTTGCCAGGGCGATTTGCTTCACCGCCTCGGCCCTTCCCACCAGCGGCATTCTGATCTTTTTCCTTATCACGCTTCTCATATTCTGCTCTCTGCCTCTTAACAAGTTGCTCAACCTGATGACACTCTTGAAGATCGTGGCCCTTGGTCCGATGAATCTTCCAATATGGCCCATCGCCTTTCCCAGCCTTCTCGGCAGCCGCAGCCTCCCGGCAATCAGCGCACACAACAGCCTCCTTGCTGGGAGCTTCGGCTCTAGCCTCCTTGCCGGTACTAAGTGTGCCCGATCCTTTGACAGTCATTACTGCCTTATCCTTGCGCCTCTTGCTGTGCTTTTTACTCTTCTTCTGACTGGTGGATTCGTCATCATGCTCTGAGTCGACGTTGATGCAATCCTCTTCTCCGGGGAGTTTCCTTCCCTCCTCCATCCGAGCACACTTGTCCACCAAGGTGTAAAGCTGCTTCAGAGTCTTGGGCAACCGCACGTTCATCTTGGAACGAATCCTATAGTTGCGCACATTGGATTGGAAGGCAGCTATCACAGCTGCTAGATGGATATTTGGGATGTTCCTGTGGACTCTACTGAATCTCTGCAAGTACTTCCTCAGAGTCTCTCCTTCTTTCTGCTGGAGAAGTTGCAAGTCGCTGGGCCGCCCTGGTTCTTGATGGCCGCCAAGGATGTCGCGGGAAACCACGGCCACCTATGGGACCAAGGGTCCCTTGCTGGTTCGGCGAAGGGATGGCACGTTGCACAAAGAGCAAAGGAGCGTGGGGCAGCACGGCAGAGATCACACATATAGTTTTACCCAGGTTCGGGCCGCCATGAGGCGTAAAACCCTACTCCTGCTTTGGTGGATTGATGGTGGAAAAATGGTGGTGGCCCTGCTTTGGTGGATTGATGGTGGAAAAATGGTGGTGGCCGCAGCACGTCCGGCAGGGTTGCCTCAGGGCGAAACGGCTACGTGCATATGAAATGTGAGGGGGTGGATTCGCTAACGCAGGGTCCAACCCTTTCTAAGGTTGCCTTGGGCCTCCTTTTATAGACTAAGGGGTCACCACAGTGGCGAATTAGTCATTATGCACTGATAACATAGCAAATAGTGCTATCATATCTAACTCTGCGGGCTGACAGAGCGCATTAAATGTGTCGCTCAACGTCACATCGTCGCTTGCCCGGCAAGCCTTGCCGGGCTGTTTTGCCAGCTTCGCGCCTGCTCGCTTGACACGTCGCAGGACGGGTGTCGTCTGTAGGTATTTCCTGTAGAAAGAGGCTGCCATGTGGCAAATGGCTACCACTTAGTCACTTTGCGGCTTGACACTGCACTGATCGACGACGTGCGTCGTGGTGAAGTGGTTTGGTGAGGTGGCTCCGCCTCCGTGAGTCCCGGCAGGCCCTGCCGGGGCGTCTTGGAGGTTTTCTTCCGGGGGTGACCCCATCCTCGCCAGGCTCACCTACCCGGCAAGGGAGGCTTTTCTCCTGGTGGTTTCTTACTTCTCTGGCTTGGTCTTGGTCCTCTCGATCTACATGTTGGTCCTTTGAAGATCTTGATCTCTTGTACCTTGGCCTGATCCTGGTGCTGTAATCTTGCTCCCGTGTCTGTGCATAGTCTGGGCAACGGACCCAGGGTTTGTTGCACCGACATATGGGCACTACCCTTGGCTTGTGCCAAGCTTGGGGGAGATGCCCCGGTATCATATCGCCATCACTTTTATTACCTTTACCTATCTTAGTTCGATCGTTAGCTATTTCATGATTTAGTTGAATAAAAGTTTAGCATGATCTATTTTTGAGTACTACATTCATGGTCTATCTATCTATGTAATCGAGTGAGAGTTATATAATAAAGTTTAGTATGAGTTTTTGCTTCTTTGCTTTTATGTTTCAAACAAAATAAAAGAAACCAACGAAAAAGATAATATGCTAACCTTATGATTAGTAATGACATCACACAAGAAAAAGTATAAGTGGTAAAATTTGTTGAAAGTTGACAAAAATAGCATTGGTCAATGATGCAATTCATGAAAGAATTCACATGCAAACACTATCTTGGACATCTTTTATGATTGTGAGCCCCCACTAAATATCTTATGTCAAACTGTTGACGTTGGGCAAGGAAGACAACGTAATGATTTATGTTTGTTCATATTCACATAAAAGTTATATTGTCATAGATCCTTCAACATGTGGTGCTTGCTCAACATCTTTGCTAGCCAAAAATCCGCAGTAAGTAGAGATACTACTTGTGCATCCAAAAACCTTAAAACCCAAATTCATGTTTTGAGAGTCCACCATACCTACCTATGAATTGAGTCAGATCCTTCAAGTAAGTTGTCATCGGTGCAAAAAGGCAATAAAAATTGCTTCTAAATGTGTTTGGTCCTTTAGTGCAAGGGAAAACAAGTGTTGTACAAGCTTGTGATGGCAAAGTAATAAAAGCGAAGGACTGCATAATAAAGGTTGCTATCATAAGGGGCAATATAACGTGACGTTCTTTTGCATTAAGAGATTGTGCATACAAAACCAAAAAGCGCATGACAACCTTTGCTTCCCTCTGCGAAGGGCCTATCTTTTACTTTTATGCAAGAGTCGAAGTATTTTCCTCTATTCCTTTTTATTTTCTCTTTGGCAAGCATCATGTGGTGGGGAAAGATCTAGGCACATAAACCCAGTTGGATATGAGTGAGCATGGGTTATTATTGTTGGCATCACCCTTGAGGTGAATAAGCTGGGAGGCGAAACTATAAGCCCCTATCTTTCTATGTGTCCGCTTAAAACTTTTTGCTCATATATATGTTGTGAGTATTAGCAATCATAGAAGATTAAATGATGGTTGAATATGTGGACTTGCCAAAAGGCTCCGATACGAGACCCTTCCTGAAAATATGATGAATTGTAGTTGCAAAGTTGACTGAGAACATAGTTTGTTAGTTTTCAACAAAGTTTATGCTTCCTACTTCGATGCTGTAGTGAATTGTTACTTGTTCATGAGAAGCTATATGATAAAGTTTGTTGATGTTATAATAATGAGAATGATGCTACTATGTCCGTATTTTGTTTTTATCGACACCTCCCTCTCTAAACATGTGGACATGATTTTCGATATCGGTTTTTGCTTGAGGACAAGCGAGGTCTAAGCTTGGGGGAGTTGATACGTCCATTTTGCATCATGTTTTCCTACTATTACGTATAATGTTTTTATGATTTATAACACTTTATGGAGTAATTCTAATGCCTTTTCTCTCATAATATACAAGTTTTACACAAAGAGGGAGAATACCGGCAGCTGGAATTCTGGACCTGAAAAAGCTATGTCAGAAATACCTATTCTGCACATCTCCAAATGAGCTAAAATTTTACAGAGAATTATTTTGGAATATATAATAAATATTGGAGAAAAGAACTCCCAGAGGGGGGCTGCCAGGTGTGCACAAGACACCAGGGTGCGCCAGGCCCCCCAGGCGCGCCCTAGTGGGTAGTGGGCACCCAGGCCCACCTCTGGTGCCCATCTTCTGGTATATAGGGTATTTTGACATAGAAAAAAAATAATGGGAGGACTTTCGGGACGGAGCACCGACATCTCGAGGCGGAACTTGGGCAGGAGCACTTTTGCCCTCCGGCGGAGCGATTCTGCGGGGGGGACTTCCCTCCGGGGGGGATCGAAGCCATCGTCATCACCAACAACCCTCTCATCTTTGGGAGGCCAATCTTCATCAACATCTTCAACAGCACCATCTCATCTTAAACCCTAGTTCATCTCTTTTGTTCAATCTTTGTACCGGAACCTCAGATTGGTACCTATGGGTGACTAGTAGTGTTGATTACATCTTGTAGTTGATGCTAGATGGTTTATTTGGTGGAAGTTTATATGTTCAGATCCATTATGCTATTTAATATCCCTCTTATCTTAAGCATGAATATTATTTGTGAGTAGTTTCCTTTGTTCTTGAGGCCACGGGAGAAGTCATGTTGCAAGTAATCATGTGAATTTGATATGTGTTTAATATTTTGATGATATGTATGTTGTGATTCCCTTAGTGGTGTTATGTGAACATCGACTACATGACACTTCACCATCTTTGGGCCTAAAGTAATGCATTGTGGAGTAGTTATTAGATGATGGGTTGCTAGAGTGACAGAAGCTTAAACCCTAGTTTACACGCTATTCCGTAAGAGACTCATTTGGATCCATATGTTTAATGCTATGGTTAGATTCTATCTTAATACTTCTTTCGTAGTTGCGGATGGTTGCGAGGGGGTTAATTATAAGTGGGAGGCTTGTTCAAGTAAGAACAACACCCAAGCACCGGTCCACCCACATATTAAATTATCAAAGTAGCAAACGCGAATTAAACCAACATAATGAAAGTGACTAGATGAAATTCCCGTGCGCCCTCAAGAATGCTTTGCTTATTATAAGAGAGTGTTCCAACTTGTCCTTTGCTACAAAAAGGATTGGGCTACCTTGCTGCACTTTATTTACCGTTATCGTTACTTGCTCGTTACAAATTATCTTACTGTCAAACTACTTGTTACCGACAATTTCAGTTCTTGCAGAAATTACCTTGCTGAAAACCGCTTGTCATTTCCTTCTACTCCCCGTTGGGTTCGACACTCTTACTTATCGAAAGGACTACGATTGTTCCCCTATACTTGTGGGTCATCATGTTCTGGTGTCTAGAGCCACCTTTCCGATGAAATACCTGGGACTCGCGCTCTCGGTCTGGCGGCTCAAGATTGTTGCTTTCCAATACCTTTAGGACAAGGCGGCCAACAAACTTGTCACGTGGGACAGGCAAAACATCACCACCATTGGGTGCACTACACTTGTGAAATCAGTCATTGACTCCCAGACAGTATATGCCATCACGCCCCTCATTGTGCCACCACACTCTCTTCACAACATCAACAAATTAGAGAGGGCCTTTCTCTGGTCTGGTTCGGATAAGACGACCGGTGTCAAATGTAAAGTGAATTGGAAGGTGGTCTGTCGCCCCAAGGAATACGTAGGTCTTGGGGTTCTAGACACTAGCAAGTTTGCTCGAGCCTTATGTCTTAGATGGCCTTGGTATGAATGGAAGGCGTCAAACAAGCCTTGGGCGGGGCTTGGGAACCCGTGCACGGAGGAGGACATGGACTTCTTTTATGCCTCAATGACCATCATTCTGCGCAACTGAGCCAAAACACCTTTTTGGGATTCCGCATGGCTTGTTGGGCGGAAACTGAAGGGCATTGCTCCTTTAATATACGGTGCCTCCATGCGTAAGAATTAGAAAGTGTGTGAGGCCCTCGATGGGAATGCTTAGATTCTTAAGATCAGTCGCAGCACCGTCGTTTCCGTTGCCCACATCCGCCAATTCTTCACGTTATGGATGTTGGAGCATGATCTACACCTGGATACACAAACTGACGATGACATTATGTGGAAACATGCCAATAACGGGATCTACTCGGCGGTCACTGCATACAAGGCACAGTTCCTCGGCTTGACGCTGTAGCCTATGGACTTTATGGACTGGAAGGCTTGGGCCCCTCCCAAGATCAAATTCTTCGCTTGGTTGGCTATCCAAGCTAGACCGGATTTGGACTGCTGATAGATCAGAGTGGCGCGGTTGGGAAAACTGTGGGCTTTGCCCGCTTTGCAGGCGTGAAGGCGAGACGGGCGCGCACCTCTTCTACAAATGCCGCTACACTATTCGGCTCTGGAACTCGGTCATCCTTGAATTCGGTCTTGCGCATATGGACACCTCCTCTTGGCAACTGGATGGATCTGTTTTGGAATGGCGGGACAAACGAACCAGCTTGCAAAACCCAAATCGACGAGCCTTGGCCTCCCTTACAATGCTTGTTTCTTGGACAATCTGGAACGAGCGTAACGCTCGGGTCTTCCGTCGCAAGAGTGCACCGCCTCTGTTCCTTCTTCGTGCTATCATCAATGATGCCAAGCTTTGGGTTCTCGCGGGTGCTAATTATTAAAAAACTGAGGTGTATTATTGTGCGTGAGTAGTTGACATACCGTGTTGTAACACCCTAAAACTCTTCTCTCTTATTTAATGAATGAGGCATATCTTTTGCCTCCGTTTTAAAAAAAAAACTCGCAGCCATGCATCTTGCTTTACTGGCTTGGTTGCTGTGTAGCAACTGCAAAGCATGCAGCCATAAGCTGTAGCTAAGATGATGCCGGCACATGCATCAGCTTGTCGCGTACGAAAGCTGCCCCAAGTGCTCACCGGGAGTCCATAGCTAGCTAGTTCGCCCGTGCAAGCTATCCTTGACGCAGAAGGGAGGCGCCACCGCTGGCTAATGGACAAGCAAGGGCCGTGACTAATTTGGACAGAATACTTCCAGTTTTCCCGCCAACGCCTATCTTCCTATAATAACTCTGATCCAAGATGCTTCCTGCCGCTGCCGTGTTTGCTGTGTTCCTGCACTCCTGCAGGCTAGCAGCACTGACCTGTCTCTGTTCCAGTTTGGGACTAACCTTCCGTTTGAGCCAAGGTGCAGTTATACTAGGAGCACTACCATCCTTTAGTTATGCTAGCAGTACTTACTCGTGGGCCAGCATCTTCCAACTGCATGCTACAGCCTACAGAGAGACGAAAGCCTGGCACGCGTGCACATTTTACTATCCTCAATATAGCCACTACTACATTACCTGCTGGCTTCAGTAAACAAAAACTGAGTTTCAATTTTTTATTCCTCATTTTTTCTTTTTTCTTGTAAAGTTTCAAAAAAAAAAAAAGACTGTTACTGCATTACATGTGCATGCAGCAGGCAATGTGTGAGTATAGTAGCACACTTTAAGATGAAATACTACACGTCTACACATATGGAAATGAGCACGTACGTAACTTATGAGTCGTTAACCAAAGAGACTTTTTAAAAGACGCTGCAGCTTAGCTATACTTGCATCCATGCTCGTTGTTGGTTTGGTCCTGCCTAGCTACCAGATTCGAGGTGCGTATGGATGAAAACGATGTGCTAATTACAAGCCAAGTTTGTCCCTTCTCTTTCTAGACTAGACCCCGCAAGTGACTCCACGGGAGATGCGTTCGCAATTACACAAATCTTCCCGGCCTGCTAGATAGCCGACTCGGCAACAATCCAGCAACGCAATGTTGGTTCCTCGTCAGGATCCGCACCTTGCAGCAGCAAAGTCGCCATCACGTGGCCGTTGGAACACACACGGCCGAGCTCAGATCCGAAGCTTAATCAGCAACTTCAAAGGATTATTTCCTTCTTCTTCGGGCATGCACATACTGCCCGTCTCCTAGCAGTAAAATTAGGTAGGAGATTAGGACGTACGGGAAAGTGAAGATGGAGGAGCATGGGTGGCGAGCGAGCGAGCTACCGGTGCTTGCTTGCTTGCTTGTGGACCTGCTCCGCGCGCGCGCGCGGCGTGCGTGCGGTGCCGTGCCGTTTCCAGTGGCGAGCGAGGCAGAGCACAGCGTAAAGCGTGACAAGGTACAGTGCGCCTCCCATTCGCCTTCACGGCTTTGCTTGTTCGTGACCCCAGCCCAGGCCACCAACCATGTATGTGAGCCAGCAGCGAACGAGCGACTGCACGATCCATCTTCATACGGACGATCGAGAGGAATTCAACCACACCACATTTTAATGGCCACGCACACGTCGGGGCGATCTGCTGTCAAGTGCCAACGGACCAACCAACCATGCATGATGCATGCATACATGCACGCCCAGAATCACCCATTTCCCACCTTGAGGCCGGGGCAGAATAGTCAGTAGAAAGTTGATATTACCAGGCCATATTACCACTCCAGTAGTCCAGTTGATGCTTAACGTGATAGGCATGCATGGATGGATGGCATGAGCACCCATCCAGTTGGCTGGCTATGCCACTCCCAGAAGCCAACCAGCATGCACGCGCTGGGCCTATCAATCCACCCATCGGCCTCCGGTCCATGCGACTCGTGTGACCAACTTTACTGAACCAAGCCACAGAATCATGAGTCGTGCATGCGTGGAACTTGCTCAGTACCTACACTTGTTTGGGACACAGGAAAAGAGCAAGCAGAGGTAGGTTGGTACTAAGTTGGTTGCTGGCTAGCTCGGGCTACCTAAGCTCGATCGGTAGCTACTCAAGAGCTAGCAGCTCACTTTCAGTGTCGCCATATACTAGTCCGGACGAAGAAGAATTTCCAGGCGTCCACCAGGAGGCAGGAATGGGACAGCGAACCGCTAGTGGTACATACTATATGGCGTGCACCGCGGTGCAGGCACATATGCATCTGCTTCCACGCACGCTAAAGGAAAAAAGATTTCGCCTAAAGCGATACGATACACCCTCACGCGAACAGAGCGAGAGCACACACCTTTCAGCATCCAATGCACCGTCGTACTACTGCCCATTAACCATACTGCAAAATGCAATAGTAGTAGTAATTAAGCAGCGGCACACGTCAGAAACGCCCAAAGTAAGTACGTGCTGGAAGCTCATGATTTCGTGCGATTAATGTGGGATCGGATCAGGGTGTGCTGTATCAGTACGGGGATTAGGCAAAGCTAGGCCAGCAGGAGAAGCGAGCGACGGCACGGTGATGATGGATGGCCTGACACGGACGTGATCTAAAAGCCCCAAGCAGGCAGACAGGCGCTACCAGGCACGACCGATCGGCAGGCGTCCAGCCCTGATCGGACGGCCACGGCAGCGGCCACCACGTAGCCCCACCGGCCCCGCCCCGCTGCGCTTTATGCCGGCCCCGCACGCCCGGCCCGCACGGGGTACGACCTACAGTGTCCAACTGAAGCGACGTGGGCCCCACGCGTCATCCTGATACTCGTGTGCACCAGCCATTTCGTCGCCGAGATCCGCTTCGGGCTCCGCGCCCACCGGCTTCTCCCAGATACGGGACGGGAAAGGCAGGCCAGGCCAGGGGAGGGGAGGGGGTCAAAACGCTATGCGCACATTAAACCGCGCGATTAATTCCGTGTTAATTCCTTCCCCCGGAATCAGCGGAGGGCCTGAATGACCGGCCGAATTCGCAGCACCACCAACTTCCGGCCGGGGCGGGGCGACACGTGGACGCCACCGGTGGGGGCGAGATGCTAACCGCCTGCCTCCAAACGTGGAGCCCGAGCCCTACAAAAATGACTGCCGTTTCTCCATAAACAAAGAAGGGCTGGCTGGCTGTTATCATCCGTATACGATTGATTTCAGTGGCCATGACCTCTGCAATTCTGCAACCTAGTACCGTACGTAGGGTATGTGGCCGGGGCCCACGCGCAGAGAGGCATGGGTGGTTAATGAGAGAAATAGTGGTGGGGAACAAACAGGAACACAGGGGACGCGCAGGGTACGAGCAGCTGCTGTTCATATGGCAGCAGCAACTCAAGGAGCGAAAGAAAGGAGGCAACGCAACACAGACACAGACACAGAGCAAAGCACATTGCTTGCCATTGTGACTTTGGACACTAGGCAAGAGCTTAGCTCGTCTACTCTACTCTACTCCACTGCCATGCTTTTGTGCGTGCTTTGGTCTCTAGCACTGCTTCTCAACTACTTGGTCTCAGTATAGTGTGTGCTCTGGGCTATGCAAACACGGGGAGGAGATGGCTCAGCTGAAAAAACGTTCCTTTTAAACCCCAATTCTGATGCTATAGCTAGATTCAGATCGTCGGATCAATAACAAACCACAGCTTATCTACACCAATTCCATAGCTTTTAAACGAATAGTAACAAAACGAACACCAACAGTTTAAAATCCTGTAAAAACAGATCAACGGAATCGAATGTACGAGCAAATTGACTGCCATCGACAACTACCAAAGATGGTTCTTTCTTATCTCTGTTTCTCTTCCTCTTTTTTTCTACCTTTTGGTTTCTTGGATGGATGGATGGATTTATCTCACCTCGGATCACCTCCTCGATTGGGATTACCGGAATGCTTGCTTCAAGAACCTGGATTGGAGGAGAAACGGGGATCTGACACGGCAGAGAGCTCCACTTCCTCGAACGGCAGCGCGATGTTCAGATCGATCATGCCAAAGGCTTTGATCGGGTCCGGCGGAGCGGCGGCTGCATGTGCCTGTGCTGCGGCGGCGGCCGCGGAGCAAACGTGGGACCTCTTGTGCCCACCAAGAGCTTGCCCGGAGGCGAACACGCGGTAGCAGTAGGGGCACTCCCGTGGCGACCCCTTCCCGTCCATGTCCTCGTCCCCCTCGCGTTCCATCAATGTCACCGGTGCCAGCGGCTGCGGGGGAGGAGGAGGAGGAGGAGCGACGGGAGGCGCGCAGCAGCCGCCCCTGCCGCCGCGCACGTGGCTGGCGCGGTGACCGCCGAGAGCCTGGTAGGAACGGAATACCTTCTTGCACGCGCCGCACTGGAACCGTGTACGCTTCTCCACCGGCGCCGGATCGGGGGCGGGGAGCGTGTAACCGCCGTCGCTCCCGTCGTCCGAGTAGTCGCCGTCGCCGTAGCCGTGCCCCATCGACGGCCAGGAGTCGCGGGAGAGCATCATGAGGGACAGCGCCACGTCCTCCTCCGGCGTGGCTGCGTCGGACACCGAGCTCAGCGGCTCGGTCTCGCCCCCCGCAGCGGCGGCGTGCGCGCGCTTGGGGTGCGGCGGGGTGGACTCGGCCTCACTCTCGCGATCCGAGAAGGCGACATCGGTGACACGCAGGCTGCGCTTGGGATTCTCCCGGAGCGCGTAGATTGGAAGGGGCTTCTTGAAGCTGACGTCGTCGTCGGCGGCGGCGGTGAAGGAGGTGGACGCGGAGGACGCCGATGAGATCTGCTGCTTCGCGGCCAGGTTGCGGACGGAGTGGGAGCGCATGTGGCCTGCGAGGGCGCGGGGGCTAGCGAAGCGGCGGAAGCAGAGCTTGCATGTGTTCTTTGCCATGGCGAGAGCTTGGGGAGCTCGCTCGGGGAAAGCGTGGCAGGAGCTAGAATGGCGAGGAGAGAGGACGGGAGCAAACGAGAGAGCTGCGGGGGAAGTTAGAATATAGCGGAACAGCCAAGCTTCTCCTTCCTATTTATTTTTTCATTCTTATTTTTTCCTTTTTCTACGTTTTCTTTTTAATTCCGCGTTGACACTTTCCATTGCTGGGCCTGGGGCTTTTTTTATGCTTCCTGGCTCTTGCGCAGCATATCAAATCACAGATGTGCTGCTTGATATTTTCCAGCCTTAACTCCTTGTGTGCAAATCGCTTTCTATTTTTGTGGGATATACGTATGCCAGTTTTTTTATGTTATAAATAAATTTATGTAACCTGCATGGTTGTCAAAAAAAGTTAACACGATGTAACGAGCAACTTTTTTTGTTTTGATGAGAGGGCAGTGGACGGTCGAATGCAAGTATCAACCATTCACACGGAACCACAAACGACGATTACTACCGTCCTTTACAACCCCCCCCCCCACACACACACACACGCACACACTCATCACACCATGCCTTTTACGAGTGAGCGTAACTTGTTACATAAATTATTCGATTTGCGTGCCACAAGGTAAGCATGACCCCTTTCCTCAAACCCTTCACGGTGTTCTTGCGATGGGGTGAACGTGACCTACTCCTCGACTTCATGGGTGCATGCCAGAAGGTGAGTGGGCCTCTCTTTCCTCAACTCTTCATGTTGTGGCTACCAGCTGCCTAGCATGACCCCCCTTTTCCACGTTTTTCATGGCGTGTCTACCGAAAGATGAGTGTAATCCTTCGCCCCTCTCGATCACCAACACATGGGCACGCGATAGATTATCCCAATTTGGCATATTATGTATTCTTTTACTTTTGCTCATTCCCTAAAACCAACCCCTCTCCCTCCCACCTACCCTGGAGGCTTGGGTTGGGTGTCACCAAGTAGTGGCGGAGATGGAGCCACATCTTTGGAGAGTGGAGCTGGTGGGGGATGACAAAATGAGTTTTGGGCCTATTTCAAGGGATAAATGGGCCACTTGTTAATGGGTATGCACAAAGCATTAATAGGTTGCCCCATGACGGCCCACACTGGCCTTTGCTGAAGCTTCGCCACTTTCACGAACTCGATAGAAAAGTCTTGGGCAAAACGTTTGGCATTGTTAGTTGTCTTTTCTTTTCTTTATTTTATCCTTGTAGCAAATTGATGGTTTCTAATAACATAAATCAAAGGACTAGCCGTTACACTAAAAATATTATACATAGGCCTTAGAATTAGAACTTGCTTGAATCTAAATACCCATGTTGAAATATCCATAAAACTCAAAAGACAAATGAAACTTGTTTGAGAAGCAACACACACTGGTACAGCGACGTGCTATACAAACAGTTTTTAACCCTTTTCCGCGATGGCGTCTGGAACCGTCGCCAAGTGAGTGTGGGTGATAGGGGGGTCCTTCCCACACGACCCGGAAACCGTCGGGGATAGGCCCTCCTGGCTCACTGGCTGGGGCAAAATGAGCTCGTGTGCGATCTGGCGGGGCATCACAACCCAATTGTTTCCGTTCGTATGTACATCCCACACGGTGAATCCCAGAAAAGAATTTCTGTTCGTATGTATATCACACACAGTTATTTGTGTGGAAACGTTTGTGCAAGGTGGCCTAACGCAAACAGTTCGCTGCCGGAAGTCGTGTGTGATTGTTAGTTGATCGAACACGCCTACTTTCTAGAAACCATGCGGGTTGTTTGAGTTCATCGCCCATGGTGCTGTCACAACCACTGATGAAGGATTCCTCGAAAAGTTAAGGATTAGTAGTTCTTTTTCGAAATCGATTTCGAAAAAGAATGGATCCGGTCTTATACATACACGAGGAAGGTAATCAAAAAAGAGAGAAGACGAGTTCTTCTTTCTTTTATCACTTAGGAGCCATGCGAGATGAAAGTCTCATGCACGGTTTTGCATGAGTAACCGTCTGCAATAGAAAACCCCAATAAGCAGGGTAATTAGCCTATTATTAATAGTCCATGTACTAATCAAGTTGATATTTCTTATAAAACACGCCAGATATTTCATATCCGTATAACAACAACCAGGATTTCATAATCGAATTACACCAGATAGCTTCGGCACTCAGTTACGCCATTACACAACAGCACCAAGTTACACATGCAACATCAAAAACCTTTGGAAAGTAGCATCATACACGGTAAATAGACAGATGAATCTCATCTGGGAAACTGCAGAAGCGGAAGGCAAATATTGAGCCTTCAGTGATGTTGAATGTCCTTGCAACTTTAGGCTAGTGGTTATGGATAATTGCCCGCCCAACCTTCGTCCTCTTCAGCAAGACTTCAATATTGTATCGTGGGTGTTGAATGAATACCTTCCTCGCCGCTTGACCATGCAGGTGGTTTGAGAGGTAATCATCGGTGAACTGCTTTGAAAAGTACTGAAAACAAAGATATGCATAAATCGCTGTTATAAATTTTGAAATGGCGCAAGGGGTAAAAACAAGGTAAAAGAGTTAGTACCATCCTATAGTTGACTGATGTCTTCTTCATTGTGCAAACAAAGATCTTGTTGTTATTCGTCGCAAGTTTCTTCATCCTAACAATCTTTCTGAGTTTCTTGACTTGACTGATATTCATGGACATCTCATTTCCTCATATGCAAAATGGGTCGAGCAGTGGGTCTAAGCCTCTAACAGCAGGACCTACATGTGCAAGACCAAATTGTAAGAAACGTAAATATTAGAATGATTCCTGCAACTGCACAATAATGTGCTATTGCCAAAGGACCATGCTTGAACAAACCTTGATGGTAAACCGTAGTGTCTCCCATTGTTTCCCTGCAATACACGTAAAGAAGATCTTGATCAGGTTAATTGAGAGTTGCCATACTATCAGTAGAATATGTATTGAGTACAGCCAAATTCGATTGGTGTCACATGCATAACAATACAAAATTGTACCCACAGCAAATGAAAATCAAATTGCAGAACTGAACCAAACAGTTAAATGGCCAGCAGACCAAATGAACCAAAATAGTTAACTGAGCACGACATTGTAGAATAGAAACATGTACTAGAAGATAAGACAATTAACAAAACAAAGAATGCTTAAGAACAATACTACGAAATGTAGCAATTGTTGGACCAAAGTGTTAACTGAACATTACATTTCAGAGGACCAAACTGTTAACTGAACATCAGATTGCATATTAACATTACAGAGGACAAATCACTAGAAGGCACTAGCGGTGGCCTCGAGAAAATAGCACGAACAGTATTTTAAAGTAGACAACCGCGTGGCGGTGTCGATGGTGGCCTCAAAGACGAGGTGCTACTCCAAGATCTGGCGGCCGGCACGCATGGGAGCCATAGCGACCTCGTGCGCGCGTGTGGCCGCATGCTACCGAGCTCCATGTTATACTACGTGCAAAATGGCTGTGGGCAGCGCTTAATTGTGGGAGGGGGACAGTGATTTCGGCGGAAGATGTAGCACCGTCGATCGGGGCATGTGGGACGGGAAAGGAGGAGGATGGTGTGGGTGGGGTGTGGATTACTTGACCATATTGACGAGGCCTCGCAGCCAGAAGAAGGGTCAGCGGCGAGGAGGCCGCGCAGCAAGAAGAAGGGTCGCCGGCGAGGAGGCAGCGCTGCAAGAAGAAGGGTCGCCAGCGAGGAGGCGGCGCTGCAAGAAGAAGGGTCGCCGGCGAGGCGGCTGAGCTGCCAGTAAGCAGCAGTGAAGGTTTGAACTTGGAAAGCAAGGAGGAACAGTGGAAATGTGGCTTTTGGTGGGAGGGAGGGGGCGGGCAGATAGATATTTCTGCGGTGGCAAAAAAATTTCGCTCGGTGCCGCGAGAAACTGGCGCGCAAGTGTGGTCCAAGCGGGGGCGGTGGACTGTAGACAACGAAGCTTCCTGCGTAATCCAGACAAGACGGTGCGCCAAGATATTTTATATCGCCTCCCACATGATTCTTTCTAGTAAACTGTTTGTGGTATACCTGATTTTTTCATTATGTTTTGGAAACAAATGGTGTTACGAAGGGAAAGGATGGTGTTTGAATTGCCAGAACATTTACGTACAGTGAACATGCAACTAGTACATTAGTGTCGTTTTTAAATTTGGAATTATTCCGGGTTCGTTTGGTATTTTTATGCATTAATTGAGTTTCTGGGCATTTAATGTGCATAATTCAAATTTGAACTACAAGCACATGCTCCAGTGCACCAAAGTTTGTTGAAAAATCACATGTGTCTCTTTGGGTGAATTTATAGGTCTCATGCAAGAAATGGAAATGAAATTCAAACATTTGGGCGTCGTGGCTCGGCCGGAAAGATTGATAAACTTGGTTTTTAATTCCTGTAAATCCAAAACACGCCTGAAAATCATGAAACTTGGCATGGTGTCATGACATGGCACCAACATGCTGCGGTAATTTTTTTGGCCGAATTGGGACAAGAATTGGTATAAGCTTCTTGCAAACTGGAGCTTCCCTCAAAGGGCTCGTGGTTCCGAGAGGGAAACGTGTCACCTCCGTGTGCGACACGACATACGTACACTGCATTCTCCCACCTTAATTTTTTTACACACGCAGATCAGACCAAATAGAAGTATTGTGCTAAATTTTGGAATTATTCCGGATTTGTTTGGCCTTTTTATACATTAATTGAGTTTATGGGCATTTAATGTGCATAATTCAAATTTGAACTACAAGCACATGCTCCAGTGCACCAAAGTTGGTTGAAAAGTCACATGTGTGTCCTTGGGTGAATATCTAGGTCCCATGCAAGAAATGGGAATGAAATTCAAACATCTTGGCGTCGTGGCTCGGCCGAAAATATTGAGAAACTTGGTTTTTTAATTACTATAAATCCAAAACACGCCTGAAAATCATGAAACTTGGCATGGTGTCATGACATGGCACCAACATGTTGCGGTAAATTTTTGGCCGAATTCAGACAAGCTTTGGTGTAAGCTTCTTGCAAACCGGAGCTTCCCTCAAGAAGGCTCGTGGTTCCGAGAGGGAACGTGTCACCTTCGTGTGCGAAACGACATACGTACACTGCCTTCTCCCACCTTAATTTTTTTACATAGGCAGATTAGACCAAATAGAAGTATTGTGCTAAATTTTGGAATTATTCCGGGTTCGTTTGGCCTTTTTATACATTAATTGAGTTTCTGGGCATTTAGTGTGCATAATTTAAATTTAAACTACAAGCACATGCTCCAGTGCACCAAAGTTGATTGAAAAATCACATGTGTGTCCTTGGGTGAATTTCTAGGTCCCATGCAAGAAATGGGAATGAAATTCAAACATCTGGGCGTCGTGGCTCGGCCGGAAAGATTGAGAAACTTGGTTTTTTAATTACTATAAATCCAAAACACGTGTGAAAATCATGAAACTTGGCATGGTGTCATGACATGGCACCAACATGCTGCGGTAATTTTTTTGGCCGAATTGGGACAAGCTTTGGTGTAAGCTTCTTGAAAACCGGAGCTTCCCTGAAGAAGGCTCGTGGTTCCGAGAGGGAACGTGTCACCTCCGTGTGTGAAACGACATACGTACACTGCCTTCTCCCGCCGTAATTTTTTTACACAGGCAGATTAGACCAAATAGAAGTATCGTGCTAAATTTTGGAATTTTTCTGGGTTCGTTTGGCCTTTTTTATACATTAATTGAGTTTCTAGGCATTTAATGTGCATAAATCAAATTTGAACTAAAAGCACATGCTCCAATGCACCAAAGTTGATTGAAAAATCACATGTGTGTCCTTGGGGTGAATTCCTAGGTCCCATGCAAGAAATGGGAATGAAATCAAACATCTGGGCGTCGTGCCTCGGCCGTAAAGATTGAGAAAATTGGTTCTTTAATTCATGTAAATCCAAAACACGCCTGAAAATCATGAAACTTGGCACTGCGTCATGACATGGCACCAACATGCTGCGGTAATTTTTTTGGCCGAATTGGGACAAGCTTTGGTGTAAGCTTCTTACAAACCGGAGCCTCCCTCAAGAAGGCTTGTGGTTCCGAGAGGGAACGTGTCACCTCCGTGTGCGAAATGGCATACGTACACTGCCTTCTCCCGCCTTAATTTTTTTATACAGGCAGATTAGACCAAATAGAACTATCGTGCTAAAATTTTAAATTATTCCCGGTTCGTTTGGCCTTTTTTATATATTAATTGAGTTTATGGGCATTTAATGTGCATAATTTAAATTTGAACTACAAGCACATGCTCCAGTGCACCAAAGTTGGTTGAAAAATCACATGTGTGTCCTTGGGGTGAATTTCTAGGTCCCATGCAAGAAATGGGAATGAAATTCAAACATCTGGGCGTCGTGGCTCGGCCGTAAAGATTGAGAAACTTGGTTCTTTAATTCCTGTAAATCTGAAACACGCCTGAAAATCATGAAACTTGGCATGGTGTCATGACATGGCACCAACATGCTGTGGTAATTTTTCTGTCCGATTTGCGAAGGCGCACACATTAACAATCAACAAAGTCATTTTGGAACAAGTGTTGTTACGTTACAAATCGGAAACACAAGTATTATTGAAACCGTGGGCGTTCTACTTACCAATTACGTGCCGCCACGCGTCCCCTTTTTTATTGGCTAGGAGGTGCCGTGCGGGGTAGCTATTTGAGTACGGGAGGTGTGCGATCAGACCCCTGCGCGTGCTCATCAGGAGGAGAGCCCTTTGAACTCTACCCGCAGCGCACCTCCCTCCCAACGTCTCCATTAATGGCGCCCGAGCCCCTCTTCTATGACGTGGCTATATGTCTCACTGGACTGAGATTTAAGAGATAAAAATGAAAATCTGAAAACAAAGTTTTGCACGGATTGATGTAAGATCCGACGGACTTATATAGCATCGACTGTGACTTATAGCAAGCATGATGAATATAAGGACGATGACAGTGGATAATAATTGTCTTACATATTTAGGAACATAATTGAAAAAACCACATGCGGCAACGCCCGAAATACACAAGGGCAAAAGAAGAAGGAAGACAACGATCTGGCTCGCTGATCTCTACTTTCTTGATGCGTTGCTGCAGGTCGCGGGAACTAGTCTCCGTGGCGAGCAGCGATGAGCTCTTTCTTGTCCTCAAGATGCTGCTTGAGAGCATCCACAGATTCCTCCACCAGCCTTCTGCGCTCGATGCGCAACATGGCCTTCTCGTCCATAAGTTTCTCGATGATGACGCCGGTCCTCTTCAACAAGGCAGTGGTCTCCTCCTACTGCTCCGCACTTCCGACGATCTTCGCCCTCAGTAGCTCACGCTCGGCCAGGAGCTTCGCATTGCTCTCATTTAGTTGCCAGATGACGCCGGTAGCCTGTTCAAAAGAGGCTTTCATGTCGTCCTGCAACCTCGCCCAGCCGGAGATCTGATCCATCTAGCTATGGACGATCGCATGCATGCGCCTGTAAGAGTCCTCGCATGCCCGCGAGACATTTTCCCAGGCCGCCATGGCGCGGGAGGACATCTCTGCTACATTCGCGGTGCGGCGGGACATCTCTTCTGCTTCCGCGGCGCGGCCGGACCAGTCTGCTGCATCGACGGCGCGGCGGGACCTCTGTGCTGCTACGGCCGCACGGCGGGAAATGTCGGTTGCGTTCGCGGCGAGGCGGGACATCCCTCGTGCTTCCGCTTCCATGCTCGCATCTCCGTGGTGGCAATCTCTCGACCCAGAACTCACGCTGGCCATGCCAGACGCAAGGGAACGATGATGAATGACTTGTTTGTTTTTGCGGATGAGGAGTTGAGGAGGAATGTGCAATCACCTTGGAGTAGTAGTATTTATAACCGAGTACTAATACGCTCCTAAGTGGGAAACCGTTTAGGTTTTGATCGGTGTGAACAGGTTTGCAATTTGGAATGTGACGGGACGCAGGCTCAAAATTTATTGACGGTTATAAGTGCGGCACTATTCTCAGAAGGCGTAACGTGGCCACGCCTTCTCGGCCGCGTACGTGGCATTTGCACCATAGGGTGCACCACAATAGGCAATGTCAGCACACATCTTGTTCCAACAACCGTGCGCGCTCGTTATTATCATCGCGCACGCTTGTTTTAATTAGAATGTGTGTGCCCGTCTAGCGCACATACGTTGATCTATCTAACTGTTTCAGTTTGTTGTGTCTAATCGCAAACAGTTCATCCGTGTGAAGTGTATGCCATCAATCGCAGACACTTTGATCTGGCTGACCCGTTTCTGTTCTGTTGCCTAAGCACAAACACTTAATCCTTCTGAAGTGTATGCCCTGAATCGTACACACCTTTATCTAGCTGCCTGTTTCTATTGTTCCTCCTCATCACAAACAGTTCATCCGAGTGAACCGTATGCTGCATATCGCACTCGCCTTCATCTGGCTGCCCGTTTCTTTTGTTCCGCCTCATCGCAAACAATTCACTGAACTAAACCGTATGCCCTGCATCGCACACGCAACTAAAATCTGAACCGTGTCTGATGGCTCCGCCATCGCAAACGTTTTGCACCTTTTTTTACGGTTCTTTTACACCACCGTTTGTGATTATTGCATCGCACACAGTTTCGTCGAAGGGTCTCTGATCGTAGTGTCGTGTTAGCAGCATCCTGAAGTAGTGACATACATTTGTTTTGCGAGAAGAACAAGGCCATATATTAATGTTGCAAATCCTTACCGGGGAAATGTGGATAAAATAAGTTCTTCAGATATGCGATCTAAAGTGAGAACATCCTATATGGCAAGCAAGCTATTACACTAAATAAGCAAGAGCAACAAGGCTAGCAAGCAAATACAAAGAAAAGACAGAGAAAGTATAAACCATCACTACAAAAAAAACTGCTTCCGTGATGATACATGTTTGTCACAGTAGGTCACGTTTTCTGTCATGCATGTACATCCATAAGTGTTCAGTTCCATGACGATAAATGACGCGTCATGGAAGTGCTTTTGTCAAGGGTAACCGACACGTGGCATCCACCGTAACGGATCGCCGTTAAGCTATCGGATCCGGTTTTGGATTCGATAACCCGTTAACAACAACGACCAATGGTGATTTTCCATGTGTAAAATTCCCATTGGCCGGAGGAAACACGTGTCGGCTCCGCGATGGGCTAGATGTCGTCAGTCCAATGGAGGAGATGTGCCTATGATCCGTCGACACGTGGCAGGGCCCAACAGAGGCCCATATAGGTTAAAAAGGCTGGCCCAATCAAAGGCCCGTTTGATTTACTCGGGTACTTGTGGGCTGGCCCACTAACGGCCTGATCAAACATGTCCCATTTATGGCCCACCGCCAGATCTGGCCCGTCAATTATTCGCCGAGTCTTTGCCCAACTACGGCCCATTGAGATTTCGGCCTGTTAGTGGCCCGATGTAGACATGGGCCCATTTCAGCCCGGTGTGACTTCCGGCCTGGTAATGGCCAGTGCTGCCCATGGGCCATATATGGTCCGACATGACACCCGGCCCACTAACGGCCCGTGATCAAGGTGGCAATAGTTCAGCCCAACGTGACTTTGGGCATGTTAAAGGCATGTAGTATAATTCGGCCTGTGATGCCTCTACTATGCCCATGATGTCAGTGGGCCAACTAAGGCCCGAGATATGTTTCGACCTGGTAACGACCCGTCACATGACTGGGCCAATAATGGCCCGGTCTACATTTCAGCTTGCTAAAGGTCCGTGGACAACTATTGAAAAATGGGGCCCAACATGCATTTCGGCCTGCTAAAGGCCCCTGGTATCTTCTGGGCTGTAACTGGCCAGGAGAATATTCAGCCTGTCAAAGGCCCGAAGCTACATGGGCCCAACTAAGCGTTGGGTCCACATAAGGCTCAACTAAATGTTGGGCCCAATGAAGGCCCATGTAAGTTGTGGGCCTGGCGCACCCACGAAGTGCTCAAATGGCCAGTCAGCATAGGACCAAGAAAGTTGCGGCCAGCACAATTGTGGCCCACTGAAATGCAACCCCGTTAGAGGGTAACTAGTAGGAATTAAGAACAAACATACTATATACAATAAAGAAATTATGGCATAGTAACTTAGAATAAACTTACACTATACAATAAAGGATTTATTGTATATTACATCCACTAGGTATCGAAGTTCGCCACCAGTGATCATGAAGCGCAATGAACAAGCAGATTACAAAAACTAGGCGCCATTGCAGGGTAACAAAATAGTATTGAACCAAGACCACTTCCAAGACAGTTCAAGAAAGGTTAGCCTTGCGCAGGAGCTGCTGCGCAAGCAGCTGAGCAAAGCTATGAGACTGGCCTAGCATGTCGGTCATAGCTTCCATATGTAGCTCATTAGCAATGAGGTTCCCATTGGAGTTCTTCGCGATCTTCCTTAGAGATTGGACTTCAAGTCGAAGTTGAGTTGCAGAATGCCTTTCTGCTTGAAGTTGAGACTGAAGAAGTCGAACTAATTCAGGCAGCGAATTCTATGAGCTTGTGTGACTGCTAGTCTCAAGTAACTTGAACACTTCATCAAGACATGACTTTAGGGTTGTCTCGCTATCTTCAAGATGTTTTGCCTTCTTTGCTGCAATATGTGCCGGGTTTGTCTCACAGCCTTCAGCAGACTTGTGCATGCCATCAGGCATATCACCCTGAAACAAGCACAGCGATGACAGGTTTTGCATGTATATAAATATAGATGGTAACTGTGCTGTCAATTCCATCCAATTTCAAATTAGAAAATAAAGAGACAGTTCAAAATGTCAATAGCATAATTTGGCATTGTTCATAATGCAGGGAGCTTCACCACACTACTGGATTACCACGTCAACAAAACAATCATAGATGAAGGGCAAAAGGCAATCATTGTATCTATTTTGGTTAATGTGCATGGCATGTTGTTCATATCATCAACCACACCTGTTGTCTTCCCCGGCTTCATGTCGATCCCTTCCTAGGCCTCGCCGTCGTCCACCTCCTTGGTGCTCTCGGCATGGCGTGGTCAACGAATGACAACCATCGGAAGAGGACTTTAGGTGGTGAGGCTGACAGCTGGACCCACCAGCTACATCTTCGAACACAAGGAAGTGCGTCCTTATTACTCACAAAATAAAAATTATTCCTTCCCCTGACAACTAGGACCCACTAGCTATATCTCCGCACGCAAGGAAGTGCGTCCTTATCCTCCATGACAACTAGGACCCACCATGTCGAAGTGTATGCAGCGTGTGTGTCTGGTCGCGAACGTGTACGTACATACTAGTCGACCGGTCTCTTTGCAGCGATGAACTGTGGCCGAGTAAGGAGCGGCAGGTGTTGTAGTAGAACCACCGACGTAGCATGTCATGCAGTCCCGTCTATATCGTGTACATGTACGTATAGCCATGCTGCAAGAAAGTAAACATGGCTACATACATACATACGGGCGGGCTCTCGAACGCGTACAGCTACGGCGTCCTGTTCATCGGCAGCCAACTGGCTGGGTCGTATTGGAGGAAACAACGTCGTGTTCATCGGGAGGCAACCGACTGGGTTGGAATACGTCTTGTTCATCGAGAGCCAACCGGCTTGGACGGAATAGCCGAAACTAGGTCTGGCGTACCGCAGAACAGAGGAATCGTCCTTCTGTTCGACCACGTACGGTCAAAACGTGGTCTTGTTCATCGGGAAGGGTCTGGCGTACTGCAAAATGAAGGAAACAGACTTCTGTTCGAGTGCCTACGGTCGAAATAGGGTCTGTTTGATAGGGAGGGTGTGGCGTACCGCAAAATGGAGGAAACGGACTTCTGTTGGAGCGTCAATGGTTGAAACGGGGTCCTGTTCATCGAGAGGGGTGTGGCATACCGCAAAACGGGACTCCACGGGCTGTTCATCCACCGTCAACTGCCTCTCGCTCCAGCCTCCACGGGGGGTACTGTTCATCCACCGTCATCCTCCAGCCTCCACCGGCTACTGTTCATAGAGCCTCCGCGGGGTCCTGTTCATCCACCCCCAACTGGCTGGGGTGCGTCCGCCTCCTCGGGGTCCTGTTCATCCAGCGAAAACGGCCTACTACCACGGGGTCCTGTTCATCCAACCCCCACCAGGAACTATTCATCCACAGCCAACCAACCGGCTCGACTCACCACATCTTGACTCGTTCTACGTACCGCGCGCACGGTAGCAACAATCACCGTTCATCGAGAGGCAACCCAAGACCGGCTAGCTACGTCTCGCACGGGGGCTCAATCGACTTCAGTAAGCAGCAACAGTGATCGATCGCTCGGGTTCAGTTAGCAGCAGCAGTGAAGGAATCGCTCGGGTTCAGTCAGCAGTGAATGAATCGCTCGGGTTTAGTTAACAGCCAAGGGATCGATAGCTCGAGTTCATTAACATAGCTAGTGCGATCGATCGGGTTCAGTTAGCCAACGCCTTGTGGCACCCTGGCTCAGAGAGACCGGAACACCCCGTATTCCAGCCCAGAGATCAAGTCTTCTGGAATACGGCACTGCTTGGCATAGAACAAATCAACTCTTTATTACAATCTATATGGGTAAAAGGGTTCCGATATAACAGGGAATTACATTGGCATGGCGACACTACGCCTGCTTAGGTTGCTCTATGCTGGCAGCCAAACAACTCATAGCAGCGGAATATCTTATAGCAGCGGAACGATGATGACAGCGATGGACTCCACTCTGCAGGGACTCTGGCTGGGACACGATCTAGCTAGCACGAACGGTAACCTCGACAAGCAATCAATCACGGCATCACCTGCAGTCTAGCATGACACGCCAGGTCAGTACATTGAATGTACTTGCAAGCTCAAAGCAATCAAGACAAACAACAACATGGCATTTACATGTTAAACATAAGAGATGAACATGATACCACTGAAACAATATAAGCCTGGCATGACGTTAACATGTTGAACCTCACACAACTAGAACCATATGAAATGAACATGACATATTACTGATAACCCACAAGTATAGGGGATCGCAACAGTTTTCGAGGGTAGAGTATTCAACCCAAATTTATTGATTCGACACAAGGGGAGCCATAGAATATTCTCAAGTATTAGCAGTTGAGTTGTCTCCCCGAACGTGAATATATAGAATATTCAACCCAAATTTATTGATTTTTTCTCCCCGAACGTGAATATATAGAGTTGGAGTTGAGGTCGGTGGAGCCTCAGGGGGCCCACGAGACAGGGGCGCGCCCAGGGGGGTAGGCGCGCCCCCACCCTCGTGGACAGGGTGTGGGCCCCCTGGTCTTGATTCTTTTGCCAGTATTTTTTATTAATTCCAAAAATATTCTCCGTGAAGTTTCAGGTCATTCCGAGAACTTTTATTTCTACACAAAAATAACACCATGGCAATTCTGCTGAAAACAGCGTCAGTCCGGGTTAGTTCCATTCAAATCATGCAAGTTAGAGCCCAAAACAAGGGCAAAAGTGTTTGGAAAAGTAGATACGATGGAGACGTATCAACTCCCCCAAGCTTAAACTTTGCTTGTCCTCAAGCAATTCAGTTGACAAACTGAAAGTGATAAAGAAAAACTTTTACAAACTCCGTTTGCTCTTGTTGTTGTAAATATGTAAAGCCAGCATTCAAGTTTTCAGCAAAGATTATGAACTAACCATATTCACAATAACACTTAGGTCTCATGTTTACTCATATCAATGGCATAATCAGCTAGCGAGCAATAATAATAAATCTCGGATGACAACACTTTCTCAAAACAATCATAATATGATATAACAAGATGGTATCTCGCTAGCCCTTTCTGAGACTGCAAAACATAAATGCAGAGCACCTCTGAAGATCAAGGACTGACTAAACATTGTAATTCATGGTAAAAGAGATTCAGTCATAGTCATACACAATGTAAATTAATGGTAATGGATGCAAATGAAAGCGGTGCTCTCCAACTGGTGCTTTTTAATAAGAGGAGGATCACTCAACATAAAAGTAAATAGATAGGCCCTTCGTAGAGGGAAGCAGGAATTTGTAGAGGTGCCAGAGCTCGGTTTTGAAATAGAGATAAATAATATTTTGAGTGGAATACTTTCATTGTCAACATAACAACCGAGAGATCTCGATATCTTCCATGCTACACACATTATAGGCGGTTCCCAAGCAGAATGGTAAAGTTTATACTCCCCCACCACCAACAAGCATCAATCCATGGCTTGCCCGAAACAACGGGTGCCTCCAACTAACAACAGTCCTGGGGAGTTTTGTTTGCAATTGTTTTGATTTGGTTTGAGCATGGGACTGGGCCTCCCGGTAACCAGCCATTTTCTCGTGAGTGAGGAGCGGAGTCCACTCCTCTTGAGAATAACCCGCCTAGCATGGAAGATACAGACAGCCCTAGTTGATACATGAGCTATTCGAGCATACAAAACAGAATTTCATTTGAAGGTTTAGAGTTTGGCACATACAAATTTACTTGGAACGGCAGGTAGATACCGCATATAGGAAGGTATGGTGGACTCATATGGAATAACTTTGGGGTTTATGGAAGTGGATGCACAAGCTGTATTCCCGCTTAGTACAAGTGAAGGCTAGAAAAAGACTGGGAAGCGACCAACTAGAGAGCGACAACAGTCATGAACATGCATTAAAATTAATCAACATTGAGTGCAAGCATGAGTAGGATATAATCCACCATGAACATAAATATCGTGGAGGCTATGTTGATTTTGTTTCAACTACATGCGTGAGCATGTGCCAAATCGAGCCACTCGAATCATTCAAAGGAGGATACCACCCTATCATACCACATCACAACCATTTTAATAGCATGTTGGCACACAAGGTAAACCATTATAAACTCTGTTAGGGAACGTAGTAATTTCAAAAAAAAATCCTACGCACACGCAAGATCATGGTGATGCATAGCAACGAGAGGGGAGAGTGTTGTCCACGTACCCTCGTAGACCGACAGCGGAAGCGTTATCACAACGCGGTTGATGTAGTCGTACGTCTTCACGATCCGACCGATCAAGTACCGAACGTACGGCACCTCCGAGTTCTACACACGTTCAGCTCGATGACATCCCTCGAACTCCGATCCAGCCGAGTGTTGAGGGAGAGTTTCGTCAGCACGACGGCGTGGTGACGATGATGATGTTCCACTGACACAGGGCTTCGCCTAAGCTCCGCAACGGTATTATCGAGGTGTAATATGGTGGAGGGGGGCACCGCACACGGCTAAGAGATCTCAAGGATCAATTGTTGTGTCCATGGGGTGCCCCCTGCCCCCGTATATAAAGGAGCAAGGGAGGAGGAGGCAGGCCCTAGAAGGGGGCGCACCAAGTGTGGAATCCTACTAGGACTCCCTAGTCCTAGTAGGATTCCACCTCCCATATGGAATAGGAAAAGAGGAAGGGAAAAAGAGAAGGAAGGAAGGGGGCGCCCCCTTCCCTAGTCCAATTCGGACCAGACCAAGGGGAAGGGTGCGGCCACCCTTGAGGCCCTTTTCCTTCTTTCCCGTATGGCCCAATAAGGCCCAATACGTATTCCCGTAACTCTCCGGTACTCCGAAAAATACCCGAATCACTCGGAACCTTTCCGAAGTCCGAATATAGTCGTCCAATATATCGATCTTTACGTCTCGACCATTTCGAGACTCTTCGTCATGTCCCTGATCTCATCCGGGACTCCGAACTCCTTCGGTACATCAAAACTCAATAAAACTGTCATCGTAACGTTAAGCGTGCGGACCCTACGGGTTCGAGAACTATGTAGACATGACCGAGACACGTCTCCGGTCAATAACCAATAGCGGGACCTGGATGCCCATATTGGCTCCTACATATTCTACAAAGATCTTTATCGGTCAGACCGCATAACAACATACGTTGTTCCCTTTGTCACCGGTATGTTACTTGCCCGAGATTTGATCGTCGGTATCTCGATACCTAGTTCAATCTCGTTACCGGCAAGTCTCTTTACTCGTTCCGTAACACATCATCCCGCAACTAACTCATTAGTCACAATGCTTGCAAGGCTTATAGTGATGTGCATTACCGAGTGGGCCCAGAGATACCTCTCCGACTATCGGAGTGACAAATCCTAATCTCGAAATACGCCAACCCAACAAGTACCTTTGGAGACACCTGTAGAGCACCTTTATAATCACCCATTTACGTTGTGAAATTTGGTAGCACACAAAGTGTTCCTCCGGTAAACGGGAGTTGCATAATCTCATAGTCATAGGAACATGTATAAGTCATGAAGAAAGCAATAGCAACATACTAAACGATCGGGTGCTAAGCTAACGGAATGGGTCAAGTCAATCACGTCATTCCCCTAATGAGGTGATCCCGTTAATCAAATGACAACTCATGTCTATGGCTAGGAAATATAACCATCTTTGATTAACGAGCTAGTCAAGTAGAGGCATACTAGTGACACTCTGTTTGTCTATGTATTCACACATGTATTATGTTTCCGGTTAATACAATTCTAGCATGAATAATAAACATTTATCATGATATAAGGAAATAAATAATAACTTTATTATTGCCTCTAGGGCATATTTCCTTCAGTCTCCCACTTACACTAGAGTCAGTAATCTAGTTCACATCGCCATGTGATTTAACATGAATAGTTCACATCACCATGTGATTAACACCCATAGTTCACATCGTTATGTGACCATCACCCAAAGGGTTTACTACAGTCAGTAATCTAGTTCACATCGCTATGTGATTAACACCCAAAGAGTACTAAGGTGTGATCATGTTTTGCTTGTGAGATAATTTTAGTCAATGGGTCTGTCACATTCAGATCCGTAAGTATTTTGCAAATTTCTATGTCTACAATGCTTTGCATGGAGCTACTCTAGCTAATTGCTCCCACTTTCAATATGTATCTAGACCGAGACTTAGAGTTATCTAGATTAGTGTTAAAACTTGCATTGACGTAACCTTTTACGACGAGCCTTTTGGCACTTCCATAATCAAGAAACATATCCTTATTCTAGTAAGGATAATTTTGACCGCTGTCCAGTGATCTACTCCTAGATCACTATTGTACTCCCTTGCCAACAGTGTAGGGTATACAATAGATCTGGTACACAGCATGGCATACTTTATAGAACCTATGGCCGAGGCATAGGGAATGACTTTCATTCTCTTTCTATCTTCTGCTATGGTCGGGTTTTGAGTCTTACTCAATTTCACACCTTGTAACACATGCAAGAAACTCTTTCTTTGACTGTTTCATTTTGAACCACTTCAAAATCTTGTTAAGGTATGTACTCATTGAAAAAACTTATCAAGCGTCTTGATCTATCTCTATAGATCTTGATGAACAATATGTAAGTAGTTTCACCGAGGTCTTTCTTTGAAAAACTCCTTTCAAACACTCCTTTATGCTTTGCAGAATAATTCTACATTATTTCCGATCAACAATATGTCATTCACATATACTTATCATAAATGTTGTAGTGCTCCCACTCACTTTCTTGTAAATACAGGCTTCACCGCAAGTCTGTACAAAACTATATCCTTTGATCAACTTATCAAAGCGTATATTCCAACTTCGAGATACTTGCACCAGTCCATAGATGGATCGCTGGAGCTTGCACATTTTGTTAGCACCTTTAAGATTGACAAAACCTTCTGGTTGCATCATATACAACTGTTCTTTAATAAATCCATTAAGGAATGCAGTTTTGTTTATCCATTTGCCAGATTTCATAAAATGCGGCAATTGCTAACATGACTCGGACAGACTTAAGCATCGCTGCGAGTGAGAAAATCTCATCGTAGTCAACACCTTGAACTTTGTCAAAAACCTTTTCCGACAAGTCTAGCTTTGTAGATAGTAACACTACTATCAGCATCCGTCTTCCTCTTGAAGATCCATTTATTTTCTATGGCTTGCCGATCATTGGGCAAGTCAATCAAAGTCCATACTTTGTTCTCATACATGGATCTCATCTCAGATTTCATGGCTTCAAGCCATTTTGCGGAATCTGGGCTCACCATCGCTTCTTCATAGTTCGTAGGTTCGTCATGGTCTAGTAACATAACATCCAAAACAGGATTACCGTACCACTCTGGTGCGGATCTTACTCTGGTCTACCTACGAGGTTTGGTAGTAACTTGATCTGAAGTTACATGATCATCATCATTATCTTCCTCACTAATTGGTGTAGAAGTCACAGGAACAGATTTCTGTGATGAACTACTTTCCAATAAGGGAGCAGGTACAGTTACCTCATCAAGTTCTACTTTCCTCCCACTCACTTCTTTCGAGAGAAACTCCTTCTCTAGAAAGGATCCATACTAAGCAACGAATGTCTTGCCTTCGGATCTGTGATAGAAGGTGTACCTAACTGTCTCCTTTGGGTATCCTATGAAGACACATTTCTCCGATTTGGGTTTGAGCTTATCAGGATGAAACTTTTTCACATAAGCATCGCAACCCCAAACTTTAAGAAACGACAACTTTGGTTTCTTGCCAAACCACAATTCATAAGGCGTCGTCTCAACGGATTTTGATGGTGCCCTATTTAACGTGAATGTAGTTGTCTCTAATGCATAACCCCAAAACGATAGTGGTAGATCGGTAAGAGACATCATATATTGCACCATATCTAATAAAGTACGGTTACGATGTTCGGACACACCATTACGCTGTGGTGTTCCGGGTGGCGTGAGTTGCGAAACTATTCCGCATTGTTTCAAATGTAGACCAAACTCGTAACTCAAATATTCTCCTCCACGATCTGATCGTAGAAACTTTATTTTCTTGTTACGATGATTTTCAACTTCACTCTGAAATTCTTTGAACTTTTCAAATGTTTCAGACTTATGTTTCATTAAGTAGATATACCCATATCTGCTTAAATCATCTGTAAAGGTGAGAAAATAACGATATCCGCCACGAGCCTCAACATTCATCGGACCACATACATCTGTATGTATGATTTCCAACAAATCTGTTGCTCTCTCCATAGTTCCGGAGAACGGCGTTTTAGTCATCTTGCCCATGAGACACGGTTTGAAAGCATCAAGTGATTCCAAAATCCCATCAGTATGGAGTTTCTTCATGCGCTTTACACCAATATGACCTAAACGGCAGTGCCACAAATAAGTTGCACTATCATTATTAACTTTGCATCTTTTGGCTTCAATATTATGAATATGTGTATCACTACGATCGAGATCCAACAAACCATTTTCGTTGGTGTGTATGACAATAGAAGGTTTTATTCATGTAAACAGAACAACAATTGTTCTCTAATTTAAATGACTAACCGTATTGCAATAAACATGATCAAATCATATTCATGCTCAACGCAAACACCAAATAACACTTATTTAGTTTCAACACTAATCCCGAAAGTACAGGGAGTGTGCGATGATGATCATATCAATCTTGGAACTACTTCCAACACACATCGTCACCTCGCCTTTTACTAGTCTCTGTTTATTCTGCAACTCCCGTTTTCGAGTTACTACTCTTTAGCAACTGAACCAGTATCAATTACCGAGGGGTTTCTATAAACACTAGTAAAGTACACATCAATAATCTGTATATCAAATATACCTTTGTTCACTTTTACTAGTCTCTGTTTATTCTGCAACTCCCGTTTCGAGTTACTACTCTTAGCAACTGAACCAGTATCAATTACCGAGGGGTTGCTATAAACACTAGTAAAGTACACATCAATAATCTGTATATCAAATATACCTTTGTTCACTTTGCCATCCTTCTTATCCACCAAATAGTTGGGGTAGTTCCGCTTCCAGTGACCAGTCCCTTTGCAGTAGAAGCACTTAGTCTCAGGCTTAGGACCAGACTTAGGCTTCTTCACTTGAGCAGCAACTTGCTTGCCGTTCTTCTTGAAGTTCCCCTTCTTCCCTTTGCCCTTTTCTTGAAACTAGTGGTCTCGTCAACCATCAACACTTGATGTTTTTCTTGATTTCTACCTTCGTCGATTTCAGCATCACGAAGAGCTCGGGAATTACTTTCGTCATCCCTTGCATACTATAGTTCATCACGAAGTTCTACTAACTTGGTGATGGTGACTAGAGAATTCTGTCAATCACTATTTTATCTGGAAGATTAACTCCCACTTAATTCAAGTGATTGTAGTACCCAGACAATCTGAGCACATGCTCACTAGTTGAGCGATTCTCCTCCATCTTTTAGCTATAGAACTTGTTGGAGACTTCATATCTCTCAACTCGGGTATTTGCTTGAAATATTAACTTCAACTCCTGGAACATCTCATATGGTCCATGACGTTCAAAACGTCTTTGAAGTCCCGATTCTAAGCCGTTAAGCATGGTGCACTAAACTATCAAGTAGTCATCATATTGAGCTAGCCAAACGTTCATAACGTCTGCATCTGCTCCTGCAATAGGTCTGTCACCTAGCGGTGCATCAAGGACATAATTCTTCTGTGCAGCAATGAGGATAATCCTCAGATCACGGATCCAATCCGCATCTTTGCTACTAACATCTTTCAACATAATTTTTCTCTAGGAACATATCAAAAAAATAAACACAGGGAAGCAACAACGCGAGCTATTGATCTACAACATAATTTGCAAAATACTATCAGGACTAAGTTCATGATAAATTTAAGTTCAATTAATCATATTACTTAAGAACTCCCACTTAGATAGACATCCCTCTAATCCTCTAAGTGATCACGTGATCCATATCAACTAAACCATGTCCGATCATCACGTGAGATGGAGTAGTTTCAACGGTGAACATCACTATGTTGATCATATCTACTATATGATTCACGCTCGACCTTTCGGTCTCCGTGTTCCGAGGCCATATCTGTTATATGCTAGGCTCGTCAAGCTTAACCTGAGTATTCCGCGTGTGCAACTGTTTTGCACCCATGTATTTGAACGTAGAGCCTATCACACCCGATCATCACGTGGTGTCTCAGCACGAAGAACTTTCGCAACGGTGCATACTCAGGGAGAACACTTATACCTTGATAATTTAGTGAGGGATCATCTTATAATGCTACCGTCAAACAAAGCAAGATAAGATGCATAAAGGATTAACATCACATGCAATCAATATAAGTGATATGGTATGGCCATCATCATCTTGTGCTTGTGATCTCCATCTCCGAAGCACCGTGCTCGTGATCTCCATCTCCGAAGCACCGTCATGATCACCATCGTCACCGGCGCGACACCTTGATCTCCATCGTAGTATCGTTGTCGTCTCGCCAACTTATTGCTTTTACGACTATCGCTACCGCTTAGTGATAAAGTAAAACTATTACATGGCGATTGCATCTCATACAATAAAGTGACAACCATATGGCTCCTGCCAGTTGCCGATAACTCGGTTACAAAACATGATCATCTCATACAACAAATTATATCACATCATCTCTTGACCATATCACATCACAACATGCCCTGCAAAAACAAGTTAGACGTCCTCTACTTTGTTGTTGCATGTTTTACGTGGCTGCTACGGGCTTAGCAAGAACCGTTCTTACCTACGCATCAAAACCACAACGATAGTTTGTCAAGTTGGTGCTGTTTTAACCTTCGCAAGGACCGGGCGTAGCCACACTCGGTTCAACTAAAGTGAGAGAGACAGACACCCGCCAGTCACCTTTAAGCAACGAGTGCTCCGAACGGTGAAACTAGTCTCGCGTAAGCGTACGCGTAATGTCGGTCCGGGCTGCTTCATCTCACAATACCGCTGAACCAAAGTATGACATGCTGGTAAGCAGTATGACTTATATCGCCCACAACTCACTTGTGTTCTACTCGTGCATAGCATCAACGCATAAAACCTGGCTCGGATGCCACTGTTAGGGAACGTAGTAATTTCAAAAAAAATTCCTACGCACACGCAAGATCATGGTGATGCATAGCAACGAGAGGGGAGAGTGTTGTCCACGTACCCTCGTAGACCGACAGCGGAAGCGTTATCACAACGCGGTTGATGTAGTCGTACATCTTCACGATCCGACCGATCAAGTACCGAACGTACGGCACCTCCGAGTTCTACACACGTTCAGCTCGATGACGTCTCTCGAACTCCGATCCAGCCGAGTGTTGAGGGAGAGTTTCGTCAGCACGATGGCGTGGTGACGATGATGATGTTCCACCGACACAGGGCTTCGCCTAGGCTCCGCAACGGTATTATCGAGGTGTAATATAGTGGAGGGGGGCACCGCACACGGCTAAGAGATCTCAAGGATCAATTATTGTGTCTATGGGGTGCCCCCTGCCCCCGTATATAAAGGAGCAAGGGAGGAGGAGGCCGGCCCTAGGAGGGGGCGCACCAAGTGTGGAGTCCTACTAGGACTCCCTAGTCCTAGTAGGATTCCACCTCCCATATGGAATAGGAAAAGAGGGAGAGAAAAAGAGAAGGAAGGAAGGGGGCGCCCCCCTTCCCTAGTCCAATTCGGACCAGACCAAGGGGAGGGGTGCGGCCACCCTTGAGGCCCTTTTCCTTCTTTCCCGTATGGCCCAATAAGGCCCAACACGTATTCCCGTAACTCTCCGGTACTCCGAAAAATACCCGAATCACTCGGAACCTTTCCGAAGTCCGAATATAGTCGTCCAATATATCGATCTTTACGTCTCGACCATTTCGAGACTCCTTGTCATGTCCCTGATCTCATCCGGGACTACGAACTCCTTCGGTACATCAAAACTCAATAAAACTGTCATCGTAACGTTAAGCGTGCGGACCCTACGGGTTCGAGAACTATGTAGACATGACCGAGACACGTCTCCGGTCAATAACCAATAGCGGGACCTGGATGCCCATATTGGCTCCCACATATTCTACGAAGATCTTTATCGGTCAGACCGCATAACAACATACGTTGTTCCCTTTGTCACCGGTATGTTACTTGCCCGAGATTTGATCGTCGGTATCTCGATACCTAGTTCAATCTCGTTACCGGCAAGTCTCTTTACTCGTTCCGTAACACATCATCCCGCAACTAACTCATTAGTCACAATGCTTGCAAGGCTTATAGTGATGTGCATTACCGAGTGGGCCCAGAGATACCTCTCCGACAATCGGAGTGACAAATCCTAATCTCGAAATACGCCAACCCAACAAGTACCTCTGGAGACACCTGTAGAGCACCTTTATAATCACTCATTTACGTTGTGACGTTTGGTAGCACACAAAGTGTTCCTCCGGTAAATGGGAGTTGCATAATCTCATAATCATAGGAACATGTATAAGTCATGAAGAAAGCAATAGCAACATACTAAACGATCGGGTGCTAAGCTAACGGAATGGGTCAAGTCAATCACGTCATTCTCCTAATGAGGTGATCCCGTTAATCAAATGACAACTCATGTCTATGGCTAGGAAACATAACCATCTTTGATTAACGAGCTAGTCAAGTAGAGGCATACTAGTGACACTCTGTTTGTCTATGTATTCACACATGTATTATGTTTCCGGTTAATACAATTCTAGCATGAATAATAAACATTTATCATGATATAAGGAAATAAATAATAACTTTATTATTGCCTCTAGGGCATATTTCCTTCAAACTCCTAGCTAATTAAACATGGCATGAGTAACTATAATCTCTAATTGTCATTGCAAACATGCATTCATAATAGGTTGAATCAGGAACGATGAACTAATCATATTTACAAAAACAAGATAGGTCGAGTTCATACCAGCTTTTCTCATCTCAATCAGTGTTGGGGAACGTAGTAATTTCAAAAAAATTCCTACGCACACGCAACATCATAGTGATGCATAGCAACGAGAGGGGAGAGTGTTGTCCATGTACCCTCGTAGACTGAAAGCGGAAGCGTTATGACAACGCGGTTGATGTAGTCATACGTCTTCACGATCGACCGATCCTAGTACCGAACGTACGGCACCTCCGCGATCTGCACACGTTCAGCTCGGTGACGTCCCACGAACTCACGATCCAGTAGAGCTTCGAGGGAGAGCTTCGTCAGCATGACGGCGTGATGACGGTGATGATGAAGTTGCCGGCGCAGGGCTTCGCCTAAACACTACGACGATATGACCGAGGTGGAATATGGTGGAGGGGGCCACCGCACACGGCTTGGAACAATCAACTAGTTTCTCCTAGGGTGCCCCCTGCCCCCGTCTATAAAGGAGCAAGGGGGAGGCTGGCCGGCCCTTGTGGCGCGCCAGGAGAGAAGGAGTCCTCCTCCTAGTAGGAGTAGGACACCCCTTTCCTACTCCTACTAGGAGGGGGAAAGGAAGGAGGAGAGGGAGAAGGAAAGGGGGGCGCCGCCCCCCCTTCCCTAGTCCAAATAGGACCAGAGGGGGAGGGGGCGCGTGGCCTGCCCTGGCCGGCCCTCTCTCTCTCCACTAAGGCCCTTGTGGCCCATTAGTTCTCCGGGGGGGGGGGGGGGGTTCCGGTAACCCTCCGGCACTCCGGTTATCTCCGAAATCACCCGGAACACTTCCGGTATCTGAATATAGTCGTTCAATATATCAATCTTTATGTCTCGATCATTTTGAGACTCCTTGTCATGTCCGTGATCACATCTGGGACTCCGAACTATCTTCGGTACATGAAAACACATAAACTCATAATACCGATCCTCACCGAACGTTAAGCGTGCGGACCCTACGGGTTTGAGAACTATGTAGACATGACCGAGACACGTCTCCGGTCAATAACCAATAGCGGAACCTAGATGCTCATATTGGCTCCCACATATTATACGAAGATCTTTATCGATCAAACCGCATAACAACATACGTTGTTCCCTTTGTCATCGGTATGTTACTTGCCCGAGATTCGATCGTCGGTATCTGAATACCTAGTTCAATCTTGTTACCTGCAAGTCTCTTTACTCGTTCCGTAATGCATCATCCCGCAACTAACTCATTAGTCACATTGCTTGGAAGGCTTATAGTGATGTGCATTACCGAGAGGGCCCAGAGATACCTCTCCGACAATCGGAGTGACAAATCCTAATCTCGATCTATGCCAACTCAACAAGTACCATCGGAGACACCTGTAGAGCACCTTTATAATCACCCAGTTACGTTGTGACGTTTGGTAGCACACAAAGTGTTCCTCCGGTATTCGGGAGTTGCATAATCTCATAGTCATAGGAACATGTATAAGTCATGAAGAAAGCAATAGCAACATACTAAACGATCAAGTGCTAAGCTAACGGAATGGGTCAAGTCAATCACATCATTCTCTAATGATGTGATCCTGTTAATCAAATGACAACTCATGTCTATGGCTAGGAAACTTAGCCATCTTTGATTCAACGTGCTAGTCAAGTAGAGGCATACTAGTGAAACTTTGTTTGTCTATGTATTCACACATGTACTAAGTTTCCGGTTAATACAATTCTAGCATGAATAATAAACATTTATCATGATATAAGGAAATATAAATAACAACTTTATTATTGCCTCTAGGGCATATTACCTTCAGTCTCCCACTTGCACTAGAGTCAATAATCTAGATTACACTGTAATAATTCTAACACCCATGGAGTCTTGGTGTTGATCATGTTTTACTCGTGAGAGAGGCTTAGTCAACGGGTCTGCAACATTCAGATCCGTATGTATCTTGCAAATCTCTATGTCTCCCTCCTTGACTTGATCGCGGATGGAATTGAAGCGTCTCTTGATGTGCTTGGTTCTCTTGTGAAATCTGGATTCCTTTGCCAAGGCAATTGCACCAGTATTATGACAAAAGATTTTCATTGGACCCGATGCACTAGGTATGACACCTATATCGGATATGAACTCCTTCATCCAGACTCCTTCATTTGCTGCTTCCGAAGTAGCTATGTACTCCGTTTCACACGTAGATCTTGCCACGACACTTTGCTTAGAACTGCACCAACTGACAGCTCCACCGTTCAATATAAACACGTATCCGGTTTGTGACTTTGAGTCATCCGGATCAGTGTCAAAGCTTGCATCGACGTAACCATTTTCGACGAGCTCTTTGTCACCTCCATAAACGAGAAACATATCCTTGGTCCTTTTCAGGTATTTCGGGATGTTATTGACCGCTATCCGGTGATCCACTCCTGGATTACTTTGGTACCTCCCTGCTAAACTAATAGCAAGGCACACATCAGGTCTGGTACACAACATTGCATACATGATAGAGCCTATGGCTGAAGCATAGGGAACACCTTTAATTTTCTCTCTATCTTCTGCAGTGGTCGGGCATTGAGTCTGACTCAACTTCACACCTTGTAACACAGGCAAGAAACATTTCTTTGCTTGATCCATTTTGAACTTCTTCAAAACTTTATCAAGGTATGTGCTTTGTGAAAGTCCAATTAAGCATCTTGATCTATCTCTATAGATCTTAATGCCCAATATATAAGCAGCTTCACCGAGGTCTTTCATTGAAAAACTCTTGTTCAAGTATCCTTTTATGCTATCCAGAAATTCTATATCATTTCCAATCAAAAATATGTCATCCACATATAATATTAGAAATGCTACAGAGCTCCCACTCACTTTCTTGTAAATACAGGCTTCTCCAAAAGTCTGTATAAACCATATGCTTTGATCACACTATGAAAACGTTTATTCCAACCCCGAGATGCTTGCACCAGTCATAAATGGATCGCTGGAGCTTGCACACTTTGTTAGCATCCTTTGGATCGATAAAACCTTCAGGTTGCATCATATACAACTCTTCTTCCAGAAATCCATTCAGTAATGCAGTCTTTACATCCATTTGGCAAATTTCATAATCATAAAATTCAGCAATTGCTAACATGATTCGGACGGACTTAAGCATCACTACGGGTGAGAAGGTCTCATCGTAGTCAGCTCCTTGAACTTGTCGAAAACCTTTTGCAACAAGTCGAGCTTTGTAGACAGTAACATTACCGTTAGCGTCAGTCTTCTTCTTGAAGATCCATTTATTCTCGATGGCTTGCCGATCATCGGGCAAGTCAACCAAAGTCCACACTTTGTTCTCATACATGGATCCCATCTCAGATTTCATGGCCTCGAGCCATTTCGCGGAGCTGGGCTCATCATCGCTTCCTCATAGTTCGTAGGTTCGTCATGGTCAAGTAACATGACCTCTAGAACAGGATTACCGCACCACTCTTGTGCGGATCTTACTCTGGTTGACCTACGAGGTTCGGTAGTAACTTGATTTGAAGTTACATGATCATCATCATTTGTTTCTCACTAATTGGTGTAGGAGTCACAGGAACATATTTCTGTGATGAACTACTTTCCAATAAGGGAGCAGTACAGTTAGCTCATCAAGTTCTACTTTCCTCCCACTCACTTCTTTTGAGAGAAACTCCTTCTCTAGAAAGGATCCATTCTTAGCAACGAATGTCTTGCCTTCGGATCTGTGATAGAAGGTGTACCCAACAGTCTCCTTTGGGTATCCTATGAAGACACATTTCTCTGATTTGGGTTCAAGCTTATCAGGTTGAAGCTTTTTCACATAAGCATCGCAGCCCCAAACTTTAAGAAACGACAACTTTGGTTTCTTGCCAAACCATAGTTCATAAGGTGTCGTCTCAATGGATTTAGATGGTGCCCTATTTAACGTGAATGCAGCCGTCTCTAAAGCATAACCCCAAAAGGATAGCGGTAAATCAGTAAGAGACATCATAGATCGCACCATATCTAGTAAAGTACGATTATGACGTTCGGACACACCATTACGCTGTGGTGTTCCGGGTGGCGTGAGTTGCGAAACTATTCCGCATGTTTCAAATGAAGGCCAAACTCGTAAATCAAATATTCTCCTCCACGACCAGATCATAGAAACTTTATTTTCTTGTTACGATGATTTTCCACTTCACTCTGAAATTCTTTGAACTTTTCAAATGTTTCAGACTTATGTTTCATTAAGTAGACATACCCATATCTGCTCAAATCATCTGTGAAGGTGAGAAAATAACGATACCCGCCACGAGCCTCAACATTCATCGGACCACATACATCAGTATGTATGATTTCCAACAAATCTGTTGCTCGCTCCATTGTTCCGGAGAACGGCGTTTTAGTCATCTTGCCCATGAGGCATGGTTCGCAAGTACCAAGTGATTCATAATCAAGTGATTCCAAAAGTCCATCAGAATGGAGTTTCTTCATGCGCTTTACACCAATATGACGTAAACGGCAGTGCCACAAATAAGTTGCACTATCATTATCAACTCTGCATCTTTTGGCTTCAATATTATGAATATGTGTATCACTACTATCGAGATTCAATATAAATGGACCACTCTTCAAGGGTGCATGACCATAAAATATATTACTCATATAAATAGAACAACCATTATTCTCTGATTTAAATGAATAACCGTCTCGCATCAAACAAGATCCAGATATAATGTTCATGCTCAACGCTGGCACCAAATAACAATTATTCAGGTCTAAAACTAATCCCGAAGGTAGATGTAGAGGTAGCGTGCCGACCGTGATCACATCGACTTTGGAACCATTTCCCACGCGCATCGTCACCTTGTCCTTAGCCAATCTTCGCTTAATCCGTAGTCCCTGTTTCGAGTTGCAAATATTAGCAACAGAACCAGTATCAAATACCCAGGTGCTACTGCGAGCATTAGTAAGGTACACATCAATAACATGTATATCACATATACCTTTGTTCACCTTGCCATCCTTCTTATCCACCAAATACTTGGGGCAGTTCCGCTTCCAGTGACCAGTCCCTTTGCAGTAGAAGCACTCAGTCTCAGGCTTAAGTTTCTTCACTTGAGGAGCAACTTGCTTGCCGTTCTTCTTGAAGTTCCCCTTCTTCCATTTACCCTTTTTCTTAAAACTGGTGGTCTTGTTGAGCATCAACACTTGATGCTCCTGCTTGATTTCTACCTCTGCAGCCTTTAGCATTGCGAAGAGCTCGGGAATTGTCTTATCCATCCCTTGCATATTATAGTTCATCACGAAGCTCTTGTAGCTTGGTGGTAGTGATTGTAGTATTCTGTCAATGACACTAACATCAGGAAGATTAACTCCCAGTTGAATCAAGTGATTGTTATACCCAGACATTTTGAGTATATGCTCACTGACAGAACTATTCTCCTCCATCTTGCAGCTGTAGAACTTATTGGAGACTTCATATCTCTCAATCCGGGCATTTTCTTGAAATATGAACTTCAACTCCTGGAACATCTCATATGCTCCATGACGTTCAAAACGTCGTTGAAGTCCCGGTTCTAAGTCGTAAAGCATGGCACACTGAACTATCGAGTAGTCATCAGCTTTGCTCTGCCAGACGTTCATAACATCTGCCGTTGCTCCTGCGGCGGGTTTGACACCTAGCGGTGCTTCCAGGACGTAATTCTTCTGTGCAACAATGAGGATAATCCTCAAGTTATGGACCCAGTCCATGTAGTTGCTACCATCATCTTTCAACTTAGCTTTCTCTAGGAACGCGTTAAAATTCAACGGAACAACAACACGGGCCATCTATCTACAACAACATAGACATGCAAAATACTATCAGGTACTAAGTTCATGACAAATTAAAGTTCAATTAATCAAATTACTTAAGAACTCCCACTTAGATAGACATCCCTCTAATCATCTAAGTGATCACGTGATCCATATCAACTAAACCATGTCCGATCATCACGTGAGATGGAGTAGTTTTCAATGGTGAACATATTCACGCTCGACCTTTCGGTCTCCAGTGTTCCGAGGCCATATCTGCATATGCTAGGCTCATCAAGTTTAACCCGAGTATTCTGCGTGTGCAAAACTGGCTTGCACCCGTTGTATGTGAACGTAGAGCATATCACACCCGATCATCACGTGGTGTCTCGGCACGACGAACTTTCGCAACGGTGCATACTCAGGGAGAACACTTATACCTTGAAATTAAGTGAGAGATCATCTTATAATGCTACCATCGGTCTAAGCAAAATAAGATGCATAAAGGATAAACATCACATGCAATTAAAATAAGTGATATGATATGGCCATCATCATCTTGTGCCTTTGATCTCCATCTCGAAAGCACCGTCATGATCACCATCGTCACCGGCGCGACACCTTGATCTCTATCGTAGCATCGTTGTCGTCTCGCCAACTATTGCTTCTACGACTATCGCTACCGCTTAGTGATAAAGTAAAGCAATTACATGGCGATTGCATTTCATACAATAAAGCGACAACCATATGGCTCCTGCCAGTTGCCGATAAATTTGTTATAAAACATGATCATCTCATACAATAAAATTTAGCATCATGTCTTGACCATATCACATCACAACATGCCCTGCAAAAACAAGTTAGACGTCCTCTACTTTGTTGTTGCAAGTTTTACGTGGCTGCTATGGGCTGAGAAGAACTGTTCTTACCTATGCATCAAAACCACAACGATATTTCATCAAGTATGTGCTATTTTAACCTTCAACAAGGACCGAGCGTAGCCACACTTGATTCAACTAAAGTTTGAGAAACTGACACCCGCCAGCCACCTGTGTGCGAAGCACGTCGATAGAACCAGTCTCGCGTAAGCGTACGCGCAATGTCGGTCCGGACCGCTTCATCCAACAATACCGCCGAATCAAAGTATGACATGCTGGTAAGCAGCATGACTAGTATCGCCCACAACTCACTTGTGTTCTACTCGTGCATATAATATCTACGCATAAACCTGGCTCGGATGCCACTATTGGGGAACGTAGTAATTTCAAAAAAATTCCTACGCACACGCAAGATCATGGTGATGCATAGCAACGAGAGGGGAGAGTGTTGTCCACGTACCCTCGTAGACTGAAAGCGGAAGCGTTATGACAACGCGGTTGATGTAGTCGTACGTCTTCATGATCGACCGATCCTAGTACTGAACGTATGTCACCTCCGCGATCTGCACACGTTCAGCTCGGTGACGTCCCACGAACTCACGATCTAGTAGAGCTTCGAGGAAGAGCTTTGTCAGCATGACAGCGTGATGACGGTGATGATGAAGTTGCCGGTGCAGAGCTTTGCCTAAGCACTACGACAATATGACCGAGGTGGAATATGGTGGAGGGGGCACCGCACATGGCTTGGAACAATCAACTTGTGTCTCCTAGGGTGCCCCCTGCCCCCGTATATAAAGGAGCAAGGGGGAGGACGGCCGGCCCTTGTGGCGCGCCAGGAGTGGAGGAGTCCTCCTCCTAGTAGGAGTAGGACTCCCCTTTCCTACTCCTACTAGGAGGGGGAAAGGAAGGAGGAGAGGGAGAAGGAAAGGGGGGCGCCGCCCCCCTTCCCTAGTCCAAATCGGACCAGAGGGGGAGGGGGCGCGCGGCCTGCCCTATCCTCTCCACTAAGGCCCATGTGGCCCATTAGTTTTCCGGGGGGGGGGGGGGGGCGGTTCCGGTAACCCTCCGGCACTCCGGTTTTCTCTGAAATCACCCGGAACACATCCGGTGTCCGAATATAGCCGTCCAATATATCAATCTTTATGTCTCGATCATTTCGAGACTCCTCGTCATGTCCGTGATCACATCCAGGACTCCGAAGTATCTTCGGTACATCAAAACACATAAACTCATAATACTGATCATCTCCGAACGTTAAGCGTGCGGACCCTACGGGTTTGAGAACTATGTAAACATGACCGAGACATGTCTCCGGTCAATAACCAATAGCGGAACCTGGATGATTCAACAAGCTAGTCAAGTAGAGGCATACTAGTGACACTTTGTTTGTCTATGTATTCACACATGTACTAAGTTTCCGGTTAATACAATTCTAGCATGAATAATAAACATTTATCATGATATAAGGAAATATAAATAACAACTTTATTATTGCCTCTAGGGCATATTACCTTCAATCAGTTCATCATATATCGTCATTATTGCCTTTCACTTGCACAACTGAAAGGTGTGAATAATAATAATAGTGCACGTGCAATTGGACTAAGCTGGAATCTGCAAGCACTTAATACAAGGGAGAAGACAAGACAATATGGGCTCTTGGTTAAATCAACAATAATGCATATAAGAGCTACTTCAACATTTTCATTATGGTCTTCTCCTCTCGACCCCCAAAGAAAAGAAATAAAACTATTTACATGGGAAAGCTCCCAACAAGCAAAAAGAAGAACGAGAAATCTTTTTGGGTTTTCTTTTAATTATTACTACTACATGCATGGAAAGTAAACTAGCTAAAAAGCTATAACAATTTTTTTTGTTTTTCTTAAGGTTTTTCAAACACGCAAGAAGAAGGCTAGAAAATAAAAATAAACTAGCATGGATAGTACAATGAAATGGTATGAGCACCGACAACAAGAATGAGTGTGTGAACATCAATGTAATGTCGGTGAGAAATACGTACTCCCCCAAGCTTAGGCTTTTGGCCTAAGTTGGTCTATGGCCATGGATGGCCTGGCGGATATCCAAAGTTGTCCTCTCCAGTGTACTGAGGAGGATCCTCAGGGTGCCACTGGTTAGCGAGCTCCTCCGGATCCCACTGATAAACAGACTGCCGATAAGGGTCAAGTGTTGGCTCCAGGCTCAGCCTCTGGAGCAGGTGCCACGCTCAAGTATGCATGAATGGCTTCCGGCAAAATGAGGTACGTGATGAGGACATGGACCTAGGGTAGGGCGATAGGCATAACCTATACGTCCTACCTAAGGTCCTTGTCCTAGAAGCAAAGAAGTTCAAGAGCAAATAGAGAGGGCTCAACAAAGGTGTCGAGTGCAATCCACTCGACCTACCATTCACTTGGAGATCTCTCCTTATTTAAGTCACTCGACCACTCAACCACTCGACATGCAGAAGATCTAAAGCCACTCTGCGCAGCAACGGTCGGACGTTTACTCATAGACTTAAGGATCATTTATATCACTTTATTATTGACGTTACCTGTAACGCTCTCACTTTATGTACATTGAATCCTGTGTAACGGAGGGGAGCTGGGGTCCTGGCACACTCTATATAAGCCACACCCCTCCTCTGAGACAAAGGTTCGCACCCCCTGTAACACACACATGTATATAATCCAGTCTACCGCCTCCGGGCTCCGAGACGTAGGGTTGTTACTTCCTCTGAGAAGGGCCTGAACTCGTAAAACTCTTGCGTACAACTTCTCCAAAGCTAAGATCTTGCCTCTACATCCCTACCCCCCATTCTACTGTCAGACTTAGAACCATGACAGTTGGCGCCCACCGTGGGGCAGGTGTCTTAGCGACTTGTTGGAGAAGTTGCGATTTTTCCGATCCCCATCAGCATGGTTTCAGGCGGAGGATTGGCCGAGGGCCGCGAGATCCGTTTCGGCGCGCTCGTGTTCGTCGCCGACGACTACGCTTGGCTCCAAGAAGCTCCACTCGACGTCGAGGCGCTCCCCGTCCGCGGGGCAACGCACTTTCGCGCGTACGTCCGCGGCGTCCTCCTGCAGCAGCCGTCGACTCAGTATCGGTCGGCTCTGGTGGTGTCTTCACTCCCCGCTGTCCGCTGGCACAAGCGTTTTGGTCAGTCGAGGCTCTAGCGGTGGGTGAGGCAAGCGGTGGCTCGCCAATCGGCCACCCCCAAGTCGCGGCAATCGAGCCCGACAAAACTCTCTACGGCCTGTTCGACTGGCTCCGTTGAGACTGCGTCCGAGTGCGACAGCAGTGACCCCGCGACGGAAGTCCTGATGGTCAATCGATCGCGCAGTCCTCCTGGCTTCCCCTGCGAGGATGGTGGCGACGGCGGAGGCGATCCGTCGCGTGCCCACGAGGAGTACCGCCCCGAGCCCCTCTCTTCGCAGCAGAGGGAAGAGCTTCGCCGCCGCAACATGGATGCACTTCACACTCCTACCGTTGGACAAACCCCCGAGGCCCGGGCCGTGGAGGTGGTGCGCCTGGCCAACTTGGCTGAGCGCACTCGACTGGAGAATCTCCAGCACGCACTCAACGAGCGTGCTCGGCAGCGGATTCCTGAGTCCAGTCGACGACAACTTTTTCCGCCTCCTACTCAGGTATACCGAACTCCGATTCAGAATCTCACAGCTGCTGCCCGAATAGCAGAGTCGATCCAGCCCTCCAGTCAGAAGCTGGCAGAGGTTTGATGCAGATCAGGGCTTTACTCCGGGCAGCAGGAGAACAAAACACATCAGTATCTCAGTCGCGGAATAGGATCCATAGCAGATCCGTGGTAGCAGACACAGTCCAGTCGGCTCACAGTCCAAGATCACCCCCAAGGCGTGAGGGACGTGAAGACCGACGAGATCTGTACAGAAACCGTGAGCAGTATGATCACCGACTCGACCACGATGATCGTCGCCGAGTGCCCACGCCTCCCCCAAGGAGTGGGTCATACGCACCTCGGCAACACGATGACAGGCGCCCTCACAGTGGTGGGCGAAGGACTCCAGTCGACCCCCGGGAGCCAGGCTTTGATGTGAGATCCATTCTCGTTCAAGGTTTGGTTGACAGGAACAGAGGACACAGAGATGGCCACGATAGAGATTACCCGACCGGTAGCAGGGTGCATGTTTCGGGTTCCGAGTGTTTCAGCAGAGCCATCAGAGCAGCAGTGATTCCTCCCAACTTCAGGTTGGCGACTGGAGTCAGCAAATTCACTGGTGAGTCCAAGCCTGACACTTGGCTTGAGGACCACCGAGTGGCTGTGCAGATTGGTGGTGGCAATGACGATGTGGCCATGAAGCACCTGCCTCTGATGTTAGAGGGTTCGGCCAGAGCGTGGTTGAATTAGTTAGCACCTGGCAGTATTTACAGTTGGGAAGAGCTTGCCCGAGTGTTTGTCAGAACATTTGAGGGTACATGCAAACGACCAGCAGGGCTAACTGAGCTACAGTCTTGTGTGCTGAAGTCGAATGAAACTTTGAGAGATTATATCTAGAGGTGGATCACGTTGCACCACACAGTGGAAAATGTGTCTGATCACCAAGCAGTTTGTGCCTTCAAGGAAGGCGTCAAGTATCGAGAATTGAATCTGAAGTTCGGTCAGACCGGAGATATGTCTCTGAGTCGAATGATGGAAATTGCCACCAAGTATGCTAATGGTGAAGAAGAGGATCGGCTCCGGAGTGGCAAGCACAAAACAGTCGCCCACGAAACCGGGGGAGGGAACTCCAGTCGGAAGCAGAAGCGCAAAGCCGAGCCAGCTGCTCCTGGAGAAACCTTAGCCGTGACTCAAGGAAAGTTCAAGGGGAAGCCCAAAGGGCCATGGAACCCCAAGAAAGTAAAATATCAAGACGGAAATGATGTGTTGGATTTACCATGCCACATTCACATAAAAAAAGACGAGGAGGGTAATCTCATTTACCCGAAACACACCACTCGACAATGTCGGCTCCTAATCCAGCAGTTCCGAGAGAAACAACCCAAAGAAAAGGAGAAAGAATCGGACAAAGTTGAGGATAAGGAAGAGGACGATGATGGTTTCCCCCAGGTCAATTCCACTCTGATGATTTTCGCTGATGTTGAGAGCAAGAGTCGACTGGAAGTCATCAACAGAGAAGTGAACATGGTCGCTCCGACGACGCCCAGTTATTTAAAGTGGTCCCAGACTGCCATTACATTCGACCAGTCTGATCACCCGACACACATAGCCACCCCTGGGAGGCAAGCGTAGGTGGTCGACCCAGTCATCGAAGGCACTCGGTTGACTAAGGTTCTGATGGATGGTGGCAGTGGTCTGAACATACTGTATGCGGAGACCTTGAAAGGAATGGGCATTCCAATGTCCAGACTCAGTGAAAGCAATATGAGTTTCCATGGGGTTATTCCTGGCAAGAAGGTTGAGTCACTCGGCCTGATCGCCCTCGATGTGGTTTTCGGTGATTCCAAGAATTATCGCAAGGAAAAGTTGACGTTTGAAGTCGTCGATTTCCAGAGCACTTATCATGCTATTCTGGGCAGGCCGGCTTATGCACGTTTCATGGCTCGACCATGTTACGTTTACCTTAAATTGAAGATGCCTGGTCCTAAAGGAGTGATTACCATCACTGGCAATCGGAAGAAGGCAGAAGAGTGCTTCCAGAAGGGCTCAAAGATCGCCGATGCACAAATGGCAGTTGTGGAATTACAGGAGTATCAAAAAAATGCAGATCCGAGTGATTTGTTGCGAGCTAAGAAGCCTGCCACGGATTCAACATTTCAGTCGTCTGGTGAAACGAAGCCGATTCATATTCACCCGACCGATCCCAATGCTGCTCCGACTCACATCTCGACAACACTCGACTCCAAATAGGAAGAAGCGCTCATCCAGTTCCTCCGTGAGAACTGGGACATCTTTGCATGGAAACCTTCTGACATGCCAGGTGTTCCCAGGGGGCTGGCTGAGCACCGTTTGTGAGTCGACCCAAAAGTGAAACCGGTCAAAGAACACCTTCGACGGTCCGCCGTGCAGAAGAGAAAAGCAATCGGTGAAGAGGTGGCTCGACTCCTAGCAGCTGAGTTTATCCGAGAGATTTACCACTCCGAGTGGTTAGCCAATGTTGTCATGGTCCCCAAGAAGGACGACTCACTTCGCATGTGCATTGACTTCAAACATACCAATCGGGCCTACCCGAAAGATCACTTTCCTCTCCCCCGCATCGATCAAATTGTCGACTCGACTGCAGGGTGTGAGCGCTTGTCCTTTTTGGATGCTTATTCCGGGTATCATCAGATCCGACTGTATGGACCCGATGAGATAAAAACAGCTTTCATCACTCCATTCGGGTGCTTCTGTTATGTCACCATGCCATTAAGTCTGAAGAATGCTGGAGCCACATTCATGAGGATGATTCAGAAGTGTTTACTCACTCAAATCAGTCGGAATGTGGAAGCATACATGGATGACATTGTGGTCAAGTCACATAAAGGTTCCGACCTGTTGGCTGACCTTGCTGAAAGTTTTGCCAACCTCAGAAGGTATGATATCAAGCTTAATCCATCAAAGTGCACATTCGGAGTTCCGGGCGGAAAATTACTTGGCTTCCTCGTTTCCGAACGAGAGATCGATGCTAACCCAGAGAAAGTTGGTGCCATTCTCCGAATGAAGCGCCCTGTGCGTGTGCACGATGTCCAGAAGCTTACAGGTTGTTTGGCCGCCTTAAGTCGATTCATTTCTCGCCTCGGTGAAAAGGCATTGCCTCTTTACCGACTAATGAAGAAGTCCGATAAGTTCGAGTGGACTCCTGAAGCTGATGCAGCATTTGCAGAGCTCAAACCCCTGCTTTCCACCCAGCCGGTGCTTGCTGCCCCAATCAGGAAAGAGCCTTTACTGCTTTACATTGCAGCCACTAGACAAGTTGTCAGTACAGTACTTACGGTCGAACGGGAAGAGGAAGGAAAAGCCTATAAAGTTCAGCGCCAAGTATATTATGTTTCTGAAGTTTTGACCCCATCAAAGCAAAGATATCCACATTATCAGAAGCTTGTTTATGGGATTTATATGACCACGAAGAAGGTTGCACATTATTTCTCTGACCACTCTATTACAGTCGTCAGCGACGCTCCATTATCAGAGATTATGAACAATAGAGATGCAACTGGTCGAGTGGCAAAGTGGGCGATTGAACTCCTTCCCTTGGATATTAAGTTTGAGGCAAAGAAAGCTATCAAGTCCCAAGCAATAGCAGATTTCCTCGCCGAGTGGATCGAACAGCAACTGCCGACTCAATCCACTCGGAGCACTAGACCATGTTCTTTGATGGTTCCAAGATGCTGAATGGTTCCGGTGCTGGGGTGGTACTGGTATCCCCCCGAGGAGACTAGCTCAGATATGTTCTCCAGATTCACTTCGATTCCTCCAATAACAAAGCGGAATATGAAGCACTTTTGTATGGGTTACGTATGCCCATCTCACTCGGCGTCCGTCGCCTCATGGTCTACGGCGACTCAGATTTGGTAGTCAATCAAGTGATGAAGGAGTGGGACGTCAGCAGCCCAGCTATGACTGGTTATTGCAATGCGGTGAGGAAGTTGGAAAAGAAGTTTGAGGGGTTAGAGCTCCATCATATACCCCGACTAAAAAATCAAGCAGCCGATGATTTGGCAAAGATAGGTTCCAAGAGAGAAGCCATTCCCAGCAACGTGTTCTTAGAACACATTCATATGCCTTCAGTTCAAGAAGATCCTTTCACTGAAGAGCCCCCGCAGCCTAAGAGTGCCACAGATCCGACTGAAGTCGAAGTCCCAGCCGTGGTTGACCTGATCATGGAGGTTTTGGTCATCACTCCCGACTGGACAGTGCCATACATTGCGTATATCCTTAGGAAGGAACTCCCAGAGGATGAAGAAGAGGCTCGACAGATCGTCCGTCGATCCAAAGCCTTCACTGTGATAAAAGGACATCTGTTCAGGGAAAGCGTAACTGGAGTCAGCCAGAAATGCATAACATCCGAAGAAGGTCGAATGATCCTCAACGACATCCACTTGGGGACCTGTGGTCACCATGCATCCTCTCGGACCATTGTGGCCAAAGCATACCGAGCTAGATTTTATTGTCCACGAGCAAATGAAATGACGAAAGATATAGTCGACAAATGTGAAGGCTGCCAGTTTTACTCCAATATGTCCCACAAGCCTGCGTCATCCCTGAAGACTATTCCACTCGTCTGGCCCTTTGCTGTTTGGGGATTGGATATGGTTGGAACCCTGAGGACTGGTAGGAGCGGCTTCACTCATGTGCTTGTAGCAGTCGACAAGTTTACCAAATGGATTGAAGCCAAGCCTATCAAGAATCTTGAGGCCAGTACTGCCGTCAGTTTCATCAGAGAATTGACATTCAGATATGGAGTTCCGCACAGCATCATCACTGACAACGGGTCAAACTTTGATTCTGATGAGTTCAGAGCCTTCTGTGCTTCCCAAGGCACACGAGTCGACTATGCTTCAGTGGCCCACCCACAGTCGAATGGACAAGCAGAAAGAGCAAATGGCTTGATTCTCAAAGGACTGAAAAACCCCGTCTAATGCGTGATCTCAAGCACGCAGCAGGTGCCTGGGTCATGAACTTCCATCAGTTTTTGGGGATTGAGGACAATTCCCAATCAGTCGACTGGCCGAACTCCATTCTTTTTGGTTTATGGAGCTGAAGTTGTTCTACCGAGTGACTTGCTTCACAATGCACCCCGAGTCGAGCTCTTCTCTGAAGATGAAGCAGAACAGGCCCGGCAGGACGCAGTCGATCTCCTAGAGGAGGAAAGAGAGATGGCCTTAATCCGGTCAACCATTTATCAGCAAGACTTGCATCGATTCCACGCCAGAAACGTGAGGGGCCGAGCCTTTCAAGAGGGAGACTTGGTTCTTCGAGTGGATCAGCAGAAACCACACAAGCTCGCCCCTGCTTGGGAAGGTCCCTTCATTGTCACCAGTGTTCTCCACAATGGAGCATACCATCTTTACAATGTCGAGCATCAGAAAGACAAGCCACGGGCTTGGAACGCGGAGCTGCTCCGCCCCTTTTATACTTGAGTACTCATTCGGATGATATATAATAAAAAATACCTTTGTAGTTTGTTTATCAAAGACAAGAGCTTTACAGTCTTCCTAAATGGTTGTTGTTACTTTTGTTTGCGTCTGAAATCCCCAAGTGGGTGACTTTGCCGCGAATCCGTTTCGCCTAAGTTTGAAAAATCCTACCGAGTGATGAGCAAGCCTCTCACTCGGGGGCTTAGCCGCGAATCCGTTTCGCCTAAGTTTGAAAAATCCTACCGAGTGATGAGCAAGCCTCTCACTCGGGGGCTTAGCTGCAGTCCAGTACTCGCCTAAGTTTAAAAAATCCTACCGAGTGGTGAGCAAGCCTCCCACTCGGGGGCTTAGCTGCAGTCCAGTACTCGCCTAAGTTTAAAAAAATCCTACCGAGTGGTGAGCAAGCCTCTCACTCGGGGGCTTAGCTGCAGTCCAGTACTCGCCTAAGTTTAAAAAATCCTACCGAGTGGTGAGCAAGCCTCTCACTCGGGGGCTTAGCTGCAGTCCAGTACTCGCCTAAGTTTAAAAATCCTACCGAGTGGTGAGCAAGCCTCCCACTCGGGGGCTTAGCTGCAGTCCAGTACTCGCCTAAGTGTAAAAAATCCTACCGGGTGAGCAAGCCTCTCACTCGGGGGCTTAGCTGCAGTCCAGTACTCGCCTAAGTGTACAAAATCCTACCGAGTGGTGAGCAAGCCTCCCACTCGGGGGCTTAGCTGCAGTCCAGTACTCGCCTAAGTGTAAAAAAATCCTACCGAGTGGTGAGCAACCCTCCCACTCGGGGGCTTAGCTGTAGTCCAGTACTCGCCTAAGTGTGAAAAATCCCACCGAGTGGTGAGCAACCCTCCCACTCGGGGGCTTAGCTGCAGTCTAGTACTCACCTAAGTGTAAAAAATCCTACCGAGTGGTGAGCAAGCCTCTCACTCGGGGGCTTAGTTGCAGTCCAGTACTCGCCTAAGTGTGAAAAATCCCACCGAGTGGTGAGCAACCCTCCCACTCGGGGGCTTAGCTGCAGTCCAGTACTCGCCTAAGTGTAAAAAATCCTACCGAGTGGTGAGCAAGCCTCTCACTCGGGGGCTTAGTTGCAGTCCAGTACTCGCCTAAGTGTACAAAATCCTACCGAGTGGTGAGCAACCCTCCCACTCGGGGGCTTAGCTGCAGTCCAGTACTCGCCTAAGTTTGAAACACATCTTTATCTGCAAGGACGACGAGGTGTAGGTCGACTACAACCTTCTCCTCGGAGCTACGCCACAAATACAACGTACGCTCCATCCTCATCCGCAAGGACGACGAGGTGCAGGTAGTCCAGTACTCGCCTAAGTTTGAAACACATCTTTATCTGCAAGGACGACGAGGTGTAGGTCGACTACAACCTTCTCCTCGGAGCTACGCCACAAATACAACGTACGCTCCATCCTCATCCGCAAGGACGACGAGGTGCAGGTCGACTGCAACCTTCTCCTCGGAGCTACGCCACAAATACAACGTACGCTCCATCCTCATCCGCAAGGACGATGAGGTGCAGGTCGACTGCAACCTTCTCCTCAGTGCTACGCCACAAGTACAACGTACGCTCCATCCTCATCTACAAGGACGACGAGGTGCAGGTCGACTGCAACCTTCTCCTCAGAGCTACACCACAAGTACAACGTACGCTCCATCCTCATCCACAAGGACGATGAGGTGCAGGTCGACTATCTCCTCCTCAGAGCTGCACCTCAAGTTCAAAGATTATTCTGAGTGAAGAACAAAACCCACTCGAAGACAAACGCAAGCATATTTCAAGGTAAACAAAGTTCAGATAAATCCTAAGGTTCCGGACTGCATATCAAAAGTACTCAATCATCAAGCCCGAATAAGTTTAAAGATTACACAATCACTCGGCATTCCGAGGCAAATAAAGGTGGAACATAATGTTTTTTGGTCACTCATCGGGAGAAGGACTGGCTGGGTCGCAGAAACTGTCAAGGTCTATGGTGTCTGCGATGCGAGTGGCAGCGTCAAGGAAAGTGTCCATAAAGGACTAGAAAGTGTGCCTTTTTGTGTTAGCAACCTTGAGCTCCGCCAGCTTTTCTTCTTTGACATCCTTGCAGTGCACTCGGACCAGAGACAAGGTGACATCAGCACCGCAGCGAGCAGACGACTTTTTCCATTCTTGCACTCGGTTAGGTATTTCGTTTAGTCGAGCCATCAGAGACTCGAGGTCTTGAGATAGTTCCGCCTGAGGCCAGAGTTCAGCATCAACCCGAGTCATCGCCGCCTTCAGGAGGGCAAGATAAGCAACCGCGCTGTCCATGCGAGATTCCAATCGCAGCACATTCATTGCGATGTCATCTTTGACTGGGCAATTTATGGGGTCGAGACCTGTCTCGGCCCGCCCAGTTTCCGCTTCAAAATCTTGGCAAAGCTCTGCACAATTGAGTAAATGGCGAGTCGACGATATGATCGGGCTTGACAGTCGACCGCAATAAGTCAGTCAATCATCAGTACCTTCAAGTTTTAGGACCAGCTTTGCAGCAAGCTGGCCTAGATAAGACTCCAACTCGCCCTTCCTGGCCTTGAGGCTCCCATGCTCGTTTGTCAGCTTGTCCTTGTCTTTCTTCAGTCGCTCGACCTCCCGATTGGCGTCAGAAACAGCAGCCTTCAGTTTGGAATTCTCTTCTTCTAACTTGCCGACTGAAGCAAGCTTCTTGTCAGCAAGCGCCGCCTTCTCTCGCGCTTCCTTCTGTGCAGCAGCAAGATCCTGATCCTTCTTCTCCAAAGCCTGCTTCATTTTCTCTAAAGAAATAACATTCTTCAGATGGGCTTGGAGTTGACGGTTTTCACTACATACATCTGCTCGAGTGGAGTCACTCGGTTCAAAAAATGGAAAGGAAAAGTGCCAGCAGTGAGATAGACAGTTGACGATTGGTTACCTCCCATGGCAGCTACTTCAACACGAGCAGTCTTGAGATTCTTCTTGGCCAATTCCAGGTCAAGGTTGAGGCTGATTTGCTGTTTGTTCATTGCAGAAAGCTGAGCCCCAAGATCACAAGATTTCTGCAGTATAAGCCATATCAGTTGACTGAAAAAAAGAAGTTCTCAGACCATAGTCGACTGCCCGCAGTCAACCATGGTCTCGGGGACTACACCCAGTGGGTGCACTTAGCGTGCCCCCACTGGTTCTGGTTTCATTCGACCTGGTCCGTCTAGACCGAGTGACAAAATTTAGATTCTCAGACCACAGTCGACTGCCCGCAGTCAACTATGGTCTCGGGGACTACACCCAGTGGGTGCACTAAGAGTGCCCCCACTAGTTCAAAGATTCAATTCAAGACGACTCAAATTGCTTCGTACAACTTCACAACAGTCACACCCAGTGGGTGATCGGATGAGACGTATGATCAATCAGGAATCAACTAACCTGGACATTGGTCTGCAGAGCTGCTCCGGCGTTGAAGGCCACCTGACTGGCCTCATGCACCACTTTCATTTGCCCCATCACAAGGTTCAACTGAAGAAGAGCTTCTTTGGCGGCAGCCGGTGGGTCGTCCGGAGTCTGATACACAGTGAAAAGCGATGATGGCAGAGCAGTCGGTATTGGCGCAGCAGAAGTCTGAGCAGCTGATCCTGATGGGCAATCAGTCGACAGCGGGATAGCGAAAGTGACGTTGGTACGTGCCGGATCTGTCGATCGCTCGACTGCCGTCTTAGGCATCTCAGTCGACTGAGGAACCTGGACCTCAGGCGTCTTCCCGCTCAGTTCCGCGTCCCTCCTCCTCCTTCCCCTCAGTGGTACTTCTTCTTCATCGTCCGGGAGCACAACAACGTCTCGTGGTGCTGCAACAGACAGAGAAAGTCAAAGAGATAGCTGACAAACAATCCAGTCGTCCAAATAAATTCGAGTCGGGCAGACTTACTGGCTTTGGAGGTAGCTGCATCGACGGTTTCCTCGTCGACTGGAGTCTTGTCGATATCCATATCAGTCGCAGCCGAGGCCGGGCTGTAAAGGTTCATCATCCACTCGGTCAGTACGAGAGAATCGGTCAGAACAAGAAAATACAGGGAGAACATTTACCCAGAAGCAACAGGAACGTCCATCTTGATTTTAGGCAGGGTCTTCCGAGCCTTCGAAGGATTGATCTTGGGCTGCTTGGTGACCTTCTCAGCCAATTCTGGAGTCGAAGACCGAGCGCGCTTTTGAGATGGAGCGCTCGAGGCCACAGCCTTGCCGCGCCTGCCCGCGGGATAATGGTGCTGCTTGGATCGACGTTCGGAACGAGGTGGTGAGTCGGCTACCTCCTCGTCGTCCAACTCATCGCTCTCATCCTCATCACCGTCGGCTGGTGACTCCCACTCGCCGCTCTCCTCTGTGCTGTCCTCGCCTTCATGGTCCTGCTAGAGCGGAAGTCAGTCGGATCAAAAAATAGTCAGAAAACACATCCAAATTCAATCAAGTGTAGTGGCCAAACCTTGTCTGGCTGGTTGCTTTCGCTGAAAGGTTTGACCCTCCTGGCACCCCTGGGGTTGTCCATGTTCCCGGTGATGCCCCTCAACCACTCGGCCACTGTTTTGGCCTCCACCTCATCCGGATGAACCCGAGCGGTATCGCCAGCCCCGGAGTACATCCACATGGAGTGGTCACGAGCTTGGAGTGGTTGAATGCGTTGACTGAGGAACACCTCCAGCAGATCCATGCCGGTGACACCTTGGTTGATCAGTTGAGCTACTCTCTCGACCAACATGCCCGTCTCCGGCTTCTCCGCGATGGTCACTTTCAACGAAGATAGAGTTTGAACACGATCAAGAGAGAAAGGGGGAAGTCCAGTCGACTAGCCTGGAGTCGCAATATCCTGGCAATAGAACCAGGTCGACTGCCAGCCCCTGACCGACTCAGGAAGAGTCATCGAAGGGAAGGAACTCCTCTTCCTCTTCTGAATACCCAGACCCCCACACATCTGGATAACATGGGTTTTCTCGTCGTTCGAGTTCGCTTTCTTCACTGTTTGGGAGCGGATGGTGAAAATGTGCTTGAAGAGACCCCAGTGCGGTCGACACCCCAGAAAATTCTCGCACATGGACACGAATGTGGCAAGGTATGTGATGGTGTTGGGAGTGAAATGGTGGAGTTGAGCCCCGAAGAAATTCAAGAAACCTCGAAAGAAGGGGTGTGGAGGAAGAGAGAAACCGCGGTCGACATGGGTGGCAAGCAGAACACACTCACCCGGTTGCGACTGTGGCTCCGTTTCCCCCTCCGGCAGCCGCGCGGACCCATGGACGATCAGCCCTGACTCTTCCATATCATCCAAGTCCTCTTGCTGAAGCGAGGAACGGATACAATCTCCCTTGATCCAACCCCACGGCAGCCCCGAGCGAGATGAAGATCCCCGATTCGTCTTCTTGCCTTTCGCCGCCCCCGTCGCCTTCTTCGCGCGCTCCAACGCCGCCGTTTTCTCCTTCCCCATGGCTGCGGAGCGGAGGCATCGAGAGTGCAGAAGTCGGATGGGGTGAAAGAGCGAGCGGAAGAAGAGGGAGAATGGGCACGCACAGTGCGGACGCCTCGGCCTCGCCGCTTTTAAAGGCCCACTTCCGAGTGGCTGACGCGTGGGTCCGGGCGATCCTGTCAAATCCCGCAACAGTCGGACATGGGATACGTGGCGAAAAAGGTGGCGCAGAAATCGAAACGTCATGTTTATCCACTCCGCTTACCACGGCACGCTCCGCCTGGCGTGCTTTCACCGAAATTTCGAATCCCGCGAAATCCGGGATGCTCTGCAACCGATCACGCCAAAGATTTCGCGTCAAAGACAACACTCGGAGGGTGACATTATAAAAACCAATCGGCAATTCCTGAATCGATGAAGGCGACTGAAACGAAGCCGAAGTACCAACACTAGCCTCCGTTCAGAAATGAGTTCTTGAGAAAGGCAAGAGTCAAAGCAAGATCAACTTCAACCTTCTTTTCACTCGGACCTCAATCCATTCGGGGGCTAATGATGAGGACATAGACCTAGGGTAGGGAGATAGGCCTGACCTATATGTCCTACCTAAGGTCCTTGTCCTAGAAGCAAAGAAGTTCAAGAGCAAATAGAGAGGGATCAACAAAGGTGTCGAGTCCAATCCACTCGACCTACCATTCACTCGGAGATCTCTCCTTATTTAAGTCACTCGACCACTCAACCACTCGACGTGCAAAAGACCTAAAGCCACTCTGCGCAGCAACGGTCGGACGTTTACTCATAGACTTAATGATCATTTATATCACTTTATTATTGACGTTACCTGTAACGCTCTCACTTTATGTACATTGAATCATGTGTAACAGAGGGGAGCTGGGGTCCTGGCACACTCTATATAAGCCACCTCCTCCTCTGAGACAAAGGTTCGCACCCCCTGTAACACACACACGCATATAATCCAGTCGACCGCCTCCGGGCTCGGAGACGTAGGGCTGTTACTTACTCTGAGAAGGGCCTGAACTCGTAAAACTCTTGCGTACAACTTCTCCATAGCTAAGATCTTGCCTCTACATCCCTACCCCCCATTCTACTGTCAGACTTAGAACCACGACAGTGCGTGCTGTTCGCGCTGGTCGCAGAGGAAGTCGACGAGGCCCGCATTCTCAGCCAAATAATAAAAATCATCATGAATCCCGGCTGCTCTCAAGAACTCATCACAAGGCCATTCACACGGACGAACTTCCGCGGTGCGAGGAAGATTATATTTTGGCTTCTTATTCTCTTCACTTTGCTTCTCCTTTGAGGTTCGGCTCGAAGAGCCCCTCAATAATCTATTGATCATTTTCTGAAATTTTCTGAAATTTTTAGTAACTCAAAATAAAAGTGAACCAAACTCAACAAAATTGATAGCAACTACTCCCACAAGTGCCTAGAGACTATATCATGCATTGGAACTACTTGGGACCATATAAATTTGACATGCAAGCTCAAGAACAGGGTCACCTAAGCAGCAAAAATTTGCAATGAGTAAAGCACTAGAACAAAAACTAATTGGACCATTGGAGGAGTCACATACCGAAGAAAAATCCCCCAAAGCAGTTTTGTGAGTGGAGCTTTGAGCAAGGAGATCGAAAATCGCAGCAAAACAAGCTAGAACACGAGTTTGAGCTGTGTGGTGATTTTTTCTGGAGGAAGGAGTGTGTGGGTGATGGAATAAGTGGAGGGGGGCCACATGGGGCCCACGAGGCAGGGGGCGCGCCCTGGACCCTCGTGGCCAGGTGGTGGCTCCCTCTGATGTGTTCTTAGTGCCAGAGATTCTTAAATATTCTACAAAAAATCATATTTCATTTTTGGGACATTTGGAGAACTTTTATTTTCGGGGTAATTTTTTATTGCAAGGATAATTCAGAAAACAGACAAAAAATACTATTTTTGCTTTATTTATTCTAAATAACAGAAGGTAAAAGGAGGGTACAGAGGGTTGTGCTTTCTAACTTCATTCATCTCATGCTCATCAAAAGGAATCCACTAACAAGGTTGATCAAGTCTTGTTAACAAACTCTTTTCGAATAACATGAAACCGGAGAATTTTCGAATAACACTAGGTTACCTCAACGGGGATATGCACATCACCAACAATAAGAATATCATATTTCTTCTTGACAGTAGGAAGAGGAAATTCAAAACCTCCAATAATAATCGATGAAAATTTTCCAATAGAGTTGATACTGTGGACTTGAGGTTGTTTCCTCGGAAGTGTACCGTGTGCTCATTACCGTTAACATGAAAAGTGACATTGCCTTTGTTGCAATCAATAACAACCCCTGCAGTATTCAAAAAGGGTCTACCAAGGATAATCGACATACTATCGTCCTCGGGAATATCAAGAATAACAAAGTCCGTTAAGATAGTAAAATTTGCAACCACAACAGGCACATCCTCACAAATACCGATAGGTATAGCGGTTGATTTATCGGCCATTTGCAAAGATATTTCAGTAGGTGTCAACTTATTCAAATCAAGTCTACGTATAAAGAGAGAGGCATAACACTAACACCGGCTCTAAGGTCACATAAAGCAGTTTAGCATAGTTTCTTTTAATGGAGCATGGTATAGTTGGTACTCCTGGATCTCCTAGTTTCTTAGGTATTCCACCCTTAAAAGTGTAATTAGCAAGCATGGTGGAAATTTCAGCTTCCGGTATCTTTCTTTTATTTGTAACAATATCTTTCATGTACTTAGCATAAGGATTCATTTTAAGCATATCAGTCAAACGCATACACAAAAAGATAGGTCTAATCATTTCAGCAAAGCACTCAAAATCCTCATCATCCTTTTTCTTGGATGGTTTAGGAGGAAAAGGCATGGGTTTCTGAACCCATGGTTCTCTTTCTTTACCGTGCTTCCTAGCAACAAAGTCTCTCTTATCATAACGTTGATTCTTTGATTGTGGGTTATCAAGATCAACAGCAGGTTCAATCTCTACATCATTGTTATTGCTAGGTTGAGCGTCGTCATGAACATCATCATTAATATTATATCTAGGTTCATGTTCATTACCAGATTGTGTTTCAGCATTAGAAATAGAAATATCATTGGGATTCTCAGGTGTGTCAACAACAGGTTCACTAGAAGCATGCAAAGTCCTATCATTTTTCTTTTTCTTCCTCTTAGAAGGACTAGGTGCATCATCATTAGTTCTCTGAGAATCTTGTCAATTCTCTTAGGGTGGCCCTCAGGATACAAAGGTTCCTGAGTCATTTTACCCCCTCTAGTCATAACTCTAACAACATTATCATTTTTCTTGTTATTTAATTCATTGAGCAAATCATTTTGAGCTTTAAGCACTTGTTCTACTTGAGTGGTAACCATAGAAGCATGTTTACTAATGAGTTTAAGTTCACCCTTAACTCTAGACATATAATCACTCAAGTGTTCAATCATATAAGCATTACGTTTCAATTGTCTACCAACATAAGCATTGAAGTTTTCTTGTTTAACAATAAAATTATCAAACTCATCTAAGCATTCGCTAGCAGACTTATAACGAGGAATATCACCTTCATCAAATCTATAGAGAGAATTTACCTTTACTACTTGTGTCGGGTTATCAAGACCATGTATTTCTTCAATAGGTGGTAAATTCTTAACATCTTCAACTTTAATACCCTTTTCTTTCATAGATTTCTTTGCCTCTTGCATATCTTCAGGACTGAGAAATAGAATACCCCTTTTCTTTGGAGTTGGCTTAGGAGTTGGTTCAGGAAGTGTCCAATTATTTTCATTAGTCAACATATTATTCAATAGCAATTCAGCTTGATCAACTGTTCTTTCCCTGATAACACAACCAACACAACTATCCAGGTGGTCTCTGGAAGCATCGGTTAGTCCATTATAAAAGATATCAAGTATTTCATTTTTCTTGAGAGGATGATCAGGCAAAGCATTAAGTAATTGGAGAAGCCTCCCCCAAGCTTGTGGGAGACTCTCTTCTTCAATTTGCACAAAATTATATATTTCCCTTAAAGCAGCTTGTTTCTTATGAGTGGGGAAATATTCAGCAGAGAAGTAATAAATCATATCCTGGGGACTATGCACACAACCAGGATCAAGAGAATTAAACCATGTTTTAGCATCACCCTTTAATGAGAACAAAAATAATTTAAGGATATAGTAGTAACGAATTCTTTTCTCATGAGTGAATAGGGTGGCTATATCATTTAATTTAGTAAGATGTGCCACAACAGTTTCAGATTCATAACCATGAAAAGGATCATATTCAACCAAAGTAATAATCTTAGGATCTACAGAGAAATCATAATCCTTATCGGAAATACAGATAGGTGAAGTAGCAAAAGCAGGGTCATATTTCATTCTAGCATTCAAAGATTTTTCTTTCAGCTTAGCTAATAATTTCTTAAGATCATATCTATCATTGCAAGCAAGAAAATCTCTAGCAATTTCTCCATCCATAACATAACCCTCAGGCACAACAGGCAATTCATATCTAGGGGGAGAATCTTCATCATCACTTTCATCAATATTATCAGTTTCAATAATTTCATTCTCTCTAGCCCTAGCAAGTTGTTCATCAAGAAATTCACCTAGTGGCACATTATTATCAAGCATACAAGTAGTTTCATCATAAGTATCATGCATAGCAGAAGTGGCATCATCAATAACATGCGACATATTAGAATTAATAGCAGAAGCAGGTTTAGGTGTCGCAAGTTTACTCAAAACAGAAGGAGAATCAAGTGCAGAGCTAGATGGCAGTTCCTTACATCACCTCGTAGTTGAGGGATAAATTTTGGTTTTCTCGTCTTTTAAGTTCCTCATAGTGATCAACAGATATAAATCCCAAGTGACTCAAAGAATAGAGCTAAGCTCCCCGGCAACGGCGCCAGAAAATAGTCTTGATAACCCACAAGTATAGGGGATCGCAATAGTTTTCGAGGGTAGAGTATTCAACCTAAATTTATTGATTCGACACAAGGGGAGCCAAAGAATATTCTCAAGTATTAGCAGTTGAGTTGTCAATTCAACCACACCTGGAAGACTTAATATTTGCAGCAAAGTATTTAGTAGCAAAGTAGTATGGAAGAACTCACATATATTCATGAAAACATAATAGGTTCAGATCTGAAATCATGGTGCTCGGGCCCTAGTGACAAGCATTAAGCATAGCAAAGTCATAGCAACATCAATCTCAGAACATAATGGATACTAGGGATCAAACCCTAACAAAACTAACTCGATTACATGGTAAATCTCATCCAACCCATCACCGTCCAGCAAGCCTACGCTGGAGTTACTCACGTACGGTAGTGATCATCATGAGATTGGTGATGGAGGATGGTTGATGATGACAATGGCAACGGATTCCCCTCTCCGGAGCCTCGAACGGACTCCAGATCAGCCCTCCCGAGAGAGATTAGGGCTTGGCGGCGGCTCCGTATCGTAAAACGCGATGAATCCTTCTCTCTGATTTTTTCTCCCCGAACGTGAATATATAGAGTTGGAGTTGAGGTCGGTGGAGCCTCAGGGGGCCCACAAGACAGGGGCGCGCCCAGGGGGTAGGCGCGCCCCCACCCTCGTGGACAGGGTGTGGGCCCCCTGGTCTTGATTCTTTCACCAATATTTTTTATTAGTTTTGAAAATATTCTCCATGAAGTTTCAGGTCATTCCGAGAACTTTTATTTCTCCACAAAAATAACATCATGGCAATTCTGCTGAAAACAACGTCAGTCCGGGTTAGTTCCATTCAAATCATGCAAGTTAGAGTCCAAAACAAGGGCAAAAGTGTTTGGAAAAGTAGATATGATGGAGACGTATCAATTACTCATGATGTGAACTAGGATGCAACATGTATTAAACTAGCATGGTTTAAATTACTCTCCTCAGGGTTACCTCGTAACCACCTCCTGCCCCAACTTACCATCGCAGACATCACACAACAATCTCATGTTCAACCAAGCTTGGTATTAACAATACCGTAGTAACCACAAGACCACAAGGAGCTTGATCTACACCCGGGATCATCACATGACACCATAATCATCAACAAACTTCGGTATCCTTGATACCACTGTGATCCTCTCATGATCACATAGCCAACTTCTTTCCTCATTGAACCAGGGTTGTTATTAATCAGATTATTATTACTGTTGACCCATAGTGTGACCTACTACGAATTGGGCTCATATCTGCGGGCGCGGCTATCGATAGATTGAATACACTCTGTAGAGGTTAGCACACTGCACCCACACCACGTAACCCATGGCCTGGGACTCCCATTCGGGTGGACCAATGGCGTTTCGACATAACCAATCTATTGCCATGACACTCTCCCGACCACTCTGACCAACTCCCCTTTGGGCTAAGTCATGGGTGGCCCCGATGCCACTCTGGACATCCAACGTCCACCGTCATGGCAAAACAATCGTCCCAGACGGGGACATGGTAGCAAAACAACTATGGGCACACAAGGTTATACCTACCTACTGGGCCAGGGTAGCACCAGTGCATAACCTTCCCTAGTTGGAGGCACCGACGAGAGGCATAACAATAGACCAAGAAAGGGCCTCCCCATAAAGGCAAATGTGGTTGCACCGGTCAGTTCGATTTCGATGGCACTATGACTCGGCCAACAGATGTTCAAGTTTGATTACAGTCCAGTTTAGCTTGAATGTTAATGAGATGAGCCATAATAATAAAATAGCATGATGCAACGACATGCATATGAGCATGATATCATCGTGAACATGAATGAGCAACATAAACATTTAACATGAACAACAATAAAGCATTCCTCTACTCGATGCACATGAGCATGGCATAGCGATGAGCATGAACAACAACAGTATAACAGACGATCAACATTTAGGCATATAATCAACATTAGCATGAACTAACTACAAGAACTAACCATGAGCATAATGATAATAACAAGCACTTAATAACTGTGACACCCAAGTTTTTAATTGGATTTTTTCAAAAGATTTTTATTTGACTTGAGGGAGGTGATTTAATTTTTTCTTCAAAAGAACTCTCCCTTTCAAATATATTTTTATGGCAAAAGTTTTATTTGGATTCACCCAAGATCTGTCTTTGGTCTTGGAGACCCTTGCCTCTATTTGGACTCAAGGCAAAATGTTTTTCATTTGGGGAAAATGCCTTTTGAAAATCTCTTTGAAAAATGCACTATGGCTTTTGGAAAAATCCTTTGCCACTTTCAACCTTTCCCTCTTGCCATGACCTTAGTGCAAATACTCTCTCCTAACCCTCCCCTCATCTTTGGATCATGTTTGGCATCTAATCCAGCAAGTTGAACCTCCCCTATGTTTATTTTCCATTTAAATCTTATTCAAATAAATTTCTGTCCTCTATTCTATCCATTGGTGATTTACAAAGGAACTCTACTTTCTGTTTTGATTTTTGCCCCCAAACCAACTCTCCTCCCTAGTCCTTTGAACCCTCAACCAAGATCTATGAAGATCCACTGGTCTTCAGTTCAAAATTTTCAAACTACACTTGCTGCAAGTTTGGACCAGATTTGTCAAATTTGGTGAAATTCATTCAAATCCTTCTCCAAAAATTCCAAGTAAAATCAGGCAGCCTCTGGGTGCATTGAGTGGTCACCTCACCAAGTTACAGCCCCAGAAAAAATTATCTCATAGCCAAATCATTCTGTCGAGCACCTGCAGTGCATTGTCAAATTCAGGTTCAGAAAAATTCAGAGAACAGTTCAGTGGCTTACTGTCGTTTTCTTCAGAGATGGTTGTCGATCTCGCCAGTGCCACTGTGTCGCCTTGCTCCTCGTCCCCTCCCCCTTGTTCCTGCACCGCACGAACGCCTGGCACCTTGCGGACGTCGGCGACGAGCAGCAGAAGGTGCGCCGCCCCGTGACCGACGCCAGCGGCGGCTTTGCGGCCGCCAGCGGGAGGCACGGGGCTGACGGCGCCACCCAGCGCCGCCCAAGCCACCGGAGCTCGCCGCGTGGCCTTCCACTCCCCCGAACGCGCTGCCGCTCTCGTCGTGAACCGCAGGGCGCGGAGCGCGCTCTCTGCCGCCGTCGAGCCTGTGCGGCCATCTCACCGTGGACCGACACCATTACGCCAAGACCAACTCCGTTTAGCTGTGGAATGACACCAGTAACCTCCACTGATGCTGCCTGGCCACTCAAACCTCCTGCCAATCCACTGCATCGCCGTAATCGCTCGCCGGAGATTCTCCGTTCACGGCCACCCCATCGATCCGCCTATAAATAGAGGCCCCGAGCTTCAACTCGAGCACCCACCATCCCTGCACTCCACCTAGAGCACGCCTAGCCACTGGAAGAGGCCCGAGGAGGTCTCCTTCCTCGACTCCGGCCGCCGCGACCCGCCACGGGATCCAGCTCGATTCGCCCCCGTGTGTGCGCCTTCGCCTCCCTTTCTCTTGCCAGTAGCTTCACTATGCATCCCTCCTTCTGACCCGCGCTTCAATTCGAAGTTTGCAGCCCTCCACCGGAGTTCCCCACCATCACCCGAGCCGCCGTCCGCCGGAGATAGTGTCGCCGTCGACGTGGTGCTCCCCGTTGGTCGAGTCCACCACCCACCGACGCGGAAGAACACGCTGAAGCTCTTGGTACCCTCCGATCCTCCTAACTCACTGTGGTTCGACGCCGGCGTCCACCGCAGTCTTCGGGCGCCGGCGAGCTTTTCAAACCTGACATGTGGACCCCGCTTGTCAGCCTCTATTCTATTCTTTCGCGAACTGTTTTCTGTTGGCGCCTTCGGGCAAAATACGTTTTCTCTCTTGAGCTTGCGCATTTCCAATCGAACCGTTTTCTGTTTTCTCAGTTAAAACCCTGGAACTTTTCTGTTTCATTACAGATAAGTCCCTGGACAGAAACCTTTATAACTTTTTAATAAAAAGGGATTTTTGAGTGATTCTTTTTCTGACAATCTTCAAATTTTGTCTAGATTTTTTATGGGATTTATTTGAAAAATATTTGGAGAAGTTTCTATGCACCCATTGGTTTTCACGTTAGTACCCTTTTTCGTGATTGCCGTAGGTTCCGAAAGAGGTGACGGAGCCGCGAACTTCGCCGAGCTAGACTCCGACTTCTCCGAACCAGGGAAGCATGTTTTGAACATTTGATATGACAGGTGTTTACATGTTTGCTTGAAAGTTTGTGCGTGGCATATGAGTGTCGGTAAATACCTCGTTGCTTGTAAGGCAACTACCCGCGTGTTCCAAAGTTGCGATGATCTCTGATGAGAGATGGCCTAATCATGTGGTGACATGAAGGGCAGCAAGGTGGTACTGTTGTAGCATACCAGCCTTGCGTCATCCGACTTTCTCCGACGTTAACGTGGACGGAGTCACGTTATCGTTCTTTTCCCCGCATGTTCCAAAGTTGCGATGATCTCTGATGAGAGATGGCCTAATCATGTGGTGACATGAAGGGCAGCAAGGTGGTACTGTTGTAGCATACCAGCCCTGCGTCATCCGACTTTCTCCGACGTTAACGTGGACGGAGTCACGTTATCGTTCTTTCCCCCTTCCGTGCTACCACATGTTTCATTTGCCAGGATGCGGTTTAGTAAGTTGGTAACCTCTTTCCGTGTACACACCAAACAGAAAGGCCGGGATGATGGTACCTTGGCCCAGGATTAAAGTCAGTCATCCGGTCAGGGGGCATGGGTGTTTCCGGTTGGGACCGAGAGGGGGGGCACCCCCTTAGAGCGCGCGTATAGAAATTTGATCCCATGCTACGCGAGGTTGTAGCCTCCCCGTCTCAAGGTTTTTCTTGAACGTTGCCGAGGGTGATCCCTGGCTTCGGAAGGTTGAATTGGGTGTGTACTGGTTAGACGTGTTTCTTCCAAAACACCGTAGACGGAACTAGTCCCCGTGACTACTGAAATCCGTTGGCTGTGGTTAAGTACAAACTCTGCAGAGTCAATTCCTTCCAAGTCATCGTATCCATGATCAAGTAGTGTAATCAGTATATCCATATCTATCCGCGTGGAAAACTGTCCCAGGTGAACAAGCTCAAGTGGTAAATCCAGTTAAATTATTATTCCTGTGGATGGACTAACTTTATATTTGTCTCGTACTTGTGATAATTTATGTTCCCGAAACTATTGTATTATTGAGCTACAATATAAGCCCTTTATGTGACGTCGCGCAGACGTCCGACTGTGGCGTGTTTTTGTTTCTTACATTAAATATAAGCCCTTTAGGTGATGTCGCTCAGACGTCCGACTGTGGCATGTTCGTCTTTTATTTTCTGTTATAAGCCCTTTATGTGATGTCGCTCAGACGTCCGACTGTGGCATTATTATTATTCTTGCATTTTCCTCTCGAGGAGTCATTCGGACACTCGTTTGGCACCAGTATTATTATTCTCGCAGTTTCCTCTCGAGGAGTCTTTCAGACACTCGTTTGGCACCAGTATTACTATTCTGCAGTTTCCGCTCGAGGCGTCATTCAGACCCTCGCTTGGCACCCAGTATTTATTATCTCTATGTCTGAACGCACTGGATAAATTGTTCATATGCTTCATGTTTACATTTGTTATATCTTATGTCCGAACTGTCTTGCGAGTACTTTCATAGTACTCACCTGGCTTGTTGATTTGGCCAGATGTTGACGAAGGCGATCTCTTGGATGAAGAGATTGATAGCGCGTCCGACGCCTAGAGGAGTCCCAGTCAGTCCTGTGCGATCCCGGATATTGGTCACTTGTATTATATACGCTTCCGCCACCCGCAATAAGTCTCCTCGAGCCTCACTCCGACGCTCGAAGAGCTGTAGTCTTCAGGAGTCATATCACTCGCTTTGCGGTGATATTTCCACCACCGTTATTATCGTGAGTTAGTAGTATGCCACCCTATCCGCCGTCTTGTTTTATCGGCGTGCATGTAATAAATTGTTGGGCAGTCTCCGCTCAACCTTGTATTATATTTAGTACTCCTGGTATTTTTCTTCTGTGACCAAGATATTGTCTACCAGTGAGAAGGAATTCTTCCTTACTGGTCCGTAAAAGGGATTGGTCTCTCAATAATTATTTTATTGAAAAACCGGTCATGACAATAACTAGCAATATGCACATGGACAGAGTATCAAAGTATGTACCAATTCACAAGCATATAAAGTGTTCACAAGAATATTAACATGCACACAATATTTAAATATTCAAGTTGAAAACCATGGCTATTGCATGGCCATCATGCAAGTGGCTGTCGTGGCTTGCCTGAAGAGGAAGGGTACACCGGGAAGAAGTGTGGTGAAGCTGCGGAAAGAATCGTCGGAAACACTTCTCTCTCGAAGGGGGCTGATTAAAGACAAGGGCATAATGGTCATTTTTAGAATGTGACAACATCATGAAAATGGTACCAACAGATAGGGCTCGACAAGACGAGAACGTGGGCTCTGGATTCACCTGAATCGGAGTCACGGTCGCGGAGCTATAGACGTTTGAACACTAGGGACCAATCTGTAAAAGAAACTTCACAAACAGGCCCCTGACTGAAAAACAGAAAACACATTTAGTGGAATACGCCTTCAAAGCAGAGAAAACGCATTTTCAGCCGTAGTACAAAGGAAATACACTTTCCGGAGAAGAAAACGTATTTTGACTTGGAGAAAAGACCAAAAGACGTTTTCGGTAAGGGAAACCGTACTACGAGGAGTACGTCTCCACTTAACTTGGCGCGGGCCCGGGGCTGGTCAACGGTGAGAAACTGACAGGCAGGTCTCATCGGGGCTGCTCCGTCTCTCCTCGCGGTGTCTTCTTCCTCTCGACAAGTAGCGGCAGAGGGCTCAGGTGAGCACGGCCGGCGCCCGTCCCGGCGCCACCGGCCACCTCAGGCGGCGCTCCGGCCACTTGAGTGACGAGGGCGATGAGACGCTCCCGCCTAAGGGTCCACTACCGCCGGTAAGCAGCAGAGAGTGCGGGGCCGTGACTCCCACGGCGGACAGTGGTGACTAAGGCGATGAGAGGGTGGCTATCATGGCGTAGACGAGGGGCTGGGGGTATGGGGAGACCCGCAGGGCTCCGGGTGGCCTTATGGTGGGGGAAGGAGGTGGAGGGGAGCTCTGCATTGAGCGGATTTAGGAGGAGGATGCCGACGGCCATGGCGGCAATGGAGGGGAACGGGAGCTCCTCGTGCTCGGTGGAGTGGTCGGGCGGGGCTCTGGGAGGATGAGGAGGCCGCTGGTGAGCTCGGAGAAGTGTGGTGTGGCCTATATATAGCTCGGTCAAGCCGAGGGGTGAGCGCGGCCGCGGTGACGCGTGTGCCGTCGCGCTGGCACGAGCATAGGCACGGGGAGGGAGGGGAGACTTGTCCAGGAGCTTCACGGGGGCGCGGGAGGACTCGGGCGAGCTCAGGAAATCTCGGGAGAGCTCCGGCAACGGGACAAGGAGGGGTAGGGGAGTTAGTGGCACGGGCGGGGTCGAAAGCGACGCAACCAAGGTGAGGCCGGATGAGGCAGCGGCTCAGGGCGACGCAGGAGGTCACGGGGAAGCGGCTGGACATGGCGAAGCGCTCGGAACTAACGAACAGGGGAGAGGCCTGAGCAAACGATGCTCAGCTCGCGTTCATGGCATGCCAGGGCGGTGGTCACCGCGTGAACCTTGGCATCCAGTGCTCCCTGGCGCCCAAAATTGGTGTCTAGTAGAAATTCCTTCCAAGTAATAGTCTCTAAGAGGTGATGGATTGACTAAATGCACTGTGAGATGATAGGAAGGATCAGCTGAAGTTTGCTGTAGGAAACTTGGACCAGTGGTTGTGTTCAAATGGGATGGCCACAAGGAGATAAAAGATGTCGGAGGGGCTTAGGGTAGAAAGGACAACAGTCTTGTGAAGTTTGGACAGAATTGGACCAATATTTTGTATAGTTGCTTTACAACCAACAAAAAGGTCCAGAAAATGAATATTGATGTGGCACTCACCTCAAGTGTTTCCTTGGGCTGAAAGTGGGCATGGCATGATTATTTGGACATATGAAGATGCTGTAAAAATTGCATACCATTTGGACTTGCCAAAATAGTACTTGCTTCACAAAGCATCCCTATGGACAGAATCTTAGGAAAATTCTTGAGGGAAAATAGCTAAATAAAATGTGCCCAAATTTGGTGGAGATGATTTATATGGATAGGTTAAGGTTCTGGTAATTTTTCAGTAATAATGAAGCAATATAATATATACTTGCTTCACTAACTAAAAATATGACCAGAAACTAAGATTGGATGATGTGCTCTCATAGAGTGATAACATGAGCCCAACTCTTGAGGAGAGTGATGATTTGATCATATGAAGGACCTTGCAAAATTTCAACTCATTTGGATTACCCTAGTTAGTACTTCCTTCACAAAGGCTTCCCTCTGACGGGAACTTTGAAAATTTGCTCAGGAATATTCACTAGGCAAATTGAATTGAATTTTGACAGGAGGCAATGATATGGACAGGAAAAGGTGCCCAAAAAGTTTGGGGTCAATCAAGCAAAGATAAATGACACTTCCTTCTCAAAAAGCCACTTAAGGCAGAATGAGAAAAGGAATATTTGTGAATTATCTTTGACGATTCCAAGGAAGGGTTTTGACATATATGTGGAAGATATGACCCAAACAATTTATGAGAATTATTTGGGAATTTTGGGAGTGACAGTTTTGGGGAACGTAGTAAAAATTAAAAAAATTCCTACGTGTCACCAAGATCAATCTAGGAGATACTAGCAACGAGAGAGAGAGGGAGTGCATCTTCATACCCTTGAAGATCGCTAAGCGGAAGCGTTACAAGAACGCGGTTGATGGAGTCGTACTTGCGGCGATTCAAATCGCGGAAGACCCGATCCAAGCGCCGAACGGACGGCGCCTCCGCGTTCAACACACGTACATCCCGGGGACGTATCCTCGTTCTTGATCCAGCAAGGGGAGAGGAGAAGTTGAGGGAGAACTCCGGCAGCACGGTGGCGTGGTGGTGGAGCTTGTGGTTCTCCGGCAGGGCTTCGCCAAGCACTACGGAGGAGGAGGTGCTGGAGGAGGGAGGGCTGCGCCAGGGGCTGAGGTGCGGCTGCCCTCTCTCTCCCTCACTATATATAGGGGAAAGGGGGAGGAGGAGGCGCCCTAGGGTTTCCCTAGGGGAGGGGCGGCAGCCACAGGGGAAACCCTAGATGGGTTTGGGCGCCCCACCCCTAGGAAACTTGGCCCCCAAGCCGGGAGGGGCGGCTGCCCTAGGGGAGGCGCCCCCACCTCTCCAGGTTATGTGAGATGGGTGGGAGGGGCGCACGACCCCTTAGTTGGCTGATGTGCCCCCTCCCCTTGGCCCATCAGGCCCTCAACGCTTGCCGGGGCCTCCGAAACTCCTTTCGGTCACACTGGTCGTCACGCGGTACTCCCAGAATAATTCCGGACTCCAATACCCTTCGTCCAATATATCGATCTTCACCTCCGGACCATTCCGGAGTTCCTCGTCACGTCCGGGTTCTCATCTGGGACTCCGAACAACCTTAGTTAACCACATACTATTCCCATTACAACTCTAGCGTCACCGAACCTTAAGTGTGTAGACCCTACGGGTTCGAGAACCATGCAGACATAACCGAGACACCTCTCCGGCCAATAAAAAATAGCAGGATCTAGATACCCATAGTGGCTCCCACATGTTCCATAATGATCTCATCAGATGAACCACGGCGTCGGGGGTTCAGTCAATCCCGTATACAATTCCCTTTGTCCATTGGTATGTTACTTGCCCGAGATTCGATCGTCGGTATCCCTATACCTTGTTTAATATCGTTATCGACAAGTCTCTTTACTCGTTCTGTAACACATGATCCCGTGGCTAACTCCTTAGTCACATTGAGCTCGTTATGATGATGCATTACCGAGTGGTCCTAGAGATACCTCTCCGTCATACAGAGTGAAAAATCCCAGTTTCGATTCGTGCCAACCCAACTGACACTTTCAGAGATACTTGTAGTGCACCTTTATAGTCACCCAGTTATGTTGTGACATTTGATACACCCAAAGCATTCCTACGGTATCCGTGAGTTGCACGATCTCATGGTCTAAGGAAATGATACTTGACATTAGAATAGCTCCAGCAAACGAACTACACGATCTTGTGCTATGCTTAGGATTGGGTCTTGTCCATCACATCATTCTCCTAATGATGTGATCCCGTTATCAACGACATCCAATGTCCATGGTCAGGAAACCACAACCATCTATTGATTAACAAGCTAGTCAACTAGAGGCTCACTAGGGACGTGTTGTGGTCTATGTATTCACACATGTATTACGGTTTCCGGTTAATACAATTATAGCATGAACAATAGAAAATTATCATGAACAAGGAAATATAATAATAACCATTTTCGTATTACCTCTAGGGCATATTTCCAACAGTCTCCCACTTGCACTAGAGTCAATAATCTAGTTACATTGTGATGAATCGAACACCCATAGAGTTCTGGTGCAGATCATGTTTTGCTCGTGGAAGAGGTTTAGTCAATGGATCTGCGATGTTCAGATCCGTATGTACTTTACAACTGCACCAGCTGACTGCCCCACCATTCAAAATATACACCTATCCGGTTTGTGATTTGGAGTCATCCGGATCTGTGTCAAAGCTAGCATCGACGTAACCCTTTACGACGAGCTCCTCGGCACCTCCATAAACGAGAAACATATCCTTAGTCCTTTTCAGGTACTTCAGGATATTCTTGACCGCTGTCCAGTGTTCCATACCGGGATCACTTTGGTACCTCCCTACCAAACTTATGGCAAGGTTCATATCAGGTCTGGTACATAACATGGCATACATAATAGAGCCTAAGGCTGAGGCATAGGGGATGACACTCATCTTTTCTCTTTCTTCTGCCGAGGTCGGGCGTTGAGGGGCGCTCAATCTCACACCTTGCAATACAAGCAACACTACAAAAAAATACACTTCCGTGATGATACATGTTTGTCACAGTAGGTCGCGTTTTTTGTCATGCATGTACATCCATGACAAATTTATGACAGAATCAAGATAGTCATACGTGTGCTGTCGTAGAAGTGTTCCATGACATTACCAAAATTATCATCACGGAAGTGTCCACTTCCATGACGATAAATCGCGCGTCACAGAAGTGCTTTCGTCAAGGGTGATCGACACATGGCATCCACCATAACAGAACGTCGTTAAGCTATCGGGTCGGGTTTTGGATCCGATAACCCGTTCACAGCCCCGACCAATGGGGATTTTCCACGTGTAAAATCATCATTGGCTGGAGGAAACACGTGTCGGCTCATCGTTGGGACAGATGTCATCCACTCATTGGACAGAAGGCGCCTATGATACGTCGACACGTGGCACGGCCCAACAGAGGCCCATTCCTGTGAAAAGGCCGGCCCGTTTGACTTGGTCAAAAGGTGGCGGGCCAGCCCATGGAAAGCCTGTTAACGACATGTTCGCATATAGCCCATTTACAACCCGCTAACCCAAGGCCCATTACGCCCTAGCCGAATTAGGCCCAGTAGCGTCATCTGGGCCATCCAATATGATTCTAGCCCGTTTTCACTTCTGGCCCATGTATGGCCCATGACGTCTTTCGGCCCATATGAAGCCCTATGTAACTCTTGGCCTATTAACGGCCCATGGTGAAACTGGCCCGTAATGAACAGTGTATCACTTTACAGCCATTAACGGCCCGTGGTGAAACTGGCTCGTAATGAACAGTGTATCACTTTATACCCATTAACGGCCCGTTATTCCGTTGGGCCGTTTCCAGCCCATGTTATCTTTCGGCCTTCTCAGAGCCCATTTATTCTTGGGCTCATTTCCAGCATTCGTTTACTTACGGCCCGTTACTGTCATTTTCTGCTTGTGGGCCAAATTCAGCCCGTGGTTACAGTAGGCCCATTTGTGGTCCGTTAATACGTTGGACCGTTTTCATAGCGTCATCAAATACGGCCTATTAACGATGGCCCGTTATGGTCGGCCCATGAACGGACGATTCCAACTCTAGCCCGTTTACAGCCATAATGCGGCCTATTATTGGCCCATGTTTGGCCAATCGATCATACGGCCCCTATAAGGCCCATTGATGATACGGCCCGTAGAAGGCCCATTGTTTCTACGGCCCGTAGAAGGCCCATTGTTATTACGGCTCGTAGAAGGCCCACTGTTTCTACGGCCCGTAGGAGGCCCAGTGTCACTACAGTAAATATTAGCCCAGGGTTATTGTGGCCTAGTTTTAAAAAATAGGTTATTGCAGCCACTAGCAAACCGCGGAAAAAGAACTGCACTGACTACAAGCAAACAAATAAACAAGACAACAAGGAAATAAATAAGCAAGCAACTTATGCTAGGCTATCATGGCTATTACATATATCACATCCACTGGGCATCAAAGTTCGCCACCAGTGATCATAAAGCGCAACGAAGAAGCAGATTACAAAAACTGGGCACCATTGCAGCGTAACTAAATAATACTGAACCGAGACCACTTCCAAGACAGTTCAAGAAAGGTTAGCCTTGCGGGGGAACTGATGCGCAAGCTGCTGAGCAAGGCTGTGAGACCGGCCTAGCATGTCGGTCATAGCTTCCAGGTGTAGCTGTTTAGCGATGAGTTTCTCATTGGTGTTCTCCGCAATCTTTCTTAGAGATAGGACTTCAAGTCGAAGTTGAGTTGCAGAATGCCTTTCTGCTAGAACTTGGGACTGAAGAAGTCGAACTGATTCAGACAACGAATTCTGTGAGCTTGTCTGACTGTTAGTCTCAAGTAACTTGAACACTGCATCAAGACAAGACTTTGGGGTTGTCTCGCTATCTTCAAGATGTTTTGCCTTCTTTGCTGCAATATATGTTGGGTTTGTCTCACAGCCTTCAGCAGACTTGTGCATGCCATCAGGCATATCACCCTGAAACAAAGCAAAGAGATGACAGGTTTTGCACGTGTATAAACAAAGATGATAACCGTTCTGCCAATTCGATCCAATTTCAAATTAGAAAATAAAGAGTAAGTTCAAAATATCAATAACATAATTTGGCATTGTTCATAATGCGGGGAGCTTCACCACACTACTGGATTACCATGTCAACATAACAAGCATAGATGAAGGGCAAAGAAAATCATTGTATCTATTTTGGATAATGTGCATGGCATGTTGTTCATATCATCAGCCACATTAGTAAGATAAAACAGGAGATGACAAGGTGCAAACGTGGGCTGCTTCACCACACACTGGATTATAGATCCACAAAAACAAGCATACATATATGGAGTATTAAGTAATGTGCATGGTATGAATAAGGAATTTGGTTTTACAAGTAAAACTTAGAACTTACGGTTCTTACGAACATGCATTTTGGTAGAAACAGCAAACTAAACAGCAGTAAACGATAGGGAGTATGAGCAAATTAAACAGCAGTTGAGGATAAAGGCTTTAGAAGGACTGACTTACATTAACAGTTAACACCGGCTTTATAATGCCCTTCTCCATGTCAAGGGAAGGATAACTCAAGAATTTCACCACAGAATCTTCTTCATAAGCATTGCCTGTACTCTACATTTTGTAGAGAGTAATTATAGATATGATAATACTGGAAGGGATAGAGGATAATGAAGATAAGATGCAGATTGATGCTACATAATCAACTACCAATCCCTGGAAGTATAAGCGTTACAGGACAAAATGTACTGACAAGAGCAATGGGCTACACTTCTGCACTGGCATTGTCTGTGTATTCTACTTGTTGGTAAGATTAAATATAGATCTGATCTTTTTTAGTAAATGGTGAGCGAGGGAGATAAGATGCAGAATGCTACAAAATGAACAAATCCCTCTTCCCATAATACAAGAGTGTTTTGAACACTGGTGTACTGTACCAAACGTTCTTATATTATGGGACGGAGGGAGTAGCTGTTAATGTAAGTACAGTGATAGACCACGTTCAGTCCTTACAAGAGGACTGCAGAGCTAAACCTCTTCAAAAGCATTGGGTTGATTCTAAATTTATGTAAGAGTGCATACGGATCTTATAATGTCCACCAAATGGACGATTACGAGGCTAACATGTGCAGTGATGCTACATAATCAAACATCTATGAAAGTAAGTATGGTCATACAGGGAAAGAGGTACTCACAAGAGCAATGCAGTGTGCAGTATAGTTGCGAGATTCTGTGGTCCCTTGAGAACGAATGTTCTTCTACTAACAGTTTTCGTACAAGTGAGACATTAAGGCAAATGCAGAAATGTAGTTCAAATTGTGATGTGATATCATAGACAGTACCTTACGCTGCAGCCGAGACCAATGTGTAACAAGATTATTCCAGTCACCGTCGGATAAATATAGCACCGGAGACTTTACAGAAATTTCGTTCAGAGGCTTTCCATCGAAGTGCGCTTGCCTCAGGTAGGAACGATACTTCATCAACGAGTGCTTGAAAAGCGCAACCAACCCTTGCTCGTCATCACAATCCAGTTTGCTCATCGCCTATTTAAAAGAATGAAATCTTGTGTCTTCTGTCAGCAGAAACATATGCAGTAATGACCACGAATAACATTAGTACATTACTTACGCATAAGTTGCGGAGGAAGACTGGAAATTGTTATGTGTCTGCGGTATAATCTTTCCATGAAGGAAAGATGCGCACAAAGTTCCTGACAACAACATAAGCTTCGTCTTCTAAACTGGGAAGAAATGGAACAGGGGTCCTATTTGCTGCAATTGGGGCTCTCTCTGGTTCGAAAAGGGATTTGGCAACTAGATTTGGTGTACTCTTTGCTGGAATGGGGGTTTTGCGTCGTACAGCCGGTGCTATGTCAACTGGCATAATCATACTATTTGCTGCAGTTGGGGTCTGCTGAGTTGGGGCATCAGAAATGACCAGTGTAGTAGGGCTAGAGTCTGCTAGAGTTGGGGTATTTTGTGGGTCAGGTGATATTGCAACTACACCTAATGGGCTATTTGATTTATCAGGTGCCACTACCTTTTCCAAATACTTTGCTTGTGCTCCTCCACGATCAGCAATCGCCCTCTTCCTTTTGAACGTCTGATACACAAGAACAACATTTGAATGGATAAATATGGTATGATGATAGATGGAATATGTACTGAAAATGGATAGGCAGGGCGTATTCACATGCACGATGTGTAAACTAAGCTAATGGCAGTTCAACAAAGTAGAAGCAATGCAAAGCATCAGTTGCAAGATATGTGCGAGCAATGTAACCTTGGAAAGTTAGAGCAAGTACCTTGATGGGTGAATAAGATAGGGCATCTTCCTCTGACTCCTCCACTAGGGAGCTACATTGACTTAGGTCTCCCTCTAGCTCAGAATCACTGTTAGGATCATATTCTGAGCATGAATCTGTAGGTGGAGAGCGTTTGCATTGCATTGCATCCAGACTTGATTTCAGTCCCTTAATGCCAAGTTTGACAGCCATGGCATTGTTCTGCTTTATTCTTTTCATGCGCGCAAGCTCATAATCATTATGATGCTATTCAGAATCTGAGATTCATGAAAACATAAAAAGTAGTCAGATTATCTATGGAATGCATTGCGGATTCAACTCGGAGTGTGTCTCCCTATAAACCCCTGCATATGCAAAGTTCACCTCCCCAACCGTGCTGACCAGACCACACACAGAAATACAAACCCCTTATGTCTCTATAACAGGCAGGCACACATTTCAAAACTGAAGTAGGAACATTAGAACCATATGAAATTTGTATTTGAACAAATAAACTAAGCAATTATGAGTGGCGTAATGTTTAGCTTCAAGGGTGGAGTGTTGGTAGTGCGACACAAAGCAAGTAGGCAGATTGTGTTGCATGTAAAAGATCGAAACCTATGTAAAAGCTGGAAATGACACTTTCTTTCTATACAATGAGTGTTCATTACCCACACATGATGGAAGAGATCACATAGAGAAATACTATTCACTCATGTCTACGATTCCATAGAAACAGGGTGGTCCACCCTAAAAGAATATTGACAACAAATATGACAAGGCAAGCATAGATGTAGTGAATCAATCATTTACTTGTGAGCTTACTAGGACAAGTATGCAGAATTGTAACTGTAGTAAGAGACCGTCCAAAATCTGAATGAAGAAGTTTGTCTAGCACTTATTGTTTGCAACTAATCGACGTGAATAATTGGATATTATATCAAATGAGTAAGAAAGACAAGTAAAATTGTCAACAAACCTTGCTTGCAGTAGTAATCTAGGTCAATGTCACTACGACCAACAATCCAAAATGACTAGTTTCTGTTCCGAGGGCCGGAATTTTGAAAACCTGTGAACTTTAGAGGTACTAAAGATTACCGAAATACATCTGAACCATTAAGTGTAGGTAGCACTGAGCACACAACAAACCCTAATGACAGTCCTGCCTAATGAGTAATGAATCAATTAGAAAAGGGGTGATGAGGAGTGGCTGCTGAGTGTTGAGGACGTATCTCAGGATAAATTGGGTTGGCTTGGTGGGTGCTGCACGCCTGAGCCCTGAACGGACTGGGCAGGTAGGCACGGCGGCGCGCCCGGGTAGCGGTGACGCTGTTGGGCGAGCGGCTCCTGGCCTCATGTTAGTCCGGCGTCTCTTCCTAGAGTCATGCCGTCTGGGGACGGCAAGTCGCCGGCGAGGCAGGCGGCTGGGGATGAGTAGAGATCGGAAGCGCGCAGCAGAACAGAGGGGAATCGGGGCCTGGGACGACCCAAAATCCCAGGGTGGGCCGGCCCACCGTGGGCACCCTGTAGGGATACACACCCGAGCGGCGAACATGCATTTTCGAAACTAATTTAGGAACATTTAGCTGACCAATTAAACAACTCTGTTTTAATAATATCAGATTCGTATTTGAACAACTAAGCTTGTTTAGCTTGATGGGTGGAGCAGTGTTATTATGACACGAAGCACGTATTCTGATCGTATAGTGATCATAAAAGGGGGAAACTCTAAGCATATTTTTTTTAGCAAAATAGGGTTTCCCCTCCGATTTCTATTAAAGAAACCACCACGGAACCAATATGATCAATTAAACCCTAAGCATGATCAATTAAACCGTATTATGGTGTGCCATGGCAGTTTTGAAGCTGCAAACCGGAGAAATGATATTTAGCATCCATTGTTTGCTTCGAACTAAGATCTAAATTCTAAGAGTTGAAAAGAAAGTAGAGTAACCAAGTTAAGATATATTTTCTGGTTGAGATCAAAAAGTTGAGGAGATATGAAGTACCACCTCTCTTGCGGTGCCGTGTAGGCATCGGGGGTGCGATGGCTGTCAGTGGCGTTGAAGCAGATCTGCGACGGTAGACGGGTGCATCGGGGGATAAGTCCCGTTGCGGTGGAAGAGAAGGTCGTGTGAGCGGCCCTGGCAAAGAGGACGACGGCGCCGATGAAGCGAGAGGACGCGATGCAAGGCTATTGGTCCGTCGCCGTGGATGAGAAACGTCCATCTCTAGCAGTGGACGACGCGGTCTTGGTAGGCGCTCCGGCATGGTGGAGGACGGTGGCGATGGATGTGGTGGAGGACGGCGGCGATGGATGGGGTGGCGGACGGAGGCTGGTGTGGGGATGGGGTGTTCTAGCGCGGACGGTGTATGAATGGGAAAATGGAGGGAGAGGTACGGGGAGCCATGTTTTTGGGACGCGCCTGCCTGAAATATGGGAAAGTTACGAACTTAGCCCCCGTTTAAAATTTGGACGTCTCCTCGGTTGGGGATAGGACGGTAATCTCGCATCTCGCCAATATTTGCCCAGAGCGATTTAGGGCGAGGAGAGGCTGGTTGGCGCCCATGGTTGGCGCCCACGGTGTATGAACGGGGCTGACAGGTAGGGCGGTTGTGTCACGTCTGAGTGAAGTTACAAACCTGCCCCTATTGAAAATATTTGCCTACATCGATTTCGGCCGAGTCGAGTTTGTTTTGCCGTGCACTGTGTATGAATGAGGAATGGAGGGAGAAACAGAGGTCTTTCGGACGAGCTTGAATCAAATGAGTTTTGCCGCCCATGTTTGACGCCCACCGTGTCGGAATGGGCTCAGAGGCGGTCGTGTCACGTCTAATTGAAGTTACTAACCTACCCCTATTTAGAGCAGTGGAAAACGGGCCGATGGATTGTCCGTGTAATGGGTAGACAGTAATTTCCATCTCCCAAACACTTGGCTTCGGGCAGCCGATGTGGGAGTGGACATTTTGCTGCTTCTTACGAATTTTGGGACAATAAGCATCCACGTTTACCCTGGCAACTAAATTCGAATCCATTTTGTATTCCTATATGAATCTTTATAAATCATTCTATGTGTTTTTATATATCTTCAAAAGGACGACAAAGATGTATTCCACTGTCATATATGAATATGGTTTACAAATGCCGATACTCAAATTCAGAAACTAGAATCCAGTTTAAGGTGAATTCAAATATTTGGAACACTTCATGTCCAACTCAAATTTCACACGCAGCATAATGTGTACTCCCATTTAGATATGTACACAAGTGATGTATCAAGATTCAAATACCGAGTCAATCAACCAAGAATGGACAGAACTAATATACATATAAACACTTATAGAGTATATGGATCAATAATATCAACTAACATACATAAGCTAGGTCGTTGTACTTTTTTTTGGCTACAACAACATCCTTTTTTTAGCCAGCATCTTGACCCTTTCCGATGCGTGCCACTTATGGTCCATCTATACTACTACTATTGCTGAATGCACATTCAACCCGATTGGCATATTTGTAGGTCTGGCACAGCAATCCAAATGAAATGTCTCCGAGTCTTATCAACTAATACAGACTTGTGCACAAATAAAATTACAAACCAAAAAACAAAAAAAACAATTATTACATGATCTCTAAAACAAATGGTTTGATTGATTACATGAACAGACAACACAAAGGTTATTCAACTATGGAAAGAACATTTCACCTATGATTTACCAAGTAGGAATTTAATTTCCTTTTTTCCTTCAGGACCTTAACAATCTGGTCAGTCTCAGCTTGCTTCGTTTTGAAATCCACCAAATATTTAATGGTTGTCTTGAGTACTGCTTGTGATTGTGCTGTTTGCTTCCTCAACATGTCAACTTCATCTCTAAGTGCAGAAGCATAATCACTTTCTACCACTAGTTTAGCCTCTAGAGCATCAGCAGTTGGCAATTCATAATGCATGATTGGGCCGGTGCCACTGCTGTGGGATGATGCAACGTCCATGGGGACCTCGCTCTTTGATCTTGGGCTAACCTGTTTTGCCATTAAAGTTCCGATTGGATTCAGAAAAGTTGAAGTTAGCAAAACATCTCAACTGGGAGTTATAACAGCAAACCAGTTAAACAAACAAGGAATTAAAGAGTTTCAATTGGATGCTGAAAAGTAGTTATTAACATCATTGTAACCCGCTGTTGCAGCAGCAAAGCAGTTAAACAAACAAGTAGATATTTAAGTTAAGGCAAACAAGTAATTCTTAATAGTAAGTATCAAACACATAGATAGGCGCAGTCTACAATATGATTAACAGGCTGTGCCATTATGTAATCAGTAGCAAACTAAATTAGGCCAAGCAACGTAATTGAACAATTTTGCAATAAGTGGCTAAATAAATTCCGAGAAGCAGGTAACTGAACTTACGCTAGTTCTTTGTACAGGCACACTGCAACTTCTTTTTCGCTTACAAGGTTGTACGAAGGAGTCCATGGCATCAATTGCTTGGATACGCAGTCCCAATACTTCTTTCTTCCCACACTGCATGGGTAAGTCGAATGGTTAATCTGGTAAGATGGTGCGTCCTTGATATGTTATATGAGGACGTGTAGTCAGACTAGTTGTAGCCAAACACATCACACTGGCTTTTACTGTATATTTCATGTGATTACTTTTGGCATATCGAGATCTAAGCAATCTACAATAGGATGAAAAGACTGGCATCCTTCACACTATTGGCGAACTCAGTTCATAGAAACAAGCAATTCAACCATTCTGTGGGTAAATCAAAAGCGCCACTGGAATATTTTTCACTATCCAATCATACACGCAAAAAGGGGCGACACCACCATAGGGGCTGGTATGGGCGGCCGCCTCAGGTGGCTGGAAAGTGTGCACCTAGTTTGAGTCGTCCAGGTTGGCCCATGCTAGTTTTGTTCGTCCCAACGCACGAGCAGGCAATGTAAAAAATGAAGAAACATGTTTCAATTTGGATGGGCCAATAACATAAGTGCAAGGCAGACCCTATTGCAGGCTCACGGCCCAAACGAGCGCCTCCATATCGATCGACAGCAGGAAAAATCCCAATTCATTCACTCCAGCCTCCAGTCTGGTTCGCTCCTAACCTAGCCGCCGCTGGACAGATCGACACAACACTTCCTCACACCCTCGTTGGAGGGTGGTCGTCGGGCTTCAAGCGAACGAAAGGACAAGAAGATGAAGATCCAACCCTGGATGTAGCCTGCGTGGAAGGCAGCGGTGGCAGCACGGGCATGGCATCGAGCTTGCGCAAACGGACAGTCGCAGCTTGCAAGAGTAGCATGCGCAACGAGCAGGTACATCACATCCCTGATTATTTCTAATTCAACTCTTCAATTTCTGGCCAATAGTTAAACCTGACGGTGTTGTAAAACTGCTTGTATGTAGGGAATCTATGAGAAAATGAAACTAATTTCTACTTATTTTATAACTCCCCCAATCAATACTGAACTGACTGAATCTGATGTATCTAATCAAGTTTCCGGTGCAAACATACAAGCTCTTGTTGTTCTTGAGCCTGAAGTGTCTAATGAACAGACTGCTAATGAAGGATTTGATGCAAACATTTTACATGCTCCTGGTGATGAACATATAGTGTCTAATGAGGGATCTAATGCAAGCATTTTGCAAGCTCATTGAAGGATTTAGTGTCTAATGATGATCTACTATGTTGAGAGAGACAGAGATTTGCAGGCATTGATGACAAGCAAATTATAGTGCATTTTCATAGCTTGAGGAAACGTCGAGGCCATCTACCAGAAAGTCCCGTATCATGACAACATAGCATAAATACTTTTCTAATCTGTTGTTTGAAACTATTGCCATACTTGTGCAGGATAGATATATTGATATGCAGTTTGCGCACTGGTTATACGTGCAATTACACTTCGATATTTTCAGCCAGAGAACGAATAATTCAAGCAGGTACAGACCATGTTTGTAGTCCTTGTACACCATGTTGCATTTTGTGTTTTTTGGTGCTTGCATCATTTAGTGTTTATAATCTGAACTACTTTGGATCATTAGCTGGTTTTCAAAGTGCATGTAGCTTCACATTTCTCAAGTTATGTAGATTTCCGGAGTGCAAGTGCCTTCGTATTTTTTAAGTTAAATGTTCGCCCCTGGTAACTTGAATTCATGGATCAGCCACTGCACACAAATCATACACGAATGCCAGTACGAATTAAATGAAATGCAGGGACTTACGCTAGCTCGTTGTACAGGCTCACTGCAGCTCTGCTTGCGCTTGGGATGTTCCATGTACAAGTCCGTGTTACCACTTGCTTGGATGTGCATACCTTGTGCTCCTTGCATCCCCCTCTGCATTTTTGACACGGTGAATGGTTGATCAAATAAGAGGAATCGACCTTGATGATGTACCGGAGGACAGATACTTACAAGGTTATACGGGTGTGTAGGATGTGTACCAGATACCGTAGCGCCGTCATGCTTCGCTAAAAAATGGATTTGCTTGTTTCAGATGATATCTCCAGAAGAAATAAGAGTTAAAGTCAGAGTTGCATAGGCGTGTAAGCTAAGAGAGCAGTGAAAGGATATCCAAAAACATTGTCGGAACAGTGCACAAGGGAGTGAGGTGTGGATACCTAGTTCGGGCCGGCGTTTGGGCATGCTCGCCTAGCTAGAGTGCGGGTCACTTCAGAGCCGTCGAGGGTGATGCGCTGGCGTTGGCTGGCCGCGCACGGATGCAGATCTTGAGTGGCAGCGGAGCGCTACGATGCGGTGGACGAGACCGTTGGTGAAGCCCCAACGGCCTCGGGGGGGGGGGGGGCGGTGGTGCGACGATGTGCTCGGTGAAGTAGCCCCGGTGAGCTGGGAGACGGCGTCGGTGAAGCGCACCTGATGCGGTGGAACTCAGTGTCCGTGAGGCACATCGGTTGCGGCGGCCGACGTTGTCGGTGGACCACCCGATGCGGTGGACGAGGGCGTAGATGAGGTAGCTCCGGTGCGGTGGTGAAGCGCGACCGTCGTCTTCGTCGTCGTCGTCCGGCACAGAGGTGGGGAACGGTGGGGAAAGAGACGAGACGAGGGGCGATTCGAGGGTTGGCGGTGAATTAGGGATTTGAGCAAACTGGGCGCGGAAGGGGACGGTGGAGAAGAGAGATTTTGCAGGGCTGGAATTGGGGCCGCCAGATATTTCAATCCGAAACGTGGAAGCGCGAACTTATATTGTCGTCGTCCTTTTTTTGGGGGGAGGGGGGGGGGTGGGTGGCTGGGTGCTACGCGTCCGTCTGACACACGCGACCACCCCGACAGGACTATGCTTCGGTGCCTTAAGGCACCTGCCTTTGTATCCATGACATGTGGGCCCAATAGGTGGCTGGCCCACATGTCAGTGACCCAAAGGCAGTTGCCTTTAAGGCACCGAAGCAGCGTCCACCCCGACACGACCCTGGTCTGCCTGGTGCGCCTACATTTGAGAATGCAAACGAATCTTCTTTCATTTGCAAACGAATCTGTATGTATTACCATGCCCGTGTTTTCCTTGCAATAATTAGTCATTCAAAACGAGATACTCCGTCCGTTCACTTTTGTAAGTCGTTTCAGACAACTTAAAATGAACTGTTTTGCACATTGTCTGAAATGTCTCCAAGGTCTTATAAAAGTGAACAAAGGGAGTACTATAAATTAATTAATGAGTAGTTATTTGAAAAAAAATCGAAACGGTACCCACGCTAACGTGGATTAGAGTGTGTGTCACGTAATTAGTTATTTGAATTAGAGTGTGTGTCACGTAGTTAGTTATTTGAATTAGAGTATGTGTCACGTAGCGATCTCCAATTCTAACATGGATTTCGCATTTCACTGTATCCACGCTCCTTTTTTTAATACAAATTCATATGTATATGATGAACACCATGGTAGTGAGAAAACTTTTGGATGGATTCAAACATATGACCTACAAAATAGCACAACAAACTGAGTCAATGTCAACTTTTCGAAACTTAGTATGGCACGAATTCGAAATAATTACCCGTATGCCTGGTCCTCGGTTCAAATCTTACAATGTACACCGAATTGAAACATCGATATTAGGTCTCGTACTATGTACATTCAAATGTTGTTTTTAGCCCCCCCGCACAAATGCAACACACTTCCTGTATCGGTCAATCTTCCTCTCCTAACCACCTTAGGAAGCTATCGGTTTCCAACACACATTCATTCTTTCTCTCCATGTTTTGATCTCTAAGTCTCTCAACTACACAACCCCTTTTTCCACTCTGTTACCAAATGTATTTACCTCACACACCCGCCATTGCACCCCATGCCGAGCTCTCTCTCTCCCCCCCTCTCCCTCTCACCCTCTCGTGCTAAATACATGCATTGCCTATCTAGCCCCCCAACCTCTCGTGCGCACGCACGCACATTGTATATCTAGGTCACTCCCTCGAGACTGTCTCACTCTTTCTTCTGCACGGCGGGCCACCCTCGCTCAATCTCGCTCTCTTTATCTGAGTCTCGTTTAACCTCGTTTTATTTCACACACAAATGATATATCTCCCTGTTCGGGCCTCGATCGACACACTCTATACTCTCTCACGCAGATTGTCTATCTAGGTTAGTCCATCCAAGCCGCCGCCACTCTTTTGACCTCATGGTGGGCCACACTCACTCAATCTCTCTCTCTCTCTCTCTCTCCCCGTATGTCTCGATTGACCACGCTCTTTCTCGGACAAAAACGATATATCACCATGTTTGAGCCCAATTCGACCTATTCACATTGTATACTCTCTCACGCACATCGTCTATCTAGGTCAGTCTCTCCAACCCGTCCCACTCTTTCGATCGCACGGCGACCCTATGTGATCGGTTGACCTTGCTTCCTCCCACGCACAAAATATATCTACACGTCTGTGACTGGATCATCTCTCAAGCTCTATCTTACAGCCCTCACCCTTGCCAAAAAGCTCAATCGGACAATATCTCTGCAGAGCATATATATTTGTTCAATGAATGTCAGACCACACTCACTTTGTCTCTCTATCTATATGTCTCTCGATTGACCTCGCTTTCTCACACCGTATCTTCCACGCGTTGAAGCTACTACCTCTCCATCCCTCGCAAAGCCGGAGCTATTTACATTGCAAGGGGCACTCCAACCTTGGATTAATTTGTGTAGGCATTTATTCCGGTCGGTTTAGATTATATTTTCATAGCATTCGGCCCACAACTACTCCAAACACCGTTGCAACCCACGCAACTCCCCTAGTTAATTTCCCTCTGGCTCGGTCATCGCTCTCTCGCACGTCCTTTCTCGCCTTCAACGTCGCACCATGGTATTATTGAAAAAACTATGTTGTTCTCTTTAATTATTATAAATAAGCTACAAAACTACACACCGATAGTCCACTTGGAATGGAACAAATTTCGACCCAAAAATTAAAGTGCTACAAACTACACACAGAGGGGCCCACATGTCATGAAACAAATTTGGACCCATATACAAATTAAAAAAATAAAGGACGAGGATCGAACATGCGACCGGGCCTTCAAGCCGCACGTCAACAGGCAACATACGTAGAATAGCAATGTTTGTTGTACCCCCTTTGTTCACATAATGTTTTTATATTACCACAGCCTAATTAATGGATAACATGTAATATTATTTTTAGTACTATTCGCCTTCACTTACTGGTGGGTTCCATGTGTGCTCTCTCTCTCTCTCTCTCTCTCTCCTCCCCTTCTGCGTTTAGACGCACGGGCAAACAGGAAGAACTCGCGGGCGATGTTGCCGTTGACCATATCTGGAGACGTTCACAAGTCACGGCACCAGTTTCACGTACTAGCAGCACTAGTCAGTGTGTACGTGCAATGCACGTTAATTTGGAAGTATATTAAGTGCATGCGGATATTAACTACTAGGATATTATTTGCATGTTGTCATGTGATTAGCACTATTTTTGGCATGAAATTAACTGCACGCTAAACGTGTTGAGCGCTCGACATTGAAGCAGCCTAGGTCGTTGGATGACAAGGAATACATGTGGCTTGATGACGTTTTATATTTAATTTGATACGGCTCTAGCAGAACATTCAATCGATCAAACCATACATTTCGTTCAGTCTGACTCCGACTTTAAATTATACGACGATCGATATAAAATAAACGGAAATGATAAATGTTCGGATTTTAAGCATGGCACTCCGAACGTTTTTCATGGCAAATTTAGTTTATGCGGCGGCGGCGGGGGCGTCTCGCGGTGGGAAGCGGCTCCTCTGCCGTGCTCTGTGTGTCGTCGGGCCACTGACCAACGGCGACGGCGGCGTCTTGCGCCGTTGTTGGCGTACTCCTGGACGTTGGCCTATCTTCAAGGAAGGCCAAAATGTTCAGGACTTCGGAGCGAGTCAACTGGCGGGAGGAGGCGACTGGCGTTGGTGCAAGGAAGCGGTCGACGGCGGCCATCCATGCCGCTGAGGGGGGCACTGGCACCCGCGCGGGGATAGGCGCTGTCAACGGCGCGGCGGAGACATTCGTGTGCACGGGCACCGGCACGTGCGCGCACGTCAGTGCACGCGCATGCGCTGGCAGGTGCACGGGCACCGGCACGGGCATGCGCGTCAATGCACGCGCAGGCGCATGCGCTGGCAGGTGCACGGGCATGTGAAAGTCGGCGGGGACCTCGTGGAACCCCGTGGGATCAAGCTCGACGACAATGTGCGGCTCCTAGCCCATCAATGCCACGGGGATGGGCGCTGGCGCAGTCGGGGCGACGGGAGCCGGAACAGGAGCGGGGACAGGCGCAGCGTCTTTCCGCAAGGCCAGTTCAAGCTCGTCCCAAAGCGCCTTATGTTCTTGAGACTCCGGCATGGTGTCTTCCTCAGGAAACTGGAACACTAAGGGCAGACCATCATGATGCGGCATGGCGTACATTTAGGTCAGGCTAGTTGAAGGTAGACGACAGGAGAATCGGAGAGGAAGAGAGAGGATTGTAGCGATACCGGGTAGTGCGGGGTTGATTTGAAACTGCGGCGCCGGCGACATTAAAAGTGGGAGCAGTTGGGACGACAGTGGGCGGCGGACCCTGGTCAAAGGGCTCGCCTCCCGGTGAGCCTGCACAGCGGTCTGCTCGCACGCCTCCCGTCGACTCACACGCTTGCTCGGACGGCACCTGCCAATGAGAAGCGGGGACTCGTGGCGGCACGTAAATGCCCACGGTTTCAATAGTGAAAGCGTTTGCCTTAACGTGACAGGTCTTTGTTCCACAATACCTTAGCTCTTCATTTGTGCAACTTGTCATAAGCAGCTTGTCTCAAATTGAAGAAAAAACTTACGAAGTAATATTTGTGCCATATCACGTGACCATGCTTAGTTTCAAGAATTTATGCTCACTTTTGGATTTTCTGAAATTTAAGATCCAGGATTCGAAACAATATCATAACCTGCATCATGCAATAAATTTTCAAGCCGTACATCTGTCTTGTTGTATTTCTTAAGAAAGGATTTGGTCAAACATTTTGCTTAGTTAGACTTCAGACAAGTTATATATGCAGAGTAAAAGGATAATCCCTCCGTACTAGTGCATTGCCTGATATATTAACTCAAGTACTAGGCACGAACAAACGGGCTCAATTCTGTGCTCATCCTGGTGTAGTAGTAGTAGTACTAGGCAATGCAGTTGACGGGTGACCTTGACGAGCGGCGACCGAGGGAATTGAACCGTGCTCGGCACGGTAGGTAACGTTGTCTAGTTACTAAAGCATCCCTCCGTTGTTCATCGGTAGTCATTATGGACCGGGGACATGAGGGGAATTTCCTAGGGCTGGAATTCTGGCCGCCAGATATTTCGACTTGAAACGCTGAGGCTCGACTGGTTGGGGTTGCCTAATGTGCGTACCACGCACGCCACCGAAGGACACGAGCCCGTTTTTTAAGGATCAACATGAGCCAAGGACTGGCTGGTACGCCGTTGGGTCCTACCATTCGAGAATACGAAAGGAACCTTTTAAATTGCCGAACGAATCTATGTGTATTACAATACCCGTATTTTCCTTGCAAATACTAATCTCAACGTGGTAATTGATTTATGATGAGTTGTTGAATTAGAGTGAGTTTGTGATATAGTGATCTCAACGTGGATTTCACATTTCATGGTATCCCTAGTAAGTTTTCCAATGCAAATTCAAATTTAAAAGATGAACAATATGGAGGTGAGAAAACTTTGTATGTATCAAGCATATGACCACACACACACACAGAGAGACACACACGCACGAACACAACAACACTCCAATAAGTATAGTGCATCAATTTTTCCAAACCATGCATGTATGACACGAATTCAAAATTACTCCTTCTATTCCTAAATATTAGTCTTTTAGAGAGTTCAACAAGTGACTACATACGGAGCAAAATGAGCGAATCTAGACTCTAAAATATGTCTATATACATCCGTATGTGCCAGTCCATTTGAAGCCTCTAAAAAGACTAATATTTAGGAACGAAGGGAGTAAAATGTAAGACATCCATGGTCCGCAGTTCAATATTTAAAATGAACATGAAACTGAAACATGAATATTAAGTCTAGTACTACAGTACATGCAAATGTTGTGTTTAGGCGGAGCTATGATTGTCGGGGGTCAACCCCTCGACCTTAGATAAAATTGTGGAGCTCTGTTTAGGGTTGTTTAGATTATATTTGTCCCCACCCTCCCAACCACCGATTGGTTGTGCACCCCCCACCCCTCCTCCCTGGGAGAATATCATGTGCCCCCATACCTTAGATGCAATATGCCGATACGAGTTGCTTGGAGCTTGTAGATCTGAGATATAGCAGCTCACATGATGTGTCTTAATATTTTTGCAGGAAACCTTGATGAGTTTGAGAATTGCACACAATTTGTACAAAAACTACTTAGATGCCCTTTGATCCCATATCCAACGACCTCGAAGCTCGTATCACCGTAGCATCTAAGATGAAGGAGGACATCATATTCTCATGTATGTAAGAATATCATGTGCTACCACACCTTAGATGCTTTGGTGATACAAGCTCTTCGGAGGCGTTGGATTTGTGACCCAACACCTCCTCGGTGGTTCGAATGGTTTTTTGCAGAAACGCCCCAAAAGAGTTCGGCCACTTCTTACAAGCACAAAGACTGCTCAGATGCCATTGGATCTCAGATCAAACGACCTCCAAGCTCGTATCACCGTAGCATCCAAGCTGCGATAGCATCTTATGTTTTCTCGCACGGGAGAGTATGAGGTGCTCCCGCACCGTAGATTCTATGGTGATACGAGTTCACTGAGATCTAACGGCCCACAGTAGGAGGTTTGAATGTTTTTGCAATATACGACTGATAGAGTTTGGGAAATGCGCGGAAAGTACCAGTACTACGCATGTGCCATCTGATCACTGATCGTACGACCTAGATGCTCATATCACTGTAGCGGGTAATTAAGCTACGGGGAGCACCTAATATGAGCACCGGGGAGCTGTTGGATCAAAAATGCAGCGGCACACACGAGGCCTGAATGTTTTATTTGCAAAAAAACCTTTGGAGAGTTTGGAAATTGCGCATAATTACAAAGACTACTCCCAAGCCATTGGATCCCACTTCCAACGGTGTAAAAACTCGTATCACCATAGTATCTAAGCTGCGGGGTGGATGTGAATATTCTATGCCGCTGTCATTTTTGTTCGTAAACTTGCAAAATATGTGTAACTCGTGCCGTTACTTGTCTAACCGCGCAAAGTGTTTGTTCAAAAAAACCATCCTGCACTGAAATATCGAAGCAACACACGGGGGTCCGACTTGTCATTAATCAAATTTGGACCTAAAACTAACAAATATGAAAGACGAGATTCGAACTGGCAACCTGGACTACAAAGCGTAAGTCGATAGCCTGAAAAACGAACGGTTGTTGGCTTTGTCCCATAACTTGATTTTATACAGTACTTGCGTTGAGTAGAGTAGAGGGAGTGCCTCATCAACACGTGCATGACCGTTGTCTCACTTACTGGTGGGTCCCAGGTCTGCGATCTCAATCTCTCTTCTCTCCATCGTCTAACCTTTGCACGGGCACACACGAAGAGCGGCGCTAGCTTGCCGTGGTGTTATTACAACTAAAAAAGCTTGGAAAATAGAAGAATCGCCTAGAACAAGAGACGTTGTGGCTGGTCGAGACGGAGCTAACCACATCTATCCTCCGTGCCACGTTTGCATGATGAAGCTGTGTGGCTAGTGGGGTGTTTTCGACCGACTGGCTGGGTCCCGAGGTCGAACCATAGGTACTACGTCTGATACAGTATATTTTTACACGCACATTTTTCCTCCGTGCCGAGACGTGGCACACCCTACCGCGCGGTTTCGGGGTCCTCCCGGGTGGTGCACGCATATATTCTTCCTGACGTGGGATGCCCTACCGCGCGTTTTATGGGTCCTCCTCAGTCGTAGCGCCTAAGCAAGTAAATGAGTTGTCAAATCACGAAAGACCACCTTTCCCACCGAGTACATCAGTGAAGCACGGTGGCTAGCTAGTTGGGCTAGTTCGACCGATTGGCTAGGCTGCCGCCACATTTGTTTTTTCACCCCTTTTTTCTTGCCGGCAGTTAAATTTAAATATCCACTGCGGCGTTGCTCTGGTGTTTGGGTGCGGCAGGATTTTTAGTTTTTTGATTGACGGGAGCAGGCGCGACAGGATTTTTAATTTTTTGATTGACGGGAGCAGGCGTAGCAGCAATTAGTCACGATGACTCCACCTGTAAAAACCCACTGCTCCCTGATGTGAGAAGTCGTCGACTGGTGTTTTACCATGGTGAAAACCAAAAGATTCCCCACTCCCTCCGCCTTCCCGTAGATTGCATTGCCTTTTAGCCGTTTTGCCCCCTTTGCTTCCTCTCCCCATTGCTTCTACCTGGTGCCATGGCGGCACAGCAGATCACGGAGTCCGAGATGAGGCGCCTGACACAGGAGCTCCATGTCAAGGATGCGGAGCTCAGGGCCAAGGACGTGGAGCTTCATGAGCTCAAGGAGGAGAGGAGTGCCATGCTCCTCCGTTATGTGCAGGAGTTCACGGAGCTTCAAAAGCGGCAGGCGTCCACCACAAAGATGCTCGAGGCATCGGCGGCGTTGCTGCAGAAAGCGAGAGATACGATAGGCCGTCAGGGGAGCCGGCTGGAGCGTGAGCGGGCCGATCGTGACGAGGTCCAGGATCGCCTCAGCCACTTGGTGAACCAAGTTGCCACGCACGTGTTGCGGCTGCGCGATGCCTACCATCGTGCCAGCGCGACGATGCCGGCCGTCGGGCTAAACCCGTTCGACCACCCGGTCGACTTCAACGAGCTGCGGCTTCCTGACCTGGTCTCCTTCTTCACCTATATCTCCGAGGAGCTGAGCCATCTCCGCGCGATGGTGGGGGCTGAGCTGGACAAGGAGTGGTTGCGGGCTGCCATCGCCGTTGCCGGGCGAATCCTTTCAGGGCTCCGTCACCGGAATCCATTCGTGCCATTGGACACCGTCTTTGACAGGCTGGCTCCCGTCGACCGGGAGCGGGCTCTGCGGGCGGTTGCACCCTGCATCACCAACGTCGTGCGCCTCGAGAAGCAGAGGGACTTCGGTGGTGTTTAGGCGCCCTCTGCAAGGGCATGTCCATGTCTCGGCGCAACATGACCGTTGGATCAAACTCAGACGGTGTAGATCAGTCACTGTAGCACAAAGCGTGTGGGTGTGTTTGGTTGCATTCTCATCTCAATATAGTTGTTTCCTCTTCGTGTATTTTTGTCAACCTACTAGTGTGGACTCATGCACCCTTCATGCACTCTGCCAAACACCCAAAAGTGGGTCGAGAAGGGAACTTTTGCTCCCATCCCGTGCACCCTTCATACACCCTGCCTAACACTATTCGTGCTTCATATGGTTCATGTTTCGTGGAGTACTGTAGCACCGTACTCTCCGTGTGCTGTGGACCGAGTTCTGTTAACAATGATCTCACCGTTCATTCTCGACCGGACAGTCGAAAAAGCGGTACTATGTTACATATAGGAGTAGTTGACATGCGCACAACATCATTTGTTATCCTCATATCTTACTACACTAGCAACAAGATTGTGTAGTACTGACGTATGAACCACTGCACATGCCTAGTAGTAGGAGCACTGTGTATGTTCAAGTGGCTCCCGTGTTTCGCACTCCTTCGTCGTAAGAGTGGAAACGCTTGCTATAATCATTTTTTCTTCAAAAAATCAGTGGACACGCTCTATCGTGCGGATCCTCCTCCAGCCATGCACTAAATTACTCACTTTCGCCGACGTGTGGGACAGCCAGCACCTGGGTCCACCAGCCATGCACTAAATTACTCCGTAGTAGAGTGACGGTAGACTACCCCGATCGAACCGCCACAGTAATGCCCAATGAGCCGTCAAATCACAAAACCCCCTCCTTTCCAGCAGTAAGTTAGACGGACTAAGCAACCATCATTTCACTCTTCTCTCTCAGCTTCCTCTCTTGAAGAAAACCCCCACTCGCTTCGCTTCTCCCTCATCTCGTTCCTCCTTTCACTCTTCTCTCAAAGCTTCCTCTCTTGGATGGACGCCGGAGCACCGGCCGACGTGATGTCTATGGCTCTGGCCAAAATCGTCGAGGCTCATGGTACGAAGAAGCGCAAGCACCCCGCCGAGACTACCGCAGACAAGCTGAAAGCCATCGCCCTGTCTAAGCCCCCCTCTCCGGGATCCCTCATTAAGCAAGTCCAGGTAATGTCTCTTGTTGACGATCTTTTTCTCGATCTTGATCGTGTTTTTTCATGTAACACGCAGTACTAGTACTGGTAGTACAACTTTCTGGGTGATCTTGCATGTGATTTTAGTGTGCCAAATGATGGTTCTAAATTCCTCTTTTGACCAAAACATGCGAGAGGTTGACACTGATTTCTTATAGATTACTTTCAACTACTCCCTCTGTCCCAAATTTCTTGTCTTAGATTTGTCTAGATACGGATGTATCTAATACTAAAATGTGACTTGATACATCCGTATCTAGAAAAATCTAAGACAAGAATTTTGGGACGGAGGGAGTACTTTATGAACATCAATGCTACCTTTTAAGAGGGTATATTTGCCTCAGTAACTTGTGTTATGGATATTCCATGTAATCCCTCTGCTCTCATGCCTTTGAAGACATGTTCTAGTGTCTTTGTTCACTCATTTCTGTGCGTATATGTAGTCATATATGGAGTATAATATCGAAAATCATCTTATATTTCTGAACGGAGGTAGTAATAAAATATGGTTTCTGTTTGAATTAGAACCAGGTCCGCGGTGGAGATGAAGTTCTCAAAGTCATGCCGTGTGAACTGGAAGACCTGATGATGAGTTCTACTGCCGAACTATCCAGCTGCTGTGTCCTTGTCGCCACGTGTCCTGAACTAGTGTTTTCCTGTAGCATTGTTGTCAGGCGTGTTCTCGAGGCTGTACTTGACCACAACAATTTCCTGGCTGTGCCTTCGATTACGAAGGGTGTGGTTCTTGTAAAGCTTCCCAACAAATCTGATGCGGCCTGTATTCATCATCATGTTTATGAGTGGAAAGACCACTCTGTTAGGTTCTCCAAGGTTGACAAGATGGTGATGGTGCATGTAGACATCTCACACGAAGTCCATGGCCTAGTCAGTTATGCGTGGTTCATCCCGTAGGTCGGTGGCAAGAAATAGTCTGCAGAGTTTAGTTAGTGCAACTTTGCTTATCTGTAGTAAATACTATTGTTCAGTACTTGATTTGTGTTTGTGAACCCTGTATTGTTTATTAGTACTGCCGCTTTTGGTGTGTGAACGGTCTATGTTAATGTCTATGTTAATGTCTGTCCACTCAATTCAGTCTGTATATTTTGAAGTATCCAGATCATATTTTTTTGTGAGGGAGGTTTATCAATTATGGTTACACTCCAATATCTGTATGCATTGCAGGGTTTGTCGCACTCACCAGGATTTCCAGTCCCATGGATGTTCGGTCCATACGATTTGTCACGACCTTTGGACTGTCCTGCTTGTGGGAGTAGGCGGGGCCCCTGCATGCCACCCGTAGTTGGACGATCAATCTTCTGTTTAGTACTTCAACATAGTGATTTCCTGGTAAGGATTCACTCATGTCACATCAAGTAAATCTTATTGATTTACTGTCTAAATCTTATTGATTTAATGTCATGTTTTCTTTCTTTTCCTGCAATTTTACGATGCAGGTTTTGCCATGTGACATTCATCACAGAATAAACTGTTTGGTTTGCTCTACGATGGCTAGTTTTGCAGGTTTCACTTCTTATGTCGTGTCAGTAACGAAGGCACTGTCCATCACTTATATTACTGGAAAAAATTGGATCAGTCTGTTGTCTGAGTACAAGCTGAATCCCTATGATGAACTACAGTTTGGTTTAACAAAAATGCCACAATTAGTCCTTCTCGCGTTTAAAAGAAATGAAGAAAAAAACTGGATCACGGTCACGGATCCTAGTCAAGTTAGAAAGCTGATCATAGCCGACCAGACACGATCGCCGCTGTCTCGCACAGATCAAGCACCGGCAGTTGCTCTAGCACTGACAGCGGCAGCAGCTCAGTCTGATCCAGCTGGGGATTGGGCACCGACCGCGTGAGCGGATCAGTCTGATCTACCGGAGGATCGGGCATCGACACCGGCACCTGCTCCGACACCGGCACCAGCTCTACAAGGAGCACCATCTCCGGCAGCAGCAGCGGCTTCGGCACCTGCACCAACACTTGCCCTTGCATCTGCTCCGGCCCGTGCAGTTGCACCGGCAACAGACTGGGCTGCAGTTCGCACTTCATATACCAAAGTCCTTACAAAAACCGACATGTCCACCTTCTTGGTAAGCATTGGCCGCCCAAGTGCTTCGTTCTTTTTTCTTTCCATGTTGTTTCACATGATTCACTGTATTGATCTAACTGTTTGGGTATGTCTTCTTGTTTGCAAACAGAGAATTCCTAGAGCGACGAGGGAGTCGTTCAACAATCCGGGCGACCGCGGCCAAGTTTCTCTTACCGTGCGCAGCCTTGGTGTGAATGAACCTGCTCAATATACCGTAAGTACAAAGGATGGTCGCATGATGATTGATGCTAAAGGATGGTCAAGGTTCGAATCTAAATCATATCTTGCGGTAGGGGATGATGTCAAAATCGAACTTTCTCGGCAAGGAGAGCTGGTCCAAATCAACTTTGAAATTCTTCAGTAGCAGCACGCAACTGCCGAACTGATCTATCCTCCGAGAGATTTTGATGTAATAATCTGGCATGGTGAAACAAATGTCCTATGTGTATAAGTAGTACGACAATATTATTTATCACATGGTATATCGTTGATAGAATTGCAACTCTGATTGCTGGTTAGGAACTGTCGTTCGATTTCATTCCAACAGCTGCCGTGCTTTATTCAATTTTGTGTATTCGCCTCGTGACAGCATCTAAAGCAGCGCCATACCGATCGCTTGCAATATGAACAGCGCTGAGGTAGAACACATGGGCCCCCAAACATGCAGGGTCGGCCTGCGGCCCAAAGTCCAGAACCGTGAGCCTATCTGAGTATTATATTCTCAGCTGAACCCCCATAAAAAAAGCTGAACCCCCATAATGCCCGTGCTTTGCAGAGGGAGTATATTTCTCGGCAAGGTGAGCCTGTGATATAAAAGATTTGTATATTTCTTTACAAAGGGAGTTTCTCTCTGTCAAAATATATATTTATGTGTAACTAGTTACTCATGTCTTTCTACCTCCTTTCGCTGATATGTGGGGCAACCGGCAACGGGGTCCACATGCCATATGCACAAATTAGAGTGCACAACTTCACGGTAGACACACCCCGGTCGTAGGGCCGCAGTAATGCCCAATGAGCCATCAAATCACAAACCCCCTTTCCAGCTTTAGCAGTAAGCTGGACGGACGAAGCGGCAATATTTCACTGGGCCTGGATCCCCTTCTCCCTCGTCTGCTTGTTCAGAGAAAACCCCCTCTCAGTGATTGCATAGGGTTTTCTCATGGAGAACCAGGTACGAATTCTTCATCCATCCCCGATAAATCCAAGTCCCTTGGTCGCAGGTAATCCTAGGATGGCAGCCTCCGCCGTTGATGCATTTTTATTCCTACTGAATCTAGTGTGTTTCATTTGCAGTGCCCAAAGTGCGAGTACCCTACAGGTTTCTGCGCCCTCGGCGAGACGCCACACTTGTTCCTTCTCATCCTAACACAACATTTTGAAACGCGCACAGTATGTTCCTACAATCCTCTTTTCTATCCGGGAGGGTGGGGTTTTTTTGAACATGCTGTGTTCTCATATTATTTTTCCTGCAGTGTATTATTTGCTCTGCCAGAACACATGTACTCAAGATGCTCGGCCTTGCCATAACTGAATACACTAGTTTAATGGTCACAGTGAAGACAAGCCATGGATATAAGTTCCGAGTTGGGTTCATGAACCAAGAAGATCGCTGCTTTTTTTATGGCCGAACTTGGATAAACTTTCTCAAGTGTTACGGACTGAAAGTTGGCGCATGAATGTTGATGGAAATAGCAGAACCTGGTCTCATCTTCACTGCGATCTTCCACCCCGACGTCGTTCCAATTGTTCATCCATGTTAGTTTTGTATCTGGTTCTTGCTTGTTGCCTCGATTACTTCTTAATCCACCTATTCTGTCTAACTAATCACAATTTAACTTTAGAATTAGCAAGGAATCTCTCACGAAGATGCTACTTCTAACTAATATTTTCTTATAATTGGTGGCACGTGTAGGTTTTTTCAGAGTTAAGCAGTCTCCTCGTTTGTTACTCTGTAATAACTCGGCTGTTACTAATGGCACTGAAGTTGACTGGATCGACATCCACAAGTTCCTACACTTTATTGATCGTCTTGAGGTCCTTGTGGGGCGTTTCAATGGTGGAAGGCCACGTGGGATATGTGTGCCACTGCCGCACTCGTTGAACAGGTCCAACTGTGTCGAGAAACTTATGGTACGAGCTATTTTTTGTTATATATGTTGTTCATAAACTATTGCTTATACACAGTTTTACAGCTGTGATCTTCTTGAAACAGGAACTGCCGAGTTCTATTGTTCCTATACAGATGCCTGACCATGGTCGGGTCAGACTTGCGCTTGGTCACAACATGGTGTTTATGTCAACCTACTCAATTCCCCTTGGAGGTGAAAAGATACTTATTCATGGGTGGTCTCAAATAATGAAGGCCCGTCCATCTTGGAGAATAGGACAGAAGATTATGTTCATGCTTTTCCATGGCTCTAAAGTGAATATCCTGTTTATTGACCACGTTGCGAGATGAAGCCGCTTTCAGAAGGTTGTGGATGCGCGGGGTGGTGCCTGGGCCTTGTCCTGGGGCTAGGCGGCCTCACCCTTGGTTAACTGTAGGCAAAGTAGCACTGTTCGAGGCGTGCTTTGTACGGTTGAACCTGTATAAGTACTCATACTACTTTCAGCTTTGGTTGTTAAGTGCCCCTGCTGGTTTCAGTTAAGGTTGTTAAGTACTCCTGCTGCTTTTACAGTCTGTCGTGTTTCTTCAGTCCTGTCTTCCTCCTGCCGCCAAAACCAAACCAGCGCCGGCGGGGCCGCCTGCTTCCGCCTCCCACGGCCGGCTGCGCCTCAGCGCACGGATCGCTGCCCCGCCGTCTCCTTAATCGTTAACGCCGACGTCCTCCGAGCGCTTTGGTGTGCTCGCCGCGGCGTCGCCCTCTCGCGTTGTAAACATGGTCAACAAACAACAGGAATCGGCAGAAGTACGTGGAGAGGATGACAGTAGGGGCCCACCACGTCAGCGTATGGAAAAATAAAGTGCTTCCTCCTAGTGTTTTCCTGACATCTGGGACCCACGACATTGTGAGCGTATATAGTCAGTAAACAAGAGAACAACACAAGATCGGCTGACACCTGGGACGTAGCTACTCGAGCAATATTTTTTGTTTGGTATTGTTGAGACGGAGCAGGGTTTGAACTGGGCTGTGGCCCGTCTAGCCCAGGCTTATATTTTATGTTCACCATGTGACCAGCCCAACTATTTTTTCTTTGTGAAAATGAGCCTAGTTTATTTTTTCTGAAGAATACCCAATCCAGGCCTACTTATTTGTCTACGCCCTGATGGGCTGCAACTCTTTCAAGACGCCTGCAAATCTTGAAAGTACTATGAAATGGGTTGTAAATATAAAAATAGATGACAAATTGGCAATTACTATCGGGTGGTAGGTGCGACATATGCCAACGGGTGGCTTATCATTGTGGGAGCCAGTAAGACGTCGCCGATGCCTGGAAACGGGATGAGGCGAAGACATGCACGCCGGCGAATCTTACCCAGGTTCGGGGCTCTCCGTGGAGATAACACCCCTAGTCCTGCTCTGCGGGGTCTCCGCATGATCACTAGATCAAACAAGTAGCTACAAATGCTCCTTGAGCTGTCGGGTTAGAGGGAGAAGAAGGGCAAGGCTAGCTCTCCTTTTTCTCTCTATGTGGTATGTGTAATTCTATGAGACCAACCCTTTGCATGGGTGTCCCGGGGGGTTTATATAGGCCTACCCCCCGGGGGAACAATGGTAATCCGGCTGGGCGCGGGTCCCAGCCGTCAGTGTCTATGCTCGCCGGCTTCTCCGCCGGCCATTGGGGCCCGCCGACTGGTGGGTCCCGTCGGCTGCCGGCCTCTTGGCTGACAGGCCGGCCCCACCGCTTGGGGGCCTGGTCGGTGTCTGGTTACTGTTGCCTCGCCTCTGATGACGAGGGCTTTGTCAAGGTAAGCGCGGCCACAGTGCCGCCATCCTACAGACTCTCACTGTAGCCTCACCTCGTCTTGTCTCCTTAATGAGGCACGTGTTTCGAGGGAGGGAGGTAGCCGGCTATTGGGAGCCGGCTACACCCCTGGCCGCCTTCGAGTGTCTCTCTGGCTAAGGGGCCCGCCACCCACGGGCCGTACTGGCGTCTGTCGTGGGTGACATCAAGGTCAACATGGCTACAGTGCCGCACCGGACGGGAGATGGCTGACCCGTGCGGCGCCCTGTGGCCATGCCTGCCTCGGGATTCGGGGGTAGTGGGCTGTACTGCGGCCACGCCCCGTCTTATCACCATTATGTGGGTGCAGTCTTGGTGGGTGCAGTCTTGGCCGGCTTCTGGGAGTCGGCATTCTTTACGGCCGGCTTCTGGGAGTCGGTCCTCTTGGGGCTGGCTTCCTGGAGTCGGCCATCTCGTAGCTTTCTTGGAGAAGGTTTCTGAGACTGGGTCGCCTTTTGGAAGTCGGCCCCGGGGATAGTCGGCCGGGGGAAGGCGGCCCTCTGCTTTGTATGTTTAAAGGCTTGAATGGCCTGATAATTTTTTGAAGAGCTAGGGGGAGTCGGTTAGGCTACCCGTGGCCATTTACTCCGACAGTAGTCCCCGAAGCTGGTTGGGCTTCGAGGTTGAGCGGGGGTCGAGAAGCTCGGGCAGCTTCTTATCTTGACGAGCTGGCAGCTGGGGGCCGGCTTCGGTTGGGCGCGCCGTCTTGGCAAAAAAAAATTAAAGTCGGAGGGCGGGAGGCTGTTGGCGCGCGCGCCGGGCTACGGGCCGGCCGCTCGCCGCCTGCGAACCACGTGGCATCCCTCGGCTGAAAAAAGCCTGCCAGCCCACGCACGCGACAAGACGTCGCTGCAGGTCGGGGGCCCACCACTCTTACGCCCAGGCCCAGGCGCGGATTTTCTGCGGCCCAAAGCCGTCCGCACGTCTTCCTGCGGCGGTTTCGGCATGTCTTTTAGGGCGCAGTAATCGCGGGATGTGGGGGAGTGGGTGCAGTTAATACCACGTCCCACCCCATGCCTCGCCTCCTCGGCTTCGCCGCACGAGGCTATAGGTAGGGGGAGGAGGGGAAGCGGCAGACACTCGCACGCTCCTCTCCTCTCCGCCATCTTCTTCCTCCTGCTCTCCCTCACAGCAGCGCCTCGCCGCCGCGCCGTCCCACCATCCTTTGCCCCGCCGCCACGCTCATTCTCGCCGGCCTCACGCCGCTATGAAGTATGGTGGGGACTGGGACGGCTCCAACGCCCATGAGGACCACGTCGAGTTCCTCCGCAAGACGTGGTGGCTGCCTGGCGCGGATAAGGTGCGAGTCCGTCTCGCGCCTGAGAAGGAGATCACGCCGGAGCCGGAGGAAGGCGAGCGGGTGGTCTTCCGCTCGCATTTCTTGCACGGCATCGGCTTGCCAGCGAGCGCTTTCTTCTGTTCTTTTCTTGAATTCTATCAACTCCAGCCGCACCACCTCGCCCCGAACACGGTGGTGCTGCTGTCCGCCTTCGTCACCTTGTGCGAAGGCTACCTCGGCTTCCTCCCCACCCTCGAGCTCTGGGGGAGTTCTTCCAGTCCAAGCTGGGCACGCGTATGCAGGGCGTGCCGGCTCAGAGTGGCGCCTTCATCGCGATGCGGATGGTGGCAGCCGACAACCCCTTCCCCGTCATCACGCTGATCCAGTCGGTGAAGCTCTGGCAGAAGTCATACTTCTACGTGAAGAACGTCGCCCCGCAGGGCGACTACGTCAATTTGCCGGCTTACGTAGCTGGCCCGCCGGCGGGTAGGCGGCCCCAGTGGTCCTATCGGGCCGTGACGCTGACGCCGGCTGGAGCCGCGGCTGTCGCCTGACTGCGGGTGATGATCCAGTCGGAGGGCCTGACTGGGCCTGACTTGCTGGCCGCCTTTGTCACGCGCCGGGTGCTTCCACTTCAGAGCCGCCCTCATCTGATCTGTCAGATGAGCGGCCAGCTCGATCCGAGTCGGATGTGCACCAAGGACATGCCGCACGACGAGGTGGCCCATATGGTGAATTACCTTGCGAACTGCAAGCTCTCCGCAGAGTGGCAGTTTGGCAAGGAGCCATATTCCCGAGCACATCCGCCGCCCATGGTATGTTCTCTTGTTCCCTTTCTTCTCTTAGTTTTGTCGCCGAGTTCCTTTTGGCCGACTCTGACTAGTCGGCATGCCTCGACAGAGCCCTCTCCTTTGGCCTGCAGGCGGATCGAGGGCGGAGCGCCGATTCCTCCCCGACCAGACGGAGCACGACCTAGAGGACCTCGACTTGGGGGCAGCCGCCATGGACGACAACACCGAGGCGGGTGGCGGCCAAGCCGGCAGCGAGGCAGGCGGCTCCGGGCTTGGAGTCAGCTTCGACAACTAGCCGGACGACGACGAGGCGGAAGTCGTCCCACGCCGCCAGCCGGCGTCTGGCCACGGCGCGGGTTCCTCCGCCACGACGCCTGCTCGGGGCGGCGGGCAGAAGCGTCGTGCCGCGTCGGGCTTGTTCTGCAGTTGGCCGAAGAAGCCCAAGGGCGGGGCAGCAGCGACCAGGCGGGAAGAGGCGGCCGCGAAGGCGGCCCGCTTCCGCAAGGCGGTGAAGCAGCCACAGACGGTGTCGGCGTAAGTGTATACTCCTTCATGTATTCTTTCTTCTTTGCTTTTTTGATCTTGATTTCTTCCGTGGGGGCGCGTCAGCGCACCCACTGGGTGTAGTCCCCGAGTTCCGAGTCGGCTGCTGAGTGGGCGGCTTGGAACTTCCTAGCGGGCCTTGTTTTGCTATTCTTGTTCTCATTTGCTCCTCTGCCTGGCTTGCAGGACTACCACAACCTCCGCGCGGCTGCCTTCAACTCCCAGGCTCGGGAGCTGACCCAGAAGACTGCTGACTTATCTGAGAGCCGGGGTAAGTGCTTCGTCTTTTATCTCACGTGGGGGCGCGTCAGCGCACCCACTGGGTGTAGTCCCCGAGATTCGGGCCGACTGCTGAGCAGTTGGGTCGGATCTTCCTTGACGACTTCACCTTATTGCTTCTTTCTTCTCTGCCATCCCTGCAGCGGCCAACGCCGGTCTAAGGGAGCAGCTGGGCGGGACTCAGGCCGCCCTCCGCGCTAAGGAGGCCGAGTTTGCCGCCTTAGCCCAGGAGCGTGACCGCCTGGCCAAGAGGTTGGCCGACCAGGAGGAGAGCCACAAGGCGGCCCTGAAGGCGGTGCGGGACAGCGAGGCCGCCCTCCAAGCCGAGTATGAAACAGAGGCGGCCAGCTGCACCGAAGCGAAGCAGACGCTGATCAACGGCTATGGCCAGATCAAAGACTTGGTTGACGGTAAGCCGCCTTCCTCTTCGTCCTTTCTTGCCGCTTGCCGTTTTAGCTCGTTTTCTGACTTGGTGTTTTTCTCTTCTTTCTCTTTATTCCTTGCGCAGAGTACTTCCCTGGCTACTCTACCGCTGCCAACCAGGTTGTCGAGGCCCACCGCGAGGCTCAAAGGCAGGCTGGCGCCGAAATCGCACCAAACGCTCGCCGGTCGCTGGAGGAGTAGCTCTTGGCGATCCAGGCCCGCCTCCAGCCGGCTCATCGCCTGCTCCGCCGGCTTCAGCGTGTTGGGGCGCAGGTGTTGGCCGCTCTCTGGCCTGGTGAAGTGATTCCCCGCACCCCCAGTTGGACTGCCGACTGGCTGGAGGTGGCGGTCGGCCGTTTTGAGGCCTGGAAGGCTTCGGCGGCTCGGTCCGGCGCCAAGCGGACGCTGGAGTTCGCCAAGGCCTGGTATCCCGAGCTGAGTCTGGACCAGCTGGCCACCTGGTGCCAGGAGGCCGACACGGAGCTGGAGCCTGCGCGGCCGGCTATCATCCAGCGGGCTTCGGCGATCGCCGACTACACTGACACCTCCGCCTTCGCTCCTGAGGTGGATGACAACGGTGTTGCCCAGCCGGAGGAGTGGTTCGGGCTGAACCCGGCAGACGGCGAAGACTCGGCGGAGGAGATCGACTCCAGCGACGAGGGCGAGGAGGAGGAGGAGGGTGAAGACGCCGGGCCAGATGGCGGAGCAGCCGGTCAACCTCAACTTGACCGTGCCTCCAGCAACAAGGCACGCGCGGGTGCACCGCCTGCAGCCGGCGATGATCAAGCCGAGACCCGCTAGCCGGCCACTCCTCCAGCCGGTGGCGCCGTCTCCACCAACCAACCCGGCTCCCACACCGCGCCCTTAGTCTAGTCTGCTGCCTCTATTTTCCTGTTTTACCACTCTTGGAACAGTGTTTTGTTAGGTTTGCACAATTCCACCCACTGGGGGTGTATTCGAACTATGCTGATTGCCCGCCTGTTGGGGGCCTTATGTGTAAACATGAATATGCATGTGTTTGGCTTTCCCTTGTTCTTTGCTTTTCATCCTTCTGCTGTTTCCTTTGCCGCCCTCCCTTGGTTCCCGCCTCCCCAGTCGGACAGTTGCTCTGCAATCTGTGGCTGGAGAAGTGCTTGGCCAGTTGGGAGGGCAAGTACTCTAGCTTTGTTGGATTATAGCGAAGTGATTGGGAGGCCGGCCAGCCGGCTCTTTTGACAGCCGGCAAGCGTGGTTGGAGGCCGTCTTTTCGTTATATAAGTTCGTTAGTCCTTAGCCGTTTTTCGTGTGGGCATCCTTTCTGCCTTTAGCTCTTGCTAGTCGGACAGTCGGTTCTTCGAGCTGCGACTTTCAACAAGAGAGGGCTCGGGAGCCGGCACACTACTTGTCTGACTTCAGGTAGAACTTTAATATAACTTAAGGCGGCCAGTCCCCGGGCCGACTAGTCGAACCCGGTGCCAGACAGAAAATCAAATGTAATAATACATTCATGAATATGACACTCTTCGTTCATAGATAAAGGAGGGCAGTTCCCGAGTGCTCCTCGGGGGGCCCTTTGTTTCGTACTTAATACAAAAGGGGAGCATGATACATACTGCTTTCAACTGTAAAATCTTCTCAGGAGGTTCGCGTTCCATGGTCGCTCCGACTCCTTGCCGGAATCATCCCTCTTGCGTGCTCTTGGTTTTTGTGCGTCGACCAGGTAGTAGGAGTCGTTGCCTAGTGCCTTGCTGATGACGAAAGGGCCTTCCCAAGGGGCCGAGAGCTTGTGCTGGCCGGCTGTTCGCTGGATCAGCCGAAGCACAAGGTCGCCCTCTTGGAAAGATCTTGGCTTGACCTTGCGGTTGTGGTAACGGCGCAAATCCTGCTGGTAGATGGCGGACCGGCTGAGCGCTAACAGCCGGCCTTCTTCCAGCAGGTCGACGCCATCTTCTCGCGCCTCCTTAGCCTCCGCCTCCGTGTACATGGTGACCCGAGGCGAGTCGGACTTGATGTCGGTTGGGATGACAACCTCGGCACCATATACAAGGAAGAACGGAGTGAAGCCGGTTGACTTGTTAGGTGTAGTACGCAGACTCCAGAGGACAACCGACAGCTCATCGAGCCAGCAGCCAGCCGATCGCTCCAGTGGTACGACCAGTCGGGGCTTGATGCCAGAGAGGGTGAGTCCATTTGCTCGCTCGACCTGGCCGTTTGACTGCGGGTGGGCAACGGACGCTAAGTCCAGTCGGATACCCTGCGTCGCGCAGAAACGTGCCAGTGCTCCTTTGGCAAAGTTTGTGCCGTTGTCGGTGATGATGCTGTGCGGCACACCGTACCGAGTAGTGATGTCGGCAATGAATGTCACGGCAGTCGGCCCATTCAGCTTCTTGATTGGCTTTGCTTCGATCCACTTGGTAAACTTGTCCACGACGACAAGCAGATGTGTCAAGCCACCGCGGGCTGTCTTGAATGGGCCCACCATGTCCAGCCCCCAGACGGCAAAGGGCCAGGTGAGGGGGATGGCCTTGAGTGCAGAAGCCGGCAGGTGTTGCTTGGAACTGAAGACTTGGCATCCTTTGCAGCTTTTGACTATCTCTTTGGCATCTTCCAAAGCAGTCGGCCAAAAGAAACCGTGGCGGAAAGCTTTGGCCACAAGTGATCTTGAGGCTGCGTGGTGGCCGCATTCGCCTTGATGGATATCATTGAGGATTGCCACACCTTTGTCTGGCTTGACGCAGCGCTGGAAGACTCCAGTGATGCTACGCTTGACAAGTTCTCTGTTTATTATTGCATATGCTCCGGCTCGTCGTTGCACTAGTCTTGCTGAGATCTCATCAGTCGGCATCTCTCTATTGACTAGGAAGTTGAGGATGGGCTGGGCCCATGATGGAGCTGTGACTTCTTCTACTGTCAGTACGGCCACTGTGACTTGGGTGGGCGGGTTGGGTGGTGGGGAGTTGGAGTCGGCCACCGCTTCTTGTGTCGCTGCAGTCCCCGGGCCGACTGCTGCAGTCCCCAGGCCGGGTTCTGAAGTCCCCGAGCCGGGTGCGACTACGGCAGTCCCCGGGCCGGTTGTCGAAGTCCCCGCGCCGCCTGCTGGGTTCCTCCAGTCGGATCCGGCTGCATCGGTGGCAGGCGGTACGAAGATAGAGTCTGACTCTGAAGACGGCTTGATGGACGGTTTGAGGAGGCGCTGGAGAGAGACACCGGTCGGTATAGCCTGTCGGGTGGAGCCGATCCGCGCCAGGGCATATGCTTCGTCGTTGTCGGCCCGTGGCACGTGAAGGAACTCGCACCCGTCGAAGTACCCGCTGATCTGCTGGACGAGGAATCGATAGCTCGCCATGTTTGCATCCTTGGCGTCCCAGTTGCCAGATGACTGCTGGACCACCAAGTCTGAGTCGCCATAACACAGGATCCGGCGTATGCCGAGCTCTTTGGCTAGCCGGAGCCCGTGTATGAGCGCCTCGTACTCGGCCACGTTATTGGAGGCGGCGAAGTGGATTTGCAGCGTGTATCTGAGTCTGTCGCCTTTGGGAGAGGTGAGGACGATGCCGGCTCCCAAGCTAGTGCGCATCTTGGACCCGTCGAAGTGCATCCACCAATGGGTAGAGTCGGGAGCCGGCGGTAGGTACTGGGTCTCGGCCCAGTCGATGAGGAAGTCGGCCAATGCTTGGGACTTGATGGCGGTGCGGGGCTGGTAGAAGATTGTGTAAGGTGCCAGCGCAATGGCCCATTTAGCCACCCGGCCGGATGCATCCCGGCTGCCTATGATCTCGGCAAGCGGGGCGGTGCACACGACCGTGATGGGATGCTCTTGAAAGTAGGGCTTCAGCTTCTTGGCGGCGAAGTACACTCCATAGCACATCTTCTGGTAGTGCGGGTAGTTTTGCTTTGAGCTAGATAGTACTTCGCTTAGATAATATACCGGCCTCTGCACTAGCTGGGCTCGGCCTTCTTCCGGGCGCTGGACCACGACAACTGTGCTGACCACTCGGCTAGTCGCGGCAATGTAAAGGAGCATGGGCTCCTTCTCAGTCGGCGCCGCCAGGACAGGTGGAGTAGTCAGCATCTTCTTCAACTCATGGAAGGCTTGGTTTGCTTGGTCATTCCACTCGAAATGAGTGGATTTCTTCATGAGTCGGTACAGGGGGAGAGCCTTCTCTCCTAGCCGGCTGATAAAGTGGTTTAAGGAGGCCAGGCACCCAGTGAACTTCTGCACATCTCGCAACTTGGTGGGAATCTCCATTCTCTCAATGGCCTTGATCTTCACAGGGTTGCACTCAATGCCACGTTCGGAGACCAGAAAGCCTAGAAGCTGGCCGGCTGGTACTCCGAACACGCATTTCTCGGGGTTGAGCTTGATCTGAACCGGCACAAGTTGGCAAATGTTTCTTTGAGGTCCTCCAGCAGGGTGCCGTGCTTCTCCATCTTCACCACAATATCGTCTACATAGACGTGGGCATTTCTGCCGAGTTGCTTGAGGAGGCATTTCTGCATGCAACGCTGAAAAGTGGCACCGGCATTCCTCAAGCCGAATGTCATAGTCAGGTAGCAGAAAGCTCCGAATGGTGTGATGAAGGCAGTCTTCAGGGGGTCTGCTGGGTCCAACTTGATCTGGTGGTATCCTGAGTAGGCATCCAAAAAACTCAACAGCTCGTATCCGGCCGTGGAGTCTATCACTTGATCAATCCGTGGCAAAGCAAACGGATCTTTGGGGCAGGCCTTGTTGAGGCTGGTGTAGTCTATACACATACGCCATTTGTTGTTCTTCTTCAACACCAAGACTGGGTTGGCAAGCCACTCTGGGAAAAATACTTCCATAATAAAGCCGGCGGCGAGGAGCCGGGCTATCTCTTCTCCTGCGATTCTTCGCTTCTCTTCTGACAGTCTGCGGAGGGGCTGCTTGACCGGCTTCGCGTCGGCTCGGACGTGCAATTTGTGCTCGGCGAAATCCTTCGGAACACCCGGCATGTCCTTTGGGGACCATGCAAAGATGTCTCGATTCTCATGGAGGAAGTCGACGAGCTCGCCTTCCTATTTACTGTCCAGGTTTGCACCAATGACTACAAACCTTTCCGGGTTCTCCGGGTCCAGAGGTATCTTCTTCGTCTCCTTGGCCGGCTGGAAGGAGCCCTGCGCATCATGATCCTTGGGGTTGGGGGACAAGGCCGGCTGCTTGCCGGCCATGGCCACAACTCGCTCCAGCATATTCTTCTCTTCTGCCACTATGAGGGACTCGGCCAGCCGACTGCTGGCTGCGGCGCACTCGATGGACTTCTTGTAGTCGCCGGCTACAGTGATGATCCCCTTCGAGCTCGGCATCTTCATCTTCAGGTAGGCGTAGTGAGGCACAGCCATGAACTTGGCCAGAGCAGGTCGGCCAAGCAAGGCGTGGTAAGGGCTCTCGAGATCTACTACCTCGAACCAGATTGCTTCTCGGCGAAAGTGATCCTTGTCTCCGAAGAGAACATCCATCTTGATCTTGCCGATCGGGGAACAGGACAGGCCGGGTACAATGCCATGGAACACGGTCCGGCTTGGCATGAGCTGCTTTGCCTTGAGGTTCAGCTTCTCCATGGTATCGCGGTACAGTATGTTGATACTGCTTCCGCCATCAATCAGAACGCGGGAGAATCGGGCAGCTCGCCTCTCCGTTGCGAGGGTGACATCCAATACCAATGCGTAGGAGCCAGGGGACGGCATCACCTCTGGGTGGTCGGCCTGGCTCCAGTTGATAGGCTTCTCGGACCAGTGCATGAACTCGAGGTTGCTGGAGGCGACTGCATTGACCTCTTGATGCTGTCGGCGCCGGCTGCGCTTGTCTTCAACTTGGCTCGTGAAGACGACGTAGGCGGCATGCTCTTCGGGGAACTCATCTTGAATGGCTCCGACTGCTGGTCGAGCAGCCGGCTGCTGGGGGGCTGGAGGCGGCACCAGCCCCTCACCCTTGGAGATCCGTGTGAGCCAGTGGCACTTTCGGGTCGTGTGGTTGGACGGCTTCGCGCCGCTGTGGAACTTGCGGGGGCATCGAGAGTCTGCTCGTAGGAGAAGGCCGGCTGCCAAGCCGGCCTGCCGCCCTTCTTCTTGGGAGCGGGCCGTTCTTCGGGCTGCTCATCTTCGACTGTGGCCACCTGCCGACTGGTGGAAGGCGGCATAGGGGCCTTGCGCTTGTGGTCGTTCTGGTAGGGGCGCCGATTGGGGTCGCCAGCCGGCGTCTTGGGAGCCGGAGCGAGCACCTTCCCAGAGGCGTCCACTCGGAGCTCGGTCTTCATCGAGGAGTCGGCCGTGGTGTACTTGTCTGCGATGATCAGCAGCTCGTCGAGGGTAGCCGGCTTGTCGCAGAGGAGTCGGTGCTTGAGGAGGGTGCCTTCTCGGCACCCGGCGGTGAAGTATTCGATGGCCTGAACCTCGTGCACCCCCTCGCAGGAGTTGCGGAGCTCGGCCCACCGCGTGAGTTAATCGCGGGTCAACTCGGTGGGCCCTTGGACGCAGAGGGAAAGCTAGCGGGGCTTGGGAGGCCGCTTGTACGTGCTGGTGAAGTTGCGGACGAAGACTTCCGTGAAGTCCAGCCAGCTGTTGACGCTGTAGGGCTTGAGGCTGTTGAGCCAAGTGCGTGTCGTGCCTTGCAACAAGAGGGGGACGTACTTCACGGCTACACGCCTATTGCCATTGGCTATGCTGACAGCAGTAGAGTAGTCGATGAGCCAATCTTCCGGCTTCACAGAGCCGTTGTACTTGGGCGTGTCTCTGGGGAGCGAGAACCCTTTGGGGAAGGGCTCGTCGCGGATGCGGGGGCCGAAGCATGGCAGGCCGACATCGTCTTCTTCTTCTAGCGCCAGGGATCGAGCTAGGCGGTCGATCCGGTGGCGGGCGTCGTTCTCGCCGACTCCTTCGCGGTGGCCTAGTCGGCCACCAAGAGTCGGATGCATGACAGGCGGCGGGGTGGGATATCTCTCCCCTCGAGGCGGGGGAGGAGGCGGATTTCCTTGGTGCTCCACTGCTCGAGGGCGGCCTTCCGCGTCGCGGTCGATGGTGATCCGAGTCAGGCTGCAGCTAGCAGCCGGCTCCTTGTCTTTCCTTGCGCGGGCGCCGCTCGCAGTCGGCGACCGGGATGTTGCGGCGTGCTCTCGGCGCGGGGGAGGACTCTCAGCGCGGGCGCCGGCTTCGTGCCGTTCTGCGGCCGTGTCGATCAGCTGCTGGATTCGCCTTGTCATGTAGGGGAGCTCATCGGCTCCCAGCCCATTTAGCTCTTCAGCGGCCGCCTGAGCGGCTCGCATATTCTCGAGCGGGGTGGCGTAGACGGGGCGGTCTGCCCCCAGTATGCTGGCGATGGCCGCGCCGCGCTTCTTGACGAGGCCGGCTCGGCTCGGCATGCCAAAGGCGGCGCGGTCGACTTCGCGCTGGTGAGCCTCGTTGAGGCGTCTCATGGAGGCTATCTTCTGGCCTTCCGCGATGAGGGCGAGGCGGCGTGCCTCCAGGGTCTCGGCTTCGGCGTCGGCCGGGATGGGGACGGATAGGTCATGCATCGCGGCTCGCAGGGCGTCGTGGGCGTTCTCGCCCGAGTTGGCGACGTGGCTGATGACCAGCACTTCAGTGACAGCACTGCTGACGCTGTCAGCTCGAGGGAGAGGGTCGTCGAAGACTACCACATTGGAGGGGTAGGCATCGAGCGATGCCGTGTCGGAGTCGACAAGCATCGGGTCGGTGGAACCGACTGACTCCAAGTCTACAGCAGGCTTGCTGGAGACGTGAAGTTGGTCGAGGAGGCTGACGAGGCGGCTCTCGGGGTAGTCCGTGCCCGCGTCGGACGCGGGCTCGTTGGAGATGCGAGTCTCGCCGAGCAGATCGGCGAGGCAGCTCGCTGCGCAGGCGCCGTCGACGCCTTGCAGCGCGTCGGGGCAAACGCCATCGGGTGCAGCAGGCTGGCTGCGCTTGCGGGGGAGGAAAAGGTTTCCCGTCCAGAACAGGTCTCCGGACGACGGTGCACCTGGCCCCACGGTGGGCGCCAAATGTCGGGTGGTAGGTGCGACATATGCCAACGGGTGGCTTATCATTGTGGGAGCCAGTAAGACGTCGCCGGTGCCTGGAAACGGGACGAGGCGAAGACATGCACGCCGGCGAATCTTACCCAGGTTCGGGGCTCTATGTGGAGATAACACCCCTAGTCCTGCTCTGCGGGGTCTCCGCATGATCACTAGATCAAACAAGTAGCTACAAATGCTCCTTGAGTTGTCGGGTTAGAGGGAGAAGAAGGGCAAGGCTAGCTCTCCTTTTCTCTCTATGTGGTATGTGTAATTATATGAGACCAACCCTTTGCATGGGTGTCCCGGGGGGTTTATATAGGCCTACCCCCCGGGGGTACAATGGTAATCCGGCTGGGCGCGGGTCCCAGCCGTCAGTGTCTGTGCTCGCCGGCTTCTCCGCCGGCCATTGGGGCCCGCCGACTCGTGGGTCCCGCCGGCTGCCGGCCTCTTGGCCGACAGGCCGGCCCCACCGCTTGGGGGCCTGGTCGGCGGCTGGTTACTGTTGCCTCACCTCTGATGATGAGGGCTTTGTCGAGGTAAGCGCGGCCACAGTGCCGCCGTCCTATGGACTCTCACTGTAGCCTCACCTCGTCTTGTCTCCTTAATGAGGCACGTGTTTCGAGGGAGGGAGGTAGCCAGCTACTGGGAGCCGGCTACACCCCTGGCCGCCTAGGGGAGGCCAGGCCGCCTTCGAGCGTCTCTCTGGCTAAGGGGCCCGCCGCCCGCGGGCCGTACTGGCGCCTGTCGTGGGTGACATCGAGGTCAACATGGGTACAGTGCCGCGCCGGACGGGAGATGGCTGACCCGTGCGGCGCCCTGTGGCCATGCCTGCCTCAGGATTCGGGGGTAGTGGGCTGTACTACGGCCACGCCCCATCTTATCACCATCATGTGGGTGCAGTCTTGGTGGGTGCAGTCTTGGTCGGCTTCTGGGAGTCGGCATTCTTTACGGCCGGCTTCTGGGAGTCGGTCCTCTTGGGGCCGGCTTCCTGGAGTCGGCCATCTCGTAGCTTTCTTGGAGAAGGTTTCTAAGACTGGGTCGCCTTCTGGCAGTCGGCCCCGGGGATAGTCGGCCGGGGGAAGGCGGCCCTCTGCTTTGTATGTTTAAAGGATTGAATGGCCTGATAATTTTTTGAAGAGCTAGGGGGAGTCGGTTAGGCTACCCGTGGCCATTTACTCCGACAATTACTCTATAATTTCTGATTTGTTTTCACATTTTCAGATTCCTATTTCACCGGGCATTAACCTAATTTAAATATATCTTCAAAGTACTTTAAATCTGGCTCGACATTTCGGTATTAAAAATAGTTTGGAACCCACAGAAATATGCGAAATTGGCCCTGGCCAACCAAAAAAAAACGACTGCAATAAATTGCATAAGAAGTTGCCATGAGCTATATATAAATTATTAAAAAAAAGAGGGAGTGGTCTGACTTGTGGGCCTGTTTAGTTGACGCATATGCAAGATTTTTTTAGTTATTATATACGTCAACAAACGATTCTAGCAGACGTAACCGTTGGATGTCAATCCAACGGCCGTCGTGTTTCTTCAATCTCTGATCTTCTTGCTCCCGCCGCCAAAGCAGCGCCGGCGGGACCGCCTACTCCCGCCTCCCGTGGCCGGCTGTGCTGCCGCACAGGCCTCAGCACCCCCTACTACTCCCACCGCTGGCCAGGGCATCCCTCTAATCACCCACACCCCCTATTATTCTGCGGCGACGGCAGCCTCACACCGCAGCCGAACCGGTGAACCCTCGTACTCCTCTCCGCGCGGGCTTCCACTGCCGTGTCTTCCCCGGCTCCGCGTCGTCCCCTTCCTAGGGCTCGCCGTCGTCCACGCCGTGGTGCTCTCGGCACGGCGTGGTCAATGTGGTCAACGACCGACTTCCATCGGAAGAGTACTGTACGTGGAGAGGCTGACAGCTGGGTCCAGGGCAGCCGCAAGGAAGTGCCTCCTTATTATGCGGAAAATAATTATTCCTCCACCTGACAGCAGGGACCCACCGGACGGGTCACCAGTATTTCACGAAAAAAAACATTTCCCCCTGACTGCTAGGGCCCATAGAACGGGCCACCGTATTTCGCGAAAAAAAGTTCCCCCCGCTGTCAGCTCGGACCCACCGGAAGTGCCTCCTTATTACGCACAAAAAAATGAATACCCCTGCTAGCTGGGACCCACCTTGGTGGGAGGCTGACTTGTGGGCCTACTAAGTTGACTGGGACGGAGGCCTTTGTCAACTTTAGTCAATATATGAACGATTCTAGCTCCAGTGACCGTACGATGTCCATCCAACGGCCGTAGTGCTTCTTCAACCTCCGGTCTTCTTGCTCCAGCCGCCCAAAGCAGCGCCGGTCGTGCCGCCTGCTCCTGCCGCCCGTGGCCGGCTGTGATGCCGCGGAGGCCTCACCGCCCCTTACTACTCCCACCGCTGGCCAGGCCATCCCTCTACGCACCCACACCCCCTGTTATTCTGCGGCGACGGCAGCCTCACACCGCAGCCGGACGAGTGAACCCTCATACTCCTCTACGCGTGGGCATCCACTGCCGCGTCTTCCCCTGCTCCACGTCGTCCGCTTCCTAGGCCTCACCGTCGTCCACTGCCCTGGTGCTCTCGGCGAGGCGTGGTCAACGTGGTCAAGGAATGACTTCCATTGGACGTGGACTGTACGTGGAGAGGCTCATAGCTGGGTCCACGGCTGCAGCAAGGAAGTGCCTCCTTATTACGCGCAAAATAATTATTCCTCCAACTGACAGCGGGGACCCACCGGACGGGCCACCGTATTTCACAAAAAAAAAACGTTTCCCCCTGACTGCTGGGACCCACCAGCTACATCTTCGCACGCAAGGAAGTGCGTAAAAAAAACGATTCGCCCCCCTGACTGCTGGGACCCACCAGCTACATCTTCGCACGCAAGGAAGTGCGTCCGGGCAAAAAAAATTACAAAACGATCCCCCCTGACTGCTGGGACCCAGCAGCTACACCTTCGCACGCAAGGAAGTGCGTCCGGGTAAAAAAACGATTCGCCCCCCTGACTGCTGGGACCCACCAGCTACATCTTCACAGGCAAGGAAGTGCCTGACAGTCGAGACCCACCTGGTCGAAGCGTACGTAGCGTTGTCATTCTGGTCGCGAACGTGTACGTACATATATACTGGTCGATGTAGAGGCGCGCACGTGTCGTAGTAGAGGCGCGTACGTGTCGTAGTAGAGGCGGGCACGTAGCATGTACACGTACGTACAACGGCCAGGGTGCAAGAAAGAAAATACGACCACGTACGTACATACGGGCAGGGTCTCGAACGCCTACTCGCGCATACGTACGGCCAGGGCTCGTGTACATGGTTGGGTCGGAACGGAGAAACAGCGTCATCGTCGTGTTCATGGGGAGGCAACGGAATGCGTCGTGTTCATGGGGAGGCAACGGAATGCGTCGTGTTCATCGGGAGGCAACGGAACGCGTGGGAGCCAACCGGCTGGGTCGGAACGGAATGCGTGGTCGTGTTCATCGGGAGGGCTTGGACGGAACAGGCAATGGAAACGAGGCCTGGCGTACCGCAAAACGGAGGAAACGACCTTGTGTTCGACCGGCCACGTTCGAAACGGGATCCTGTTCATCGGAGGGGTCTGGCGTACCGCAAAACGGAGGAAACGGACCTCCTACGGTCGAAACAGGGGTCCTGTTGATCAGGAGGGGTGTGGCGTACCGCAAAACGGAGGAAACAGACTTGTGTTGGAGCGCTACGGTCGAAACGGGGGTCCTATTGATCGGGAGGGGTGTGGCGTACCGCAAAACGGGACTCCACGGGATACTGTTCATCTCCACCGTCGACCTCCTCCAGCCTCCACGTGCTACCGTCGACCTCCTCCAGCCTCCACGGGCTCCTGTTCATCTAGCCTCCACCGCGCGCTACTCCACCGGCTACTGTTCAACCACCCCTCCACCGTGTACTGTTCATCCAGCCCTCCACACCACGGGGTCCTGTTCAACCACCCCTCCACGGGCACCCCTCCACCATCTACTGTTCATCCAGCCCTCCACACCACGGGGTCCTGTTCGTCCAGAGGCAACGCCACCGCTCACTGTTCATCCAACCCCCCCCCCCCGCAACGCTCATTGTTCATCCAATCGATCGGCTTTAGTTAGCAGCAGTAGCGAAGGAATCGCTCGATCGGGTTCAGTTAATAGCCATTGATCGATCTCTCGGGTTCAGTAACGCGTAGCCTGCAATGCAATCGCTCGGGTTTAGTTAGAGCCCAACGCCTCGCTCGGGTTCAGTTAGAGCCAAGGCCTCGCACACACGCGCGTACGTGTACGAGAGAAACGCGCATCGCTCGGCCCCCGACCTCCCACCGTAACCGGGAACTCCCCGAAATTGTCCTCGCCCTCGCTTCTACCATGGTTTTTTCCGTCATGGACGGCCCAAAGAATGTCATGCAGCTGCGTATCCGGCCCGCCCAGGACGAAAAACCCATTTTATGTCATGATTTTTTGTCATAGAAGTAGGAGCCCACCACATCTATGATGATACCGGGTTTTGTCACAATTATCGTCATAGAAGTGTCATATGTATGACAGAAAAAAAATTGTTCGGCCCAAAATGTCATGGATGTGTCTTTTTTTTTGTAGTGCAAGAACCCCTTCTTGGACTGATCCATATTGAACTTCTTCAATATCTTTTCAAGGTATGTGCTTTGTGAAAGACCAATGAGGCGTCTCGATCTATCTCTATAGATCTTGATGCCTAATATGTAAGAAGCTTCTCCAAGGTCCTTCATTGAAAAACACTTATTCAAGTAGGCCTTTATGCTTTCCAAAAGTTCCATATCATTTCCCATCAATAGTATGCCATCCACATATAATATGAGAAATGCTACAGAGCTCCCACTCACTTTCTTGTAAATACAGGCTTCTCCATAAGTCTGTATAAACCCAAACGCTTTGATCATTTCATCAAAGCGAATGTTCCAACTTCGAGATGCTTGCACTATCCCATAGATGGAGTGCTGGAGCTTGCATACCTTGTCAGCATTCTTAGGATCGACAAAACCTTCCGGCTACATCATATATAATTCTTCCTTAACGAAACTGTTAAGGAATGCCGTTTTGTCGTCCATTTGCCAGATCTCATAATCATAGAATGCGGCAATTGCTAACATGATTAGGACGGACTTTAGCTTCGCTACGGGTGAGAAAGCCTCGTCTTAGTCAACTCCTTGAACTTGTCGATAACACTTAGCGACAAGCCGAGCCTTGTAGACGGTCACATTACCGTCCACGTCAGCCTTCTTCTTAAAGATCCACTTGTTCTCTATGGCATGCCGATCATCGGGCAAGTCCACCAAAGTCCATACTTTGTTCTCATACATGGATCCTATCTCGGATTTCATGGCATCAAGCCATTTGTTGGAATCCGGGCCCGCCATCGCTTCTTCATAGTTCGAAGGTTCACCGTTGTCTAACAACATGATTTCCAGGACAGGGTTGCCGTACCACTCTGGTGCGGAACGTGTCCTCGTGGACCTATGAAGTTCAGTAGCAACTTGATCCGAAGTTTCATGATCATCATCATTAACGTCCTCTCTAGCCGGTGCAGGCACCACAGAAACATTTTCTTATGCTGCGCTACTCTCCGGTTCAAGAGGGGGTACCTCATCAAGTTCTACTTTCCTCCCATTCACTTCTTTCGAGAGAAACTCTTTCTCCAGAAAGGATCCATTCTTGGCAACAAAGATCTTGCCTTCGGATCTGAGGTAGAAGGTATACCCAATAGTTTCCTTATGGTATCCTATGAAGACACATTTTTCCGATTTGGGTTCAAGCTTTTCAGGTTGAAGTTTCTTGACATAAGCATCGCATCCCCAAACATTCAGAAATGACAACTTAAGTTTCTTCCCAAACCATAATTCATACGGTGTCGTCTGAATGGATTTCGACGGTTCCCTATTTAAAGTGAATGCGGCAGTTTCTAAAGCATAACCCCAAAATGATAGCGGTAGATCGGTAAGAGACATCATAGATCGCACCATACCCAATAGAGTGCGATTACGACATTCGGACACACCATTATGCTGAGGTGTTCCAGGCGACGTGAGTTGTGAAACAATTCCACATTTCCTTAAGTGCGTGCCAAACTCGTGACTCAAGTATTCTCCTCCATGATCTGATCGTGAGAACTTTATTTTCCTATCATGTTGATTCTCTACCTCACTCTAAAATTCCTTGAACTTTTCAAAGGTCTCAGACTTGTCTTTCATTAGGTAGACATACCCATATCTACTTAAGTCATCAGTGAGGGTGAGAACATAACGATAGCCACCGCAAGCCTCAACACTCATTGGACCGCATACATAAGTATGAATTATTTCCAACAAGTTGGTTGCTCGCTCCATTGTTCCGGAGAACGGAGTCTTGGTCATTTTTCCCATGAGGCATGGTTCGCACGTGTCAAATGATTCATAATCAAGAGACTCCAAAAGTCCATCCACATGGAGTTTCTTCATGCGTTTGACACCGATATGACCAAGGCGGCAGTGCCACAAATATGCGGGATTATCATTATCAACTTACATCTCTTGGCATTCACACTATGAATATGTGTAACATCATTTTCGAGATTCAATAAAAATAAACCATTGACCAGCGGGGCATGACCATAAAACATATCTCTCATATAAATAGAACAACCATTATTCTCGGATTTAAATGAGTAGCCATCTCGCATCAAACGAGATCCTAATACAATGTTCATGCTCAAAGCTGGCACTAAATAACAATTATTGACGATAAAACTAATCCTGAAGGTAGATGTAGAGGTAGAATGCCTACGGCGATCACATCGACCTTGGAACCATTCCCGACGCACATCGTCACCTCGTCCTTCGCCAGTCTCCGCTTATTCCGCGGATCCTATTTTGAGTTACAAATGTGAGCAACCGCACCGGTATCAAATACCCAGTAGCTACTATGAGTGCTGGTAAGGTACACATCAATAACATGTATATCATATATACCTTTGGCGTTGCTGGCCTTCTTATCCGCTAAGTACTTGGGGCAGTTCCGCTTCCAGTGACCATTTCCCTTGCAATAAAAGCACTCAGTCTCAGGCTTGGGTACATTCTTTGGCTTCCTCCCGGCAACTGACTTACCGGGCGCGGTAACTCCCTTGCCGTCCTTCTTGAAGTTCTTCTTACCCTTGCCTTTCTTGAAACTAGTGGTCTTATTCACCATCAACACTTGATGTTCCTTTTTGATCTCCACCTCCGCTGATTTCATCATCGAATATAACTCAGGAATGGACTTCTCCATCCCTTGCATATTGTAGTTCATCACAAAGCTCTTGTAGCTAGGTAGAAGCGACTGGAGGATTCTGTCAATGAGCGAGTCATCCGGAAGGTTAACTCCCAGCTGAGACAAATGGTTGTGCAACCTAGACATTTTGAGTATATGCTCGCTGGCAGAACTGTTTTGCTCCATCTTACAACTGTAGAACTTGTCGGAGACTTCATATCTCTCGACCCGGGCATGAGTTTGGAAAACCATTTTTAGCTCTTGGAACATCTCATATGCTCCGTCTTGCTCAAAATGCTTTTGGAGCCCCGATTCTAAGCTGTAAAGCATGCCACACTGAACTAGGGAGTAATCATCACTACGCGACTGCAATGCGTTCATAACATCTTGAGTTGCTGGGAAAATGGGTGCGTCACCTAGCGGTGCTTCAAGGACATATGCTTTCTTGGCAGCTATGAGGATGATCCTCAAGTTATATAGTTGCTACCATCGTCTTTGAGCTTGGTTTTCTCTAGGAACGTGTTGAAGTTGAGGGCAATATTGGCGTGGGCCATTGGATCTACATGATAGATTGTAAAGACAAGTTTAGACTAAGTTCATGATAATTAAGTTCATCTAATCAAATTATTTAATGAACTCCCACTCAGATAGACATCCCTCTAGTCATCTAAGTGATACATGATCCGAATCGACTAGGACGTGTCTGATCATCACGTGAGACGGACTAGTCATCAACGGTGAACATCTCCATGTTGATCGCATCTACCATACGACTCATGTTTGACCTTTCGGTCTCTCATGTTTCGAGGCCATATCTGTACATGCTAGGCTCGTCAAGTCAACCTAAGTGTTTTGCATGTGTAAATCTGGCTTACACCCGTTGTATGCGAACGTTAGACTCTATCACACCCGATCATCACGTGGTGCTTCGAAACAACGAACCTTCACAACGGTGCACAGTTAGGGGGAACTCATTTCTTGAAATTTTAGCGAGGGATCATCTTATTTATGCTACCGTCGTTCTAAGCAAATAAGATGTAAACATGATAAACATCACATGCAAATCATAAAGTGACATGATATGGCCAATATCATCTTGCGCCTTTGATCTCCATCTTCGAGGCGCGGCATGATCACCTTCGTCACCGGCATGACACCATGATCTCCATCATCGTGCCTTCATGAAGTTGTCTCGCCAACTATTACTTCTACTACTATGGCTAACGGTTAGCAATAAAGTGAAGTGATTACATGGCGTTTACATTGACTCGCAGGTCATACAATAAATTAAGACAACTCCTATGGCTCCTGCCGGTTGTCATACTCATCGACATGCAAGTCGTGATTCCTATTACAGGAACATGATCAATTTCATACATCGCATATATAATTCATCACATCCTTTTGTCCATATCACATCACATAGCATACCCTGCAAAAACAAGTTAGACGTCCTCTAATTGTTGTTGCATGTTTGACGTGGCTGCTATGGGTTTCTAGCAAGAACATTTCTTACCTACGCAAAAGCCACAACGGTGATATGCCAATTGCTATTTACCCTTCTTAAGGACCCTCTTCATCGAATTCGATCTGACTAAAGTGGGAGAGACAGACACCCGCTAGCCACCTTATGCACCAAGTGCATGTCAGTCGGTGGAACCTGTCTCACGTAAGCGTACGTGTAAGGTCGGTCCAGGCCGCTTCATCCCACAATGCTGCCGAATCAAGATAGGACTAGTAACGGTAAGAAAATTAAACAAATCATCGCCCACAATTACTTGTGTTCTACTCGTGCATAGAATCTACGCATAGACCAAGCTCTGATACCACTGTTGGGGAATGTAGTAATAATTCAAAATTTTCCTATGTGTCACCAAGATCAATCTAGGAGATAGTAGCAACGAGAGAGAGAGAGAGAGGGAGTGCACCTTCATACCCTTGAAGATCGCTAAGCGGAAGCGTTACAAGAACACGGTTGATGGAGTCGTACTCGCGGCGATTCAAATCGCGGAAGATCCGATCCAAGCGCCGAACGGACGGCGCCTCCGCGTTCAACACACGTACAGCCCGGGGACGTCTCCTCCTTCTTGGTCCAGCAAGGGGAGAGGAGAAGTTGAGGGAGAACTCGGGCAGCACGACGGCGTCGTGGTGGAGCTTACGGTTCTCCGGCAGGGCTTTGCCAAGCACTACGGAGGAGGAGGAGGTGTTGGAGGAGGGAGGGTTGCGCTAGGGGCTAAGGTGCGGCTGGCCTCTCTCTCCCTCACTATATATAGGGGGAAGGGGGGGAGGAGGCATCCTAGGGTTTCCCTAGGGGAGGGGTGGCATCCACAGGGGAAACCCTAGATGGGTTTGGGCGCACCCACCCCTAGGAAACATGGCCCCCAAGCCGGGAGGGGCGGCTGCCCTAGGGGAGGCGCCCCCACCTCTCCAGGTTATGTGAAATAGGGTGGGAGGGGCGCACGAACCCTTAGTGGGCTGATGTGCCCCTCCCCTTGGCCCATAAGGCCCCGCAATGCTTGTCGGGGCCTCCGAAACTCCTTTTGGTCGCACTGGTCGTCACCCGGTACTCCCAGAACAATTCTGGACTCCAATACCCATCGTTCAATATATCGATCTTCACCTCCGGACCATTCCGGAGTTCCTCGTCACGTCCGGGATCTCATCCGGGACTTCGGACAACCTTCGGTAACCACATACTATTCCCATTACAACTCTAGCGTGACCGAACCTTAAGTGTGTAGACCCTATGGGTTCAGGAACCATGCAGACATAACCGAGACACCTCTCCGGCCAATAACCAATAGCAGGATCTAGATACCCATATTGGCTCCCACATGTTCCACGATGATCTTATCAGATGAACCACGATGTCGGGGATTCAGTCAACCCCGTATACAATTCCCTTTGTCCATCGGTATGTTACTTGCCCAAGGTTCGATCGTCGGTATCCCTATACCTTGTTCAATCTCGTTACCGGCAAGTCTCTTTACTCGTTTAGTAACACATGATCCCATGGCTAACTCCTTAGTCAGATTGAGCTCATTATGATGATGCATTACCGAGTGGGCCCAGAGATACCTCTCCGTCATACGGAGTGAAAAATCCCAATCTCGATTCGTGCCAACCCAATAGACACTTTCAAAGATACCTGTAGTGCAGCTTTATAGTCACGCAGTTACGTTGTGACGTTTGATACACCCAAAGCATTCCTACGGTATCCGGGAGTTGCACAATCTCATGGTCTAAGGAAATGATACTTGACATTAGAAAAGCTCCAGCAAACGAACTACACGATCTTGTGCTATGCTTAGGATTGGGTCTTGTCCATCACATCATTCTCCTAATGATGTGATCCCGTTATCAACGACATCCAATGTCCATGGTCAGGAAACCACAACCTTCTATTGATCAACGAGCTAGTCAACCAGAGGCTCACTAGGGACATGTTGTGGTCTATATATTCACACATGTATTACGGTTTCCGGTTAATACAATTATAGGATATGAACAATAGACAATTATCATGAACAAGGAAATATAATAATAACCATTTTATTATTGCCTCTAGGGCATATTTCCAACAGACAGAAATATAGGTTGTTTCACAACTAAGGGCAAAAAGGATTATTCCTTTAATAGAAAAAGGAATATTCCCAATAAAAAGAATATTGGGATTGGGCGAAGATGAAAATGACAAGGTCTTGAGATGGTCTTGAGGATGACAAGCCACTTGGGATCCTTAGAAGTGATGATCTTCCCAGGTTTCAGGACCACATAGCCACGAAAAAAGAAATCTCAAGCAAAATCCTCAGAAAATCAAAAGAAAAAGAAAAGGCCAAAATCCAGGGTGTCACAAATAACCTTCCCCCCTTAAAGAAATCTCGTCCTCGAGATTTGGTTGCTCAAGGAACAAGTATGAATATATCTGACTTTAAGGAAACCGTTTCCAACTCGGGTATCCTTTTTTCCTGTATGATGTTCCCATGAAATTTCATATGGCTGACTGCCTGTCTCTTGGGTGGTTTGCTTGACCATATCCGACCTTCTGATAGGTATTACCTCACATTTTCATGCTTATACTGGCTCCAATTTCTGTTATATCTGCTGACTTAGCTGGGGTACGAAAATGATCATGACTGCAACACGTACCCTTCTCACAAGTCCGAGAGTGGTTTCCGATGGATGTGTCATTCTTGAATCCAGCACTAGCAACATTCCATGGAGTTGTGAACAGGTCTTCCCAATGGACACCCAATCTCTTACTCCTTGCATTTGGTCGCTCAAAATGATGCATGTCCTCCAGTTTCAAAACAGTGCTGTGAATCATAATTGTTCTCCCGGTGGAAATCTGACTTCCGGTAGGGATTCCTGAATTATCTTGGCAAGCCCCACTGTCTTGAGTATCAATTCCATACCAAAGATTTGACTATCGTCTGTCGTGACCAACATAAAGGGGTATGGCCTTGTAACGATAGTATCCACGGTCTTGACTGATGGTGGAGGGCTTGGCCATATATATACTCCTAATTCTTCATGTGACCATAGGTTCTGACGGGTGCAATATTCTGACAGGCGTACTTTTATCCTCGTCTCCTGACATGGTAGCATTGTTTAAATTGCAGGTTCATCGTATCTCAAGTTTTAACCATAGGGAAATGTTCATCCGAACCCTTGCAAGAAATAGGAAAATAATTCAGTAGCCACCAGATCGGTCTTTACAACTCAGATCTGGGACATTACTGAAATAACACAACCATGCCTCAAGACGGCCGAAAAGCAGCTCAGAGCATGAGACCGTGTTCATAAGAAGAAAGTGGCAGTTCCCTAAGTGGGCCGAAAAGCAGCTCAGAGCATAGGGCCACTGCCACAAAAAGAAACTCAACAGCTATACGAGACGGTGAGAAAGTAGCTCAGAACTCGTGATAGTTGTTGAATAGAGAGAAATAAAGTCGGCATCCACCCCGGACAGCCAAAAATGGCTCAGAACACTGGCGTGGTGCCATCATTGCAGAAAAGTAGACATAGGCTCATCAGGATCATATACCAGGTTCACAGGTACTTGTACATAGCTCACTGTTGTCGTCAATCTTCATAGTCCTTTATCACACTGAGGTGTATATCTGGCTTCCTTCTTTTTACAATACTCATGTGGTTGTCAGATTCTATTTACATCATCGTTCGAGTGACTTGCAAGACCTTGGTTGTATGCTCAAAATGAAAGCATGTGTAGCTGAGCATTGCATTCCTGAGGGAGACACTTGTGTCCAGATTGGCTTGTGTTCTTGACCAAACTGTTGGGGACCTGATTTTTGAGATGCACTACCATATGTTGTCAACTTGCTGTGTAATACCTTGTACCAATGCCATATTGAGGAGGCTTGTACTGAAAGCCATCATGCGGAGGAAGACTGAATAGCTTGTGCTTGAAGCTTTCGTCAGACAGATTGCTAAAGAAGGTTGGGTACCGTACTTCAGAAGCTTCCCCCTTAGTGACTTACTGGGGAAGACTCGGTACCTTAGGCCGAAAGCTTTCTGCGGTAGCTTACTGAAGAAGGCAGAGTATCTTGTGCTGGAAGTCATCCATATATCATACTCGGGAAAAATTTGAGGAGCCTTGCATCATAAGCTTCTCTAGTAGCTTGTGAAAGAAGACAGGAATGCTTGCACTAGGAGCTTCTTTCTATGATAGGCAGACTGAATATCATATATATCCTTTAATATTTTTGCTGCCGATTACTCATATGAAAAAGGTTGTTCGACTATCCTTCTTGCTGAGTGTTGGGTACATGGCATATTTTGGCTGGCTTCTGGGTTATAGCATGCTACAAAATCGTACTCATAGCAGAATCAACCTTGTATATGAACCGTACCTTTGACTTGATATATATTGTTAGTCATGCACATAGCCTGTCTTCTGGCTGGTTTCATTATTACTGCTCTTAAAATTGCACACAGATGCAGACTTGATGCTGAAAATCAAGCTAGAGTATCATTTGCATTCAGACTAGATATTTCCAATGCAGTCGGCTGAGAATTCCATAATATTTAGCTGAGCTTCCAAATATTTGAACTCCTTGTTGATTCTTCGGGTCCGGTGTCGGTTGACGAGTAACTTTAATAAGGGGAAATAATGTAATACCGAGGGCCCAAAGAAAGAAGCAAAAGAAACGACGAAAACAAAAGTACATAAGGCATACAAATAATATTATATTCATGCAACAACACATATCACAACAATCATATGCATGCATACCTAAGCACACAAATCTTGCAGAAACTCCGGTATTGCGATCTAACATGCTATGACGGTGTGCACGAAAGTGAATCCTCGTGTGGAAGGAGTTGGTGCAAACCAGGCTACACCAAGCGCTGGCTTAACACCGGTTGCAGCTGGACGGACATGGAGGGGAGGACGGACTTGGTGATCATGTAGCGGAATACTGAGGTTATGACCACATCATCATCAAGCGGACGGAAGGGAACCGTACACGTCCAAAGAATGGGTGATAGAGTAGAATAGAGGTGAAAAGCAAGGCTTGCTGGCATTGCCCTTTTCTTGATAAGCAAGATCAGTAAGGGTTGCCGGAGCGGCGAGTCGAAAGGCACGATTCGGGATAGAAACATGGCTATCACCGAAACGATAGGGGTGACTGGCGGAAGGATAAGGATGTGATACCCACAAATGGTGTCTAGAACACTTGGTACCTCGGCATCACTCAGCTGGGACAGAGATGACGCCAAACACCGAAGAGCAGGTATGCAAAATTGGAGGGGTCACTACAAAAAATACACTTCCGTGATGATACGTGTTTGTCACAGTACGTCACGTTTTTGTCATGCATGTACATCCATGATGATTTTATGATAGAATCAAGATAGTCATACATGTGCTGTCGTAGAAGTGTTCCATGACATTACCAAAATTATCATCACAGAAGTGTCCACTTCCATGATGATAAATCGTGCATCATGGAAGTGCTTTCGTCAAGGGTGACCGACATGTGGCATCCATCATAACGGGTCGCCGTTAAGCTATCGGGTCCGGTTTTGGATCCGATAACCCGTTAACAGCCCGGACCAATGAGGATTTTCCATGTGTAAAATTTTCATTGGCCGGAGGAAACACGTGTTGGCTCACCGTTGGGACAGATGTCATCCGTTCATTGGACAGCAGGCGCCTATGATAGGTCGACACACAGCCCAACAGAGGCCCATTCCGGTGAAAAGGCTGGCCCGTTTGACTTAGTCAAAAGGTAACAGGCTGGCCCACGGAAAGCATGTTCATATATAGCCCATTTACGGCCGCTAACTCATGGCCCGTTACGGCCTATCGGAATTAAGCCTAGTAGCTTCATCTGGGCCATCCAATATAATTCCAGCCCGTTGTAACTTCCGGCCCATGTACGGCCCATGATGTCTTTCGGCCCATACGAGGCCATTTGTAACTCTTGGCCCATTAATGGCCCGTGGTGAATCTGGCCCGCAATGAACAGTGTATCGCTTCATACCCATTAGCGGCCCATTATTCCATTGGGTCGTTTCCAACCCATGTTATCTTTCGGCCTTCTCAGGGCCCATTTATTCTTGGGCTTATTTCCAGCATTCGGTTACTTACGGCCCGTTACTGGCCTTTTCTGCTTGTGGGCCAAATTCAGCCCGTGGTTACAATCGGCCCGTTTGAGGCCCATTAATCCGTTGGGCCGTTTTCATAGCATCATCAAATACGGCCGATTAACGAAGGCCCGTTATTGTCGGCCCATGAACGGATGATTCCAAATCTAGCCCATTTACGGCCCATAATGTGGTCTGTTATTGGCCCATGTTCGACCGATCGATCATACGGCCCGTAGAAGGCCCATTGATGCTACGGCCCATAGAAGGCCCATTGTTTCTACGGCCCTTACAAGGCCCATTGTTTCTACGGCCCGTAGGAGGCCCATGGTAACTATAGTAAATATGTAGCCCATGGTTACTGTGGCCTAGTTTTAAAAAATAGGTTATTGCGGCCAAACCACGGAAAAAGAACTGCACTAACTACAAGCAAACAAATAAAACAAGACAACAAGGAAATAAATAAGCAAGCAACTTACACTAGGATATCACGGCTATTACACATATTACATCCACTGGGCATCAAAGTTCGCCACCAGTGCAAATATAGGGAACAAAGCAGCAAATCATATACACTGGTTGTCAAAGTTGGCGACCAATGCAAATAAACGCCGCAGCAAAACAAGTCCAGAGCTGAAACCACTTTAGAAGAGCTCAAGAAACAATATTTTGGGTACCCATAATGCTGGCAAGATGCTTAGCAAGCTTATTAACTTTCTCTTGTTTGGCGCTTAAATCCTCCAGCGCTTGCTATTGCACCAGAAAGTATGCATCTGAATTCTGTAGGGACTTCCTGATAATCCCCAAGTGTAGGGAATCATCATAGCAATTTCCAAAGGTGGAAGTGATAAGTATGGAGTGTCGAACCCACAAGGAGCAATATTCTCTCAAGCCCTATCTGCCACTGATACGACTCTACGTACACCGAACGTTTGCTTCCAACTAGAAACGAGAAATAAAACTATGTTGTGGGTATGAAGAGGATAACTTTGTATGAAATCGGAGAGCTAAAATATAAAAGTAGGTGCTGTTATCATAAAGTAAGAATAAATTACTAAATATTGTAAGTAGCGAGTGTGGAATAATGATGGATCGGTGTGCCGAATTGTCCTAGGAAATCGTTAACAAGACCGGTAATCACTATTGCAATTTCATATTAGGGAGAGGCATAAGCTAACATACTTTCTCATCTTGGATCATATGCACTTATGATTGGAACTCTAGCAAGCATCCGCAACCACTAAAGATCATTAAGGTAAAACCCCACCATAGCATTAAAGTATCAAGTCCTCTTTATTCCCATACGCCATGTCTCGCTTATTCGTTTTTGTGTTTCAGTCACTCACGCAACGCAGACGATAAGCAAACCATGGACATATTGCAACACCCTACAGTGGGAATCCCTCATGCTTGCGCGACACGGATGGCACCATAGGACAGCACCAAAATAAAACATACAACTCATACCAATCTAGATCATTAATCAACCCATGGACAAAAGATATCTACTCAAGACATCATAAGATGGAACCACATCATTGGATCATAATATGTGGCATAAAGCACCATGTTCAAGTAGGGATTACAGTGGGGTGCGGGAGAGTGGACCGCGTAAAAGAGATGAGGATGGTGATGATGATGTTGATGAAGATGATCACCGCGGCGATGATTCCCCTCCCGATGGCACTCCGGCGCCACCGGGAGAGAGGAGGAGAGGTTCTCCCCCTTGTGCTTCCTCCTCCATGGCCTCCCCCCTAGATGGGGAGAGGTTCTCCCTCTGGTACTTGGCCTTCATGACGATGATGGCCCCTCCAGGATCCTCCTCCATGGCCTCCGGTGATGATGGCCCCCTCCGGCAGGGTGCCAGAGAGGGCCTAGATTGATTTCTCGTGGCTACAGAACCTTGCGGCGGTGGAACTTCCGATCTAGGTTAATTCCTGAAGGTTTCTATATTTATAGTAGAAGTTGGCATTGATTTCACGTCAGGGGGGCCCTCGGGGAGTCCACGAGGCAGGGGGCGTGCCCCAGGGGGGTGGGCGCGCCCCCACCCTCGTGGGGCCCATGGGACTCCCTTCCGGTAGATTTTTGCTCTAGTATTTTTCATATTTTCCAGAAAAATTCTCCGTTGATTTTTATCGCATTCCGAGAACTTTTATTTCTGCACAAAAACAACACCACGGTAGTTCTGCTGAAAACAGCGTCAGTCCGGGTTAGTTCTAATCAAATCATACCAAAATCATATAAAACTATTATAAACATGGCATGAATACTTCATAAATTATAGATACGTTGGAGACGTATCAGCATCCCCAAGCTTAATTCCTGCTCGTCCTCGAGTAGGTAAATGATAAAAGAAATAATTTATGATGTGTGAATGCTAGCAAGTGCACAAGTTTGATCAATGATAATTTCAATCACCTTTTCTAGCATCATTATATGTCATAACAGTAGCTCATCTCATAAAACTTTTCATGATCAAGTAACAAGCTATTCACATGTTAAAGTATAGATCATAAACTTTCTTGAAAACTAACAAACCGTGCTCTTAGTCATCAAACAATTGCAATTCATCTTATTTTCGGGAAGGGTCTATATAAGAGCTTTGATCCAGCAAACTCCACATACTCAACTATCATTTAATCTTTCACAATTGCTAACACTCACGTGATATTTATGGGTTCAAAGTTTTAATCAGACACAGAGAAAGATAGGGGCTTATAGTTTCGCCTCCCAACCTTTTACCTCAAGGGTAATGTCAACAATAATAATTTATGAAAACCTACATCCAAGTGGATATATATATATATATATATATATATATATATATATATATATATATCCGGATCGCTCCAACACAAAGTGCTTGCCAAAGGAAAAATAGTAAAAAGGAAAGGTGAAAATCACCATGACTCTTGTATAAGGGTAGAAGGTAAAAGTAAAAGATAGGCCCTTCGCAGAGGGAAGCAGAGGTTGTCATGCGCTTTTATGGTTGGATGCACAAAATATTAATGCAAAAGAACGTCACTTTATATTGCCGCTTGTGATAAAGACCTTTATTATGCAGTCCGTCGCTTTTATTTCTTCCCTATCACAAGTTCGTATAAAGCTTATTTTCTTCGCACCATATAGATCATACATATTTAGAGAGAAATTTTTATTGCATGCACCGATGACAACTTACTTGAAGGATCTTACTCAATCCATAGGTAGGTATGGTGGACTCTCATGGCAAAACTGGTTTAAGGGATGTTTGGAAGCACAAGTAGTATTTCTACTTGGTGCAAAGAATTTGGCTAGCATGAGAGGGAAAGGCAAGCCCAACATGTTGGATGATCCAAGACAATATAACGTTTCAGATATAGGAAAATATAACCCATGAAGTTGTCTTCCTTGTCCAACATCAACCTTTTAGCATGTCATATTTATATGTGAAATCTCTCTTCCTTCAATATTCTTTCATGAATTGTTCAAGTGACCAATTCTGCGTTTGCTAACTTTCAATAAGTTTACTACCTATACTTATTCTGTGTGAAGTAATTACTCCTCATGGTATAAACATATGAAACATATATGAATTCAGATTTATAATATTCAATTCATTCAACCATTTACTCATAGGATATATGTGAAGCACGTGAGTAAATGACTAACTACTCCAAAAAGATATAAGTGAACAACACCGAGTAGTCAAATAATTAACTAGCCATAGGAGGATTCTTTTGCATTCAAGATTTCAGATCCAATGATTTTATTCAAACAGCATGTAAAATTTAAAATACGCTCCAAGCAAAACACATATCATGTGACGAATAAAAATATAGCTCCGAGTGAAGTATACCGATAGTTTTGAAGACGAAAGAGGGGATGCCTTCCGGGGCATCCCCAAGCTGAGGCTCTTGAGTATTCCTTGAATATGACCTTGGGGTGCCTTGGGCATCCCCAAGCTTAGGGTCTTTCCGCTCCTTATTCTCCTCATATCGATATCTCACCCAAAGCTTGAAAACTTCAATCACACAAAACTTAACGGAACTTCGTGAGATAGGTTAGTATGATAAAGAGTAAACCATTCACTTTGGTACTGTCAAAGACAAGGTTCATAATTTTTCTCACATAATTCCTACTGTACCATATAATTTCTAAAATATATATTGAGAAATATAATCCATAGAAACTAGAAAACAAGCAAACTTTGCAATGAAAACAGAATCTGTCAGAAACAGAACAGTCTGTAATGATCTGAACAGAAACCATACTTCTGCAACTCCAAAAATTATGAAATAAATTGGTGGACGTGAGGAATTTGTCTATTAATCTTCTACAAATAGAATCAACTCAAAAGCACTCTTCTGTAAAAAATGGCAGCTAATCTCGTGAGTGCAAAGTTTCTGTTTTTTACAGCAAGATCACATTAACTTTCACCCAAGTCTTCCCAAAGGTCTTACTTGGCACTTTATTGAAACAAAAGCTATAAACATGATTACTACAGTAGCTTAATCATGTAAACACACAAAAACAGTAAGGGTAAATATTGGGTTGTCTCCCAACAAGTGCTTTTCTTTAGTGCCTTTTAGCTAGGCATGATGATTATATTTCAATGATGCTCACATAAAAGAAAAGAATTGAAACGTAAAGAGAGCATCATGAAGAATATGACTAGAATATTTGAATCTAACCCACTTCCTATGCCTAGGAATTTTGTGAACACACAATTTATAGGAACAAGAATCAACTAGCATAGGAAGGCAAAACAAGTATAACTTCAAAACTTTAAGCACATAGAGAGGAAACTTGATATTATTGCAACTCCTACAGGCATATATTCATCCCTCATAATAATTTTCAGTAGCATCATGAATGAATTCAACAATATAACCATCACATAAAGCATTCTTTTCATGATCTACAAGCATAGAAATTTTTCTACTCTCCACATAAGCAAAATTCTTCTCATTCAGAATAGTGGGATCACTAATTCCTAAAGTTGACACTCTTCCAAACCCGCTTCAGATGATAGTATTATTCATACTCCAAAAGATATAGGTTAAGTTCATGGAGTATTCTAGGATTAATATAGACTAACCAATATCCAAGCTCAAAATATATAAGTGAAGCACACGAAGCATTCTGTAAAAACCATACTCAAAAGATTTAAGTGAAGCACAAAGAGCAATTCTATAAGATCATACTCAAAAGATATAAATGAAGCACATGAAGCATTCTATAAATCAATGAAGGGCTATCTCATACTAGCATGGTTATTAAAGAAAAACACAAAGTACACAAATCATGTGAACAAAACAAAAACCGAGGTATACCGACATTTGTTGAAGAAGAAAGATGGGATGCCAACCGGGGCATCCCCAAGCTTAGATGCTTGAGTATCCTTTGAAATATTTACTTGGGGTTCCATGGGCATCCCCAAGCTTGAACTCTTGCCCCACTTTATTCTTCTCATATTGATAGCTCCTCTATCTTCAAACACTTCATCCACACAACACTTTAACAAAAACTTTGTGAGATCTGTTAGTGTAATAAAGCAAATCACTACCTTTAGGTACTGTTGAAAACTCATTACACTTTCATATTAGAACTATATCTACTGTATTCTAACTTCACCATGGTTCATACCCCCCGATACTAGACATAGATTCATCAAAATAAGCAAACAACACACGCAAAACAGAATCTGTCAAAAACAGGACAGTCTGTAGTAATCTGGAGGTTTAGCAAACTTCCGTAACTCCAAAAATTATGAAATAAATTTGAAAATTTGAAAAATTTGTACAGAAGTAATGTGCAAAAAGTTTCAGACCCATTTTACCTTCTAGTAAAAAATGTAAAATCATGCGCTACAGCCAAAGTTTCTGTTTTTATTCTGCACATAGTAAACAAGCAATCTAATCATCCTAAAACCAAAGCTTGGCACATTATTTTTATAATACAATGGATATATACAAGGGGATAATTATTTACATAGAAACTTCCATGAAAAATTCTACATTGTTTCCGTGAGCATGAACACAAGTGCTCAAGGTCGACCCTCACTTCTTCAATGCAAAACTTTCCAATCACTTCTCTTTTTGAAAAACTTTTTAGGCATCAGAGGCGAGTATTTTTTTTGGTATTTTCATTCTTTAATTTTTTTTGTATGTTTCACCCACAACTAAATAGAAACAAAAAGGAAAAACAAAATCTACTTAGCAAACAAATCAAACAAGCACACACGAGAATATCAACCCACGCTATTGCTCCCCGGCAACGGCGCCAGAAAAGAGCTTGATAATCCCCAAGTGCAGTGAATCATTGTAGCAATTTCCAAAGGTGGAAGTGATAAGTATGGAGTGTCGAACCCACAAGGAGCTAAAGGTAAGATCAATATTCTCTCAAGCCCTATCTGCCACTGATACGACTCTACGTACACCGAACGTTTGCTTCCAACTAGAAACGAGAAATAAAACTACATTGTGGGTATGAAGAGGATAACTTTGTATGAAATCGGAGAGCTAAAATATAAAAGTAGGTGCTGTTATCATAAAGTTAGAATATATTACTAAATATTATAAGTAGCGAGTGTGGAATAATGATGGATCGGTGTGCGGAATTGTCCTAGGCAATCGTTAACAAGACCGGTAATCACTATTGCAATTTCATATGAGGGAGAGGCATAAGCTAACATACTTTCTCATCTTGGATCAGATGCACTTATGATTGGAACTCTAGCAAGCATCCGCAACTACTAAACATCATTAAGGTAAAACCCAACCATAGCATTAAAGTATCAAGTCCTCTTTATTCCCATACGCCATGTCCCGCTTATCCGTGTTTGTGTTTCAGTCACTCACGCAACGCGGACAATAAGCAAACCATGGACATATTGCAACACCCTACAGCAGGAATCCCTCACGCTTGCGCGACATGGAGGGCACTATAGAATAGCACCAAAATAAAACATACAACTCATACCAATCTAGATCATCAATCAACCCAAGGACAAAAGATATCTAATCAAAACATCATAAGATGGCAACACATCATTGGATCATAATATGTGGCATAAAGCACCATGTTCAAGTAGGGATTACAGCGGGGTGCGGGAGAGTGGACCGCGTATAAGAGATGAGGATGGTGATGATGATGGTGATGTCGATGAAGACGATCACCGCGGTGCTGATTCCCCTCCTGATGGCAGTTCGGCGCCACCGGGAGAGAGGAGGAGAGGTTCTCCCCCTTGTGCTTCCTCCTCCATGGCCTCCCCCCTGGATGGGGAGAGGTTCTCCCTCTGGTACTTGGCCTTCATGACGATGATGGCCCCTCCGGGATCCTCCTCCATGGCCTCCGGTGATGATGGCCCCCTCCGGCAGGGTGCCGGAGAGGGCCTAGATTGATTTCTCGTGGCTACAGAGGCTTGCGGCGGGGGAACTTCCGATCTAGGTTAATTGCCGAAGGTTTCTATATTTATAGGAGAAGTTGGCATTGATTTCACGTCAGGGGGGCCCTCGGGGAGTCCACGAGGCAGGGGGCGCGCCCCAGGGGGGTGGAAGTGCCCCCCACCCTCATGGGGCCCACGAGACTCCCCTCCGGTAGATTTTTGCTCTAGTATTTTTCATATTTTCCAGAAAAATTCTCCGTTGATTTTTATCGCATTCCGAGAACTTTTATTTATACACAAAAACAACACCACGGTAGTTCTGCTGAAAACAGCGTCAGTCCGGGTTAGTTCTAATCAAATCATACCAAAATCATATAAAACTATTGTAAACATGGCATGAATACTTCATAAATTATAGATACGTTGGAGACGTATCACTTCCTCAGTCCTTCAGCTTCCCGTCGCAGCACATCTGATCGATGTTTTTCAACTTGAAGTTGAGACTCAAGAAGACGAACTGATTCAGGCAACGAGTTTGAAGAGCTTGTGCCAGCAGTAGTGGCCAGTAACTCGAACACTACATCAAGACAGGACTTTTGGGTTCTCTCACTGTCGTCAAGATAGTTTTTATCAGCTTTCTTGGAGACCTGGTATGTCTCACTATCTTGAACCTTATCTGCATTACTTCCTTTACCATTGCATAACGGGGTACTGTTCTCCAATATTTTGTCCGCATTCTAAAAGGGAAACAAGCAGGCATATCATAGGTTTACCATGTTGTATATGGAACTCATTTTGGTAAACAGTTCAGTAGTAAAGTGGACAGGATAATAGCATGAAACAAACATATATCTATGTACCATGGTCACTTTAAGGTCTATATCATTCTAGTTTTAGTTGCCAAATCAAGATAGAGACACAGTTCAAATAATATTTGTTCAAGACAAAGCAGAATAGACAGAATATAAATGTGGGAAACTATAGAGCAATAACAACACTTGTAATGTGCATGACATGAGAACATAACTGTTTATTCAATTGAAACTGAAATCAACATAGAGCAAGTTACAACAGCAAACCAGTTAAAGAAACAGGTTTAAAACATACCTGTTGCGCCATTGGAGTTTCAATTCCATCCTTCAAATTTGAAAATAGTTGGTATGAGTAAATACAGTGATGCAAGAGCAAAGGAGTATGGACCATAGCTACAGAACCTGACCTGAGAACAATTGTTCTTCTCCTTTAAGCGTTGAGTTGGGATTCGGAGTGGTGGTCCTCGTGCTTTGGGCACTGCAGTTTCCTTACTAACTGCTCATGTTTGGGTGCTCTGTGGTGGAGACAGTGTTGTGTCAACTGGAACTGGGTGTCTATCTGCTGGGGTTGGGGTTAGACGGGGTGTAGCTGGTTCTCTGTCCAACTGGGTAGGGGTACAATCTGCATGAGTGTGGGTTATGTGTGGTGGGGCTGGTTCTTGGGCAAGTACAACCGTGGTTCTATCTGCGTCAACTGGTAACACTATCCTTTTTGAAGACCGTGTTGTTACTCCCTTAGATACTGCCATCACCTTCTCCAATTCAAATGGCTGATAAACAAGAAAAGTAATTGAATGTATAGACATTGTATGATAGATAAGTGCAATGGATAGTGGGGAATAAAAGAGGGCATGAAATAATTCACATTTATGTTATCTAACCAAACAGGATAGCATGACACAATTTCACATATATGATGGCTAACTAAACAGGATAGCATGACACAATTTCACATTATGATGGCTAACTAAAACAGATGGAAAGACATAGTTCAAAATATGATGACTATGTAAACATGATGACATGATATAACTATATAATGTGTTTATTAAATAGGTTGGCATGCCATAATTCACATACATGCCGCCTATGGAAACATGATAGCATGATATAATTCACGGATAGAATGACATAATTCAAAATATGATGACTGTAACACTAAACAGGATGAGATGATATAACTATATGATGTCTTTATTAAATGGTTTGCCAAGCCATAATTCAGATAGATGTTGTGTATGTAAACATGATTGCATGATATAATTCAAATATATGATTTATATAGTAAGCAAGTAAGCAGATGGCAATTCATATATGATGTAAAAACTAAGCAATGCAAGACAACATGCATGACATGGGTAATATAACCCTGCCAAGTTTGAGCATAGACCTCAGGGGGGAAATAGGACTAGTCATCTGTCTCTGAATCCTCCTCTAAGGAGCTCTCTGTAAACAACAAGATGTCCGCTTCAGCAGGTAGCATTGTCTGCTCTGAATACCTTGTTTTCACTCCAGATACTTCCATCACCGCTTCAAATGGCCGATGCACAGGAAGAGTAGTTGAATATACAAACGTTGTCGACAAATGGAACACGTAATACAAAAAATGATAGCATGATATAATTCACATACATGATGATTAGCTAAACAACATGGCATTGCATAATTCACATATATAATGCCTTTGCAACAAGATAGCATTGCATAATTCACATATATAATGTCTTGCAACAAGATGGCAATGCATAATTCACATATATGGTAATTAGACACTAAACAGGTGGCATTCACACAAAGCATGTCTAAAATAATCAAATGACATAGCAATGCAAGACACCATACGCACGATATGAGTAACATAACCCTGCCAAGTTAGAGCATACACCTCGGGGGGGGGCATAGGACTGGTCATCTATCTCTGAATCCTCCTCTGAGGAGCTATCCGTAACTATGCGCTTCGTCAGATAGCATAGTCTGCTCTGAAGACCTTGTTTTCACTCCAGAATTTTCCATCATCGTGTCAAATGGCTGATGCACACGAAGAGTAGTTGAATGTACGAACATTGTTGACAAATGTAATACGTAATGAAAAAAAGGATGGCCTGATATAATTCACATATAAGATGACTCGCTAAGCAGGATGGCATTGCAAAATGCACATATATGATGCCTGGCTAAACAAGATGGCGTTGCATAATTCACATAAACGATGAAGAAACTAAACAGATGGCATTCACACAAAGCATGTCTAAACTAAGCAGATGACATATTTGATGTATAAAGTAAGCAATGCAAGGCACCATATGCATGATATAATTAACCAACATCAGCATGCCAAGTTAGAGTGAAGACCTCAGGGGGTAAATGGGAGTGGTCTTCTCCTTCTGAATCCCCCTCAGAACAGATATCTTCCTCTCGATTACAATCCGAAATGGGTGGAGAGGGGGGCTGCCTTTGCGCCTACCATGGAGCGACGTCTGCACAAAATTTTATTGCCACGCAAGGCTCATCTCTTTTGCTCTACATGTTCAGTTCCATTGTGTACAATAACTGACATGCATAGGAATGAAACATAGTGAGATTATGTAAGGAGTGCATGCAGAAATCCAGAGTGATGGTAGCAACCTGTGGATTGACCCAAAACCAATGATAGCAGGCATGGCTTCAGTTAAAAAATATAGATAATGGCTTCTTTACTGTTTGTTTCCCACCCAACATGAAACTCGTAGTAGACACCAGAGATTAACCAGATAGTAGAAAGATACTATTGATTGCGGCCCCGATATGTACCCCACTACCATTTAAAAAATCAAGTTTGACCATTAGTTTGGAGCTGACTAAGAGTCTAATCGGTGAACAGGATGATAAAGTTGCATGCAATATTAAGCGATGCATAACGTAAGTAGACACGAAAGAGTGCAACCTCTCTTGCGGACCCGTGTAGTCCTCGAGGTCATCTGCTCGGTTGATGATGGTAATGCAGTTGTCATGGCTGCCAGTGGCGAGGAAGAATATCTGAGGCGGCGAAGACAGTCTGGAGGCCGGATCCCTGCTGTGCTGGACCCTTCTATCGTTGGAGCAGCTGAGCTAGGGTGGACAACGACACAGCAGGAGCGGGACAAACCACACAAGGTTTTCTTTGACAACTATCTGTAAGAGATGTAATTCTGTAAGGGCTCGTTTGAATTGGAGGATTCTAACAACGCAGGGATAGGAAATACATAGTAATAGGATAGGAATGCACGTGCAAAACAGAGAATTTAAAAATACATGCTTTCTGCCAATCTGGGTGTTTGGTTCACAAGAATGGGAAGATCACAGGATGCAAATAAGCATGGTGAGATTAAGTCAAACCACAAGAAAATGTACGGTTATAATGCTATTATGCTACTATCTCTTAGTCTTGTGCTTCATGAATAGGAATTTGAAAAGGAGGACAAGTGGCTATTAAATTTCCTACGGTTTTTCTTTCAAGGAGACACTAAAGGAACAAATCCTACAGTTTTCCTTTGCTCCATTCCTTTGAACCAAATGCATGAATAGTAGTACCATAGGAAACTTTCCAATTCCTATGTTTTTCCTTCACTTTTCCTTTCAAGCATTGGCGATTCTAGTAGGCAGGCTTGAGCAAGGAAAGGCCTACACTCAAAAAATGTTGTTGTGTTACTTCTAGTACTTTGGACCCAGGCCACTGCCCTACTAGCTCAACTCCCAGGCCCATCGACAAATGCACAACTCAAACGCGCAAAGATAAATAATGATGGTATTCAAGAGAGTCCATCACGGATAGCTCAGTTGCCTGGTACCTCACTGCTTGTCATATAGTAGGAGAAACTAATCGTATTTCACGTTACTATGTGTGCTCAGTGGACAATATATATAACATGTAGAGTAAAAAAGAGATGCAACAAGTGTACAACCTCTTTGGCGAAGCCATGTCAATCTCAGCGTGATTGGGTTGGTCGGTGAGGATGATCCGGCTGACTTGGCTGTCGGAGGAGGGGAAGAAGATCTTAGGCATCTTGAGATGGAGCCCGGGGTACTGCTCCGCTGTGATGGAGGGTTTCGTCGTTGGAGCAGCTCCGGTGAGTTGTACGGCGCCGAGGCTGAAGCAGGGCAGGAGAGACAACGTTAACCTGAGTAGAATTCTAATAGCATCTCCAATAGATGACGTAAAATACGTAACCACAAAGTGCTAGATGTAAAATACATCAGCCGCTCATCTCTGAACTTAACTGTCGAAACTGAATTTAACTGTCGAAACTGAACTTAACTGTCGAAACTGAATTTTGCTGTCGAAACTGAATTTTACTGTCGAAACTGAACACACTAGTAGCAGAAAAGCAATAGCAGCAGCAGCACGTGCGAGAGCCGGGGCAGCTGGTCGTGTAGCAGCATCAGGTTAGGCTACACTTCAGTCGACTGAATTTTTCATCTCTGGTCAGTCGATTTTCCAGCCGTTGGATACGAAATCAAGGGCCCGCAGTTCATCTTCAACTTCCACCCCCTGAGCCGCCAGCCACCATCGGCCAAACCGCCGCCCCCGCCTGCTCCGAAACCACTCCCCACCACAGGTCCGCCGTCGCCCCGGCCATCCCTTTAGGCCCCCCATGCGAGCTTTTTCTCTGGCGATCCCCACACCATCGCCCCACCACCGCCGGCGACCACCGCCCCCACCCTGAACCCTAAGATAGATAGTGGGGTACCTCTCCGGCAAGCCCCCCTCCCCGCTGCGGCTGGTTCTTCCTTAACTCCCGTGATCCCCCCACCCCCTGAAAATTGACTGACCCAAAAGTCAATTCATTCGACTGAAGTGTAGCTAAATCGGAGCAGCATCGCAAGCAAGAGCAAGTGCGAGAGCAGCAGCGCGAGCGCGAGCAAGAGAAATAGCAAGAGCAGACCAAGCAGGGGACCGAGAGCAAGAGCAGAGCAACAGCACGAGCGAGAGCCGAAGTAGTAGTAGCTCCTACTGATGTGGACGTCGCCGCCGAGGGAGCGACGCTGTGGAGGAAGTGGCCGGCGACTACCGGTCTTGTTAACAATTGCCTAGGATAATTCCACACACCGACCCATCATTATTCCACACTCACTATTTATAATATTAAGTAATATATTCTAAGTTTATGATAACAACACCTACCTTTATATTTTAGCTCTCCGATGCCATGCAAAGTTATCCTGTTCATACCCACAACATAGTTTTCTTTCTCGTTTCTAGTTGGAAGCAAACGTTCGGTGTACGTAGAGTCGTATCAGTGGCAGATAGGACTTGAGAGAATATTGATCTTACCTTTAGCTCCTTGTGGGTTTGACACTCCATACTTATCACTTCCACCTTTGGGAATTGCTACGATGATTTCCTGCACTTGGGGATTATCAAGGTGGCAGGAAAGACGAGGCGAACATCGGGGAAGCTCCTTGGAGGTGGAGGATGGGGTGGCTGAACCGGCAGGACAACGAGATCGACGACGGATCCTCATCCGGTACGGTGGATGAGGGACGTCGAGGTGTTGCTATGGATGACGTCGTCGGGGAAGAGGCTCCGGCTAGGTGGCGGACGGAGGAGGGTGTGGGGCTTCGCGGGTTTTCACGGCCTCGGTGTACGAATGGGTGGGTGGATGGGATGGGAGTGGGGAACCATGGCTTAGGGATGCGCTTGTCTGAAATGTGGGGTAAGTTATGAAAGTACCCCCACCGATTTGAGCTAGGTGGTTCTTTTGGTTCAGGGGTATCATGGGCATTTCGCGTGTCGGGATTTCACAGGAGGTGGGAGTTTTCACACGCGTTGTAATTTTGTAATAGCAAGGCGCGGGTTGAGATGGAGGGAGTTGTTGGAGGACAACGAGACAAAGATATATCTTAAATATTTCGGGGTAACAAGGCGCGGGTTGAAATTTCTGGACAAGCCTAACATGTACTGTACCAAATCAATTCGCACTTCTGTCGACGAAAAAACAAAAAGAAATCAATTCACAGCACACAAGAGAGTCTAGTCCCGTGTACTATACCAAATCAATTTGCACTACAAATGTCATTCAAAACTTTGAATTCATGTTATGTTCAATTAAAATATTTCGCTACGAGTATAATGCATGCAACCTGCTACTCAAATGAATGTTTTAGTGCATTCCAAACGTATATACTACCGCTTCAATATGAACTAAATTTGAATTCTTTTCTCTATTTGAATAAGATCTACAATAATGAATGTTGTGAAGTCAAACCATTTGAATTTGTTTCTCTATTTTAATAAGATCTGCAATCATCATTATTGTCAAGTTAAACCATCATTTGTGTATTATCTTCACAACACACCACATGATTACTCTCGAGTTAGATATGAACTATGTGTACTATATGAACTCGAACTCGATTTTTTGAATCCACTTTATGTTGATTTCAAATCACAGTACATTTCAAGCTCTAGCTAGATCTTCATAATCTAAACCATGTCTCATATGTATAATATGTTTATCACATAATGTATGGTGGCCCGCCCCCTACGCCTACAAGTATTTAGATGTGAGTTGCAAACACCACACATTACCACAAATTCAAAAAAAGTGAGATTGTTCGATATATAGTATTGTTTAGATTGTTCAACATTTAGCCGTGAGTTGCAAACGCCATGCATTATCACATTATGGTATAATATGTGCAAAACCACAGCACGCGTATCACCGCTATATTCAGGCATGCATATGTTTATAACACTATGATCTCCTATTCAAATATATGAATCCACTTTCATATCAAATTATGATCTTTGTTAGTCTCTTACACCCACACCATCCTCTAACCTTTGTAGCTAGCACTAACTTTCTCTCATGCATGCACACGCCCTCCTCACCCTCCCCCTCCCTCAGCATTCTATCAATCGCCCACATTCTTTTTTTTCTTTAGGTCGTTCTCCCACAGTCTCCACAACTCCTTTCCGACACATACCGATCGATAAACCTCTCCCGCGATGTCTGCCTACAACATACACATGCACCTTCCATCTCCTCCTTTCTGTGTCCATGCCTCATGTCTCTCATACGGTCCCACACATGTGTAAACTCTCGCCCCTCTTTTCATTGATCTCACAACCGCACACTCCTCCCCCTATCTAGCTGTAGCTCGGCCTCTTGCACCACCTCCTAGCTCCATTCTCTCTGTATTTCCGTCTCGCTGGGCCTTATTTGCCTCTAACAAATGGATGTACACCGACCGATATCCCGCTATACATATAGCTAGCTAGGTCTTTATAAGTCATTTTTTCCCACGCGTCGATCGATCTACCTCATTAGTTATTTCTCTCCCTTCCTTCGACAAACAACAATTGATCTACGGATCTAGTTAGGTTTGCTTACCAAACACATGGTTCCCCTTCATCATCCATGCATGCGTCCCGACAGATCTATCACGCACAGGCACACACAGAAACACATCCCCACTCTTATTGATAATATTGCAGTTCTACCCTCAGTTTTTCTAGTAGGCCTCTCCCACCATCTTCGAGAAGCAACTCCATCACCCATCCAACACTCTACCCCTCTCCCTCCCTCTCTCTCTCTGTCCCAACCTATTTACCATCCTTCAGTTATGTATGGATGTCGACCGATCTCCCTCAAGACATAGCTGGGTCTCTCCTTCTCAACACATATACGAGTCATTCTACCTCTCTAGTTAGGCCTCTGCCTCCCCCCTCCCCCCCACCCCCACACACACCGATACATCGAGCGCTCTCGTCATGTCTCCCTGCCACACACAAACTTGCCCTGTGCCCTCTAACGTTCCGGTAGGTCAGTCGCCCTATATCTTTGACTTGCACACACACAATTTCGATGGCTCTCTTCATCGATCTCGCACCCACCCACTTGATCCTCTCTTCGACTCTATCGATATCTATGACCCCTCCCTCTCTTCTCGTGGATCACCCCCTCTATATATGATATGGATAGGCCTCTATTTCACACACATTGCATGTGTCAAAAAATTTGTTTGAGATGTCATCGACACATATTCCCACAGATACATTCACGAAATCACACCCCCAAACAAAAAACACTCACGAACGCACACACCATCTATCTAGGTTTGTATCTCTCTCACACACACCCACGTAGGTGGGGTACGTGCACGAAGAGAAGAGGTGCACGCACGCCGCACGTACTCCAGTCTCTTTCCCAACCACACCCGTGCGGGTACACGATGGAGCTCATTTCTGTATGAAAAGGCAGCCCATGTGGTAATTTGACACGTGTACTGGTTGTCCACTTGACGGAGGATCATCTACCACGGGTGAACAAACAAATTGCAACTTGACGCGTTATGTTAAAAAAGAGGCAAACCATGTGGGGCCTACCTTAGAGACAAGGCACTATACACTGGAGTACTTTTGATGTGTCCCGTCAACTCGTAGAACGAGGAGAAGCTTGCTTAGTACGTCGTCTCCCCCGCCCACGGGCGTGGTGGCTCGCAGGATGAGGTGAAGCTTGCTTACTAGTACGCCTTACGCCCGCTCCCTCGCCCATGCGCGCGGTGGCTCGTAGGACGAGGAGAAAATTTTACTACTCCCTCGGTTTACTCATCGTCCCTACCTTGGTTAGAGAGATTATCATATTGTTTGGAATATATGTCCTTTAGTAGATTTCAATATGAACTACTAGTACATACTCCAAACACTGATGTATATAGACATATTTTAGAGTGTAGATTCACTCATTTTGCTTCGTATGTAGTCCATATTGAAATGGACGTAATAGTACGCACTCTCCCTCGCCCCTCGACCCTCGCCCACATGGTGGACATGCAGCAATTAATTTGGTCTCATATAGCCAGAACGATATATACTGCAGTACCATTATTGCTCGACTCCCCGAAGAAGCGAAGAGCCAACGCAGGGTTAATATTTTGGAGATGCCAAGCGCAAGGTTTATAGGAGAACGAGTAGTAGGTGCCGCGTCATTTATAAATAAAGTTTTTTTTGTTCAGTGGCACGTATGCAATATAAATAGGTTCATATGGAGAGAAAAGGAAACCGCTCCACTATATACATAGGCAGGACGAGCCTACACGGTTGCTTGCTGGGGTTGCTCTCTTCACACTCTCTCGCACAAAACGATTGTGGCCATATCTCTAACATCCCGACGGATCACGTCCGCCGGGGGAAGGGGTGGATGCTTAGTGTAGATGCGGTCGCCTTCGCCGACGGCGAAAACCCAATGTCGGCACGTCCCGATCAGGGTTCCCCGCCATTCTCTCTCACAAAGTCGGTGTGGTTGCTTTCGTCCCTTGCTCACTGTCACGACGTGGGTAGTTTCCGCCTCCCGTCGCCCTCCTCCAGGTTGGGCTACGTCCCGACATCCCTCAGGTACAACTCCCTTGACAGCCGGCTTGCACCACTGCTCCAGCTACCCACATCACTCCATGTGGATATTTCTCTACTTCTTTGCCCCGCACATAGCTCCACTGGCTTCTACGTAATGTATTTGTGATGAGTTTATGTCTCATCAACTAGTCCCAGTAATCTTATTCTAATCACGCTTCTTCAATTTCTTTGCCACAGGGATGCTCATCTCGATTTTGGTGAAACTGCACAAAATGATCAAAGGGTTGCAAACTTCATTTCTTCGGAAGCTCTAACGTTGCCAGCAAATTAAAGCCTGGTTAGGGTTTGCGGTTCAAGGGCTAGGGACTACATGGATCGTTTTTTTCTTTAGCTGTCTCTGTTCCAAAATAAGTGTCAACTTTAGTAGTAGTACAACTTTGTACTAAAGTTTGCATAAAGTTGAGACACTTATTTTGGAACGGAGGGAGTACATATTGGCTATGATCTGTCAATCATTGAGATGCAATAGCATGCATGTTAGTCTCCTTTGTATTTGATGAAATGTTGCAACGGACAACCTTGGACGCAAGATACATGAAACAGAAGCTGGAAGCTTCATAGCATTGTACAAATTTATCTCGCTAATAAATTACAGTACGTACTATACTAGTACTATGTAAAGAGTTAGGTGTCGCACGGTGTCCAGAAAATATGGTGATAGTGTGAGGTGGGCCATATAATCACTAAGCCTGCGTGTTTTCACTACTCTCGCACTCCTCCGCTGTAAGAATGGAGAAAATTGTAATCTAGTAGTACCTCCTTTCGCCGAAAGCATGGGACATCCAGGAGTCCTACCACCTCAGTAATAATGACCAATGAGCCGTCAAATCACATAGACCCAGCAGTAAGTTGGACGGACGAAGCAACCATCACTCTTGAATCCGCTTCTCCCTTCAATGCAGGCGCCAGTGAGAGGTCGCGTCCGCTCTGCCCGGGCATGAATGCGACACCGATTCTTTGGAGCGGCGCTGACCATTTCGGGCGGGAAGCGCGCGCGGGAGATGGAGGGGCTTTGGGTGGTCCAGGCTGGTCAGCAGCGGGCGTGGCAGCTGTCCGCCTGTCCCGACCGGACGCCCAGAAATGAGAGGATGCACCGACTCTCGCGGCTAAAATCGTACACTACACACCATCTCTCTGTAGGAGTAGGTCGATGTGTCGCTCTCTCTAACACACACATGCTGTTAAACACACACACACGCACACGTTCATAGAATAGGAATATCGTGCGAGTGCGAAGCCACAGGAAGTGAGATACATATGGAGTACAAACAAGAAGAGAAGAGGTGACGAATATACCATCAAACCTGGATTGAGGAGTAGTACTCCCTTCGTCTAGGTGTTAAGTCATCTTACGAAAATCAGATATTCCCAAAAAAATTAGGCGTCGTCCATTAACTTCGCATCTCAATCCCCTCCTGGCCTCGTTGCTAGCGAGCGTTGTTACCTAGGGGGCATTTGGATCCATAGCAAGAACAGTTTATAGCCTAGCCAGGCAAGTTTACGCGTTTGTAACTATTAAAATATGTTAGCTTTTGTGGGCCAGCTAGCTTGGGTGGGCTAGAATAACCTTGCTAGCTTAGGAGAGCCAGATCGGCTCGCTTCCGACAACAAACTTCGCGTACTACCTCTGTCCTGGTTTATTGGTCCCCATTGTATTTTGTGTCAAATTTTGACCATAGATTGAACTAACAAAATGTTCATGCATGTCACAAGAAATTATATCATTGAAAACTATGTTCGAATACGAATCCAACGATATAATTTTTGTTGACATGCATTAACATTTTGTTAGTTCAATCTTTGGTCAAAATTTGGCACAAACTACAAAGGGGACCTATAAACCAGGACGAAGGTAGTAGTAACATAGACTAGTAACATATGCATGTTACTAGTCCAAGTTACTCACCACTATGACCAGCCTAAGCAATGTAACCAAACGCTCCTTACTCTTCCTTGTTATCTCCCCCGGAAACCCAATGCATGGACAACAACTACGCGTTGATCAGTCAAGAAATCAAAGTCGGCTTGCATGCGAGTTAATACGTGGCCCTGCATGGTAGCTGAAACGGCATCTCTTAGTTGTTGAGATTAACTGTTGTGTTTAGAGACAGAAATCAGGGCTTTGATTGGAGGAAGGACCGGTCAAGTTTCTCCTTCTCCTCCAATCTGCTTGCACCTTGGTCCCGCTGCACCTTCTAACGTGATTTATTACACCTAGACGGAGGGAGTAGTATGAGATATGGCGGCACACTGACTTAGGTCGAATACAAGTGCCCAAAATTGTGTGCATGTTATAATAAGGATTCACTTAAAATAGTACGTGAGCGAACCGAGGGATCAATTGGACAGTGTTCACGAGCAGTAGCGAGATGTGTGAGGTAAGATACACCGCTGGCGCTTTTAATTTTTCTTATTAATTTGTTTGTTTCACCCTCTGACTGGTGGGACCCAATGTACTATGTGGAGAGAGGTAAGGTGACTAAGGCTGCATTATTTTTGTACTACCAACACTGCTTTAAATCCCAAAAGACCTTACCACCAAAGCTACATGACACAATTATGATTTAAATCCTAACGACTCCCACGCAAAAAAACACGGCATGCTTGTCACACGAATGCAGGAATGTATAAAAGGTTATTTTCCTCTCGTTGAACATAACGGGAGGGTGGTGTAGCTGGTTAGCCCGTTCGCTCATCAAACTTGAGGTCTCGGGTTCGATAACTACACTTGAGCATAATTTTGTTTTTGTCCGACTTCTTTCTTCCACCCAATGACAGGTAGGCCCCGCATGACAGAGAGAGAAAGTGATCTGGGGCGGTGCCAGGAGGATTCTTTGACTGGTCAAAATGGATGGATACGGAACTATACAATCTCGTAGTGACCTTATAATCACCTCATCACGTATACGCTGCAACCTCGGCGCTTGTTTTCTAGGGTTTGCACTCTTCACACACTCTCTCTAGTATATATATACACGCTGGAGCCTCAGCGCTTGTAGTTGCTCTCTTCACACTCTCTCACCCTCTCCAGATCTAAACAAGACTTCGTTGGCCTCTCTCTCTCTCTCTCCCCTCACTGCTGGTCAAAGAGCCGGCAGGATCCGTCCGCCAGGAAGGGAAGGAGGCTTAGCGCTGTCGCCGTCGGCGAGGGAGGGAATCCACTACCGCCGCAGCTGTTCTCTTTCACCCAGCGGCGGCGCGGGAGGGCCTGCGACCCCTTCTTCCTCACCGCCGTACATAGTGTGGGCCGAACGGCCTCTGGTCGCACACTGAACCACACCCCAAGAACCTTAAGGTATAATTTACTTATTCCACATGCATTGCTCTAGCTGCATGTGGGCTTTTTCCGCTTCTGCACTCGAATCTAGGTGTTGGATCAAACAGGAAAGTAGTGGGGAAAGTTGTATATCATGAATCTAGGACGTGGTTCAAAGAGGAAAGGAATGGGGGAAAGTAGTGGGGAAAGTTGTATAGCATGAATCTAGGATGTGGTTGAAAAAGGAAAGGAAGGGGGAAAGTAGTGGGGAAAGTTGTATAGCATGAATCTAGGATGTGGTTCAAAGAGGAAAGGAATGGGGGAAAGTAGTGGGGAAAGTTGTATAGCATGAATCTAGGATGTGGTTCAAATAGGAAAAGAAGGGGGAAAGTACTAGTACAGACTGGCTATCCAACACCTACGTTGGTCGAAAAGGGAAAATGATGACAAACGCAGCACACACATCTATAACAAACTGATCTTTTTGTTTTGGGGGACAAGGCTATAGAGTTTGAGCAGGACTAGATTTGTTGCGCTCACATAGGGAAATGTGTCTAAAGATAACAAAACTGGGACCAACACAAATATGCTCCTTGGTTGTCTGTTCTTTGTTGCAACAGACTGTGCATCACCCCTTCATACATCGGCAGATGCACATGGTGCTGGTGCATCCACTATCCCATGCAACTCTTTAGCTGTTGTTAATCTAAGGCCCTGTTTGGTTTAAAAGTCCTAGGACTTTTTTTAGTCCCAACTAAAAAGTCCCTAGTCCCTACCTGCTTGGTTACAGGGACTAAACATGGACTAGAGGTTATTAAATAACATGCTAAAAGACCATGTTACCCCTAGTAATGAACTAATAGAGATAAGGTGCGATGCGGGGCAGGGGCAACTGTTGGATAAAGTCCCAAAAAGACTCTCCCTCGGGGTCTTCTTTCTTTAGTCCCAAATGCCCACTTTTAGTCCCTAAAAGTCCCTCCTGTTTGGTTTAGATGGGACTGATAGGGACTTTTTTAGTCCCTACACCAAAAAGTCCCTGTAAACAAACACCCTCTAATAATGTCGCTGGAAAATTGATGCAATGCCATAGTTAAAAGAAAATTACTTGTTTAACGAATTTTATTGTTAATATAATCTCTCTGTTAATATGAATCAATGCCACCGTTTGAGAAATGCTACTCTATTGCTTTCTTTCCCATTTAGATAAGTTAGGTGCTTATTTTTGTTGGCTTCTGTGTCATCCACCATTATTGACCACTAGTTGTTTCCTTTGCACCTCAGTGTAAATAGGGTTATCTACTTCACCTCGTTGCTATTGTGACCTTTTGTTGCACTACACAAAACACTTTTGTTTTTAGAGTGTTTTGTGCATTTCAACCAAAATGTCACACCAACAATGTTGCTTGATTGCTTGATCTTAGTGGAACTGCACAAGAGGAGATCTTACTTCCTATACGTGTTGGCAAATTTGGTTCAGATCTTCTTCTTGTGAGTTGTTTGAATTCCGCGTCATGAGAGGTCAGTACTAGCCTTCTTTCACATGATTGTGCAGTGTGCTTTCATATGTTGTCCTACTTGTACGATAATGTTGCTTGATTTTAGTGAACTACACAAATGGAGACAAGACTTCCAATCTATATGTGCACCGTAATATCCCATTGAGGTAAGATAAGGATATTTCACAACTGTTGGCCTGTATTTTGCCATTTTCATCAGAAAATTAATGTCGTTGTTTAGTGCTATACTTATGCTCCCTAATTGACATGCCAAATCTTACATTGAAGGCGAAGCTTGTCTATTATTGAACCAAGTGATGAAGGGGAAGAACAAGCGGAAGAAAAACAAAAATCAACTCCCGGTGCCATAATGAAGTACTGGAACTGTGATGACACAAGTAATGATATAGTTTTGCATCTTAATTTATTGCTATGGCTGGAACGAGCAATCATTTTGCCACTGATTTGATGCCACCCTTAATGTAATATGTAATTATCTATACTTGTGCAAACAGGGATCTTCTTTGAAGATACCATATATTTTAGTGGTACTGCACAAGAAGATGTTGGAAACATTAAACTAATCGAGGAGTATATAGTAAGCATGGCAACCACAGTGGATAACAACAGATGGTTCCGGAGAAGTGCTTGATCTGTATGCTCTACACAATAAGCCTCCTGACAAAGGTGGGATACGCCCACGGATTTCATCCATATGATTGAGGTTTGTCATCTCTATTGGTGTTGTGCTACTGTTTAGGTACTGTCATGAGGAAGTGGTATTGTCCTTGAGAAGTGTTTCATCTGGGATGTTTCAAATATTTCCTTTCCTTTTCTTCGAGCAAATAGGGATGCTAGCATTTAGTTGTCCTCTTGTCTTTGCACAACAGGATCATCCTCCTCTAAAGAAGTATATGGAGTACGTGAAGTGACTAGTTCCGATTATGCCATGATGAAGAAGCCCTGTCTATCTTCTCATCAGAAGGAGCAGTTGAAGGATGGTTACATTACTCCCCACAAGACCAAACTAACTCCAGCTCAGAAGGACTGACAGATCTCTATTTTTTTGCTGTGATGTGCAAGTAGAATGTTATTCTAGGATTCTTTCCGATGAGTTCCATTTTTTTAAAAGTGTGCTCTACATGGACCATGTAGGTGCCTATTTAAACTGTCAATTCATAGTACATTTTGCTTATACTAATCACTTTTTTGTATTTGTGCAAACAGGGGTGCTCAGCTTGATTTCAATGGGAACTGCACAAAATGTTCATGAATACATCGAATCATTCATTTCCACCACAAGAAAGGAGGTGCCGATATGTTCAAGGCGTTGCAACATATAAGGGCGAAATCATACAAGCTACGCGCGAATTTGGTTGATTTTGGTGGAACTAGCTGGTTTATTTAGCACGAGGTGTCATGTCAATGTCCGAACTGATGGCAAACCCTACCCATTCCATAATCGTAGGAATTTGATATTTTGGAATGGGAAAACCTTGTCAAAGTTTGCTCATTGATGTACGCAAAACAACAAGCATTTGACATTTTGGAATGGGACAACCTTGTCAAATTTTGCTCATTGATGTTAGCAAGAAGACATGCGTTTGAATATTTTCGAATGGGACGCCCTTTGCTGTTAGCAGCGTCCATCGATTTTTCTTTATTCTTTAGTTGTGAAGTAAATATTGGCTCTGACATGTGAATCGCTGAGATGCATAATCATCGATTGTTTTGAATGTTCTCTATGAATTGCCAGGCCTATGTGTTTGATTGCAATGTACATGAACGCTAAAAAGCTGCTCAAACTCTTTGTAATCCCTCTGTTCCTTTTTACTTCGCACATTGTGAATGTTCATACTTTTTTCTATAAGATTGGTCAAAGTAGAGATACTTTGACTGCAGACAAAACTTGTATGTAGACTAAAAAGGACCGGAGGGAGTACATGTGAAACTGCTGCAAACGAGGTGATCACCCTGGGAATAATGCTAGTACGTATTGTTTTGCATGTTCATCCAATGCCAGTGATTCAAGAATTCAAACTAATCGAACTAAATTCATTCATGCACAGTCGGATTTCATATAAACATGTCGGATTTCATTACATTTCATACATTCTTCAACTAAAAAGGGGTGCGCTGGAAGTATAATTAATTAACCAAAGCTACCCACCTATGTCTGGCTGAGCCGAACAGAAGCTTCTTCTCCAACGGACTGACCTTCAATGACTTAACTATAGGTGCAGTTGCATAACTGACATGTGGCCCAGATGCCTGTTGGGCCCATGTGTCAGTGAGCCAACTGCACCAGCGGTTAAGTAGAAGCAGCGTCCTTCTCCAACATAGCTCTCCGACTCCACGTTGCCGCCAAGAAGCTAATCGGCCGTCAATGGTCAACCCGCCTAGCTTGGCTTCAACTTGAGGGTAGCAGTGGTGGCCTTACTTGGACCCGAGCGGCGGCGACCTACCGTGTTCTACTCTTCCTCGTTTTCTGTGTGGCGCGGCCTCGTTGGCAGTGGGGTGGGGCTTCGACGGAGCCGGCGATGTCCTCTGTCTCGTTGCTGGCGAAGCGGCGCCTCGGCGGAGCGGGGGAAATCCTCCCCCTCGTAGCCGGCAGGGTGGGGCCTTGGCTGAGCCGGCGATGTCCTGTGCCTCGTTGTTGGCGGGGCGGGGCCTCGGCGGAGTAGGGCCTTTGCCTCGGTGCCGGCGGGGCGGGGCCTCGGCGGAACCGGCGTTGTCCTCTGCCTCGTCCTCGGTCTCGCCAAACAGCGCCTCGCCCGCTTCATCGCCCTCTTTGTAGGCGGACGCAGCCTCCGGCACCCGCATGTGGTACCGGCAGCGCTCGAGGCGGCCCTTGCGGGTGGAGCGGTACGAGTCAAGCAGCGCCTCCTGCTCCTCCCGCTCCACGGTGATATGCTCCACCGCCTGCAGGTGCTCCTGGAGGAGATGGTGGTTCTAGGTGGCGTCGGCTTGCGCCTCCCGGAACTGATCCTAACGCTTCTGCCTCACCATGTCCATGTATTGGGCACGGGCCTCGCCGATGGTCATGGTGCAATGCACCAGCGAGGATGGCGCCGGATCATCGACTACCATGTTCTCCATTGGGACGCCGTCGTCCTCCGGCTGGCTGCCGGCCAGCTAGTCAGCAGCAATGGTTGCCATCTCCTTGTGGTCCGTCGTCTGCCCGTCCCGAAGAGCGCTGGAGCGCGAGAAAGCCATGGTGGGCAGTAGTGGTGTGGACAGGAGAAAGGGAAAAGAGGCGGATGACTGCGGCTATGGCCGGCGCAACAGTTTATATAGCAATGGTGGGTGGCGGAGGGACGGACGTGTGGTACCAGAGTAGCCGCCTCGGCAACAGCGTATCATTAATGTTGGCAGTAGACGGACGGACGGACGGACGGCACTTGTGTCGTTTGAACGCGGTGAGGGAGTCCTGGATTAGGGGGTCCCTGGGCGTCCGGGCTATGTGACATGGGCCGGACTGGTGGGCCGTGAAGATACAGGATAGAAGACTTCCCCCCGTGTCCGGATGGGACTCTCCTTTGCGTGGATGGCAAGCTTGGCGTTCGGATATGAAGATTCCTTTCTCTGTAAACCGACTATGTATAACCCCTGGCCCCTCCCGTGTCTATATAAACCGGAGGGTTTAGTCCGTAGAGGCGATCACAATCATACAGGCTAGACATCTAGGGTTTAGCCATTACGATCTTGTGGTAGATCAACTCTTGTAACCCCTATACTCATCAAAGTCAATCAAGCAGGAAGTAGGGTATTACCTCCATTAAGAGGGCCCGAACCTGGGTAAACATCATGTCCCCTGCCTCATGTTACCTTCGATCCTCAGATGCACAGTTCGGGACCCCCTACCCGAGATCGGCCGGTTTTGACACCGACATTGGTGCTTTAATTGAGAGTTCCTCTGTGTTGTCGACAGAAGGTTCGATGGCTCGTTCGATCATCTACAGCGATGCTGTTTCGTGGGAGACTTTTCTCCTCGGATATTCAGCGGCGTCGCACTGAGTGCCAGTTCGATTGGCCACCTTGAGGAGATCGAGAGCTTCGCCCCCGGTAATCAAATCAATTTCGGGAACTTAAACTATGTCGCCGATATCCGAGGAGACTTGATCTTCGAAGGGTTCGCGGCCCCAACCACCACTCTGGCCTTAGATCCAGAGGAGACTACCAGCTCCGAAGACGGGAGTTTAGAGCCCGCCGGATTACACGCAATTATGGAACCTGCTACTGGAGATCTGGAGGGGACGGCGTCATCGGCAAACCCAAGGTCGAACCGAGCTCCCCACGTCGCTAGAGTGCCGGACTCTCCCTCGGACTCTAAATCTGAACTCTCGAGGTCCACATCGAGCGGCCGCGGCCAGGCTCTCACCCCAGCTATCCCGGCAGACTCTCTCTTCTCCGTCCACATCTCGCTCCTAAACGAGGCTCTGACTTAATGCAATCCCTCGCCATTACAGAGGAATCGCTTCCTAATTACTCCCAGCCCGGACTAGGGGCTGAGAGCGGGGAATTTCACGTCCCACCCACCACCCACTTCATATCCACTGTCGAAGATGTAACCAACATGCTGGACTACGCTTCCGAAGACATCGACGGTATGGACGACGATGCCGGAGATGATCAAGGCCAAGATCCTCCGTTTACCGGATGATGGACGGCCACCTCCACATACGACGTGTACATGGTGGACACACCCAAAGAGGATGACGGCGAGGAGGATCCGGTTGAGGATAAGCCTGCTGAAGCACCTCCAAAACATCGACGTCAGTGGCGCCGCTCAAAATCGCGTCGCGACAAAGACAGCAATACCGACACCGGAGACAATAACAGTCCGGAGAACGCCGAAGACCCCGAAGCCCCTGTGGAGCCAACATCCGAACATGTTGATTGGGAGGATGGGCAAGTTAACCCCGACGATCCTGTCTGGAACGAGGGCTCGGAGGACAGTAATTACCTACCGATCTCCGAAGAGGATGTTAGCCTCGACGACAAAGATTTCATCGTGCCGGAGGAACCCCTCAAACAAGAGCGCTTTAAACGCCGGCTAATCGCCACTGCAAGAAGCCTGAAAAAGAAGCAGCAGCAGGTTCATGCTGATCAGGATCTACTCAATGATAGATGGACTAATGTCCTGACAGCAGAGGAATACGGCCTCAAACGCCCAACTAAGAGTTACCCGAAGCGCAAGCTACTACCTTAATTCGACGACGAGGCCCTTGAGCCAATACCACCAAAGCATAAAACCACAGACGAGCCCGACCAACCACCACGTGAACGGGACAGACCGGCTACTCATGCCGAACACGAGCCCGTGCCACCCCGCCATCGAGGCAAGGAGGCAACAGCCCCGGGCTATACCTACGACTTACGCAAGGACCTGGACAATAGAGCCAGTCAGACAAGATCAATCTATGGATCAAAGGGGCGTCCTCCAACGCGCGAGGACAACCATCAGACCTGCCATGACAGGCACAACCTCACCCGGGCCGAAAACCGCATACGGCCTTCATCCGAACTACGCCACAATATCGCCCGGTACAGAGGCGCCGCACACCCCCTATGCTTCACCAATGAAGTAATGGAACATCAGTTCCCAGAAGGGTTTAAACCCATCAACATTGAATCGTACAACGGTACGATAGATCCCGCAGTATGGATCGAAGACTTTCTTCTCCATATCCACATGGCACGCGGTGATGATCTCCATGCCATCAAATACCTCCCGCTCAAATTAAAGGGACCAGCTCGGCACTGGCTAAACAGCCTCCCAGAGAACTCTATTGGCACCCAGGAAGACTTGGAGGATGCCTTTAGAGACAACTTCCAAGGTACCTATGTCCGGCCCCCAGACGCCGATGACCTTAGTCACATAGTCCAGCAACCCGGAGAATCAGCCCGGAAACTCTGGAGCAGGTTCCTAATTAAAAATAACCAAATTGTGGACTGTCCGGACGCCGAAGCCCTCGTGGCCTTTAAACACAACGTCCGAGACGAGTGGCTCGCCCAACACCCTAGCCAAGAAAAGCCGAAGTCTATGGCAGCCCTTACTGCGCTTATGACCCGCTTTTGCACGGGAGAAGAGCTAGCTTGTAGAAGCAATAGCACCAGCGACCCTGGAACCTCCGAAGCCAGGGATGGCAATGGCTAGCCACGACGCAACAAGCACAAGCGTCGAAGCAACAACCAAGATGCCGAAGACACGGCGGTTAACGCCGGATTTAGTGTCTCTAAACCCGGTCAGCGGAAGAAGCCATTCAAAGGAAACAGAGATGGTCCATCTAGTTTGGACAGAATACTCGATCGACCATGCCAGATTCATGGCACCCCCGATAAGCCTCCCAATCATACCAACAGAAATGGTTGGGTCTTTAAATAGGCCGGCAAGCTCAACGTCGAACACAAGGGGAAAGGGCCGCCCAGCGAGGACGACGATGAAGAGCCTCGCCCACAGAACACAGGGGGCAGAAGAAATTTTCCCCCGAGGTCAAAACTGTGAGCATGATCTATGTTACTCATATCCCTAAGAGGGAGCGCAAGCGCGCGTCACAGGACGTCTATGCCATAGAGCCAGTCGCCCCAAAATTTAATCTGCGGTCTGCTTGTCCGATCACCTTTGATCGCAGAGACCATCCAACCAGTATCCGTCATGGAGGTTCAGCAGCATTGGTCCTTGATCCAATTATTCACGGATTCCACCTCACGCGAGTCCATATGGACGGCGGCAGTAGTCTCAGTCTGCTTTATCAGGACATCGTCCGTAAAATGGGCATTGATTCATCAAGAATCAAGCCCACCAAAACCACCTTTAAAGGGGTAATACCTGGCGTAGAGGCATGTTGCACAGGATCCATAACGCTGGAAGTCGTCTTCCGCTCACCGGATAACTTCCGGAGCGAAGACCTGATCTTCGACATCGTCCCGTTCCGCAATGGCTATCACTCACTACTCGGGCGAACCGCTTTCGTCCGTTTCAATGCAGTCCCGCACTATGCTTATATAAATCTCAAGATGCCTGGACCACGTGGCGTTATAACAGTCAATGGAAACATGGAACGCTCCCTCCGTACAGAGGAGCATACCGCGGGCCTCGCAGCCGAGGTGCAGGGTGGCCTTGCTAAACCGAATACTACACTCGTAGTCAAATCTCCGGACACTGTTAAACGAGTCCGGTCTACCCTGCAAACCGACAGTCCGGCTCATCGAGAGCTAGATTAGCAATTCGGCCTCCGTCAGTGCCCCAGCCTGATAGCAGCATACGTGCCGCACGTACATAATTATGCGTTAAAAATACAATGGGCGAGGATGGAGGCATGCTACACCTCCATGATATGGCTCGACCCTATCAGGACCTACATATTGCTCCAGCTTTTTCTTCTTGTTTTTTTTTTCAGGTTCTTCACAACCCACATCAATTTCTGGAGCTAATAAGGGCCCCCTTCTAGGCCCCTTATACATACTCGATGTCAATCCTCTCAAAGGATCCTACACCAAGGTGAAAGGCGGCGCAGACGTGCGGCAGAATGTCCAAAGGATCTTCTAGATCACCCTTTCAAATTTAGGACCTGTATACAACTTTCCCTTGTTCTCGGCATGTAAAATAGCCGTGATGCTTATTGCATCTTCTGTAACAATACGTTTTGACGTACCAATCAGACTATAATGGAAACAGTTTCGCCCAACCCTGTTCGGTCTTGGCCTATTTTTTAAATCTGTTTTCCCACTTGACGTTCAAATCGACATATACACCTTGGTGCGACATAAATCGCCAGGGGCTCTATCAAAGCCATATATATATCTTCAACGATAGAAAGTCCAAACACTCTCAGAGTACACTTCGACGTCCCGAATACTGCATTATATGCATCGGCTCCGAATCACGTCTTTGGTCAATAGTTGGGTTGCCCGGCTCCTGTGCTTGCTACCGTACGTTCCGTTTTCGGCTAAGGTAGTAAAGGGAGAACTACTGCGATTGTGCTTCCGGCTGCCTGGTTAAGCACCTCAGTAGAGAAAGCCAAAAACTGACTATCGTGACGTGGCGAGAGCTGGTCACCAATTCGGCGACTTATAAAATCTCTAGCGATTTCTTCCATACTACACGAAGGGCTGGCTTTTCAGTCACGCGTCTAAGGCATCTAAGTTTGATCGCTGCATACACACCAGGGGCTATTTTACAACCCCATTGTCAAACTCCTATGGCTAAGTGAGAGTGGTAAAGCCACATAGTCCGATTGCCTCGATCACTGCACTGACACCTACCTTACGGACCAAGATGTTGGGTTAACGTGTGGTCATGTGCTATTTCGAACACCCCCGTAGTACCTACGCGGGGGCTGAAGCCGATGACTGGCAAACTCTCAGGGATATAAACGGCCGCACAGGAGGCACAATACTTTTAAAGGCAAACAACACAAATATAATACACAGCCATGGTTTATAATACATTATCCGGATAGTCCAGATACATTCACTCGAACAAAGACGTCCTTTGAGCACTGGCCCTCTATCAAGCAGGCACCTTCCAAGACGTCTTCAAAATAGCGCTCCGGCGTACGGTGGGCCTTGTCTCCGGGCGGACCTTCAACGGCCACGCTAGCGGCTTTCATCTTGGCCCAGTGCATCTTGACACGGGCAAAAGCCAGCCGTGCACCTTCTATACATGACGACCGCTTGATTGCGTCAATGCGGGGCAGTGCTTCAACAAGTCGCCGCACTAGGCCAAAATAGCTGCTCGGAACGGGTTCGGTTGGCCACAGTCGGACTATGACGTCCCTCATGGCCGATCCGGACATCCTATGCAGCTAGGCCCACCGCGCCATCTCGTCACTTAGCATCGCTGGGCGCTCCCGTGCCTCGAACTACGACCAGAATAGCCCCTCCGTTGCGTGTCCCTCCTGAGCCCCAAAGAACTGCGCGTCGTCGTCGGTACTCTTCAGAAGATCCGCAAAGACATCTGAAGCATTCCGAAATTGCGTGAGTAAAACATACGACTTATCGCCGAACTTACACCGTAGAAGAAAGGGCTTACCGGCCGCTATTTGTACGGCTTACTTAATCTCCTCACACGTCGCTTGGGATTTGTCCCGCACCTCCTCGACCTCTTTAAAGGCCTTGGCAAGGTCGGTCTCCTGGGCTTTACTCTTCTCCTCCAGGGACTTATACTTGTCGGCGACGTCCTTCAGCGCTTTCTCTACTTCGGCCACCCGCTCTTCGTACTGGCAGCAAATAACCTGTTCGGACTTCAAGTCCTTGGTCGATTTATCAGCGGCCGCCTTGTTCACCCTTGCCTGCTCCTTGGCCTGGGCAAGTTCACCCCTAAGGGCCTCAACCTGCGCTACCTGCAATCATGCATATAACAGCGCATCAGCTTTAACTCCAAAGGTACGGGCCTGAACGAAACATTTTAATAAACATACCCTGCGCCTCATCAAAACCCTTATTGATGCAGATGAGATCCTCATCGGCCAGTCCCAGCTGACGCTTAAGTTCGGATACCTCAGCGGCCTGGAGGTCGCCGCTAACAGTGAAGCCTACATTTCAACATATGGAAGTACATTAGCTCCTGCGAAAGTTATTGATCCTCTGTCCGCCTCTTTTTGATTAACAAAAGGGACGATCAGAGTCTCATGGGCTACTATCTATACCCAGGCATCTTGTCATATGAAAAGCGGTCCGGAATATTACATTGCATACATCGAAGCCTGTTAACAGGCTAGCAAAGGCCTCGTTCAGTCCGTCCTTGGCATACTGAACCTTTTCAACCACCACACCCATCAGGGTGCGGTGCTCCTCCACGATGGAAGCTCGTTGTAGTGCCTCCATCAGTGTATTCGGCGCCTCCGGACTAGCGGAGGTTTCCGAGGGAGGAGGGTCGCTTATTCGGCTCCGGAGCCATTTGGGTTTCCGGAGTAGTGTCCGGCTGATGGTCGGACTGGTCTAGGCCCCCGCCGTCAGCCCTCAAGGGGATTGTTACCCCCGTGTTTTCAGCGACCTAAGTGTTACCTTCTGGCGCCGTTTTGCTGGCTTCCCGTACCACCTCGTGCCCCGGAGAGGCCCTTCGGGACAACACCTCAGTGTCGTCCTCAGCGGGAGGCGGGGAGGCTCACGAAGGTGACTCGCTCTCCATCATCCTTGGATCCAAAGAGTTCCCCTCCGATGATTGTTGGGGAAAATCGCGGGCGGGCCTACACCATTCAAAACGTTAATACCATACTCATCAAAACTGGACTTATGTACAGCATCTTCGTGTAGTCACGATTCGGCATGGGGCTTCGGCCTGGGGCGCCACTTGGGGATGGCCTCGGTGTCTGAATCCGAGCCATGTGGAAGGGATATTTTCCCTCTTTTGGGCGCCTTCGCCTCTGGGTCTTTGGAGGCTGCCCTCTTCTTCTTCTTCCCCTTCAAGGAAAGGGTGTTGTCGGCCTCCTCGTCCTCCTCGTCCTCAGCCTCCTCGGAGGAATGGGTTTTGGTCTCTCCGGACGCCCCGTCCGAAGTACCTTTGCAATGGAGGCCATCTTTGGCTTCCTTGTTCTTCTTCCGGACCTTCTTCTCCGGCGCCTGATAGGGTGCCGGGACCAGCATCTTCATTAAAAGAGGATTTGCTGGGTTTTCAGGCAATGGAGCTGGACATCTGATCCACTCCGCCTTCTTCGTCCAGCCCTGTTTTATAGGATGGAATTCTTAGTCCGTCCCCTCTTTTGATTAATTGACTGTGTTATGTTAAAAAAATAGCACTTACTGGGGAGGCTGGATGATTGCAGTCGAGGCCGACGTCTTCGGACGTCTCCGGCCATGACTTTTTGTCTTGAAAAGTAGCATCTAGATCGCTTTATGCGTTGTGCCGAAGAATCGCGTCAGGATCCGTGGCCCTTCCGGATTGAACTCCCACATGCGGAGAGGCCGACGTTGGCAGGGAAGGGACAGGCGGATGAGCATCACCTGGATCACATTTGTGGGGCTGGTGTTCTTCTATGATATTCTTCATGCGCTTCTTCAGCACTAGCACCTCGTCGGATGATCCCCAATCCAGACCCTGGTTGGTCCAGGACGCAAGCCGCGGCGGGGGTCTGGATCTAAATGCAGGGGCGGCTGCCCATTTGGTGCCGCGGGGTTCAGTGATATAAAACCACTCGTGCTGCCATATCTTGATGGTATCCACAAAGGCCCCTTTGGGCCAGACAACTTTGGGAAGTTTGCTTATCATGGCGCCGCCGCAATCCGCGTGTTGCCCGTCGACCACCTTCGGCTTCACATTGAAGATTTTGAGGCATAGGCCGAAGTGTGGAGGGATGCGGAGGAATGCCTCACACATGACGATAAACGCCGAGATGTGGAGAAAGGAATTCGGGGCCAGATCATGAAAATCCACCCCGTAATAGAACATGAGACCTCGGACAAAGGGGTGTAGGGGAAACCCTAGTCAGCGGAGAAAGTGAGGAAGGAATACGACCCTCTCACCAGGTTCTGGAGTGGGGATAACTTGCTCTTTGGCAGGGAGTCTATGCCTGATCTCCGCTGTCAAGTACCTCGCTTCCCGAAGCTCTTTGATGTCCTTCTCCGTCATGGAGGAGGCCGTCCATTTGCCTTGCGAGCCAGATCCGGATATGACTGGAATACTTGGCGGCGAGGGGAGAGCTTGGAGCTTGGGCGCTGGAGCTTGTGGACAGGTGGGCCGTGGAGGAAGAAGGCGTGGGGTAAAAAGATGGACCCTTATCTTCTTATAAAGGCAGTGAATATCAAATGTCCCCCCACGAGCCTTAAAACTCGCCTATTCCTAAGGCGTCATGTAAACGGCACGGTTGGATTACCCAAACCCGTATTGATGAGAATCCCGCAATAAGGGGACACGATCTCTGCTTTGACAAGACGTGTCAATGAAGACCGCGTCTCGAAACGCGAAGCGGAAGGCTAAAAAACGGTTCGAAATAATAATAAGGCCAGAATACAACGCCTCGCCGAAAAAACTGTCAGGAGACATGACCAATTTTTGTTTAAGTATTTTTCCCTTGTGGTTCAGGGTTGTAACTATTGTACAGAGTCGGATATAGTTCTTTTGGTCAACTGCTTTGAAATGTTCAGAGGAGGAACCCGCCTTGCAATGCCGAAGAAATTCTGTGTGCCGGACACATCGTCATTGAAGCCTGGTTCAGGGGCTACTGAGGGAGTCCTGGAATAGGGGGTCCCCAGGCGTCCGGGCTATGTGACATGGGCCGGACTGGTGGGCCATGAAGATACAAGACAGAAGGCTTCCCCCGTGTCCGGATGGGACTCTCCTTTGCGCGGATGGCAAGCTTGGCGTTCGGATATGAAGATTCCTTTCTCTATAAACCGACTCTGTATAAGCCCTGGCCCCTCCAGTGTCTATATAAACCGGAGGGTATAGTCCGTAGAGGCGATCACAATCATACAGGCTGGACATCTAGGGTTTAGCCATTACGGTCTCAAGGTAGATCAACTCTTGTAGCCCCTATACTCATCAAAGTCAATCAAGCAGGAAGTAGGGTATTACCTCCATTAAGAGGGCCCGAACCTGGGTAAACATCGTGTCCCCTGCCTCCTATTACCTTCGATCCTCAGACGCACAGTTCAGGACCCCCTATCCGAGATCGGCCGGTTTTGACACCGACAGGCGGATCAATTTCCTGCACCGGGAAGCAGGGCGAGCGGCGCTGACAGTTTCAGGCGGACAGCGCGCGCGGGCGAGGGAGGCGGTTTGGGTGGGCCAGGGTAGTCAAACTCGTGCTTGGCAGCGGGTCGGTCCAGTACCTGGACATGCTGGCTCGCTGGCGAGCTTGCTGAGCTGAGCGACGACAATCAGACGATAGATGTAGCTTCCGACCAGGGGCCGGCGCCACTGTCCAAGCCGGTTCATGCCGTGTTCACCATAGAGCTTGTGCGGCCGCACTTTGATGCCCTAATGGCGGAAGAGCTACCAGCGCAGGAGGACCTGTGCTGCAACCTCCGTCTCCTCAACGAGCACCGGTGAACAAGCGAACGACAATGCCGTCGCGCACATGTGGCCCTATGATCCTGGCTTCCCGAATGAGCAGCGGGCGCTGTATCAGACCATTCGTAGGGCCCGCGAGGCCCTCTCCGTCGTCCTTCGAGTTGTTGCGCTCACCGTGGCGCCGCCGTCTCGCGTTGTCAACATGGTCAGCAGACATGATGAATGAGGAGATGACTTTACTTGGAGAGGATGACAGTGGGGACCCACCAGGGCCATAGCCGCCTGTACGCAAGTGCCTCCTTATTATATACAACTGTAATTTTTTTGCTTCCTCTTGGTTTCCTGACATCACGGTCCCACACCATTTTCAACCTATGTAGTCAATAAACAAGAGAATTGCACAAGGAGCGGCCGACAGCTGGGATGAAGCAGCTCGAGTAGTATTTGTGTTTTTGAGGTCTGAGCATTGCAGAGTTTTTCTTTAGCGATGTTTTCGTTGTTGTTCAAAGGAGAGCAGGGTATTAACTGGGCGGGCTGTGGCCCGTCTAGCCCAGGCTAGATATCCATCCCATATATTAATTTTTTCAAGCTGAAAATGGCTAGCCCAGCTATACTTTTTTTTGAGGAATACCCAGGCAAGGTCAACTTGTTATTGTCCGCCCCGCTGGGCTGCAAATCTTTCCTAGGAGGGATGCATTAGGCTTAACAAGAAAATGGGCTTTAAGAAATAATAAGTGGGATGTAATTATAAAAACTGGGCTGTAACTATAAAAAATGCACCAAACACGTAATTAGTTTATAAAATATAATTTTTGGATTTTGAAAATTTTAATTTCATTAATTGTTGCACGCGCAATGTTTCGTTGGATTTTTACGTAATGCAAATTTATATTGAAATTGTATTTAATCTGACTAGAAATTTCGAGATAAAAATATTTCGGATCCCATCAAAATGTGGGAAATTTTATTGAATTCTGTTTTGAACGGTTGGTTGAAATTATTAATCGTTGTCCTAGCTAGAAAATGGGCTGTACTTTTAACAATCTGTAAATGGGCTGTAGTAAATTCCATTAGAATTCAAAAATGGGTTGTACATTCTTACAAATCTCAAATGGGCTATAAGTTCTCTGCCACACACTTGTGGGCCTACTAAGTTGACGCATATGCAAGGCTTTGTCAACTTATAGTCAACACACGGTTCTAGCAGCAGTGCCGTTGGATGTCCATCCAACGGATGTCGTGCTTCTTCTTCAATCTCGGATATTCTAGCTTCACCCGCCCAAAAAATGATTCCTCCCCCTGACATCTGGGGCACACCGTTTCGGAGGCTGACCTGTGGGCCTACTAAGTTGACGCGTACCAAGGGCTTTGTCAACTTAGTCAATATAAATGATTCTAGCTGCGGTGACCGTACGATGTCCATCCAACGGCCGTCGTGCTTCTTCAACCTCTGGTCTTCTTGCTCCAGCCGCCCAAAGCAGCGCCGGTCGTGCCGCCTGCTCCTGCCTCCCGTTGCCAGCTGTGCTACCGCGGAGGCCTCACCGCCCCTACTACTCCCACCGCTGGCCAGGCCATCCCTCCACTCACCCACACCACCTGTTATTCTACGGCGACAGCAGCCTCACACTGAAGACGAACCAGTGAACCCTCGTACTCCTCTCCACGTGGGCATCCACTACCGCGTCTTCCCTGGCTCTGCGTCGTTCCCTTCCTAGGCCTAGCCGTCGTCCACCGCATTGGTGCTCTCGGCGCGGCGTGGTCAATGTGGTCAATGAACGACTTCCATCGGAAGAGTACTGTATGTGGAGAGGCTGATAGCTGGGTCCACGGCCGCAGCAAGGAAGTGCCTCCTTATTACGCGCAAAATAATGATTCCTCCACCTGATAGCAGGCACCCATCAGACGGGCCTCCGTATTTCTTGAAAAAACATTTTTCCCCTGACTGCTGGGACCCACCAGCTACATCTTCACACGGAAGGAAGTGCCTAACAGTCGGGACCCACCTGGTCGAAGCATACGCAGCGTTGTCATTCTGGTCGCGAACGTGTACGTACATATGATAAGTCTGTCTGTAGGCTGCAGCGATGAACCGTGGCCGTGTAAGGAAGGGCACGTGTCGTAGTAGAGGCGCTCACGTAGCATGTACACGTATGTACAACCAGGGTGAAAGAAAGTAAATACGGCCACAGACGTACATACGGGCGGGGTCTCGAACGCCTACTTGCGCGTACATATGGCCAGGGCTCGTGTACATGGCTGGGTCAGAACGGAGAAACTGCGTCGTTGTCGTGTTCATGAGGAGGCAACGAAATGCGTCATGTTCATCGGGAGGCAACAGAACGCGTGCTGTTCATCGGGAGCCAACCGGCTTGGACGGAACAGCCGATGGAAACGAGGCATGGGGTGCCGCAGAACGGAGGAAACGACCTTGTGTTCGACCGACCACGGTCAAAACGGGATCATGTTCTTCGTGAGGGGTCTGGCGTACCGCAAAATGGAGGAAACAGACTTCTCTTGGACCTCCTACGGTCGAAACGGGGTCATGTTGATTGGGAGGGGTGTTGCGTACCGCAAAACGGAGGAAACAGACTTGTGTTGGAGCGCTACGGTCGAAACGGGGGTCCTGTTCATCGGGAGGGGTGTGGCATACCGCAAAATGGGACTCCACGGTATACTGTTCATCTCCACCGTCGACCTCCTCCATCCTCCATGGGCTACTGTTCATCCACCGTCAACCTCCTTCAGCCTCCACCTGCGACTGTTCATCCACTGGCTCCTATTCGTCCAGCCTCCACCGCGCGCTCCTCCACCGGCTACTGTTCAACCAGCCCTCTCCATGGGGTTCCTGTTCAACCACCCCTCCGTGGTCTACCGTTCATCTAGCCCTCCACCGGCTACTGTTCAACCAGCCCTCCACGGGGTCGTCCTGTTCATCCAGCCCTCCACGGGGTCCTGTTCATCCAGCTCTCCACGGGGTCCTATTCATCCACCCCCAACCGCCTCGATCGATCGGGGTCCTATTCATCCAACGGCAACACCACGGGGTCCTATTCATCCAACCCCCCCACCGGGAACTGTTCATCCAAACCCCCAACAACGCACGGCAGCATCGATCGGCTTCAGTTAGCAGTAGTAGCGAAGGAATCACTCGGGTTCAGTTAACAGCAAGGGATCGATCGCTCGGGTTCAGTAACGTAGCTAGTGCAATCGCTCGGGTTCACTTAGAGCCCAACGCCTCGCTCGGGTTCAGTTAGAGCGCAAAGCCTCGCAGACACGCGCGTACGTGTACGAGAGAAACGCGCAAACCTCCGTGCATCGCTCGGCCCCGACCACCCACCGTAATCGGGAACTCCCCAATATTTTCCTCGCCCTTGCTTCTACCACGGTTTTATCCATCATGAACGGCCCAAAGAATGTCATGCAGCTGCGTCTCCAGCCCTCCCAGGACGAAAGCCCATTTTCGGTCATGATTTTTTGTCATAGAAGTAGGAGCCCACCACATCTATGATGATACCGGGTTTTGTCACAGTTATCGTCATAGAAGTGTCATAAGCATGACAAAAAAAAATCGTTCGGCCCAAAATGTCACGGATGTGTCTTTTTTGTAGTGGGTGCAGGTAGTGGATCGAAACCGATACCTTCTACACTCACAAGATTAACCGTTAGTGACAAGATAATAAGTCTATATGCATGCTATGCAGCAAATAAATGCAACAGCCAAGTGCAGCAAACCGACAAGACTCTATACTACCGCTCTCTAATATTCGCGCAGACTAGGGCGTCCTACAGCCAGACCTGCTCTGATACCAAGACTTGTGGCACCCCGGCTCTGAGAGACCGGGACACCCCGTATTCCAGCCCAGAGAAATTAGCTCTTTATTACAATCTATATTGGTACAAGGGTTCCGATATAACAGGGAATTACATTGGCACGACGACACTACGCCTGCTCAGGTTGCTCTATGCTAGCAGCCGAACAACTCGTAGCAGCAGAATGTCTTATAGCAGCGGAACGACGATGACATCGATGGACTCCACTCCACAGGGACTCTGGCTGGGACACGATCTAGCTAGCACGAACAGTAACCTCGACAAGCAATCAATCACAGCATCACCTGCAATCTGGCATGACATGCCAGGTCAGTACATTGAATGCACTTGCAAGCTCACAGCAACCAAAAGCAATCAAGACAAACAACGTCATGGCATTTACATGTTAAACATAAGAGATGAACATGATACCACTAAAACAATATAAGCCTGACATGACGTGAACATGTTGAACCTCACACAACTAGAACCATATGAAATGAACATGACATATGATAACCCACAAGTATAGGGGATCGCAACAGTTTTCGAGGGTAGAGTATTCAACCCAAATTTATTGATTCGACACAAGGGGAGCCAAAGAATATTCTCAAGTATTAGCAGCTGAGTTGTCAATTCAACCACACCTGGATAACTTAATATCTGTAGCAAAGTATTTAGCAGCAAAGTAGTATGGAAGTAACGGTAACGGTGGCAAAAGTAACAGTAGCAGTATTGTAGTAATTGTAACAGTGGCAACGGTAAAGTAACTAAGCAAAGGTCAATATGTGAAAAGCTCGTAGGCATTGGATCAGTGATGGATAATTATGTCGGATGCGATTCCTCATTCAATAGTTATAACATAGGGCGACACAGAACTAGCTCCAGTTCATCAATGTAATGTAGGCATTTATTCCGGATATAGTCATACGTGCTTATGGAAAAGAACTTGCATCACATCTTTTTTCCTACCCTCCCGTGGCAGCGGGGTCCTATTGGAAACTAAGGGATATTAAGGCCACCTTTTAATAGAGTACCGGAACAAAGCATTAACACTTAGTGAATACACGAACTCCTCAAACTACGATGATCACCGGGAGTGGTCTTGATTATTTTCACTTCGAGGTTATCGGATCATAACACATAGTAGGTGACTAATGACTTGCAAGATAGGATCAAGAACTCACATATATTCATGAAAACATAATAGGTTCAGATCTGAAATCATGGAACTCGGGCCCTAGTGACAAGCATTAAGCATAGCAAAGTCATAGCAACATCAATCTCAGAACATAATGGATACTAGGGATCAAACCCTAAAAACTAACTCGATTACATGGTAAATGTCATCCAACCCATCACCTTCTAGCAAGCCTACGATGGAATTACTCACGCACGGCGGTGAGCATCATGAAATTTGTGATGGAGGAAGGTTGATGATGACAACCGCGACGGATTCCCCTCTCCGGAGCCCCGAACGGACTCCGGATCAGCCCTCCCGAGAGATTTTAGGGCTTGGCGGCGGCTCCGTATCGTAAAACGTGATGAATCCTTCTCTCTGATTTTTTCTCCCCGAACGTGAATATATAGAGTTGGAGTTGAGATCGGTGGAGCCTCAAGGGGCCCACGAGACAGGGCGCGCGCCCAGGGGGGTAGGCGCGCACCCACCCTCGTGGACAAGGTGTGGGCCCCTAGTCTTGATTCTTTTGCCAATACTTTTTATTAATTTCAAAAATATTCTCGGTGAAGTTTCAGGTCATTCCGAGAACTTTTATTTCTGCACAAAAATAACACCATGGCAATTCTGCTGAAAACAGCGTTAGTCCGGGTTAGTTCCATTCAAATCATGCAAGTTAGAGTCCAAAACAAGGGCAAAAGTGTTTGTAAAAGTAGATACGATGGAGATGTATCAATTACTCATGATGTGAACTAGGATGCAGCATGTATTAAACTACTCTCCTCGGGGTTACCTCGTAACCACCTCCTGCACCAACTTACCATCGCAGACATCACACAACAATCTCATGTTCAACCAAGCTTGGTATTAACAATACCATACTCACCACAACACCACAAGGAGCTTGATCTACACCCGGGATCATCACATGAGACCATAATCATCAACCAACTTCGGTATCCTCGATACCACTGTGATCCTCTCATGATCACATAGCCAACTTCTTTCCTCATTGAACCAGGGTTGTTATTAATCAGATTATTATTACTGTTGACCCATAGTGTGACCTACTACGAACTGGGCCCATATCCACGGGCACGGATATCGATAGATTGAATACACTCTGCAGAGGTTAGCACACTACACCCACACCACATAACCCATGGCCTCGGACTCCCATTCAGGTGGACCAATGGCGTTTCGACATAACCAATCTATTGCCATGACACTCTCCCGACCACTCTGACCAACTCCCCTTTGGGCAAAGTCATGGGTGGCTCCGATGCCACTCCGGACATCCAACGTCCACCGTCGTGGCAAAACAATCATCCCAGACGGGGACATGGTACCAAAACAACTACGGGCACACAAGGTTATACCTACCTACCGGGCCAGGGTAGCGCCAGCGCATAACCTTCCCTAGTTGGAGGCACTGTCGAGAGGCATAACAATAGACCAAGAAAGGGCCTCCCCATAAAGGCATATGTGGTTGCACTTGTCGGTTCGATTTTGATGGCACTATGACTCGGCCAACAGATGTTCAAGTTTGATTACAGTCCGGTTTAGCTTGAATGTTAATGAGCTGAGCCATAATAATAAAATAGCATGATGCAACGACATGCATATGAGCAGGATATCATCGTGAACATGGATGAGCAACATAAACATTTAACATGAACAACAATAAAGCATTCCTCTACTCGATGCACATGAGCATGGCATAGCGATGAGCATGAACAACATCAGTATAACAGACGATCAACATTTAGGCATATCATCAACATTAGCATGAACTAACTACAAGATCTAACCATGAGCATAATGATAATAACAAGCACTTAATAACTAGCAAGATGCACATGGACAGAGTATCAAAGTATGTACCGATTCACAAGCATATAAAGTGTTCACAAGAATATTAACATGCACACAATATTTAAATATTCAAGTTAAAAACCCTGGCTATTGCATGGCCATCATGCAAGTGGCTGTCGTGGCTTGCCTGGAGAGGAAGGGTACACCGGGAAGAAGTGCGGTGAAGCTGCGGAAAGTATCGTCGGAAACACTTCTCTCTCGAAGGGGGCTGATTAAAGACAAGGGCATAATGGTCATTTTTCAGAATGTGACAAAATCATGAAAATGGTACCAACGGATAGGGCTCGACGAGACGAGAACGTGGGCTCTGGATTCACCTGAATCGGAGTTAGTCCGGGTTTGTTCCATTCAAATCATGCAAGTTAGAGTCCAAAACAAGGGCAAAAGTGTTTGGAAAAGTAGATACGATGGAGACGTATCAACATATTACTCATGATGTGAACTAGAATGCAGCATGTATTAAACTAGCATGGTTCAAATTACTCTGCTCGGGGTTACCTTGTAACCACCTCCTGCACCAACTTACCATCGCACACATCTCACAACAATCTCAGGTTCAACCAAGCTTGGTATTGACAATACCGTAGTGACCACAAGACCACAAGGAGCTTGATCTACACCCGGGATCATCACATGACACCATAATCATCAACCAACTTCGGTATCCTCGATACCACTGTGATCCTCTCATGATGACATAGCCAACTTATTTCCTCATCGAAATAGGGTTGTTATTAATCAGATTATTATTACTGTTGACCCATAGGTGTGACCTACTACGAACTAGGCCCATATCCGCGGGCACGACTATCGATAGATTAAATACACTCTGTAGAGGTTAGCACACTGTACCCACACAACAGAACCCATGGCCTCGGACTCCCATTCGGGTGGACCAACGGCGTTCCGACATAACCAATCTATTGCCATGACACTCTCCCGGCCACTCCGACCAACTCCCCTTTGGGCTAAGTCATGGGTGGCCCTGATGCCACTCCAGACATCCAACGGCCACCGTCGTGGGAAAACAATCATCCCAAACGGGGACATGGTACCAAAACAACTACATGCACACAAGGTTATACCTACCTACCAGCGCATAACCTTCCCTAGTTGGAGGCACCAGCGAGAGGCATAACAATAGACCGAGAAAGGGCCTCCCCATAAAGGCAAATGGGGTTGCACTGGTTAGTTCGATTTTGATGGCACTATGACTCGGCCAACAGATGTTCAAGTTTAATAACGGTCCGGTTTAGCTTGAATGTTAATGAGCTGTGCCATTATAATAAAATAGCATGATGCAACGACATGCATATGAGCAGGATATCATCACGAACATGGATGAGTAACATAAACATTTAACATGAACAACAATAAAGCATTCCTCTACTCGATGCACATGAGCATGGCATAGAGATGAGCATGAACAACATCAGTATAACAGACGATTAACATGCAGGCATATCATCAACATTAGCATGAACTAACTACAAGAACTAACCATGAGCATAATGATAACAACAAGCACTAAATAACTAGTAATATGCACATGGACAGAGTATCAAAATAAGTACCGATTCACAAGCATATAAAGTGTTCACAAGAATATTAACATGCACACAATATTTAAATATTCAGTTTGAAAACCATGGCTGTTGCATGGCCATCATGCAAGTGGTTGTCGTGGCTTTCCTGGAGAGGAAGGGTACACCGGGAAGAAGTGTGGTGAAGCCGCGGAAAGAATCACCGGAAACACTTCTCTCTCTCGAAGGAGGCTGATTAAAGGCAAGGGCATAATGGTCATTTTCAGAATGTGCCAACATCATGAAAATGGTACCAACCGATAGGGCTCGACAAGACGAGAACATGGGCTGTGGATTCACCTGAATCGGAGTCACAGTCGCGGAGATATAGATGTTTGAACACCAGGGACCAATCTATAGAAGAAACATCACAAACAGGCCCCTGACTGGAAAAACAGAAAACACATTTAGGGGAATATGCCTTCAGAGCAGAGAAAATGCATTTTCAGTCGTAGTACAATGGAAATACGCTTTCCAGAGAAGAAAATGTATTCTCACCTGGAGAAGAGACCAAAGACGTTTTGGTTAAGGGAAAGCGTACTACATGGAGTATGTCTCCACTTAAGTTGGCGCGGGCCCGGGGCTGGTCAATGCTGAGAGACTGACAGGTGGGTCCCACCATGGCTGCTCCCTGTCTCCTTGTGGCGTCTTCTTCCTCCCGACGAGCAATGTCAGAGGGCTCAGGTGAGCGCGGCCGGTGCCCGTCCCGGCGCCACCGGACACCTCAGGCGACACTCCGGCCACCTCAGTGACGAGGGCGACGAGACGCTCCTGCCTGGAGGGTCCACTACCACCGGTAAGCAGCAGAGAGTGCGGGGCCGGGACTCCCACAGCGGACAACGATGACTAAGGCTATGAGAGGGTGGCTATGGTGGCGTAGACGAGGGGCTGGGGGTATGGGGAGATCTGCAGGGCTCCGGGTGGCCTTATGGTGGTGGAAGGGGGTGGTGGGAGCTCTGCGTTGAGCGGATTTTGGAGGAGGATGCTGGCGGCCATGGAGTCAATGAAGGGGACCGAGAGCTCCTCGAGCTCGGTGGAGTGGTCGGGCAGGGCTCTGGGAGGATGCGGAGGCCACTGGTGAGCTCGGAGAAGTGCGGGGTGGCCTATATATAGCTCGGCCGAGCTGAGGGTGAGCGCGGCCGCGGTGACGCGTGTGCCATCGTCCTGGCGCGAGCACTGGTATGGGGAGGGAGGGGAGACTTTTCCAGGAGCTTCACGGGGGCGCGGGAGGCCTCGGGCGAGCTTGGGAAAGCTCCGGAGAGCTCCGGCAACGTGACAAGGAGGAGAAGGGGAGTTAGTGGCATGGGCTGGCTCGAAAGCGATGCAACCAAGGCGAGGCTGAACGAGGCAGTGACTCAGGGTGACGCAGGAGGTCACGGGGAAGGGGCTGGACATGGCGAAGCGCTCGGAACCGATGAACAGGGGAGGGGCCTGAGCAAACGATGCTCAGCTCGCGTCCATGGCGTGCCAGGGCGGTGGTCTCCACGTGAGCCTTGGCATCCAGTCCTCCTTGGCGCCCAAGTTGGTGTCTAGTAGAAAGTCCTTCCAAGTAATAGTCTCTGAGAGGTGATGGATCGAGTAAATGCACTGTGAGATGATAGGAAGGATAAGCTGAAGTTTGCTGTAGGAAACTTGGACCAGTGGCTGTGTTCAAATGGGATGGCCACAAGGAGATAAAAGATGTCGAAGAGGCTTAGGGTAGAAAGGACAACAGCCTGGTGAAGTTTGGACGCAATTGGACCAATATTTTGTATAGTTTCTTTACAACCAACAAAAAGGTCCAGAAAATGAATATTGATGTGGCACTCACCTCAAGTGTTTCCTTGGGCTGAAATTGGGCATGGCATGATTATTTGAACATATGAAGATGCTGTAAAAATTGCATACCATTTGGCCTTGCCAAAATAGTACTTGCTTGACAAAGCATCCCTCTGGATAGAATATCAGGAAAGTTCTTGAGGGAAAATAGCTAAATGAAATGTGCCCAAATTTGGTAGATATGATTTATATGGATAGGATAAGGTCCTGCTAAATTTTCAGTAATAATGAAGCAATATAAAATATACTTGCTTCACTAACTAAAAATATGACCAGAAACTAAAATTGGATGGTGTGCTCTCATTGAGTGATGACATGAGCCCAAATCTTGAGGAGAGTGATGATTTGATAATATGAAGTACCTTGCAAAATTTCAACTCATTTGGATTACCCTAGTTAGTATTTCCTTCACAAAGGCTTCCCTCGGACAAGAACTTTGAAAAATTGCTCAAGAATATTCACTAGGCAAATTGAATTGAATTTTGACAGGAGGCAATGGTATGGATAGGAAAAGGTGCCCAAAAAGTTTGGGGTCAATCAAGCAAAGTTAAATGACACTTCCTTCTCAAAAATCCTTAAGGCAGAATGAGAAAAGGAATATTTGTGAATTATCTTTGATGATGCCAAGGAAGGGTTTTGACATATATGTGGAAGATATAACCCAAACAATTTATGAGAATTATTTGGGAATTTTGGGAGTGACAGAAATATAGGTTGTTTCACAACTGAGGGCAAAAAGGATTATTCCTTTAATAGATAAAGAAATATTCCCAATAAAAATAATATTGGGATTGGGATAAGATAAAAATGACAAGGTCTTGAGATGGTTTTGAGGATGAGAAGCCACTTCGGAGCCTGAAAAGTGATGATCTTCCCAGGTTTCAGGACCACATAGCCACGGAAAAAGAAATCTCAAGCAAAATCCTCAGAAAATCAAAAGAAAAAGAAAAGGCCAAAATCCAGGGTGTCACACGCCTCGCACACCCGCGCGTACACGACAAAAACACTAATACCACAGTGCATTGATCAGCCCCGACCACCCACCGTAATCGGGAACTCCCCTTTATTTTTCTCGCCTTCGCTTCTACCACGATTTTTTCCATCATGGACGGCCCAAAGAATGTCATGCAGGTACGTCTCCGGCCTGCCCAGGACGAAAAGCCCATTTTATGTCATCTTTTTTTCATAGAAGTAGGAGCCCACCACATCTATGATGATACGTGTTTTTGTCACAATTATCGTCATAGAAGTGTCATAACCATGACAGAAAAAATTCATTCGGGCCAAAATTTCACGAATGTGTCTTTTTTTGGTAGCGATGGCATGAAAAATATTAATATGGTGCGCAAGAATAAATAAATCATGTTAGTAGTAAATCAAGGAAATGAAATGGAACATCGGGCGTTGGACTGCCCAAGGAATTCTAAGAAAAATGCCAAGCGGGTGTCTGAAAGCGATGCCTCGAGAGGTCACAAAAAGAAATGCCAAACGGGTGTCTAAAAGCGACGCCTCGAGAGGTCCTGAATAGAAATGCCAGACAGGTGTCTGAAAACGATGCCTCGGGAGGTCTTGAAAATGAGTGTGTACCCATGTGGACTAGCCATCCCAAGTGATACTCGAATAAGAAAGTAAAGCTGAGTATCTCAGGTAGTGTAGCCATCCCAAAAAGATATTCAAGGTTGCACATAATAGGAAACGGTTAGTCCACAATAATACTCATGTCAACGATAATATTCATAATAGCACCAGTGGTGACAATAATTATCCTGCAGCATGAACCATGATCAATTTAATTATTTCCTCCGGAGACTGACACTAAGACCCTCACTTGACCAACCCAGATTGTAGTCCTTAACCATGGACACGGCTATTCGAATAGGTCTTATACTCGGCAGAGGGTGCACTCCGTACCCACAAGTCAAGGATTTCTCTAGTCAACCCCGAGACGTTGACTAATTCCGATTACGGTCTTTGGGTTGAAAACACAGCTATCCCGCACATACCAACTTTAATCCATCAAGCCAGGAATCACCCAAAACAATGATAAAGTAAAACTCTAAGTAGGAAGGCCTCACTCAACAGCCTCCAATAGCATGAATAATTAGCTTTGGTCCCAGATCGGCCTTCATGCCCCCGAAATAAGTGACATGACTACTAGGGCCAATAGTATCATTCCCTATGGCCTCTCTGTACTGTGTGTGTGCAGGAAAGGGGTAATCAACTTACTGAACCCTACCCTACCTATGGCACGGACAAGTGGTAGCACGAATCAAGTATGGGGGTTACCAGAACAAGACTCGATCTATGGTAAATTCAGGAGGTGTATATTTTCCTATAATGATTCGCACGATATACTTCCATGGTAGTACCCAATAGGGTCACCCTCTGATGTCTACTACGCAACCTTCTTCTTGTAGACTCGTGTTGAGCCTCCAAGCGCAGAGTTTTGTAGGACAGTAGAAAATTTCCCTCAAGTGGATGACCTAAGGTTTATCAATCCGTGGGAGGCATAGGATGAAGATAGTCTATCTCAAACAACCCTGCAACCAAATAACAAAGAGTCTCTTGTGTCCCCAACACACCCAATACAGTGGTAAATTGTATAGGTGCACTAGTTCGACGAAGAGATGGTGATACAAGTGTAATATGGATGGTAGATATAGGTTTTTGTAATCTGAAATTATAAAAACAGCAAGGTAACTAGTAACAAAAGTGAGCGAAAACGGTATTGCAATGCTTGGAAACAAGGCCTAGGGTTCATACTTTCACTAGTGCAAGTTCTCTCAACAATGATAACATAATTAAATCATATGGCAATCCCTCAATGTGCGACAAAAGTAACTCTGAAGTACCTATCGCGGATAACATAAGATGAAATTGCTTGTAGGGTACGAAACCACCTCAAAGTTATTCTTTCCGATCAATCCATTGGGCTGTTCCTATAAGTGTCACAAACAGCCCTAGAGTTCATAGTAAAATACCACCATATGACACACTTCAATCAACCCTAATGTCACCTAGATACTCCAATGTCACCACAAGTATCCATGGGTCAATTATATGATATGCATCAAACAACTTCAGATTCATAATATTCAATCCAACACAAAGAACCACAAAGAGTGCCCCAAGTTTCCTACCGCAGAGACAAGGACGAAAACGTGCATCAACACCTATGCATAGATTACCCCAATGTCACCTCGGGAATCCGCGAGTTGAGTGCCAAAACATACATCAAGTGAATCAATAGAACACCCCATTGTCACCATGGGTATCCCATGCAAGACATACATCAAGTGTTCTCAAATCCATAATAGTATTCAATTCGATAATAGTGAAACCTCAGAGGTAAAACTCAATTCATCACAAGAAGATAGAGGGGGGAAAACACCATATGATTCAACTATAGTAACAAAGCTCGTGATACATCAAGATTGTGCCAAATGAAGAACACGAGAGAGAGAGAGATCAAACAAATAGCTACCGGTACATACCCTCAGCCCCGAGGGAGAACTACTCCCTCCTCGTCTGAGATCGCCGAGATGATGAAGATGGCCACCGGTGATTGTTTACCCCTCCGGCAGGGGGCCAGAACGGGCTCCCGATTGGTTTTCTTGGCTACAGAGGCTTTCGGCGGTGGAACTCCCGATCTAGGTTTCTTTCTGGGGGTTTCTCTATTTATAGGAATTTTTTGCGTTGGTTTCACGTCAGGGGGTCCACGGGGCAGCGGCAAGGTAGGGGGCGTGCCCTCCACCCTTGTCGTTGCCTCAGGACTCTTCTGGCCCAACCCTTGTGCTGGTGCTTCTCCTGGTCCATAAAAAATCACCGTAAATTTTAAGCTCGTTTGGACTCCGTTTGATATTCTTTTTTTGCAAAACTCAAAAACAAGGAAAAAATAGAAACTGGTACTGGGCTCTAGGTTAATAGGTTAGTCCTAAAAATAATATAAAATAGCATACAAATGCATATAAAACATCCAATATGGATAATATAATAGCATGGAACAATAAAAAAATATAGATACGTTGGAGACGTATCAAGCATCCCCAAACTTAATTCCTGCTCGTCCTCGACTAGGTAAATGATAAAAATAGAATTTTTGATGTGGAATGCTACCTAACATATTTATCAATGTAATCTTCTCTATTCTGGCAAGAATATCCAGATCCATAAGATGCAAAACAAAAGTTTAATATTGACATAAAAACAATAATACTTCAAACATACTAACAAGGAAATCATGTCTAATCAAAATAA